>NC_084749.1:37559388-38216888 GCF_033978785.1 Entelurus aequoreus | reverse complement strand
AGGATCATATAATGGTCATATTCAAAGTCCTCATGTGTCCAGGGACATATACCCTGAGTTTATAAACTTGATTGATTGATTGAGACTTTTATTAGTAGATTGCACAGTACAGTACATATTCTGTACAATCGACCACTAAATGGTGACACCCGAATAAGTTTTTCAACTTGTTTAAGTCGGGGTCCACTTTAATCAATTCACGGTACATTCATACATTTTAAAAAACGAAAGAAGATGTTGTGATGCCAAAAAATATCAACGTTATCATAGTAGTAGCTACTCGATACGTGCTTGTACTTGATATCATTACAGTGAATGTTAGATATCGATCCACCAATGCCGTTTGTTTACATTTTGATGCCGGTGAGCTACGGTGTGTAGTGAAGCATATTTAGCTATTCCTCGTCCTGCAGGGATGATACTTGTAAGAAACATACTTTTTTTGTCGCCATGGAGACCAGGATTAGTGATTTAGAAGTAGCTAAAACACTGCCGACAGCGGCTGGACTTTAGCCGCTAGCTAGCTAGCCATGTCTTAAAGCACCTCTTCCTGAGGGCGTTTCAGTGTTAAATTCGAACGTATACGTCTCTGTGAGAAGGAGAGACAAGAAAGAGTGAGAAGAGCCTGTAGTGTAATGTCCGCAGCTAAAAGCAACTGCGTGAGAACGTATACTCGAATATCACGATATAGTCATTTTCTATATCGCACAGAGACAAACCCGCAATATATCGAGTATATCGATATATTGCCCAGCCCTACACTAGTGTTGTAACGATACCAATATGTTGGTACAGGTACCGGTACTAAAATTATTTCAGTACTTTTCTAAATGAAGGGGACCACAAAAAAATTTCTTTATTGGCTTTATTTTAACAAAAAATTCTTAGGGTACATTAAACACATGTTTCTTATTGCAGTTATTATGTAAAATAGTGAACATACTAAACAACTTGTCTTTTAGTAGTAAGTAAACAAACAAAGGCTCCCAATTAGTCTGCTGACGTATGCAGTAACATATTGTGTCATTTATCATTCTATTATTTTGTCAACATTATTAAGGACAAGTGGTAGAAAATTAATTATTAATCTACTTGTTCATTTACGGTTAATATCTACTTAATTCCTGTTTCAACATGTTCTATCTACACTTCTGCTAAAATGTAATAATCACGTATTCTTCTCTTGTTAGATATTTTACATTAGTTTTGGATGATATCATACATTTTGGGTATCAATCCGATACCAAGTAGTTACAGGATTGGTCATATTCCAAGTCCTCATGTGTCCAGGGTATATATTCTGAGTTTATAAACATAATATACATTTTAAAAAAACGAAAGAAGATGTTGTGATGTAATCATAGTAGTATCTACTCGATACGTGCTTGTACTTGATATCATTACAGTGAATGTTAGATATCGATCCACCAATGACGTTTGTTTACATTTTGATGCCGGTGAGCTACGGTGTGTAGTGAAGCATATTTAGCTATTCCTCGTCCTGCAGGGGTGATACTTGTAAGAAACATACTTTTTTTGTCGCCATGGAGACGAGGATTAGTGATTTAGAAGTAGCTAAAACACTGCCGACAGCGGCTGAACTTTAGCCGCTAGCTAGCTAGCCATGTCTTAAAGCACCTCTTCCTGAGGGCGTTTCAGTGTTAAACTCGAACGTATACGTCTCTGTGAGAAGGAGAGACAACAAAGAGTGAGAAGAGCCTGTAGTGTAATGCCCGCAGCTAAAAGCAACTGCGTGAGAACGTATACTCGAATATCACGATACAGTCATTTTCTATATTGCACAGAGACAAACCCGCAATATATCGAGTATATAGATATATCGCCCAGCCCTACACTAGTGTTGTAACGATACCAATATGTTGGTACCGGTACTTAAAATTATTTCGGTACTTTTCTAAATAAAGGGGACCACAAAAAAATTCCTTTATTGGCTTTATTTTAACAAAAAAATCTTAGGGTACATTAAACATATGTTTCTTATTCCAGTTAAGTCATTATATAAAATAGTGAACATACAAGCCAAGTTGACTTTTAGTAATAAGTAAACAAACAAAGGCTCCTAATTAGTCTGCTGACATATGAAGTAACATATTATATCATTTATCATTCTATTATTTTGTCAACATTATTAAGGACAAGTGGTAGACAATTAATTATTAATTTACTTGTTCATTTACGGTTAATATCTGCTTACTTCCTGTTTCAACATGTTCTATCTACACTTCTGTTAAAATGTAACAATCACTTATTCTTCTCTTGTTAGATATTTTACATTAGTTTTGGATGATATCATACATTTTGGGTATCAATCTGATACCAAGTAGTTATAGGATCATATAATGGTCATATTCAAAGTCCTCATGTGTCCAGGGACATATACCCTGAGTTTATAAACTTGATTGATTGATTGAGACTTTTATTAGTAGATTGCACAGTACAGTACATATTCCGTACAATCGACCACTAAATGGTAACACCCGAATAAGTTTTTCAACTTGTTTAAGTCTGGGTCCACTTTAATCAATTCATGGTACATTCATACATTTTAAAAAACGAAGGAAGATGTTGTGATGCCAAAAAATATCAACGTTATCATAGTAGTAGCTACTCGATACGTGCTTGTACTTGATATCATTACAGTGAATGTTAGATATCGATCCACCAATGCCGTTTGTTTACATTTTGATGCCGGTGAGCTACGGTGTGTAGTGAAGCATATTTAGCTATTCCTCGTCCTGCAGGGATGATACTTGTAAGAAACATACTTTTTTTGTCGCCATGGAGACGAGGATTAGTGATTTAAAAGTATCTAAAACACTGCCGACAGCGGCTGGACTTTAGCCGCTAGCTAGCTAGCCATGTCTTAAAGCACCTCTTCCTGAGGGCGTTTCAGTGTTAAACTCGAACGTATACGTCTCTGTGAGAAGGAGAGACAAGAAAGAGTGAGAAGAGCCTGTAGTGTAATGTCCGCAGCTAAAAGCAACTGCGTGAGAACGTATACTCGAATATCACGATATAGTCATTTTCTATATCGCACAGAGACAAACCCGCAATATATCGAGTATATCGATATATTGCCCAGCCCTACACTAGTGTTGTAACGATACCAATATGTTGGTACAGGTACCGGTACTAAAATTATTTCAGTACTTTTCTAAATGAAGGGGACCACAAAAAAATTTCTTTATTGGCTTTATTTTAACAAAAAAATCTTAGGGTACATTAAACACATGTTTCTTATTGCAGTTATTATATAAAATAGTGAACATACTAAACAACTTGTCTTTTAGTAGTAAGTAAACAAACAAAGGCTCCCAATTAGTCTGCTGACGTATGCAGTAACATATTGTGTCATTTCTCATTCTATTATTTTGTCAACATTATTAAGGACAAGTGGTAGAAAATTAATTATTAATCTACTTGTTCATTTACAGTTAATATCTACTTAATTCCTGTTTCAACATGTTCTATCTACACTTCTGTTAAAATGTAATAATCACGTATTCTTCTCTTGTTAGATATTTGACATTAGTTTTGGATGATATCATACATTTTGGGTATCAATCCGATACCAAGTAGTTACAGGATTGGTCATATTCCAAGTCCTCATGTGTCCAGGGTATATATTCTGAGTTTATAAACATAATATACATTTTAAAAAAACAAAAGAAGATGTTGTGATGTAATCATAGTAGTATCTACTCGATACGTGCTTGTACTTGATATCATTACAGTGAATGTTAGATATTGATCCCCCAATAGCGTTTGTTTACATTTTGATGCCGGTGAGCTACTGTGTGTTGTGAAGCATATTTAGCTATTCCTCGTCCTGCAGGGATGATACTTGTAAGAAACATACTTTTTTTGTCGCCATGGAGACGAGGATTAGTGATTTAGAAGTAGCTAAAACACTTGCCGACAGCGGCTGGACTTTAGCCGCTAGCTAGCTAGCCATGTCTTAAAGCACCTCTTCCTGAAGGCGTTTCAGTGTTAAATTCGAACGTATACGTCTCTGTGAGAAGGAGAGACAACAAAGACTGAGAAGAGCCTGTAGTGTAATGCCTGCAGCTAAAAGCAACTGCGTGAGAACGTATACTCGAATATCACGATATAGTCATTTTCTATATTGCACAGAGACAAACCCGCAATATATCGAGTATATCGATATATCGCCCAGCCCTACACTAGTGTTGTAACGATACCAATATGTTGGTACCGGTACTAAAATTATTTCGGTACTTTTCTAAATAAAGGGGACCACAAAAAAATTCCTTTATTGGCTTTATTTTAACAAAAAAATCCTAGGGTACATTAAACATATGTTTCTTATTCCAGTTAAGTCATTATATAAAATAGTGAACATACAAGCCAAGTTGACTTTTAGTAATAAGTAAACAAACAAAGGCTCCTAATTAGTCTGCTGACATTTGAAGTAACATATTATATCATTTATCATTCTATTATTTTGTCAACATTATGAAGGACAAGTGGTAGAAAATTAATTATTAATTTACTTGTTCATTTACGGTTAATATCTGCTTACTTCCTGTTTCAACATGTTCTATCTACACTTCTGTTAAAATGTAACAATCACTTATTCTTCTCTTGTTAGATATTTTACATTAGTTTTGGATGATATCATACATTTTGGGTATCAATCTGATACCAAGTAGTTATAGGATCATATAATGGTCATATTCAAAGTCCTCATGTGTCCAGGGACATATACCCTGAGTTTATAAACTTGATTGATTGATTGAGACTTTTATTAGTAGATTGCACAGTACAGTACATATTCCGTACAATCGACCACTAAATGGTAACACCCGAATAAGTTTTTCAACTTGTTTAAGTCTGGGTCCACTTTAATCAATTCATGGTACATTCATACATTTTAAAAAACGAAAGAAGATGTGATGCCAAAAATTATCGACATGATCATAGTAGTATCTACTCGATACGTGCTTGTACTTGATATCATTACAGTGAATGTTAGATATCGATCCACCAATGGCGTTTGTTTACATTTTGATGCCGGTGAGCTACGGTGTGTAGTGAAGCATATTTAGCTATTCCTCGTCCTGCAGGGATGATACTTGTAAGAAACTTACTTTATTTGTCGCCATGGAGACGAGGATTAGTGATTTAGAAGTAGCTAAAACACTGCCGACAGCGGCTGGACTTTAGCCGCTAGCTAGCTAGCCATGTCTTAAAGCACCTCTTCCTGAGGGCGTTTCAGTGTTAAATTCGAACGTATACGTCTCTGTGAGAAGGAGAAACAACAAAGAGTGAGAAGAGCCTGTACTGTAATGCCTGCAGCTAAAAGCAACTGTGTGAGAACGTATACTCGAATATCACGATATAGTCATTTTCTATATCGCACAGAGACAAACCCGCAATATATCGAGTATATCGATATATCGCCCAGCCCTACACTAGTGTTGTAACGATACCAATATGTTGGTACAGGTACCGGTACTAAAATTATTTCAGTACTTTTCTGAATGAAGGGGACCACAAAAAATTTCTTTATTGGCTTTATTTTAACGAAAAAATCTTAGGGTACATTAAACACATGTTTCTTATTGCAGTTATTATATAAAATAGTGAACATACTAAACAACTTGTCTTTTAGTAGTAAGTAAACAAACAAAGGCTCCCAATTAGTTTGCTGACGTATGCAGTAACATATTGTGTCATTTCTCATTCTATTATTTTGTCAACATTATTAAGGACAAGTGGTAGAAAATTAATTATTAATTTACTTGTTCATTTACGGTTAATATCTGCTTACTTCCTGTTTCAACATGTTCTATCTACACTTCTGTTAAAATGTAACAATCACTTATTCTTCTCTTGTTAGATATTTTACATTAGTTTTGGATGATATCATACATTTTGGGTATCAATCTGATACCAAGTAGTTATAGGATCATATAATGGTCATATTCAAAGTCCTCATGTGTCCAGGGACATATACCCTGAGTTTATAAACTTGATTGATTGATTGAGACTTTTATTAGTAGATTGCACAGTACAGTACATATTCCGTACAATCGACCACTAAATGGTAACACCCGAATAAGTTTTTCAACTTGTTTAAGTCTGGGTCCACTTTAATCAATTCATGGTACATTCATACATTTTAAAAAACGAAAGAAGATGTGATGCCAAAAATTATCGACATGATCATAGTAGTATCTACTCGATACGTGCTTGTACTTGATATCATTACAGTGAATGTTAGATATCGATCCACCAATGGCGTTTGTTTACATTTTGATGCCGGTGAGCTACGGTGTGTAGTGAAGCATGTTTAGCTCTTCCTCGTCCTGCAGGGATGATACTTGTAAGAAACTTACTTTATTTGTCGCCATGGAGACGAGGATTAGTGATTTAGAAGTAGCTACAACACTGCGGACAGTGGCTGGACGTTAGCCGCTAGCTAGCTAGCCATGTCTTAAAGCACCTCTTCCTGAGGGCGTTTCAGTGTTAAAACTTCACCTTTATCGTTAGTTTTTAAGCCAAAATGCGTCCGTTTTCCCTTTTCTGTCTACACACTGTGTCTGCTTGTGTGATTGTGTGCCGCCCAACATGCTCGAAAACCAGCAATGACACGACGTGACTTCGACGCGGGTGCATGACCGGTACTTTTCAGAGACGGTATCGTACCGGAAATGATTCATTAGTATTGCGGTACTATACTAATACCGGTATACCGTACAACCCTAGTAGGTAGGGCTGGGCGATATGGCCTTTTTTAAACATCTCGATATTTTTAGGCCATGTCACGATACACGATATATATCTCGATATTTTGCCTTAGCCTTGAATTAACACTTGATGCATATAATCACAGCAGTATGATGATTCTATGTGTCTACATTGAAAACATTTTTGTTCATACTGCATTAATATATGCTCATTTTAAACTTTCATGCAGAGAGGGAAATCACAACTAAGTCAATTGACCAAAACTGTATTTATTAAACAGTTATTAAGCAGTGGCACAAACATTCATGTCATTTCAAAACAGAAAGTGCAAGATTGTCAGAGACATTTTAAAACAAGCTATGAGTGCACTTTTGTGCATGATGTCACTAAGATGACATATCAAAACAACACTGAATTAAAGTGCACTTTTTGTACAGAACGCCACTACAATAGTTTAAAACAAATAAAGGGCACTTTTGTGCATGATGTCACACAAGATATTTCCATAACTTTCAAATAAAAATGAGCTGCATAATAGGAAATCAAATAGTGTATGTCCTTCGCTATGTGGTAGGTTCCTGCGGATGTTATCTCCTTCTGTTGTTGACTATTTTTTTCATACGGTGTTGATCTAGAAATGGTTGCCTCAGCATTTTGTTGGTGTGGCACCGAACGGAGATGTTGACATGCGGAGTTTCAAGCACTCTTCATTCTCTAGCGGGTGACTTTTCAAATGATGCTACTTATTAGCAGTAATGCTACTTTTTGTAGCAACGCTTTTGCCCCACACTTGACAAATTACAGTTGTCTGTTTGACATCTTCCCGCTTGAAGCCAAACCACGATGGACCCCGTGCTGTTTTTCTTGGGAATTAATTCTTCCTTCATTTGTTACCAGATTCGCATCTTCTTTCTCTCGTATTACCACTCGCACCACAGCTAACGTTACCCATGCCGCTACCTCTCTGCTCCGCGAGGGCGTATACGTATGTAAGAAGATGCGTTTGTTTTACGTCTCTGTGAGAAGGAGAGACAAGAGAGTGAGAAGAGCCTGTAGTGTAATGCCCGCAGCTAAAAGCAACTGCGTGAGAACGTATACTCGAATATCACGATATAGTCATTTTCTATATCGCACAGAGACAAATCCGCGATATGTCGAGTATATCAATATATCGCCCAGCCCTACTAGTAGGCACCTGTGCGCTTTACGCAGCCCGTGTGGTTTACCCATACGGTGTAATGATTATGACTGTGATTTGGGGCCAATCTGAAGTGAAACAAAGAAACACAAAATAATAATAACGAAAACGCATTAGTTGTTTTATATGAATGCTAGGAAACATCGATAGTTTCTCAGACCCAAAATTGCCTTCTGGTTTGTTTTTGCACTCCGCCAGCGTATTGACATCGTCGGTGAGTGTTAAACGAACCCCGCTTGACTGAATGTATGCGCGCAATACTGAGTCGCTATATTCAATTAAAGTTGAAATATGTTGATTAAACAGATTTTATGTTTGGCGCAAGCCCACGAACACTTATGCAACGTCAACCAATCCCTACCGCATGCGCTCACGCCAGCAAAAGGCACAGTGCTGAAAAACATACACACGCTTGTTCTTAGACTTGGACTTAGATTTAGACAAACTTTAATGGTTCTCAAGGGAAATTGTTCCACACAGTAGCTCAGTTACAAAGAATTGAAAGTGTAAGAATGGAAAGGATAATGCAGGTATAAAGTAGACAAAAAATGTACCGTAGTAGCAATATAAAATATAACATAGAATAGAATAGAATGCCTTTTATTGTCACTATACACAGGTACAATGACATTAAAAGCAACTCCTGTATCAGTGCGACAGTCTACAAATATGCAAAACATTTGAAGGAAAGAAAAGAAAAATAGTGCAAAAGGAGGTAAGGTGCACAGTCCAGTCCTGAGAACGAATGTTTTGTTTAAATATTAAATATTATACTACATACATATATACCAAAGCATTCAGACTGTGGGTGGAAAGTAAAAAATTGCACACAGAGAGGTGCTAAACTATAAAATCAGTGCCTATGATAGTTCCCCGTGTATATATGTAATATTTACATATTATATATTAGGGGTGTAACGGTACACAAAAATTTCGGTTCGGTACGTACTGTACCTCGGTTTAGAGGTCACGGTTCGGTTCATTTTAGGTACAGTAAGAAAACAACAAAATATACATGTTTTGGTTATTTATTTACCAAATTTGCAAAATCTTCCACCAAAAATATTTTTCTTAGTGGAATATTTGATGTGAAGTAATGGGAACTTTGGATAGGTCAATAATTCATAATAACATTGATTTTGATTCAATATTATGTTTTGAGCAATGACAGTTTCAAAGAAAAAACCCCCCCAAAAAACAGCTTTGTTTTATTAGTCAACATTGCAACTTTTTCTAAATTACATTTAACCTTTAAGCTTTTTTATTTCACTTTTGTTATGTTTTTGTTTATTTTAATAGTATTTTTAGAATGTGCCGTGGGCCTTTAAAACATTAGCTCTGGGCTGCAAATGGCCTCCGGGGCGATTTATTATATCATATTATATTTTTATATAATATATACAATACATAACAATTACCATGTACAATATTACAGTATATGTAACGGCTACAGCATAAAATAGAGAGTAGCTCCAGCAGATAGCAGACGCGCTACCGCCACTAGCCGCCGACCGCACGGATGATCGGGTGAAGTCCTTCGTCCTTCCGTCGATCGCTGGAACGCAGGTGAGCACGGGTGTTGATGAGCAGATGAGGGCTGGCTGGCGTAGGTGGATAGCTAATGTTTTTAGCATAGCTCTGTGAGGTCCGGTTGCTAAGTTAGCTTCAATGGCGTCGTTAGCAACAGCATTGTTAACCTTCGCCAGGCTGGAAAGCATTAACCGTGTATTTACAGGTCCATGGTTTAATAGTATTGTTGATTTTCTGTCTATCCTTCCAGTCAGGGGTTTATTTCTTTTGTTTCTATATGCAGTTAAGCCCGATGCTATCACGTTAGCTCCGTAGCTAAAGTGTTTCACCGATGTATTGTCGTGGAGATAAAAGTCACTGTGAATGTCCATTTCGCGTTCTTGACTCTCATTTTCAAGAGGATATAGTATCCGAGGTGGTTTAAAATACAAATCCGTGATCCACAATAGAAAAAGGAGAGAGTGTGGAATCCAATGAGCCCTTGTACCTAAGTTACGGTCAGAGCGAAAAAAGCTACGCCCTGCACTGCACTCTAGTCCTTCACTCTAACGTTCCTCATCCAAAAATCTTTCATCCTCGCTCAAATTAATGGGGTAATCGTCGCTTTCTCGGTCCGAATCGCTCTCGCTGCATTGAAAACAATGGGGAAATGTGAGGAGCCTTTCAACCTTTGACGTCACGCTACTTCCGGTACAGGCAAGGCTTTTTTTTATCAGCGACCAAAAGTTGCGAACTTTATCGTCGTTGTTCTATACTAAATCCTTTCAGCAAAAATATGGCAAAATCGCGAAATGATCAAGTATGACACATAGAATGGATCTGTTATCCCCGTTTAAATAAAAAAAAATCATTTCAACTGCTTGCCTCACACATTAAAGGACTTAGATTTAGACTTCCTTTTATTGTCATTCAGATTTGAACTTTACAGTACAGCTAAGAACGACATTTCGTTGCATTAGCTCGTTATAGTGCAGGATAAAAGAGCAATAAGGTGCAGATATAAATAAATAGATTACTGTACAGATAAATATTTTGCACTTTTGCATATGCATCCACGTTTATGGATGTATGTTCTATTGTCTTTATATTCCAACGAGTTAAACCATTTTTGGGGGGAATTGAGGGGATTATTATGATGCGTTCAAGAAACACACAGCGTAAATTATCAATAACAAACACTCCCTATATCCACAACTAATCAGTTTTCTTAATCCGTCTTTGTACAAAGTTAGTCCCACAGTATTTGGTGTGAATGGACACATGTTGCTCAAAGTGGTGAGATGGCACACATGCCACGTCTGTGTTAGTACACACGGTTGTGTGTTTGAGGCACTGCTGACGTCAAGCGTGCAAGCCTCTGTGCATATCTTTTCCTCGGTTATTTGGTTTGGCTGAAATAAATGTGCACCTGGCAGTCGCAATGTCACACAAACTGACACGCTACATCAGGGACATTCAACTAAATTGTTGTGGGCGCCACATTTCTAGAACAAATTTCTCCCATCACTTACTTTGTATATTCCGGAGAACCACCATCCTTTACAGGAGATATTTGATTTTGGTCTATCAATCAATCAATCAATCAGAGTTTATTTATATAGTCCTTAATCACCAATGTCTCAAATGGCTGAAAACCGAAAACCATTTTTCCGACTGAAAACGATGTAAAGCCAATTAAAACCTTCCTGACTGACACCCAACATTATATTTTATGCTTTATAACTATAGTTTTACAATGGAAAATGTCTGAAAATGACAAATGAAATTGATAATTGAACATTTAACATCACTTTTACCTTAACTCAGGGGTCGGCAACCCAAAATGTTGAAAGAGCCATATTGGGCCAAAAATAAAAATCTGTCTGGAGCCGCAAAAAATTAAAAGCCTTATATAAGTCTTATAATGAAGGCAACACATGATGTAAGTGTCTACATTAGCTGTATTAGCCTACTATCAAAGGCTGACTCGATTCTTCGTTGACAGAAATGTTGTATTTTAATTATTATTCTACACATTTTTGCAACATTGGAAATCATTAGTAAAATGGAGGCTTCTCACAGGATGAGATAACTTCTGCGAATGACTGGCTTAGAATGGCCAAAGGTATAGATGTGTGTGTCCAAGTTTAAGGAAACGGCAGGCTGTCTTCTTCTAATGGATTTATTACAATCTTTGCAAGCTGGGTAACGTTTGCTGTGGTCCGGAACAACATGGCACACAAACAACTATAAGAAATGCAGACAATATTACATACAGATAATGTGTCATGAGACATGCAAATATAAATTAAATACACAGAGGACATAAGTAAAGGAAATGAAATGAGCTCAAATTTACCTACAAACGAAGCTTAATGATGCAATACGTACATACAGCTAACCTAAATAGCATATTAGCATCGATTAGCTTGCAGTCATGGATTCACCAAGTATCCCTGATAAGCACTCCAGCAAATCAATAACATCAACAAAGCGCATCTTTGTGCATTCACGCACAGCATGGAAAGTTTGGTGGACAAAATGAGACAATAAAGGAGTGGCATAAAACATGTCCTTCTGTGGCAGCGTCGGAGAAAGTTGTACATGTAAACAGACTACGATGAGTTCAGGTATTGCTGAAATTAGTAGGACAAAACAGTGCTTGCCAGATACTCTCATCAGTGAAGCATGTATAACATAGACAGTGGGATTTCTAACAATTTGTGTCATGTTTGTCCTCCTACAGAAAATATATTAAAACAAAAAATATATATTTTTATTCATCTTTTTCCATTTTCACACATCTCTGAAAGAGTTCTAGAGAGCCACTAAGGCGCTGAGCCCCCGCCTTAACTGAAGACTATGGTGGGTGATGAGATGCAAGTGTAGAGGGGAGGCAGGGAGGAAAGGGGGGTTGACTTGACCCTTACGAACGCTACCTATGTACTTTTGGCAAACTGCCTGTTTGCCTATCAATCAATCAAAGTTTATTTATATATCCCTTAATCACAAGTGTCTCAAAGGGCTGCACAAGCCATAATGACATCCTCGGCTCAGAAAACCCAATGGGCACAACGATAAATCTTGGAAGGTTCGTTTGGATATTTTTTTATTTTGGATATTTTTTCATTAAGTGCATTTTGCATGACCCTAAGTTTTCAACTGAACTCGGAGGATTTGGACCCCTGGCAGCAAGTTGAATTTCCCTGCACTACATAAGTCCATCTGTGTGCAATCACTCATTGGTGTAGGACTCTGCCTAATTTCACAGCAGAAAGTAATCTTGTGAAGGATATCAAACATGGGGTCATAATTGTAATTTGTCTAGTCTGTCGTGATGAAGACCATCCTTTGTCGTTTAACCACAAATAATGCAGTGGTTGATGTCCCATGTTGTTTGCATCTCATGCTGTCCATGTCCCTAGTTTTTGGCCATCAAATTGTGGAGCTCCACCACATCATACAAAACCCAAAACCAGTGAAGTTGGCACCAATTCAATATAGGTTGAAAAGGATTTGCAAATCATTGTATTCTGTTTTTATTTACAATTTACACAACGTGCCAACTTCCCTGGTTTTGGGTTTTGTAAATTGATCAGGTGGTCAACAGAAATGGTGGGCTGCCAGTGGTGGTGTAACGGTACACCATGTCAAATTTCGTACGTAGCTCGTTTTAAGGTTACGTATCGATTAATTTCTGGTATAATATGTTTTATGTAGCTCTGCGTTTTAGGCAAAAAAGCAAGTTGGTGTGATAATCACAGAAGTTTTGCCTTTTCTTTAACTCATCTGCGATCGACTGATGAGCCCAGCCAATCTTTATTGCAGCTGTTTCCCGGTATTTATTTGTTTATTTGTTTAAATGCTACCATGGCAAACGACTGTATTTACGTAAAATATTCTTTAAAAAAGGATGCATGCTCAGAGATGCACAATTATGTTACAAAAACATGTGCATGCAATTCAGGAGAATGCATGTCTAGCCAAAACACTAGCGAGGGAATTAGAGCGACACACTGCAATGAACGCGTGCGGCTAATTTCCCACCACAGCTTCTAAGTTACTAATCGTCCCCTCCATGTTGACAAAAAAGCTATGTTTCTTACAAGTAGCATTATCACTGAAGGGCTAGAGGACAAAGACTTGCTAAGCATGGTACTCACAGAGCAGGACGAGTGAGGGTAGGGTTAGGCCATATACCATATAAGTGATATAAATCTTAAATTATAAAATGTATTTAAAATATGTATATATATATATATATATATATATATATATATATATATATATATATATATATATATATATATATATATATATATATATATATATATATATATATATATATATATATATATATATATACATATATATAAATACATATATATATATATATATATATATATATATATATATATATATATATATATATATATATATATAAGAATGAAAAAATTAATAAAAATGATATAAATCTGGCCGACGATAGAGCGTTTAATACTATCGTTATATTGTGATAATGCATGTTGATGACTAAGGTTTCGAATAACGGCGTTATATGATAACGGTGTCACTAATGTTGTTACTTTTACTCGTAACGAGTAATCTAATTATTTATATTTATGTACAGTACAGGCCAAAAGTTTGGACACACCTTCTCCTCATTCAATGGGTTTTCTTTATTTTCATGACTATTTACATTTTAGATTGTCACTGAAGGCATCAAAACTATGAATGAACACATGTGGAGTTATGTACTTAACAAAAAAAGGTGAAATAACTGAAAACATGTTTTATATTCTAGTTTCTTCAAAATAGCCACCCTTTGCTCTGATTACTACTTTGCACACTCTTGGCATTCTCTCCATGAGCTTCAAGCACACCTGTGAAGTGAAAACCATTTCAGGTGACTACCTCTTGAAGCTCATCGAGAGAATGCCAAGAGTTAATTGTATTTGTATTTGTATTAGCTTTAAGTGTTGTTTGCTAATAATAGCAATTTAGATAGCTCACGTTAGCTGTCATTTAATGTATATTCTATCATAACAGCAACATGCCTGTAAATTGTTTGTAGCTTCTCTTGGACTACTTTTGTATAAGTGCACACGCTCCCTGTGCGTACGTGTTGACGGGACCGGGTGAGTGACAGCCGTAAACACCAATTATTTTATTTGGGCCGGTAAAATATGTTATTTCGAAAAATATGGACAGTTGTCAAAAAAATGTGTTCGACAAAACCACTAATGGTAACGTAAGCTAGCTGGTGGTGTTCTTGTTATATGTTTTGCTTTGAAAAATGTTACTGTGAGGACATTGCAAACAGCACCTTTAACTGGTGGAAAGAAAATCCAGTGTAAATATTCAACCGAGCTGCCGTAACTGCCCGTAAACTGCGAGTCTGAGCTATCAAACACAGCTGAGCTAACGCTGCTCTGTCTGGACGCTAACGACAGATGTTACTTAGAAACAGGCAGTGCTTTTTAAAGACACATACACACACAACGTATCAAAAGCATATGCCAGATATTTGAAATTATTTCAAAGTAACACAATTATTGCTTCCTCTAATTACATTTATTAAATAGTAATTCCATTAATAATTAAATAACTTTTTTGGGAAAGTATCGCATATTTATAATTAATTACTGTTTAAAATACATTTTCCAATCCATGTTAATGACGCTTTCTAGCTGTGTCCTGCAAATTTGACAGCGACAAGCGAAAAAACGTGTCCTCAACACACTGTAGCATTCTCATGAGCCAGCTAGTTGCTGACGTCCCTCCACATTGTGAAGCTGCTTCTGAATCACTAATCGTCGTCTCCATGGCACCAAAAAAATTATGTGTTTTACATATATCATCACTGGAGGATGAGAAATAGCTAAACATGCTACACTGTATAGGGATATGCTAACCCAAGGGTCGGCAACCCAAAATGTTAAAAAAGCCGTAAAAAAATGGACTAAAAATACAAAAAGTCTTGAGACGCAAAAATCAAAAGCCTTACACAAGTGATATAATGAAGGCAATACATGATGTAAGTGTCTATATTAGCTATATTAGCCTACTATCAAAATGACTATGTGTCGCAGGCTGAAGCAAATCTTCGTTGACAGAAATGTTGAAATTTAATACTAATTCTACATATTTTTACAACTTTGGAAAACATTAGTAAAACGGAGGATTCTCAGAGGGTGAGATAACTCCTGTAAGTTACTGTATTAGAATGGCCAAAGGTATAGATGTGTGTGTCCAAGTTAGAGAAAACATCAGAATGGATTTATTACAATCTTTGGCAAGCTGAGTAACATTTGCAACATGGCACACAAACAGAAATGCAGTCAATACATACAGATATACAGATAATATGTTATGAGACATGCACATATAAATTAAATACACAGAAGACATAAGTAGAGGAAATTAAATGAGCTCAAATATACCTACAAACGAGGCATAATGATGCAATATGTACATACAGCGAGCCTAAATAGCATGTTAGCATTGGTTAGCTTGCAGTCATGGACCGACCAAATATGCCTGATTAGCGCTCCACACAAGTCCATAACATCAACAAAGCTCTCGTTTGTGCATTCACGCACAGTATAAAACATTTGGTGGACAAAATGAGACAAAGAAGGAGTGGCATAAAACATGTCCTTCTGTGGCTGTCGGGGAAAGTTGTACATGTGAAAAAACTACGGTGAGTTCATGACCGCCGAAATTAGTAGGACAAAACAATGCTTGCCAAATACTCTCATCAGTGAAGCATGTTTAATACAAACAGTGAGATTTCTAACAATTAGTTTGTGTCATGTTTGTCCTTCCACAGAAACCATATTAAAAAAAACATTTTCCCCCACCTTTTCCCATTTTCAAATATTTTTGAAAAAGCTTCAGGGAGCCCTTACCGGTTGCCGACCCCCCGTGCAAACTGCTAAGCTAGAGATCTTGGGATCCCCCAAATGAATGCATCCACAATCTGGCCTGTGGGATCTCCCACGTTAAAAAATAATACTAATAATATATGTATATGTATATATATATATATATATATATATATATATATATATATACAGTATATATATAAATTGTATATATATATACAGTATATATATACTTTTTGCAGACGATGCTGCTCTTGTTACCAACACCAAAGAAGCCTTACAATGTCTAAGTCAGTGTTTTTCAACTTTTTTGAGGCAAGGCACATTTTTGTCATGAAAAAAATCCGGAGGCACACCACCAGCATAAAACTTGAAAAAATGTAACTCCACCAAGTCGTCGTGTCTTATTTTGAGTGTTTTGGTGTCTTCCTGTGTGTAGTGCTTTAGTTCTTGTCTTGCTTATTTTGGTGGCCCTTCCTGTTTTGCCGGTGTTTTCCTGTAGTGGCTTCATGTCTTCCTTTGAGCGCTATTCCGCGCACCTGCTTTGTGTTAGCAAGCAAGGCTATTTACGTTGTTGCTATCCTTCTTTGTGTGGACATTGTTGATTGTCATGTCACGTACGGATGTACTTTGTAGACGCCGTAAGTTTTTGCTGTCGTCCAGCATTTTGTCTCTGTTTACTTTGTAGCCAGTTCAGTTTGACTTTTGTTTTGCATAGCCTTTTCCTTTCGTTCATTTTGGGTTTAAGCATTACATACCCTTTTTACCTGCCTCCTGCCTCCCACTGTGGTCTGCATATCGGGATCACAACAAACCATCCTCGTCTCACCCGACACATTCCGACTTTTACAAAGCAATGCTGCCACCTACTGACATGGAGTATTACGTGGTTACCCTGCCGAGTTTTACACAGCACAGACACTAAGCCACGGCACATTATTGGCGGATTCTAATGATTGATTTGCCAAAAATATTTTTGGGATAAATTAGGTGAAGTTGCATAATTTCCCACGGCACACCAGACAATATCTCACGACACACTAGTGTGCCGCGGCACAATAGTTGAATAACACTGGTCTAAGTGACTGTTTTGCGAATGCTTGTGAACAGTTTGGACTTACAGTTAGCCTGCAGAAAACCAGTGTTAGCGTTCAAGGTGCTGCAAATCCTGCTATCAAGATGAATGGTGTCACTTTAGAAGTAGTAGATAATTTTATATACCTAGGCTCGACAATCAGCAATAAACTCTCGCTTGATGTTGGACTTGACAGGAGGCTTGGAAAGGCAAATACCATCATGGCTAAACTAGCAAAACGAGTATGGGAAAACAACGCTCTTACTCAACATACAAAGATCCGAGTTTATCAGGCCTGCGTTCTCAGCACTTAACTCTACGGAAGTGAGACCTGGACTACTTACATGAGACAAGAGCGTCGACTTAACGCTTTCCACATGCGGTGCATCAAACGTATCCTTGTTATTAGTTGGCAGGACTATATTCCACACAGTGTCATTCTTCAGCGGGCTAATATCCATAGCATGAACTCTCTGCTTAGCCAGCGCCGTCTTCGATGGCTGGGACATGTTCGGCGGATGGAGAACGGACGGCTTCCCAAGGACATTATGTATGGACAATTGGCTGTTGGTTCCAGACGTGTTGGTCGTCCCTCCCTCCGGTTCAAGGACGCATGCAAGACAGATCTGAAGGCGTGTAATATTCCTCTAGACAGCTGGGAGATACAGGCGGAGAACCGAAATGTCTGGCGTCAAGCGGTTAGACGGGGTATTGCAGAGGCTGATTTGAGGAGAGGCCAGCTCGCAGAGAAGAGAGACCGGAGGAAACGTACTGCAAATACCATCGCACAGCAGAAGCGGGACGTAGACTCGACACATGTTTGCACTAAGTGTAACAGGCACTGTCACTTAAGAATTGGCTTGTACAGCCATGCTAGGCGTTGTCAACAAACATGAATGTACCGTATCAACAAAACATCAAGTTAAAATGTGAAAATTATAATTAAATAATTGCACTGTATAATTACAACACTCATTATAACTGAAAATATATTACTAATAATTGACTAAAATAGGATGACAAAACTATTTAAATAAAAACAATAAACTATTAATAATTAAAGGCCTACTGAAACCCACTAGTACCGACCACGCAGTCTGATAGTTTATATATCAATGATTAAATCTTAACATTGCAACACATGCCAATACGGCCGGGTTAACTTATAAAGTGCAATTTTAAATTTCCCGGGAAACTTCCGGCTGAAAACGTCTATGTATGATGACGTTTGCGCGTGACGTCAAGGGTTGAAGCGGAAGTATTGGGACACATTGTATCCCAATACAAACAGCTCTGTTTTCATCGCAAAATTCCACAGTATTCTGGACATCTGGGTTGGTGAATCTTTTGCAATTTGTTCAATTAACAATGGAGACTGCAAAGAAGAAAGCTGTAGGTGGGATCGGTGTATTAGCGGCTGGCTACAGCAACACAACCAGGAGGACTTTGAGTTGGATAGCAGACGCGCTACCGTGAGTACGCTGCTTTCTTCCAAACATTTGATCGCTTGCCCGTACGTGCATGGCGCTATGTGCATGTCACGTACGTAACTTTGGGGAAATATATGTTTCTTGCCGACTCTGATGGCGGCCGGGGTGTCGTCGAAAGCTACAACGCGTGCCGCTGTCCTCACCTTGACTTCCTCCGTCTTCGGGCCGCCGACCGCATCGATGATCGGGTGAAGTCCTTCGTCGCGCCGTCGATCGCTGGAACGCAGGTGAACACGGGTCGTGATGAGCA
This sequence comes from Entelurus aequoreus, assembly GCF_033978785.1. NCBI lineage: Eukaryota > Metazoa > Chordata > Actinopteri > Syngnathiformes > Syngnathidae > Entelurus > Entelurus aequoreus. Next base: position 38,197,744 of record NC_084749.1, on the reverse strand, counting down.
GATGAGAGCTGGTGTAGGTGGAGAGCTAATGATTTTAGCATAGCTCTGTCGAGGTCCCATAGCTAAGTTAGCTTCAATGGCGTCGTTAGCAACAGCATTGCTAGGCTTTGCCAGGCGGTACAGCATTAACCGTGTGGTTACAGGTCCAGAGTTTGGTAGTATTGTTGATCTTCTGTCTATCCTTCCAGTCAGGGGCTTATTTCGTCTATTTCTATATGTAGTTAAGCCCGATGCTATCACGTTAGCTCCGTAGCTAAAGTGCTTCGCCGATGTATTGTCGTGGAGATAAAAATCACTGTGAATGTCCATTTCGCGTTCTCGACTCTCATTTTCAAGAGGATATAGTATCCGAGGTGGTTTAAAATACAAATCCGTGATCCACAATAGATAAAGGAGTGTGGAATCCAATGAGCCCTTGTACCTAAGTTACGGTCAGAGCGAAAAAAGATACGTCCTGCACTGCACTCTAATCCTTCACTCTCACGTTCCTCATCCACAAATCTTTCATCCTGGCTCAAATTAATGGGGTAATCGTCGCTTTCTCGGTCCGAATCGCTCTCGCTGCTGGTGTAAACAATGTGCAAATGTTCAACCTGTGACGTCACGCTACTTCCGGTACAGGCAAGGCTTTTTTATCAGCGACCAAAACTTTATCATCAATGTTCTCTACTAAATCCTTTCAGCAAAAATATGGCAATATCGCGAAATGATCAAGTATGACACATAGAATGGATCTGCTATCCCCGTTTAAACAAGAAAATTTCATTTCAGTAGGCCTTTAGTGTACCATTACAAAAAAAAAAAAATATATATATATATATATATATATATATATATATATATATATATATATATATATATATATATATATATATATATATACAGTATATAAATAAATAAAAAAAATTAAATTGCTAATCTAAATAAATGTGTGACCCAAGAGCGTAAATTAGCATGGTCATCTGTGACTAAGCTGCCAAAGAAAAAAGAAAAAGTAAATATATATATATATATATACACAGGTAAATTATATTGTTGATGTAGATGGTCATATCTGCAGTACATTTTTTTTTTTTTTACATATATAAAGTTAAAGTTAAAGTGTCACTGATAGTCACACACACACTAGGTGTGATGAAATTAACATCTGCATTTGACCCATCCCCTTGTTCCACCCCCTGGGAGGTGAGGGGAGCAGTGAGCAGCAGCGGTGGCCGCGCTCTGGAATCATTTTGCTGATTTAACCCCCAATTCCAACCCTTGATGCTGAGTGCCAAGCAGGGAGGTAATGGGTCCCATTTTTATAGTCTTTGGTATGACTCGGCCGGGGTTTGAACTCACGACCTACCAATCTCAAGGCGGACACTTTAACCACAAGGCCGGATAAACCACAGAAACCTCGACTATATATATATATATATATATATATATATATATATATATATATATATATATATATATATATATATATATATATATATATATATATATATATATATATATTCGTTATACAGTGCTCAATACCGGGGTAGAGCGGAATATACATCAGGTCAGGAAAAAACAGAGTCTATATCATCCGTACAAGCCTGTTTCTGAGGTTTCCCTGACGAAACAGGTTTGTAGGGATGATATAGCCTCTGTGTTTTTTCCTGACCTAAAGTATATATATATATATATATATATATATATATATATATATATATATATATATATATATATATATATATATATATATATATATATATATATATATATATATATATATATATACATATATGTATATATATATATATATATATATATATATATATATATATATATATATATATATATATATATATATATATATATATATATATATATATATATATATATATATATATATATATATATATATATCCAGGTAAATTATATTGTTGATGTAGATGGCCATATCTGCAGTACATATATTTCTTTCCATAGGTTTCTATTTGACTTTATTAAATGTTGGGATATATTTGGTGCTTTGCAAAGCCGGACAGCAGAGGAAATATATGTAAATATATCAACACCTGGAATACTTTCAGTATATACTCCAATACAATAGTGTATACTCTCCGTATATACTCCAATACTGCTTTAAAATGTTTTATAATGTTGCATTCGAATCACAATGTTATATGATAGTATTGTACTAACCCAATTATGTTGTACTTATGCAGAACATGGCCACAATCAGGAGGAAGGAAACAAGACGGCCACAATGACCATGTTGCCTGGTTTATCAACTGTCAAAGTGGGGCAGAGTAAAGGGGTAATGGACACCAGACCCCCGTTACACAACAAGCTGATCAAGAAAGATCATCACAGGAAGACTCACAGCTACAAGGTGGAGTCCGTGTCAGAGGGAGCCAATATGGATATGCACAACTTTTCAGTGGAGAACAAAAGGGAGATGGAGTATGTAAGTCAAATCTAATTTTTGTAAACATCTTCAGACACACATTTAACACAACCTGTCAAACTAGTCATCATAGTTATGATTTATGTTAGTTTCAATTCAGATTCATCACAGTTATCTTGCAATACATTAACACATTTAGATACATAAAGTACTGATAGCAGTGTACATGATCAAAACATGAAAAAACATCACATGTTATATGACCAATAAAGTATAATATAGAAATATAGACCATAACAAAAAACAATTAAGCTACTACACTGAACACATTTGTATTTTCTGAGCCAATCTTGTATTTAATGTACTTAAAAGTTCTTAATATATTAGTTTTTGTGTGTTGCTTGGTGATTTATTGATGTATTCAGTGGATTTTGGAGTGGAGCTAACGATATCGACACAAACACATGTACACTCACACACACACACACACACACACACACACACACACACACACACACACACACACACACACACACACACACACACACACACACACACACACACACACACACACACACACATACTGGTTATCATTTGGAATGGGGACAAAGTTTTTGATCATCACTTGTGGGGACCACCCTTTCTACAGGTTGTGGAGGCATAAAACATTTTAGGTAAAATGGCCACTGCCCAGTTAGCTCATTCACATCTTTAAATCTCTGGATTGATGAAGTAATGTGCTGATCATTCTTACTGGGGACCCTGGGGAAAAATAGTTAATATGGTTCATGGGGACCAAATTTAAATAATTGTGCATAATTCACACAAATTTGTACGTGTTAGGGTTAGGGTTACCTACATGTTTTATGGGCCAAAGCTAAAAAATCACTTAGGCATCTTCAGAATGGATCTGACTATCATTTAAAAAGGTTTCCCTTTAGGGGACCTGTTTTTTTGTCCCCATACCGCAGCGTTTCTCAAAGTGTGGGGCGCGCCCCACTGGTGGGGAATAGAGACATGACAGGTGGGGCGCGAGGAACGGGAGGAAATGTCACTTTAAATTGTTTTTATTTTTGTTATATTCTTAGATATTTTTTTTTTTACTATGTTTTCATTTTCTATACACACTGTAAATCACTTTGTGTTTCTGTCTGTGAAATCTACGGAGCCCCTAAAGGGACATGGGATTTTTTTTTTTTTTAGACATGTATCTCTCGTGGCCACGAGAAACTTTTTATAAAAAAAAAATAAAAATAAAAAAAAATGTTTATTTTTATTTATTTTTTTACTAAAGTTTCTCGTGGCCACGAGAAACTTTTTATAAAAAAAATAAATAAATAAAAAAAAATGTGTATTTTTATTTATTTTTTTACTAAAAGTTTCTCGTGGCCACGAGAAACTTTTTATAAAAAAAAAAAAAAATAAATAAAAAATGTTTATTTTTATTTTTTTTTTTACTAAAAGTTTCTCGTGGTCACGAGAAACTTTCTCGTGGCCACGAGAAACTTTCTTGTGCGCACGAGAAACTTTCTCGTGGCCACGAGAAAGCATTGGATGCGTGCTGATGGTTTGGTGTGTGTTAAAATGGCAGTTTAGGAGTTAATTTGGCTGTATTTCCAATTAGGACTTTCCCCCATGTGTGTTGTGGCAAAATGTGAATGCTTGATTAGTAGGTGTGAGACAAACACTTTATCTTCCTGGTTATTGTAACGCTGCGTGTTTGACATTATTTAAGACTTTATCATGCCCGGGAAAGGACAGTTTTCCTCTTCTGTGGCTGTGGGGGGTGGGCGTGGCTTGCGGACCTGCAGCGAAGCGGAGTGTGTCAGTTAGTCCGATGTTGATGTGATCAAACTTCTTTCTTGCTTGGAAGATACACACACAATTGTAACTGTTATTTCTTCCTGCAAATAATAAATATGTACAACGTGTTTGGATGTATTAATTTATGTAAAATTGTCATTAAATGTAATATTGCCTGACAAAAAGTGATTTGACGTACGTAATATTTTGATATTTACACATCGCATATTTACACACGCGCATCTGACTAGAATACCCTTATGTGCATTACATATATCAACATCAACTACCTACTGTACTGTTTACTTGTTGAAATACCCTTTTTAGAACAAATATCTACCCATATAATTTATATGAAAGTTTCTCGTGGCCACGAGAAACTTTTAGTAAAAAAAATAAATAAATAAAATAAAAATATATATTTTATTTTTTTTAATAAAAAGTTTCTCGTGGCCACGAGAAAGTTTCTCGTGGCCACAAGATACTTTCTCGTGGCCACGAGATACATGTCTAAAAAAAAATAAATTCCCATGTCCCTTTAGGGGCTCCGTAGAAATCCGCTATAAAAATAAATGTAAATTACTTATTTTTCCTGTAGGCTTTAAATTTCTAGGTAGGAGCGAAAGTTTGACAGACATAGCAACAGTAACTAATGGGGGCGGGGCTAAGCGGAAGAAACTTTTGCGCGGATGGGTAGCAGGCTAATCAATATCCACTCATCGGGCAGAGAGCTGTGTCCATTCTTCTCCCCTTTGCCACATCTTATCTGTGTGAGATAGGCTTTTCAGCTGTTGCTTCACTCAAAACGAAGTACAGGTCTCAGCTGAACATTGAGCATGACTTAACCCTTGTGTGGTGTTCATATTGTTGTTACTCAGCCAGTGTTTGTGGGTCTGATGGACCCGTTGCATTTTGTGGCTTTTAATGCCTCACAATCAAACACTTTTATGTTAAAATACTGACATCCCAAAAAACATCTGTAATGAAGTGCTTCGAGAGGCTGGTAAAGGAATACATTGTCTCCAGACTTCCCCCCACATTCGACCCATACCAGTTTGCTTATCGCCCTAACCGCTCCACAGAGGACGCCATCTCCTCTGCACTCCACCTGAGCTTAGCACATCTGGAAGGAAAGTACACACACGTGCGGATTAAGGCTGCAGCTAACGATTATTTTTCTATCGATTAATCCATAGATTATTTTTTCGATTAATCGGTTAATCTATAGATTATTTTTTCGATTAATCTATAGATTATTTTTCCTTTTACCGATTATTTTTTTATTCAAAATGAAGATGAAAAAATAAATGTAGGCCCGTTTTTTCAAAAGGCATGGCTTTTATTTACAAAAAAAAAGAAGTATGGCCACTCAGTCAACATTGACAACAACATGACTAAATATTCTGTAACAATGTAAACATTTAAAACTTTTAAAATTTAACAAAATTAAAAGTAGCTTATTTGCTTTTTAATGTGCAAATATAAAAGTCAACATCCAGTGCAAATCTTAATATTCTGCAATAGTATAAGCATTTCAAAAGTAAAAGTATTGCTTATTTTGCTTTAAAATGTGCAAAAATAAAGATAAACATCCAATACAAAAAAGTGCAAAACGAAATATTCTGTAACAACAGTGTAAACATTTCAACAAAAGTGAAAGTATTGCTTATTTGCTAAAATGTGCAAAAATAAAGATAAACATCCAATACAAAAAAGTGCCAATCTAAATATTCTGGAGCACTGTAAACATTAAGTATTGCTTTTAAAATGTGCAAAATAAACATCCAGTCCAACACAGTACACAATAACCAATTCTACTCATTCCAGTGAGTGTCTAACAGTTGTAATGAAGAAAGGTTAGCATGTCTACATGCTTTGGTTCTTTTCTTGTTTACAATATTCCCAGCAGCTGAAAATAGGCGCTCAGAAGGGGTCGATGTGGCTGGAACTGAGAGCTAATTAGCCTTCACCTCAAGCCAGGATTGCGAGTGAGCTGAGCTGCAGTTTAAGTTTCTAGAAGGTCAACGGGCTCATAGTGATGTTACTAGTAGTTGACTGGGTGGTGTTTATTATCATTTGGGGAGAGTACGCTGCCTGATGCTCACCTGCTAAACACCTATCTGCTCCACGCTGAAGCGCTGACTACATGCGCTCTGAATACGCACTGCTGATTGGCTGATAATGCTTCGTGTGTACCAATCAGATGGTTGTGTGGGTGGGACAATGCTGCGTGTGTACCAATCAGATGGTTGTGTGGGTGGGACAATGCTGCGTGTGTACCAATCAGATGGTTGTGTGGGTGGGACAATGCTGCGTGCTGAGACAGAGGCAGACGGAGCAAAGCAGCTTGTTAAGACTTTAGCTTTAGCTTAGAAAACTCGTTCGGTACACCCCCGTACCGAACCGAAAGCCCCGTACCGAAACGGTTCAATACAAAACACGTACCGTTACACCCCTAGCAGATACAAATGACACATTCATGTTTTTGTGTAATGATGACAACGTATGCTCGCACGGACGATTGACTAGTTGATGGTTTTCTTTTCAAATGTTCGTTCATAGCCGTTGTGCTGCTATGATAGGCCATTTCCGCTCGACACAGTGTGCATACAACAACATTATTAGGCCATTTATTGAAATACTCCCACACTTTTGACCACTTTTGGCATGCTTTTCCCCCCTCGCTCGCACCGCTCGCATCGTCTTTGATCGTCTGCTTTGCGCTTCGCCATGACGGTAGTGTGACGTCATTATGCGACGCGTCGACGCACAAAAACGGCGTCGACGTATTTACGTAACCGATGACGTCGACTACGTCGACGCGTCGTTTCAGCCTTAGTGCGGATGTTGTTTCTGGACTTCAACTCTGCATTCAACACCATCATCCCGCAGCACTTGGTGAGCAAACTGGCCCCCCTTGGATTCAGTACCCCCCTATGCAACTGGCTGCTTGACTTCCTCACAGACAGACACAAGTCTGTGAGAGTGGGCAACAAAACCTCCAGTGCCATCTCCCTGAGCACTGACTCCCCCCAGGGCTGCGTCCTGAGTCCGCTGCTGTTCACGTTGATGACCCATGACTGCTGCGCCAGGTCCACTACTAACCACATTGTGAAGTATGCGGACGACACAACAGTAGTGGGCCTCATCCGTGACAACAACAACATAGACTACAGGGAGGAGCTGAAACATCTGGTTGACTGGTGCAGAACCAACAACCTGGTCCTGAACGTCGACAAGACCAAGGAGATCGTCGACTTCAGGAAGCACTAGTCCAGCCACGCTCCACTCTTCATCAACGGCACAGCGGTGGAGATGGTAAGCAGCACCAAGTTCCTGGGGGTGCAGATAACTGACAATATGACCTGGTCCCTACACAACGGAGCTCTTGTAAAAAGAGCTCAGCAGCACATGCACTTTTTGCGTCGGATGAAAAGAGCACAGCTCCCTCCCCCCGTTCTCACCACATTCTACAGAGGCACTATAGAGAGCCTACTGACCAACAGATTCTCTGTCTGGACAGGAGCCTGCAGTGCCTCAGACTGGAAGTCTCTGCAGAGAGTGGTGAGAACAGCGGAAAAGATCATCAGGACTCCTCTTCCTCCTATCCAGGAGATCGCAAAAAGCCGCTGCCTGACCAGGGCTCAGAAAATCTGCAGAGACTCCTCCCAACCCCACCAAGGACTGTTTTCACTGCTGGACTCTAGAAAGAGGTTCCGCAGCCTCCGTAGCAGAACCTCCAGGTTCTGTAACAGCTTCTTCCCTCAGGCCGTAAGACTCTTGAACGCATTATAATAATCCCCTCAATTCCCCCCAAAAATGGATGAACTCGCTGGAATATAAAGACAATATAACATACATCCATAAACGTAGATGCATATGCAAAAGTGCAATATATTTATCTTTACAGTAATCTATTTATTTATATCTGCACCTTATTAATTTTTTTTATCCTGCACTGCCAACCAGCTAATGCAACGAAATTTCGTTCTTATCTGTACTGTAAAGTTCAAATTTGAACGACAATAAAAAGTAAGTCTAAGTCTAAGACCCACAAACGCTGGCTGAGTAACAACAATATGAACGTTGCATGGACATTTCAGTTTCTGCATCCCACAAGGATTCTTCTTTTGTGTTTCTGCACCTGCGGTTCCCACACGAGGTTGCAACATTGTTTGTCAACACTGTCTGCTCTCATTTTGTCGCACATTTGACCCTCTGATGTTCTGTGTACCTACACGCTGTCCTCCCCGTCTAGGCCTGCTGTGTGTGTGTGTGTGTGTGTGTGTGTGTGTGTGTGTGTGTGTGTGTGTGTGTGTGTGTGTGTGTGTGCGCGTGTGTGTGTGTGTGTGTGTGGGCGTGTGGTACACAGAACATCAATTTCCACACTTCTATTAGCCCCGGGTCCAGTGGACCCCGGACATCTTATATGTAATAGAAATGTGTAGGGGGAGTGTATGGTGTGTGTTCATTAAATATGTATTCTGATATATGTTCTTCACAGACAATGAGCCAATGCCAGTGAGTCTCAGTTTGAAAAATTAATTAATTGTATCATTTTTCTTTTAATAAAAATCGAAAACGGGTCCCACAGACCCGAACACCACACAAGGGTTAAGAGTGGCAGTGTCAAGCCTGCAACCCTGATTTAAAAAGCTAAGGAAGTGCAAAACAGGCTCATTGTAGCCACTAATGCTGGAGTACTGTAAAACTCATGTTCACTCGCTCTGTCTTGCCAAATGCATAGCTCCTCCTTTTTTTTTTGCAAAGATTGCAAAGTGGCACTTTTATTTTATTTATTATTAAACTTGATGCAAGTTATTTGATTTATTATTGAACTTGATGCAAGTTATAACACTTTTATTTGATTTATTATTGAACTTGATGCAAGTTATAACACTTTTATTTGATCTATCATTGAACTTGATGCAAGTTATAACACTTTTGTTTTATTCATTATTGAACTTGATGCAAGTTATTTTATTTATTATTGAACTTGATGCAAGTTATACCACAGCTGCACAGTTATTTTATTTATTATTGAACTTGATGCAAGTTATACCACAGCTGCACAGTTATTTTATTTATTATTGAACTTGATGCAAGTTATACCACAGCTGCACAGTTATTTTATTTATTATTGAACTTGATGTTATTTTATGTTATTGAGTTTGAATGTATACAACTTGATGTTACTTGATGTTCAATAAATTTATATAAATAAATGAATGATAAATGGGTTATACTTGTATAGCGCTTTTCTACCTTCAAGGTACTCAAAGCGCTTTGACAGTATTTCCACATTCACCCATTCACACACACATTCACACACTGATGGCGGGAGCTGCCATGCAAGGCGCTAACCAGCAGCCATCAGAGGCAAAGGGTGAAGTGTCTTGCCCAAGGACACAACAGACGTGACTAGGAAGGTAGAAGGTGGGAATTGAACCCCAGTAACCAGCAACACTCTGATTGCTGGCACAGCCACTCTACCAACTTCGCCACGCCGTCCCTTAAGCTTGGCATTAGCGTTCTGTTGGGGCGATGGGGGCAGGTGGGGCTTGAAAACTCCCCCTTGTCCAAAGTGGGGGATGACAAAAAAACTTTGAGAACCACTGCCATACCGTCAGAGGTCCCCTAAAGGTGACTGTGTAAACAGAGCGATGTCCCCATTAAGCATTGCCACAACACACACACACACACACACACACACACACACACACACACACACACACACACACACACACACACACACACACACACACACACACACACACACACACACACACACATTCTTGTATTTGATACCTTCTTGAGACCTCCGAAAAATGCCTAACTCTTTAGGACCAATCTCTCTAGATATATAAAGTTTTGTATTTACAACATTAATAATATGTACATACTATGCAAATATAAAAAAGATAAGCTTTTAGCCTCTTTTTAAATATTTTTTTTGTAATTGGTTTTTAATCTTTATTATTTACTTCAAGTTATTACAGTATGTCTCTATATACATATTTATTTTATTTTTTTAATACATTTTGGCCAAAGGGGGCGCATTTCAATTTCTTACACACACTTATTATCACATATGCTGGCCAGAAGGGAAGCACTTCAAATTTTTACACACACTTGTTATTTCATATGTTAACCAGAGGGGGAGCACTTTTAAAACCGACACACAGTCAATTTGAAAAATCCCTCCTTTTTGGGACCATTCTAATTTTGATAGATTTCTCTACCAGATGCAATGGTTTTCCGTATTGGGACCATGATTTCGGTCCTAACTTGTTCACCAATCCTCATATATAAGGTAGTTTTCCTTGTTGATGTCTCCAGAAGGGTAGAAATACAAGAACACACACACACATACGCACACACACGCACACACACACACACAAAATCGGATGAATGTCGGCGATATTAACATTAAAAAAGCAGATTCCGTCGCATATCAAATCAAGCACTTTTTCACTTTTTCACTTTCACAGCGTGGTACATGCAAGCCTCGCGGCTCATCGTGAAGCGTCTCCCCCTCACGCCAGATGCCATTGTGTATAGAGGCACAGAGCTCCGTCATGACTAAACGAGAAAGCATGAAAACGGGACGACGTGGCGAAGTTGGGAGAGTGGCCGTGCCAGCAATCTGAGGGTTACTGGTTCAGTCCCCACCTTCTACCATGCTAGTCACGTCCGTTGTGTCCTTGAGCAAGACACTTCACCTTTGCTTCTGATGGGTCCTGGTTAGCGCCTTGCATGGCAGCTCCCGCCATCAGTGTGTGAATGTGTGTGTGAATGGGGGAATGTGGAAATAGTGTCAAAGCGCTTTGAGTTCCTTAAAAACAAAAGGTAGAAAAGCGCTATACAAGTACAACCCATTTACCATCTATCTATCTATGTATACATATATATATATATATATATCAGTGGCGTGCAGTCACTAGAGGCAGGGGAGGCACGGCCTCACCTGCCATCATGGAAAGAAAAAAAAAGTAAAAAGAAAAAAAAATTAATTAAATTGTTATATGTATCCAGTGATTATACTAACGTTATTTTCCATTTAACTTCACCAGTTTCAGATTATTTTTATTTTTATTTTCACATTTGCCGTTCAAATACTGAGAAGAGACGGTGCGGTGATCAGCAGCCAGTTGAGGCACGTCACTCAGTTGTGCCTCAACATGGATTGTGCGCAATGACTCGGCTAACTGCTGAGCTGCTGTGCAGTGAGACCGTATTGCTATATGAATTATATTATACATTTCCATAGTTTAGTTAGCTGAGGTATATAATGTACAGTGTATTTTGTCAACAACTGTATGTGTGTAACGTATTTTTAGTGCTGAGCATTTATAAAACTGCTGCGAAGACACACTGTGTGAGGCTCGTCTCATAACCCCGCCTCCTGGTGCCAAGCACTTCCGCCGCAGAATGCACCGCCCGACGGGAGCGCCACACCAACCAAAGCCCACACCCAAACCATCCACGTGCAAGACCGAATCCACCCAAAAAAAGTCACTTAACAAGAAGCCAAAAAGTGGAAAAACAACAATGCTCGCGCTGCAGGAGCCGCGAACGACCGCAGGGACACAACATTAGGTACACCTGCACTGCAGGTTCATATGTTTGTAAATCTGACTGTGATGATGCAGTCGTGCCTCACCAGACATTAACCTCACCGCACGCCACTGATATATATATATATATATATATATATATATATATATATATATATATATATATATATATATATATATATATATATATATATATATATATATATATATATATATATATATATATATATATATATATATATATATATATATTTATATGTAAGCTGTGAAAATCTGCTGTACAGTATGTGTGCATGGGTCCTATTTTTGGGGACACTAATACAAAACCTCACAATAATGTCTGATTGAATGCTAAAAACGTTATGACAGACCGCCTTTAAAAACGGAATGGAATTTAACATTTTTTCTGAGACACTCAGAATGTACATGAAAATAAAGAATGTGGGATTTACAATATTAACTATGAACGATAAAACACTGAATATTGACAACATATGAACGTCACACCCCCTCTCGAGCGACATATTTTACAATCAAGCGAAACGCAACAGAAATGCAACAAACACAGCAAAATATGAACGCAAACGGTAATAAAAAAAAACACCTACAATCTGATATAATATCACTTTTCTTGCAGAAGTTTGTTGTAAAAATCTCCTTCCGCGTTTGTCCCTGACACCTGCATTTCAGGCTGGCCACTCTGGAAACACTCTGTGGAAACGCACCCCACCCACAGTGCAAGGTGCCTCGTCTGAGCTGCTGTGACTTAGGTTACCATAGTAACTAGTATATCATGCAAAAGCGCAGATTCCAACCATTGAAATACTTTGTATAGTTCAAGACTTACGGTCATTTGAAAACATCACTGCACATCAATAATGGCAGCTACAGTTTCCATCTTAAATATCTAAAAAAATTATTTGGGAATGTCCGGCGGGCCAGATTGAAAAGCTTAACAATATGGGCCTTAGTTTGCCCAGGTCTGATCTAGACGCTCAACGCTAGCTCTGCAGCCAGGTCTTGTCGCCCGCAAATCGTCCAGTCCCTCCACAAGGACTGCAATGTGGCAGAGAGCCAGCAGCTTGTCTCTGTTGCAATTATGACTATGTTCAAAAGGCTCCCCCAAGCAGATACAAAAATTCACAAAAAAGCACTAAAGTGCCACACCGTGTTGCGCAGGCTCGAAAAGGCCCAAACCAAAATGGAAAAAAACACATATTAAAACAAACAAGAGGCAAACACCAAGAACACAAAATGAGGATACACAAGAGCGCAGAGCTCCTGCAAACAGCAGCCACTACTGCGCCGCAATTTGTCAAATTGTGAAAATATTTAATCAATATTACACGGATGTTTTATATTAAGTTACGATCGAAGCGGCATTAGAAACAAATCCCTTAGATTAAGCACTGCTGCCATCTAGCTGCATGTGTGTGTATCGGTTTTTTGGGCGGTTTTGTGTGTGTGTGTATCCTTCTTACATGGATACTAGAGTGTGAACAGAAATAATAAAAATCTCCCCTGTCCCCACGGACACCTCACCGGGATTTCCTAGGGCAGGGTCTGCAACCCAAAATGTCGAAAGAGCCATATTGGAACAAACATTTAAAAAAATAAAAATCTGTCTGGGGCCACAAAAAATTTAAAGGCTTATATATAAGGCAACACATGATGTAAGTGTCTATATTAGTTATATTAGCCTACTATCAAAATGACTTTAAAAGCCTTATATACGTGTTATAATGAAGGCAACACATGACGTAAGTGTCTATATTAGTTATATTAGCCTACTATCAAAGGCTAATCAAATCTTTGTTGACAGAAATGTTGCATTTTAATTTTTATTCTACAGATTTTTGCAACATTGGAAATCCTTAGTGAAACTGAGGCTTCTCACAGGATGAGATAACTTCTGGAAATGACTGGCTCAGAATGGCCAAAGGTATGGATGTGTGTGTCCAAGTTAAAGGAAACGGCAGGCTGTCTTCTTCTAATGGATTCATTACAATCTTTGCAAGCTGGTTAACAGTTGCTGTGGTCTGGAACAACATGGCACACAAACAACTATCAGACATGCAGCCAATATTACTTACAGATAATGTGTCATGAGACATGCAAATATTAATTAAATACACAGAGGACATAAGTAAAGGAAATTAAATGAGCTCAAATGTACCTATAAACGAGGCATAATGATGCAATATGTACATACAGCTAGCCTAAATAGCATGTTAGCATCGATTAGCTTGCAGTCATGGATTGGCCAAATATGCCTGATTAGCGCTCCAGCAAATAAATAAAATCAACAAAGCTCACCTGTGTGCATTCACGCACAGCATAAAACGTTTGGTGGACAAAATGAGACGAAGAAGGAGTGGCATAAAACACATCTTTCTGTGGCAGCATCGGAGAAAGTTGTACATGTAAACAAACCACGACGAGTTCAAGTATCGCTGGAATTCGTTGGCAAAACGGTGCTTGTCAAATACTCTCATCAGTGAAGCATGCTTAATGTACCGTATTTTTCGGACTATAAGTCGCTCCAGAGTATAAGTCGCACCGGCCGAAAATGCATAATAAAGAAGGAAAAAAACATGTATAAGTCGCACTGGAGTATAAGTCGCATGTTTTGGGGAAATTTATATGATAAAACCCAACACCAAGAATAGACATTTGAAAGGAAATTTAAAATAAATAAAGAATAGTGAACAACAGGCTGAATAAGTGTACGTTATATGAGGCATAAATAACCAACTGAGAACGTGCCTGGTATGTTGACGTAACATATTATGGTAAGAGTCATTCAAATAACTATAACATATAGAACATGCTATATGTTTACCAAACAATCTGTCACTCCTAATCGCTAAATCCCATGAAATCTTATACGTCTAGTCTCTTACGCGAATGAGCTAAATAATATTATTTGATATTTTACGGTAATGTGTTAATAATTTCACACATAAGTCGCTCCTGAGTATAAGTCGCACCCCCGGCCAAACTATGAAAAAAACTGCGACTTATACTCCGAAAAATACGGTAAACAGTGGGTTTTCGAACAATTAGGAAGGTTTGTGTCATGTTTGTCCTCCTACAGAAAATATATTAAAACAAAAAAATATTTTTTTTCTTCATCTTTTTCCATTTTCACACATCTCTGAAAGAGGATACATGATGTTGCACTACACTGCAAAAACTGAAATCTAAGTAAGATTAAATATCTCAAATAAGGGTGATATTTGCTTATTTTCTGTCGGATAAGATAATTCTTCTCACTAAACAGATTTTATGTTAGTGTGTTTTACTTGTTTTAAGGGTTTTGGTCCTACATTATCTCAGTTGCTGAGATTTTATGACCTATATTGAGTAAAAAATGCTTGAAACTAGAATATCAACTTTTGCACAGCTGTGTCATTAAAGGCCTACTGAAATGACATTTTATTTAAACAGGGATAGCAGATCCTTTCTATGTGTCATACTTGATCATTTCGCGATATTGCCATATTTTTGCTGAAAGGATTTAGTAGAGAACAACGACGATAAAGTTCGCAACTTTTGGTCGTTGATAAAAAAAAGCCTTGCCTATACCGGAAGTAGCGTGACGTCACAGGGGATAGGGCTGCTCACATTTCCCTATTGTTTACAATGCAGCGAGAGAGATTCGGACCGAGAAAGCGACGATTACCCCATTAATTTGAGCCAGGATGAAAGATTTGTGGATGAGGAACGTGAGAGTGAAGGACTAGAGTGCAGTGCAAGACGTATCTTTTTTCGCTCTGACCGTAACTTAGGTACAAGGGTTCATTGGATTCCACACTTTCTCCTTTTTCTATTGTGGATCACGGATTTGTATTTTAAACCGCCTCGGATACTATATCCTCTTGAAAATGAGAGTCGAGAACGCGGAATGGACATTCACAGTGACTTTTATCTCCACGACAATACATCTGTGAAGCTCTTTAGCTACGGAGCTAACGTGATAGCATCGGGCTCAAATGCAGATAGAAACAAAATAAATAAACCCCTGACTGGTAGGATAGACAGAAGATCAGCAATACTATTAAACCGTGGACATGTAAATACACGGTTAATAATTTCCAGCTTGGCGAAGCTTAACAATGCTGTTGCTAACGACGCCATTGAAGCTAACTTAGCTACGGAGTGGCGGCGGCGGGCGTTGTAGCTTTCGACGACACCCCGGCCGCCATCAGAGTCGGCAAGAAACAAATATTTCCCCAAAGTTACGTACGTGACATGCACATAGCGACACGCACGTACGGGCAAGCGGTCAAATGTTTGGAAGCCAAAGCTGTACTCACGGTAGCGCGTCTGCTATCCATCTCAAAGTCCTCCTGGTTGTGTTGCTGTAGTCCGCCGCTAATACACCGATCCCACCTACAGCTTTCTTCTTTGCAGTCTCCATTGTTCATTAAACAAATTGCAAAAGATTCACCAACACAGATGTCCAGAATACTGTGGAATTCTTCGATGAAAACAGCTTTTTGTATGGTGACACATTGGGTACCAATATTTCCGTTGCCGCCGTGACGTCACGCGCATACGTCATCATACATAGAAGTTTTCAACCGCAAGTGTGGCGGGAAATTTAAAATTGCACTTTATAAGTTAACCCGGCCGTATTGGCATGTGTTGCAATGTTAAGATTTCATCATTGTTATATAAACTATCAGTCTGCGTGGTCGGTAGTAGTGGGTTTCAGTAGGCCTTTAACACTCACAAGTACAAAACTACTTTTTCAAAGTAATAATTTCTTACTTCCAGCATGAAAAAAAAAAAATCATAATTTTGACACAAATGTGTCTCATAATTAAAACAGATGACAGCCATATGGACTTTGTTGTTTTATTTTCAATGAAACAATAGAAAACACATACTCATATAGTAATACAGTTGGCACAGTACAGCAAACGGACAGTTAATATTTAAACATTTAACATGTGACATTTCTAACTATTTTGAACAGAAATAGTTCATGCACATTCAGATAAATTCTTCAAAATTACAATAAAAAAAACATTTGACAGGGGGCCGGGCTGCATATATGCGCACTAATTGACTGAAAGAGCACGCACTTGGCGCGATGATGTCATGTTATCGATGGGAAAATGCATTTTTAGACAATATGATATGCCTGAGCGGCTAGTAGACCCCGAGAGTAACAAGCGGTTGCCTTGTTGCCTTTCCATTAAGAAAAAAAAAAAAGTTTTTAGTATAAGTAAATGTAATGCTGAGCGCATATCATTATGTCAAGATAATGGCACTAGCATTTAATTATTTAAGAATATTTTTCAACATATTGAGCAAAAAGGTCTCTTCATTTTTTCTACCAAGAAAAGTGCACTTGTTATTAGTGAGAATATTCTTATTTTAAGGTATTTTTGGGTTCATTGAGGTTAGCTAATTTTGCTTGTTTTGGAAAGTCTTGACAAACCGAATTTTCTTGTTCTATTGGCAGATAATTTTGCTTAGTTCAAATAAAAATACCCCTAATTTTATTTTATTTTTTTTCTTGTTTTTGAACACTGACTTTTTGCAGTGTAGGGCTGCGGGTTGCTGACCCCCCTCCTAGGGGTCCTGACTAACTATTTAAGAAACACTGCCCTACATATTGCATATAAGTTCTCTACTGCTGATTAAACATCACCAGTTCTGATTACATGTCATTAAACATGTACTGGAGGGGAGGAAACTGCTTTTTTTTGGTACATTTTCATGACATTTCCGAAAAACGAAGACTTTTCTAAAGTTTGCAAACAAATACAAGTACACTGTTGATCATTTGGACACGTTTGCCATGTTCCTGCAGGGCCCATGTCGGCTGGAGATGGAGAGCATCCTAAATAGTCTGAAAATCAGCAATGAACTCAACCCCAGAGGCTTCCGCATACCCAACTGTGACAGAAGAGGTTTCTATAAGAAAAAACAGGTGAGTAACTCATGCTTTTTTTCCCCCCAAAGCACACACCTGCAGACATGCAAATAGACTTGCCACGTGCCTGAACGTTTCTAAAGGATCCTCATTAACTCATTCCACCCACCCACACGTGCACAATCCCTCCTTTTTTTTTTTGCTGCTCTGGTTGCCTTGACAGCCACATCAACACCGTATTATCTGAATGACTAACTCTAGTAAAATGCACTGCAGTCGTCTGACTCACGCCACACAGGAAATGAGGTCGGTCAGGTGTGTTTGTGGGTGTGCGGTGTGGGAGAACGTGGGGGGTAGGGAGGTAAGAACGCGGCCTGGGAGTGTGTGTGGCACGGTAGATGTGGCGGGCAGGAGAATGTGTGGATGGCGAGCTTGTTTGATGGTGGTAGTCTTGGCGTAGGGAGGAGTGGAGTGCTGTTGGTGAGGCAAAAACAAATAGCGGTTTCGTTTTTCTTGTCTGTGGTATAGACTCGGGGCCACCCAAAGTCAACCCATTTTGGAAGATAGTGGCAAGGAAAACAAGGAAGCTAAAACTCGTTTCCAGAGGCCACTTTTAGACATTGACTGTGCTATTAAAGCGGGCCCACCATGTGTGTCCATCCTGGCTTTGAAGGGTTAGGTAAAAGATTACTGGGTGATGATTAAAGTATACAATAGTGTTGTCCCGAGACCAATATTTTCAAATGTATTTCGATACTTTTCGGTACTTTTCGATACTATTCTAAATAAAGGGGAGCACAAAAAAATTGCATTATTGGCTTTATTTTAACAAAAAATCTTAGGGTTCATTAATACATATGTTTCTTATTGCAAGTTTGTCCTTAAATAAAATAGTGAACATACACAACAACTTGTCTTTTAGTAGTAAGTAAACAAACAAATGATCCTAATTTAGCTGCTGACATATGCAGTAACATATTGTGTCATTGTCCATTCTATTATTTTGTCAAAATTACTAAGGACAAGTGGTAGAAAATGAATTATTGATGAAAATGAAAATGCATGTAAAACTAGAGATGTCCGATAATATCGGACTGCCAATATTATCGGCCGATAAATGCTTTAAAATGTGGTATCGGAAATTATCGGTATCGGTTTCAAAAAGTAAAATGTATGACTTTTTAAAACGCCGCTGTACGGAGTGGTACACGGACGTAGGGAGAAGTACAGAGCGCCAATAAACCTTAAAGGCACTGCCTTTGTATGCCGGCCCAATCACATAATACCTACGGCTTTTCACACACACAAGTGAATGCAAGGCATACTTGGTCAACAGCAATGCAGGTCACACTGAGGGCGGCCGTATAAACAACTTTAACACTGTTACAAATATGCACCACACTGTGAACCTACACCAAACAAGAATGACAAACACATTTCGGGAGAACATCCGCACCGTAACACAACATAAACACAACATAAACACAACAGAACAAATACCCAGAACTCCTTGCAGAACTAACTCTTCCGGGACGCTACAATATACACCCCTGCTACCCCCCGCTAACTGTTTTAATGACATTCAGTCTTTACTTCAATCAATAATGGAGCAGCATCTCCTCATCCGTGGCTCACTAGTGCAACAACAACGCTGGAAATGTGTCCCGTCAAAAACCGTCTGACCGTAACTCTCTAGTTACTAAAGTTCCTTGGGTGAATACCGTAATTTCCGGACTATAAGCCGCTACTTTTTCCCCTCGTTCTGGTCCCTGCGGCTTATACAACGGTGCGGCTTATTTACGGCCTGTTCTTCTCCGACACAGACGAAGAGAATTTCGGTGGTTTTAGTACGCAGGAGGAAGACGAAGACACAATGATTAAAGACTGACTTTTCATATACCGGTAGGCTGGTTATTTTGATAACGTACAGGCGAGCACTTTGTATTACTTTGCACCGTTGTATTATTTGTACTCTGCACGAATGCTGTTCGCCATGTCAAAGATGTGAAAGTTTGATTGAATGATTGAAAGATTTATTGTTAATAAATGGGACGCTTTGCGTTCCCAAACAGTCATCTCTGTCCCGACAATCCCCTCCGTGGTAGCAGGAACCCCTATATACTACAGTAATTACACATCAAAACCCTGCGGCTTATAGTCGGGTGCGGTTTATATATGGAGCAATCTGTATTTTCCCCTAAATTTAGCTGGTGCGGCTTATAGTCAGGTGCGGCTTATAGTCCGGAAATTACGGTAATGTAATCTCAATACACCGGTATGTTTTAGCGCTTTCATGGCGAGTTTACTGACAGATATAAGTAATAACTTTACACTACTTTATATTAGAAAAGGCAACAGCAGAGGATGAATGTCCCATAACAAGAAGATAGAGAAAAAGAAGAAGCTTATTGACTACGGTGTTGCCAAGGACTACAGAAGCGGATGCGCGCAAATTTTCAGGACTTTCAGATCCCAAATACAGATCAGCAGGTACCAGAAGGTAAGAACAGTTGCTTTTGCATTATATTGCGAAACAAAACGCCAGATAATATGTCTTACCTTATACACACACCATAATAATACTTGTATGTTGAAGCACAGTACAATCTATCAAGCGGTGCGGCTTCATAGCTTACCAAAGTTGTACTAAAACATTTTGATAGATTTTTGAGCGCCGTGTGTAATGTTCTATATTTTCAATATACAATTTTGGTGTTGTTTACTTGAGTAATATTGCAGTCTACAGGCATCTCTTATGTGTGAATGCCATCTACTGGTCACACTTATCATTTCACCATGTACCAAATAAAATAGCTTCAAGGTCGGTAAGCACAACCAAAATTATTCCGTACTTTAGGCGCACCGGGTTATAAGGCGCACTGTCGAGTTTTGAGAAAATGAAAGGATTTTAAAGGCCTACTGAAACCCACTACTACCGACCACGCAGTCTGATAGTTTATATATCAATGAGGAAATCTTAACATTGCAACACATGCCAATACGGCCGGGTTAGATTAGTAAAGTGCAATTTTAAATTTCCCGCGAAATATTCTGCTGAAAACGTCTCGATATGATGACGTTTGCGCGTGACGTCACGGATTGTAGCGGACATATTGGGACACCATTGTGGCCAGCTATTAAGTCGTCTGTTTTCATCGCGAAATTCCACAGTATTCTGGACATCTGTGTTGGTGAATCTTTTGCAATTTGTTTAATGAACAATGAAGACAGCAAAGAAGAAAGCTGTAGGTGGGAAGCGGTGTATTAGCGGCCGGCTGCAGCAACACAACCAGGAGGACTTTGAGTTGGATAGCAGACGCGCTACCGTGAGTACGCTGCTTTGGCTTCCAAACATTTGATCGCTTACCCGTACGTGCGTGCCGCTATGTGCATGTCACGTACGTAACTTTGGGGAAATATATGTGCTGTATGAACTTTACGGAGGTGAACGGTACTTTGGGCTGTGGGATTGAGTGTGTTGTTTGGGTGTTTGTGTTGTATTGGTGGGTTATATGGACGGGAGGGGGGAGGTGTTTGTTATGCGGATTAATTTGTGGCATATTAAATATAAGCCTGGTTGTGTTGTGGCTAATAGAGTATATATATGTCTTGTGTTTATTTACTGTTTTAGTCATTCCCAGCTGATTATCAGGTCCCACCCGCCTCTCACAGCATCTTCCCTATCTGAATCGCTTCCACTGCCCTCTAATCCTTCACTCTCACTTTCCTCATCCACAAATCTTTCATCCTCGCTCAAATTAATGGGGTAATTGTCACTTTCTCGGTCCGAATCGCTCTCACTGCTGGTGGCCATGATTGTAAACAATGTGCAGATGTGAGGCGCTCCACAACCTGTGACGTCACGCTACTTCCGGTTAGGGTTGGGTATCGTTTGAATTCGAACGATTCCGATTCCGATTCCGGTTCTTTGTTTCGATTCCGATTCCTGACGATGCTCGATTCCGATTCTTTTAAGAGGCAGGGTCAAAAAAAAGTTTAGGATATTTTAAATGAGCTAGCTAACCTACAGTCTTTCTGAATGAAATAGTCTGACATTCTCCATCAATTTTAATTCTATTAACTTTTTATGAACTTTACTATAAATTCCTCACAGGGCTGTTTTCAACTAGAATATAAATATCAAATCTATGAACTTGAATATAAATATTATAAATTATGAATACATTTTCCCAGGGGTACACTTTCCTCAAGAGAGCTTTATTTTTGAAAACCTCATGAAAACACATTTACACACACAAGTGTATGATGCTGCAGGAAACCTCATGAAAACACATTTACACACACAAGTGTATGATGCTGCAGGTACTTAAACATGTTACCGTGCTCCCACTGATGGGCTAACCTGGTGCAGAAAAGCAAATAAACAATAAGAAACAACTTGCAAAACCCAGTCCAGATTAGCAGCAGGTACAGTATAAAATCAGAGACAGTTCTTGTTTAGGAAAATGACCATATCCGCCTTCTCAGGCAGGATGCGTGAGCGTTCTGGACAGATAGAGTCTCCTGCTGTGGAAAATACACGTTCGCTGGGTGTGGAAGAAGCTTGAACGCATAAAAAGGAGAAAGCGCGATCTGACAGCAAAGGATAAGTCTTTTGTTGGTTCCACCGGACCACCACCATGCAGCAGGGTCGTCAGACATAAGTATCGGTGGAACGTCCTGGTACATCTGCAGCTCTCTCTCCACTCGTTTCTTGATGGACATGGAGCTCTGTTATTTCGCGGTTATTTCTTTTTTTTTGTAAAGTAAAGCCACACTTTGGACCGCCGACGCCCGCTATCCATGCTTGAGCTTGACTGACTCGCTCGGCTATGCTAACACTTCCGGCGGTGGGCGCTTCTTCGTTGGTGCTAAGCGGCTTCTTCTTCCGGTTCGGCGGACATTTTTTTTTTATTATTATTTTTTTTTCCGGTCGGCGGACTGGGTATCGAAAATAGGAATCGAAATTAAAACTTTTGAACGATACCGGGAGAATCGGAAAGTTAGTCCCGGTTCCAATCGATACTCGATACTCGATACCCAACCCTACTTCCGGTACAGGCAAGGCTTTTTTATCAGCAACCAAAAGTTGCAAACTTTATCGTCGATGTTCTCTATTAATTACTTTCAGCAAAAATATGGCAATATCGCAAAATCAAGTATGACACATAGAATGGACCTGCTATCCCCGTTTAAATAAGAAAACTTCATTAAAGTAGGCCTTTAAGTGCGCCTTATAGTCTGATAAATACAGTAACAAACATTTGTCACATCTGCCATTACATCACGTCTGGCAAACGGCCTGTGTCTTCTCCCCATCAGCCATGTTGTAGTTTTTAGCACCTCCATATTGAGTGTACTGACAGATATAAGTTAGAACTAGGGTTGTACGGTATACCGGTATTAGTATAGTACTGCGATACTAATGAATACTTTTCGGTACAATACCGTCTCTGAAAAGTACCGGTCCCACACCACCCCGCGCCCGCGTCGAAGTCACGTCATGACATTGCTGGTTTACGAGCAGAGGTGCATGTTCGGCGGCACACAATCACAGAGTACTTACAAGCAGACACAGTGTGTAGACAGAAAAGGGAGAACGGACGCATTTTGGCTTAAAAACTATAGATAAAGGTGAAGTTATAACACTGAAACGCCCTCAGGAAGAGTTGTTTTAAGACATGGCTAGCTAGCTAGCGGCTAAAGTCCATCTGCCGTCGGCAGTGTTTTAGCTTCTTCTAAATCACTAATCCTCGTCTCCATGGCGACAAATAAAGTAAGTTTCTTACAAGTATCATCCCTGCAGGACGAGGAATAGCTAAACATGCTTCACTACACACCGTACCTCACCGGCATCAAAATGTAAACAAACGCCATTGATGAATCGATACCTAACATCCACTGTAATGATATCAAGGTCAAGCACGTATCGAGTCGATACTACTATGACTACGTTGATATTTTTTGGCATCACAACATCGTCTTTCGTTTTTTTAAAATTATATTATGTTTATAAACTCAGGAAATATGTCCCTGGACACATGAGGACTTTGAATATGACCAATATATGATCCTGTAACTACTTGGTATCGGATTGATACCCACATTTGTGGTATCATCCAAAGCTAATGTAAAGTATCAAACAACAGAAGAATAAGTGATTATTACATTTTAACAGAAGTGTAGATGGAACATGTTAAAAGAGGAAGTAAGCAGATATTAACAGTTAATGAACAAGTAGATTAATAATTAATTTTCTACCACTTGTCCTTAATAATGTTGACAAAATAATAGAATGATAAATGACACAATATGTTACTGCATATGTCAGCAGACTAATTAGAAGCCTTTGTTTGCTTACTTACTACTAAAAGACAAGATGTCTTGTATGTTCACTATTTTATTTAAAGGCCTACTGAAAGCCACTACTACCGACCACGCAGTCTGATAGTTTATATATCAATGATGAAATCTTAACATTGCAACACATGCCAATACGGCCGGGTTAACTTATAAAGTGCAATTTTAAAATTCCCGCCACACTTCCGGTTGAAAAACTCCTTTGGATATGATTTATGCGCGTGACGTCACAAAAGCAACGGAAGTGGTTGGACCCCATCGGACCCGATAGAAAAGCCTCTTGTTTTCTTCGACAAAATTCCACAGTATTCTGGACATCTGTGTTGGTGAATCTTTTGCAATTTGTTTAATGAACAATGGAGACTGCAAAGAAGAACGTTGTTGGTGGGATCGATCGGTGTCTTAGCGGCTAAGTACAATACTGTAATATCTGTGATATTTGCATTAGTGTACTGTGTCTTTAAGGGTTTGGGGAACGCGCATGCGCGAGTGAGTTGGCGGAGAACTTGAGTGTGTGTGAGCGTGAGTTTTGGCTAACAGCAGCTTGTGTATGTGTGTGCGTTACTTTTTGAACTACAACCAGTTACCGCTTGTTAATAAAGTGATTGAGCAGCGCATCCTCGTCTGTGTGACTCCTTCTCCACTGCGGGGCATTACAATACTTACAGCAACACAACAAGGACTACTTACCCTGACGCCTAGCCGATACTTGCCGCCAAACCCACGGATGAAGTCCTTCGTCGCGCCGTTGATCGCTGGAACGCAGGTGAGCACGGCTGTTGATGAGCAGATGAGGGCTGGCTGGCGTATGTAGAGCGCTAATGTTTTATCATAGTTTTGTGAGGTCCGGTTGCTAAGTTGCTAAATTAGCCTTAGCGTCGTTAGCAACAGCATAGTTAAGCCTTACCAGGCTGAGAATTTTTAACCGTGTAGTTACATGTACATGGTTTAATATTATTGTTGGTCTTCTGTCTATCCTTCCAGTCAGGGGTTTATTTATTTTGTTTCTATCTTCATTTGAGAACGACGCTAGCACGTTAGCTCAGTAGCTAAGTGTGTTACCGATGTATTGTCTTGGAGATAAAAGTCACTTTAAATGTCCATTTCGCGTGCTTGACTCTCATTTTCAAGAGGATATAGTATCCGAGGTGGTTTAAAATACAAATCCGTGATCCACAATAGAAAAAGGAGAGAGTACATAGTTCTGTGAGGTCCGGTTGCTAAGTTGCTAAATTAGCCTTAGCGTCGTTAGCAACAGCATAGTTAAGCCTTACCAGGCTGATAATTTTTAACCGTGTAGTTTTTGATTGATTGAGACTTTTATTAGTAGGTTGCACAGTGAAGTACATATTCCGTACAATTGACCACTAAATGGTAACACCCGAATAAGTTTTTCAACTTGTTTAAGTCGGGGTCCATGTTACTTGGAGATAAAAGTCACTTTAAATGTCCATTTCGTGTGCTCGACTCTCATTTTCAAGAGGATATAGTATCCAAGGTGGTTTAAAATACAAATCCGTGATCCACAATAGAAAAAGGACAGTGTTGAATCCAATGAGCCAGCTTGTACCTAAGTTACGGTCAGAGCGAAAAAAGATACGTCCATCACTGCCTCTCAAGTCCTTCACTGTAACGTTCCTCATCTACGAATCTTTCATCCTCGCTCAAATTAATGGGGTAATCGTCACTTTCTCGGTCCGAATCTCTCTCGCTCCATTGTAAACAATGGGGAATTGTGAGGAATACTAGCTCCTGTGACGTCACGCTACTTCCGGTACAGGCAAGGCTTTTTTTTATCAGCGAGCAAAAGTTGTGAACTTTATCGTCGATTTTCTCTACTAAATCCTTTCAGCAAAAATATGGCAATATCGCGAAATGATCAAGTATGACACATAGAATGGATCTGCTATTCCCGTTTAAATAAAAAAAAATCATTTCAGTAGGCCTTTAAAAACTTAACTGCAATAAGAATCATATTTTTAAAGTACCCTAAGATTTTGTGTTAATATAAAGCCAATAATGCAATTTTTTTGTGGTCCCCTTTATTTAGAAAAGTACAGAAAAGTACCAAAAAGTACCCAAAATAATTTTAGTACCGGTACCTGTACCAAAATATTGGTATCGTTACAACACTAGTTAGAACTATACACTACTTTGTATTATAAATGTATTAGAGGATGCATGTACGAGCCAGTCTGCCCTAAAACAAAGGAAAGGAGAAAAAGAAGGAACCTATTGACTACGATGTTGGACAACAGTGTTGGACTCGTGCAAAATTATTCGGGTAAAACATTACCATATATGGAGATTTCTGCTGATGTTACCAATGAGAAAACGGTCCCACATTGGTCAAATTACAAACAAATTGTTCAGAAGAAGTATGAAGGAAGGCAAGATAGTTTTGTAAATATCTCCACCATGCCTCCATGGTTTGATTTCAGGGTTGTTGTTTTTTTTTGCATTATAGGTCTTCTTTAACGTAAAGTAGAAAATGCAGTGTTTCACTGGAGGGTGTCAAGCAAGGTGAAACACGGAATGACTTGCTGCTGTGTTAAATGTTTTCTAGTCTTTTTTTCCCATTATTCTGATTCAAGGAGTTCCCATTCTGAAGAAAACATGAGTCACCAAAACTACCCGAAGCACCATGATTCAGAGATAAACCCAAGCCAAAACAACGATAAACATAATGAAAACAACCTCTCGGAATCAAACGTCCCCCTTTTCCCAAAGTTCCCAGTCATGTAAATTAAGACTTGTCGTTGTTCTTCTCCTCTATTCTGTCAGCAAATATCTAGCAGTAATGTGTCAGGTCTGGTCTTAGCCATTGTGCTTGCCAACCCTTATCACCCGTTACTTAGAGAGTCGATGGGGTGTTGTGTTAAATCCGACCCAGGGAATGTGTCTTCACGGTGTGTTGCAGATTTATAACCGGAAACATTCTGAAGAGAAGACCGTGTGAACCGTCAAGGGTGACAATACTGAGAAAAAAGGGTTGTGTGGAGGGGGGTTAGGTGGGGAAAAGGGAGAGTGAGGGCTAGTTTTTGTAGAAAGGTCTAAGCAGAGTAAAATAGGTCAGATAAAACATGTTTATGTGAATCTCGAGTTTTAAATGAATTGACTTGATGTTTTTTTTTTTTTTTCATGTTCCGAAAAACAATTAGCCCTCGGACATAGCTTGGATTTCACTAATTCCTAATCGGTCAGGAGGTAAAAATAAAACATTTAGATAATATGATGCAATGCAAATCCAATCCGATTGTATGTTAGGGTTAATGGCAAATATTAACCAGACAATCATTATCATGTTTCACCCAAGTAGGGATGGGTACCTTTCACATTTGAACTGATAGGGTACCAACTGCCGATACTTCGGAATCAGTACTAATAGTCAACGTTATCACTTTTTGGTAATTTTGTGTGTGTTCATGTGTTACTAAATGTTAATTTGTTTAACAATACGATCTAATTTCTTAATTGGTCTTTAACAGTGTGCTGACCATGTTCAGTTGTTATTAGGAATCCATACCGAGTACCGGGAATTTTCGTTACCGGCTCCTAATTGGGTCGGTACAGAAGGAGCGTTTAAAATTCTGGACAATTGATTTGGCTATCGTTTTGTTTTTTTTAATCCAGCTGACGGTCCTGATTGTATCACGCTGTCAAATTCATTTTAGGTGCCGGTGCTATGCATAAAACAAGAGACGGGTAAGATCTGATTATTAGTTTGGAATAATGATTTACAAATATGGAAGCAATACCACACAAAAGTTTGTATCGCAACACATTTTCATCCTCACGTGCTTCATCAATTGCCCTTCTAGCGATCCAGTAATCCACAAACCCATAATAATCCACTCAAAAAGTAACAGTTTTAAGGAATGTGTTCATTAATAAAGTTGCTCTGACGCAAGAGAGACTCTCTAGTCACCGTCTGACATGATCCGCTTGGCATTAGAACACACCTTGCTCACTCACTGAACATGCTAATTGATTTTATTGATAATATTATATATTTTGTATACTGTATCATGTAAAAGATATGTCTCTGCACATGAATGCCGTACAAAAATATTATTTCCAGCTGAGTGTAATTGTAGATAATGGAAATATGTAAGGTGCAATGCAGTTGTTATGTCATCATCTTGTAAAAATCATACAGATCCGTCTTGATTCATCTATTCATTATAATTACACTCAGTTGGAAATATTGTATATGGCATTCATGTGCAAAGCATAGGCCTTGTACATAAAACAATATGATGTAAATCAGTGGTGTGCCATCAGGGCCAGCAAGGCCTTCTCTGCTGGTCTAACATAACCAGAAATCATGATCATAATTAAAGATACAATTATTTTTTATATTACTTTCCCTAAATATCTAAAATTATTCATATTCTCTTCATGTCATATTATGCTCGTTCCAGTGCTGTTGTTTTCAGTTTTAGTTTGTATCCAATCAGAATTCAGCTAGCTTATGTTGCCATGCTGTACGAAATCTGCCAGAGGTCTTCAGAATCAACAATGTGGGCGTCCGTGCACTGTAAGTAAACGGGGTAGACAATCGCGATAGCCAATCAGATCATGGGTTGTTATCAGTAAGGCCTTCTAGATGGCCTCACGTTGAACGTGACATTTACGCGTCCTGTGATTGGATACTCACCGGGACCGTTAGCGGATGAATTTGAGAACACATAGATCACAAGTTGTTGACAGTAGCCTATCTAAGTAGCCTGATGTTAACGAGACTTTGATTGGATACTCACTTGTCATTCCAAAGTGAGTATCCATTCACAAGTTTCAATTTAGCAGGAAGCGGGAAGTGTTGCGCTGTAGCCAGAACAAAACATAGATTAGGTGGCAGATATATATTTGCTAGGCCATTTTCAAGAAGGATATTTAAAGAGAAACTATATCTTGTGAGACGATGTCGGCCAACCCCGGAAGCTAGCTCAGCTGTTCAGGCGATGAAATGGGGAATGGCTTGCCATTTCCATTCGAATAAGTCGACGACTATGGGTACCACTGGCTTATACGGCGTCGAATAGGTGCTACAAATTGTGATTTCAAATATATATGTTTTAACTTTTCATATGTTTTTTGCAATTTTAATTTTGACAGTACCACATAAGATATGTTTTAATTGCTGATGTGTTTTAATTGATTTTTAAATGCGCCAGAAAATAACCCGTTTTGTACACTGTTGAGTTGATTCAATGTACCATAGTGTGTAAATGTGTTCTTGTATAGTATTTGTCCATCAATGGTCATGTGGCGACATCAATTATGGTATTATGAGAGGTAATCATTGAAGTCAGACATCACTGAAAGCCTAGGTGGGAAACGCAAGGCTCGCCACTGATATAAATCAATGTAACCAATTAGCATGTTAGGTGGGTGTGCATTTAAGCTAGGTGTGTTTTGATGCCACACAAAAAAAAAACGGAGACTACAGACCTGTCAGCGGATGCTATCTTGTTTCTGAGCAGCTACCGTATTTTTCGAACTATAAGTCGCAGTTTTTTTCATAGTTTGGCCGGGGGTGCGACTTATACTCAGGAGCGACTTATGTGTGAAATTATTAACACATTACCGTAAAATATCAAATAATTTTATTTAGCTCATTCACGTAAGAGACTAGACGTATAAGATTTAATCGGATTTAGCAATTAGGAGTGACAGATTGTTTGGTAAACGTATAGCATGTTCTATATGTTATAGTTATTTGAATGACTCTTACCATAATATGTTTCGTTAAAGGCCTACTGAAATGAAATTTTTTTATTTAAACGGGGATAGCAGATCCATTCTATGTGTCATACTTGATCATTTCGCGATATTGCCATATTTTTGCTGAAAGGATTTAGTAGAGAACAACGACGATAAAGATCGCAACTTTTGGTATCTGATTAAAAAAAGCCTTGCCCCTACCGGAAGTAGCGTGACGTAGTCAGTTGAAAGGCTCCTCACATTTTCCTATTGTTTTCAATGCAGCTAGAGCGATTCGGACCGAGAAAGCGACGATTACCCCATTAATTTGAGCGAGGATGAAAGATTTGTGGATGAGGAACGTTAGAGTGAAGGACTAGAATGCAGTGCAAGACATATCTTTTTTCGCTCTGACCGTAACTTAGGTACAAGCTGGCTCATTGGATTCCACACTCTCTCCTTTTTCTATTGTGGGTCACGGATTTATATTTTAAACCACCTCGGATACTATATCCTCTTGAAAATGAGAGTCGAGAACGCGAAATGGACATTCACAGTGACTTTTATCTCCACGACAATACATCGACGAAACGTGATAGCATCGTGCTTAACTGCATATAGAAACAAAATAAATAAATCCCTGACTGGAAGGATAGACAGAAGATCAACAATACTATTAAACCATGGACATGTAACTGCACGGTTAATGCTTTCCAGCCTGGCGAAGGTTAACAATGCTGTTGCTAACGACGCCATTGAAGCTAACTTAGCAACCGGACCTCACAGAGCTATGCTAAAAACATTAGCTATCCACCTACGCCAGCCGGCCCTCATCTGCTCATCAACACCCGTGCTCACCTGCGTTCCAGCGAGCGACGGTGCGACAAAGGACTTCAGCCGATCACAGATGCGGTCGGCGAGACGGAAGAAGTTAAGGTGAGTTCGGCGGCTAGCGCGTCTGCTATCCATCTCTGTCCTCCTGGCTGTGTTGCTGTAGTCCGCCGCTAATACACCGATCCCACCTGCAACTTTCTTCTTTGCAGTCTCTATTGTTCATTAAACAAATTGCAAAAGATTCACCAACACAGATGTCCAGAATACTGTGGAATTTTGAAATGAAAACAGAGCTTTTTTGTATTGTATTCAATGGGGTACCAATACTTCTATCAACTGTTTACGTCACGCGCATACGTCATCATACCGAGACGTTTTCAACCGGAAGTGTGGCGGGAAATTTAAAATTGCACTTTATAAGTTAACCCGGCCGTATTGGCATGTGTTGCAATGTTAAGATTTCATCATTGATATATAAACTATCAGACTGCTTGGTCGGTAGTAGTGGGTTTCAGCAGGCCTTTAACATACCAGGCACGTTCTCAGTTGGTTATTTATGCCTCATATAACGTACACTTATTCAGCCTGTTGTTCAGTATTCTTTTTTTATTTTAAATTGCCTTTCAAATGTCTATTCTTGGTGTTGGGTTTTATCAAATAAATTTCCCCAAACAATGCGACATATACTCCAATGCGACTTATATATGTTTTTTTCCTTCTTTATTATGCATTTTCGGCCGGTGCGACTTATACTCCGGAGCGACTTATACTCCGAAAAATACGGTATATTATTTAAATGGTTCAGTTTTTTGAGTGGATTACTTGGAGGACACGTTCACTGAAGTGACTGTGACAGCATGTCATAATTATAACGGTCAGCTGAATAAAATAAAATATCAATAGTCGTATTATTTGTCCAAAATCTTGACCGTCCTCCTGGAACGATCCAATTAGGAACCGGTACCAAAAAAACAGATACTCGATACACATCTCTAGATGGTAGTATTGTATAAAGTGCGGGAGGCTTGGGCGATACATGATATCAATTATATAAATCTTGCCGACAATAGAGCTTTTTATACTACATTATAGCTTTGTCCCGCAAATTTCACAGCGACAAGTGAACGAACCCTTTTTTAACGCACTGAAGCATTCTCGCTAGCAGCTAAAGTCTCTCCACATATATAAACTATAAACATATGTGTGGAAGTTCCGTCTTCGCAGTCCCACTGTCAGACACGGCACAGGAGCCGAGCGTGCAGGTTTTAACAAGGTTTTAATAATAATGTTTCAACAAAAGTTTTCTCTCCAGTAGAACGTGACTTTTCAGTCACGTCCGTATCCTCTCTCCCCTCCTGCTCCCGGCCGCTTACTGCCAGCTGCCACGCCCTGTCTGATGGTGCTCTGTCCTCAGCACGGTGACCTTTGCTCCTGCAGACAGCGCTGGCCCCATCTCCCTCCACAATATGTAAACTATTGCCCCGTTAACACTGCACACCAAATCGGATCTTTTTGCCTTTAAGTGACAGATCTAATTTTTTGCCCAGTGTAAACGCTCCAAAGTGCTTCAAATCTGATCTTTTCGCATAAGATTGGGCCACATCAAGAGGTTTCACTTCAGTGTAAACGGCAATGCGACCTGAATGTGGCTTTTACGTCATCTTTGGTCAAGCTACATCGTTTGTGTGAAGTGAAGTGAATTACATTTATATAGCGCTTTTTCTCAAGTGACTCAAAGCGCTTTACATAGTGAAACCCAATATCTAAGTTACATTCAAACCAGTGTGGGTGGCACTGGGAGCAGGTGAGTAAAGTGTCTTGCCCAAGGACACAACGGCAGTGACTAGGATGGCGGAAGCGGGGATCGAACCTGCAACCCTCAAGTTGCTGGCACGGCGCTCTACCAACCGAGCTATGCGCAGGATGATCACTTTCTTTTTTGCAGTTCTCTTCAGTTCTCTTCTTCCTCAGTTGTTTTACGTCATCTGACTACAAAACCCAAAACCATACCATCACGGATGCTTGCTTTTGAGCTTTGTGCCTATAACAATCCGGATAGTTTGTTTCCTCTTTGTTCTGGAAGACACAACGTCTACAGTTTCCAAAAACAATTTGAAATGTGGACCCGTCAGCCCACAGAACACTTTTCCACTTTGCATCAGTCCATCTTAGATGAGCTCGGGCCCAGAGAAGCCGGCGGCGTTTCTGGGTGTTGTTGATGAATGGCTTTTGCTTTGCATAGTACAGTTTTAACTTGCACTTACAGATGTAGTGACGAACTGTAGTTACTGACAGTGGTTTTCTGAAGTGTTCCTGAGCCCATGAGGTGATATCCTTTACACACTGATGTCGCTTTTTGATGATGAAACTTTTGATGATATTACGGCCCGTTGATGGTGAAATCCCTAAATTCCTTGCAATAGCTGGTTGAGAAATGTTGTTCTTAAACTGTTCGACAATTTGTTCCTAAAGTGGTGACCCTCGCCCCATCCTTGTTTGTGAATGACTGAGCATTTCATGGAAGCTTCTTTTATACCCAATCATGGCACACACATGTTCCTAATTAGCTTGTTCACCTGTGGGATGTTCAAGTGTTTGATGAGCATTCCTCAACTTTCTCAGTCTGTTTTGCCACTTTTGCCAGCTTTTTTGAAACATCAAATGCAGGGATCAAATTCCAAATGAGCTAATATTTGGAAAAAACAACAAAGTGTACCAGTTTGAACGTTAAGTATCTTGTCTTTGCAGTCTATTCAATTGAATATAAGTTGAAAAGGATATGTAAATCATTGTATTCTGTTTTTATTAATTGTATTTATTTATTTACAACGTGCCAACTTCACTGGTTTTGGGTTTTGTAAGTTGAGAGGTCAAGGGAACCTGTTGAAAGGTGGCTCACGTTTTCAAGATGTAACTTACCAGTAGGACTGTACTCGGCTATCTCCATTTATTATTCTTAAATGATAACAGGATAACACAACATGGTGTCAGTGTGGGATCAGTAAATTAAAAAAAAGAGGACTTAAACCTGAAAGGGAAAAGGAGAATGAGAGAAATATGGACGAAGCCTCCTCACTCGCTTCACAATTTGTCCCGCTAGGAAAGTTTGATTTTAGGCAAGGCAAGGCAACTTTATTTGTATAGCGCTTTTCATACACAAGGCAGACTCAAAGTGCTTCACAGACAACAAAGTGAAATGAAAGAAAATAAAAGCAAAATTAAAATGCAGACAATAAAAATACAGACAGACAATAATGAATGGCCACGGGGGACTAAAGGTTTTCAACGCTATAGAATTGCATAGGGACTGGATAAACAGACGATGAGTTTCAAGTGAACACTTTTATGTATGCTGCTGGTGACGCCGCAGAGGATTTTTTGAACTTGTTACCGTACCTTCAAACTTCTGGTCTGAAGTTCAGATAAGAAACAGACCACAAGCCCCTATTGCCAATATTCAGTACTGAGGCACTAGATGAGCTCCCACTGAGGGTGATGAGGTTCCAACTAAGACTGCTTAGATTCATCTTTGACATTGTACGTGTGCCGGGGGGAAAACTTGATAACAGCAGATATGTTATCAAGAGCATCTGTGAAACATACACTCACACAAGAAGAACAAGAGAATGAGGCAGAAGTTAAAGTGTTTGTGGATGCCGTTATTTACAGTTTTGCTGCTAAAGAAGCCTGACTGACAGAGATACAGTGAGAAGAAAAAGTTGACCCAGTTTGTGTGAAGATCAACGGCTACTGCAAAACGGGCTGGCCAGAAAAACAGTCCCTCCCGCCAGAACTGGAAACATATTGGCCAGAAGAAGAAAATCTCACCTTGGCGGGATTACTACTACTCAGAGGAAAGAGGATTGTGATTCCCCACAGCATGAGACAAGAAGTTCTCCGGAATCTTCACAGTGGACACCAATGTATTATAAATTGCAGAGTGAGAGCCCGCCAATCAGTTTGATGGCCAGGGCTGTCTACACACATCAGTCAGATAGTGGAAAACTGCAGCACAGACAGAGCACAGAGCAGAGCCCTTGCTGATGACACCAGTACAAGGGAGGCCCAGGCAAAAAAATGGAATAGACTTGTTTTTCTGGGAAAATAATACTTGTTTTCTGATTGTGGATTATTTCTCACGCTATATATGAATGTGGCCTCTGCTGTAAAAGTATATGCAGCTCGGAAGGAGGTGTTTAGCCGTCAGGGAGTACCGGGGGCAGTCATGTCGAACAATGGGCCACAGTACAGTGGGTCTGCCTTTAAAGGGAAACTGTACCTTTTTTCCGGAATTTTGCCTATCGTTCACAATCATTATGAAAGACATGACGACAGATGGATTTTTAAAAATACATTCTAAATATTAAATAAAAGTCTGCTTACAGCGGAGCCAATGGCAGCTCCACTATTTCACCCATGAATTGCAATAAATAACCATTGAAAAACCGCCAACAATACTTCATTTACATTTTCTGACTTGAATATCAACCAAGTATTAGTGAGATTGCTATTATAAGCGCTAACTCAGACAAACTATTTATAGCTACTGTGTTTGCCTATGTTTACATTATCGAGTGGTCTGCTGCTTTCTCGCTTCCTTGCTCCCTGTAAGTTTATTGTAGATCAGACCTGGGCATTCTGCGGCCCGTGGGCCACATCCGGCCCTTTGTGCGTCCCTGTCCGGCCCGCGTGAGGCCAATCATAAATTACAAAATACATTTTAAAAAGTATCTATGTCGAGTGTGCAATACAACGGTGCTGCTTTTGTTTTGAAAAGCGTTATTTGTATTACTTCCGTGTGGACGTATGCGCGTGCGTCATTGTGAGTGTATGTGAACAGCTGCAATCACAAATTATAAAATAAAGTTGAAAAAACATGTATGTCGTGCGCGCAATACAACTGTGCTGCTTTTATTTTGAAAAGTCTTATTTATGGGCGTATGTCCGTGTGTAACCTGTGAGTGAAGGTGCACAGCGACAAGTGATGCACGGTTTACACCCGAGACGCTAAAAAGAGAAAAGTTGATGAGGAATGGCGTGTTTTCAACAAGACATGAACTGCCAAGCAACGTTCCCTCTAAGGTGCGTGCCGGCGCAATTGCGCACTGCTCAAGAGTCCTCTGCGCACAGCAAATATATGCCGCGCACCAAATCAAACCCATCTGAATTCTAAACAAAATAAACACATTTATTCTGTGTAATTTTGCAATGCAACTTTGAGTGACAGTGACAACAAGCGGCCCTAACGGTGTTCGTCAACACCGTTCAATTGAACACCGTTCAATTATTGTAACGTCTATCGAGATGCTTCGAGGACAGGAATTATATCGATCACTTTATTGAGCAAAACTGTTTATATTCGGCCATAATCACACCAAAAACATTAGTAAAAAACTTCTATCTCGAAAAACTAGTCATTTTCTGCCGTACAAACCAGGCCAAAACCAACTTGTCATCTGTCACCAACACGTATACCACTAAACCACTGGTGCGTTTATGGCCACACAAAAAGTCGGACAACTCAAACACCACACAAAGTTACACTATGACTCCTCAGTCATACGTGTGCTTATTTAACTGTCATTTATTATTAATGTTAATTTATTTTATATTAATCATGGAATGCTGTTACTAGAGAAAGTTACAGGAATGCACACTTCATCCTTTGCTTACATTTCATTGTGCAACATGAGGATGTTTAAGGGGAACTAAATGTGATCTCTGAAAGGGGTACAAATGATTTCCAAAGCAGTGCTTTTCGTATAAAGTTAAGTTAGGTTAAATGAAAGTATTATTATTATTATTATTATTAATTATTATTATTATTATTTATTTTACGGTATATACAGTATCAAAAATAATATTGAGCAAAATTTAATTGAAATATTGTCGATGTGGCCCTCCAGCAGTGCTAGGGTTGCTCATGCGGCCCCCGGTAAAAATTAATTGCCCACCCCTGTTGTAGATCATAAATCATGCCTCTCACCTGAAAAGTAGATGGCTGGGGATCAATGTTCCCTCTAATTTTTCATGTGTGTGAGCAAACGCAAAAACTCCCTGAGCATTCAGTGGAGCCCATGTGAGCAACATCAGACGTGCACACTGTGGCTACACCAGCAGCACATATGTCCCAAACCTGACTAAATAACAAGTTCAATCTCCATCCATCCACCCATGTTCTACCGCTTGTCCCTTTCGGGGTCGCGGGGGGTGCTGGAGCCTATCTCAGCTGCATTCGGGCGGAAGGCGGGGTACACCCTGGACAAGTCCCCACCTCATCGCAGGGCCAACACAGATAGACAGACAACATTCTCTTATTATTATAATCAAATGACAGCAGTCATTTCCATGAGGTTATTTTCTAATATAAGTGTTTAGGCCCACTTACAATGACAATAACAAAAAATATTGTTTTTCATGAACGGTGTACTTATATTGTTTGTCTGGGTGGAGGTCCTGCTTTGGAAATAATTTGTACCCCTTTCAGACATTGTATTTAGTTCCCATTAAAACATTCACATGTTGCACAATGAGATGTAAGCAGGGGATCATGTGTACATTCCTGCAACTTCCTGTTTGTAAAAAATATATTTTTATTAGTATTTATTTAATATACTAACAGCATTTCATGATTAATATTTATACATTAAGATTCCTAATAGATTACACTAGAATAAGCACACATTTGATTGGTAAATCATAGTGTAACGACCTGGAATTACATTTTATGTGTGGTGTTGGAGTTGTCCGACTTTTTGTGTGGCTGGCTAAGTGCCATATGTGCATGTGTTGGCACAAGTGAGAAAGAGCGAGCGGCTGCTGTTGATATAACAAAGTTGGTTTTGGTCTGGTTTGTAGTGCAGAAAATGACCAGTTTTGCTAGATACAATTTTTTTTACTGATATTTTGGTGATGTGTTTATGGCCGACAATAAAGAGTTTTGCTCAGTAAAGTGATCGATGGAATTCATGTCCTCAAAGCGTCTCGACAGACGTTACAATATTTGAACAATGATGACGAAAACGGTTTTCTCTGTCGTGTCCGTGTCGTGTCGAAAATTGTTATGCGCTTATTTTTGTATTTGATTTTGTGCGTGGCATAGATTTGCCGTGTGCAAAGGACGCTTGAGCAGTGCGCAATTGCACAGGCGCGCACCTTAGAGGGAACATTGCTGGGGATATAATCCGACAAGTAGGGACACTTTGACAGCCATTTAGGACCTGGAACTGGCGAGAAAGACACGAAAAGCGCTTCTTCCCCCACCCATCCATTGAACAGTTCCCATTAGCTCCATTATAAGCGGACTTATGATCGCATGTATTTAATATTTAGATTGCATAAAACATATATAACATCCATCATCTTGTCTTTCATAATGATTCTTAACGATAGGCACAATTCCAAAAAGAGTGCAGTTCCCCTTCAAAGACTTTACTACAGAGTACAGGTTCACCCACATCATCAATAGCCCTAAATATCCTGAGGGGAATGGCGAGGCCGAACACGCAGTCGCAACAGTCAAATGGAGGAGGTGAGAAAACAGCGGCTTTGTTGTCGTACCGTGCGACTACTTACCTGCACAACAGTGGAATTGGCACCAGCCGCTAGACTAGATCCGACCAATCTATGGCCATGTCCACACGAACACGGAAATATTCAAAAACACATATCCAAGGTTAAAACGATCTCCATCCACACAAATGTAGTTTCACAACTGTCTTTGCTACATACAAACGCATACACCTGCTGTCATGCACATTTTGTCCAAACAAAAGCCTGGAAAAAGCAGCAACAGCTGACTCAGTGGCATTAAACCTCTGTTATAATGTTAATGTTGACATATCTGTAACGGGGACAGGAACGGGGCGGCATGATGATGCGTAAATTGGTCTTCCGAGACGCCGTAGGAACGCCGGAAACAGCGTGTGGGTAGGAATCGATTTATCCCAATATATCCTTCACGAATAAACAAAACAAACACAAGGAGAGCGTGTGCCTAGCACAAGGAAAGCTAACGGAATAGCTAAAGGGGAAACACGTAAGACAAAGCTTAGCTCAAGGAACACAAGGGACTACCGTAGCAGTTGCGTAACTGCACCGCTGATTAACACTTATCACAATTGCACAAAATCGCACACACAAGAATCACTTTACTTACCACTGTAATTACCGGACTACAATACTCTTCATTCAATGACTGTAAATAATGTAAAAACAAGAGTATAAAGAAGTCATACTGTTCCATTACCTTTGTTCATACTACTGTCACTACTCAACTACCAAAGAACTGTAGACACCTTAATATTTGTTGCTTCCTGTACTGTATATGCTGTATATATTGTATATACTGTATATACTGTTATACTATTTGATATTGCACTGGTACTGTATTTGACTACTGTACTTCTACTTGTACTGATACTTCTACCATAACTACTGTGACTTATTGTGCAACTTATTGTCTTGTAATTAATGTACATCAGAGCTATTCAAATGTTTGCATTTTTGTATTTAGTGTATTAGTTTTTGCAACTACTAGTGTTTGGATCCCACTGTACGCAATATCTGAAGAGCATGGAAAAAAGCATTTCACTGTGGTGTACTCTGCATGTGACGAATAAAACCTTGAACCTTGAAGCAAGCAAAAGCACCAGACCGAGTGACGGGAAAAGGCAGGACTAAATAGCTCTCTGATTAGTGCTCGGGAACAGGTGAGAGTCCTGAACACTAATCAGAGGCAGATGAAAACTATAAATAACCATGGCAACCAAGGAGACACAAAACAGGGGTGCTGAGACAGAACTAAGCCAACAAGAGACATAAAACGTAAACTAACTATGATCCGGGCAACGGATCGTAACAATATCGACATATCAGACGTACAATGTACATGTACAATTATCTTTAAAACCAGCCTGCATTAACACAGAGCCCTAGGAACATCATGAATCTTTTTTAGTGTTTAAAGCGCACTGAAACCCAACACTCACAGAATTATAACATGTTTAATCGGCAACATGGTGATACTGTATATTACAGGCCTTCAGTGATGTCCGACTTCAATGATTACCTCTTAAAATACCAAACGGGTTATTTTCTGGCGCATTTAAAGGCCTACTGAAACCCACTACTACCGACCACGCAGTCTGATAGTTTATATATCAATGATGAAATCTTAACATTGCAACACATGCCACTTATAAAGTGCAATTTTAAATTTCCCACGAAACTTCCGGTTGAAAACGTCTCGGTATGATGACGTTTGCGCGTGACGTCACGTAGTGAACGGAAGTATTCGGACCCCATTGGATCCAATACAAAAAGCTCTGTTTTCACCACATAATTCCACAGTATTCTGGACATCTGTGTTGGTGAATCTTTTGCAATTTTTTTAATGAACAATGAAGACTGCAAAGAAGAAAGCTGTAGGTGGGATCGGTGTATTAGCGGCGGACTACAGCAACACAACCAGGAGGACTTTGAGATGGATAGCAGACGCGCTAGCCGCCGACCTCACCTTGACTTCCTCTGTCTCCGGGCCGCCGACCGCATCTATGATCGGGTGAAGTCCTTCGTAGCTCCGTCGATCGCTGGAACGCAGGTGAGCACGGGTGTTGAAGAGCAGATGAGGGCTGGCTGGCGTAGGTGGATAGATAATGTTTTTAGCATAGCTCTGTCGAGGTCCCGTAGCTAAGTTAACTTCAATGGCGTCGTTAGCAACAGCATTGTTAAGCTTCGACAGGCTGGAAAGCATTAACCGTGTAGTTACATGTCCATGGTTTAATAGTATTGTTGATTTTCTGTCTATCCTTCCAGTCAGGGGTTTATTTCTTTTGTTTCTATCTGCATTTAAGCACGATGCTATCACGGTAGCTCCGTAGCTAAAGAGCTTCGCCGATGTATTGTCGTGGAGATAAAAGTCACTGTGAATGTCCATTTCGCGTTCTCGACTCTCATTTTCAAGAGGATATAGTATCCGAGGTGGTTTAAAATACAAATCCGTGATCCACAATAGAAAAAGGAGAAAGTGTGGAATCCAATTAACCCTTGTACCTAAGTTACGGTCAGAGCGAAAAAAGATACGTCCTGCATTGCACTCTAGTCCTTCACTCTCACGATCCTCATCCACAAATCTTTCGTCCTCCCTCAAATTAATGGGGTAATCGTCGCTTTCTCGGTCTGAATCGCTCTCGCTGCATTGTAAACAATGGGGAAATGTGAGGAGCCCTTCAACCTGTGACGTCACGCTACTTCCGGTACAGGCAAGGCTTTTTTTTTATCAGCGACCAACAGTTGCGAACTTTATCGTCGATGTTCTCTGCTAAATCCTTTCAGCAAAAATATGGCAATATCGCGAAATGATCAAGTATGACACATAGAATGGATCTGCTATCCCCGTTTGAATAAAAAAAAATCATTTCAGTATGCCTTTAAAATCTATTAAAACGCATCAGCAATTACCACTTATCTTATGTGGTACTGTCAAAATGAAAATTGCAAAAAACATTAAAAGTGACAACATTGTCATGATCCGTGGCCCGGATCATGTTCTGTTATGTTCTGTTAGTTTTGGACTCCCTCAGTTCCTGTTTGTGCACCTCTGGGTTTGTTTTAGTTTTTATGGGGATTAATTGGGTTCACCTGCCTCTGGTTAGTGGTCGGCACGCTCAGCTGCTGTCAACCACTAATCAGAGAGCTATTTAT
This sequence comes from Entelurus aequoreus, assembly GCF_033978785.1. NCBI lineage: Eukaryota > Metazoa > Chordata > Actinopteri > Syngnathiformes > Syngnathidae > Entelurus > Entelurus aequoreus. The sequence goes on along the minus strand of NC_084749.1, from coordinate 38,156,487 downwards.
TCACTTTGCTCGCCACGCTCAGTCTGGCTTCATTGTTTGCTCCATGCAACAGTTACGTTTGTAGTTCTTGTCTCCTAGCTTCTATGATTCCTGTACTAAGTAATTACCTTAGCTTCCCATGCGATCGGCACGCATCCCTTTTGTTTTGTTCTTGCCTGTTTGTATCTTCGGTGTATGATTTATGACAAATAAATAATCTCCTACCTCACGCTGTCGTCCGGAGTTGTCCGTCTGCATCTGGGAGGAACGACCCCGCAGTAAGTTGCAAAACACACGTGACAAAAATAAAATATTTGAAGTCACTGTTCGACGCTGTCGGCTGATTTGAGCGGAAATGGCGAGCATTTTCCCATTTGATCGGTCAGAAAAGACATCGTCGCACAAGATGTAGTTTGTCTTTTTAAATATCCTTCTGGAAAATGGCCTTGCAAATATGTTGTAACATTTGATGGGTTAATAATGGTCTTTAGTTGAAGGTATCAAGAAAAGCATTCACTCTGTCCTATCATTGCCATTTTTAATGATCCTGTTACTTAGAACACGTGAATGAAAGCATACTTAGTCAATAGCCATACATGTCACATTAAGGGTGGCCGTATGAACAACGCCAACACTGTCATAAACATGTGCCATATAGTGAAACTACACTAGGGGGACGGTGAGGCGCTGTTGGGAGAGTAGCTGTGCCAGCAATCTGAGGGTTCCTGGTTCAATACCCACCTTTTACCATCCTAGACACGTCCGTTGTGTCCTTGCTCCTGATGGGGCCTGGTTAGCGCCTTGCATGGCAGCTCCCGCCATCAGTGTGTGAATGTGTGTGTGAATGGGTGAATGTGGAATTAGTGTCAAAGCGCTTTGAGTTCCTTAAAAAGGTAGAAAAGCGCTATACAAGTATAACCCATTTACCATTTACCATTTACTAAACAACAATGACAAACACATTTCGGGAGAATATTTGCACCGCCACACAACATAAACACAACAGAACAAATTCCCAGAATTCCCTGCAGCACCAACTCTTCCGGGAGGCTACAATACATCTGCCACCTAATCTCCTTCTCTTCTATCCCGGTATGGCTACGGTGCAACACTGCTAAATTGAAACTTGTGAATGGATACTCACTTTGGAATGACAAGTGAGTATCCAATCACAGTCTCGTTAACATCAGGCTACTTAGATAGGCTACTGTCAACAACTTGTGATCTGATTGGCTATCGCAACTTTCTCTCAACCCTATGTTCTCAAATTCATTCGCTAACGGTCCCGGTGAGTATCCAATCACAGGACACGTAAATGTCACGTTCAACGTCAGGCCATCTAGAATGCCTTACTGACAACAGCTTGTGATCTGACTGGCTATCGCAACTGTCTATCAACTGTATGTTCCCGTCCGCTTACCTCACACGGAGGCCCGCATTGTTGATTCTGAAGGCCTCCGGCAGATTTGGTACAGCATGGCAACATAATCTAGCTGAATTCTGATTGCATGCAAACTAAAACTAAAAACAACAGCACTGGAACGAGCATAATATGACATGAAGAGAATATTAATACTATTAGATATTTAGGGAAAGTAAATAAAATCATAATTTTATCTTTAATTATGATCAGGATTTTTGGTTATGTCAGGCCAGCAGAGAAGGCCTTGCTGGCCCTGACGGCACACCACTGATTTACAGTCGTGGTCAAAAGTTTACATACACTTGTAAAGAACATAATGTCATGGCTGTCTTGAGTTTCCAATCATTTCTACAACTCTTTTTGTGATAGAGTGATTGGAGCACATACAAAAAACATTCATGAAGTTTGGTTCTTTTATGAATTTTTAGGGGGCTACTGAAAATGTGACCAAATCTGCTGGGTCGAAAGTATACATACAGCAATGTTAATATTTGGTTACATGTCACTTGGCAAGTTTCATTGCAATAAGGTGCTTTTGGTAGCCATCCACAAGCTTCTGGCAAGCTTCTCGAATGAGAGGCAAAAAGTTTTCTGAGACAAACCAAACAGTCCAGTTGCAATCGATTGAAAGCCCTGAGAACACATTCAAAATGATTTCCTTTGTAGAAGAATCATTATTGTAGATAATAACACTGTGTTTCATGGACCTCAAGAATAAATTTAATATGCACATAAAAGCAACACAAGCATTATAAACAAAGTAATATGGCAGAAACAAAATAACATGAATAGATAAACATTCATGTGGAAATTGTGCAAGATGGCACCCTATGTATGTAAGAGATAAACAAATAAAACAAATGTAAGGATTGTGCAAGATGGCACCTTATTATACATTCAAGCATGTATGTATAATTGAGTACATGTATGTATGTATGTGTGCCTGTGTATGTATTAGAGGTGGGGGTAATAATTGATTTTTAGATGCATCGCAATTCGAACAGGGACGATTATAAAATCGAATAGTAAACATTAATAATTGATAACCGATACATGTGTTGTAAATAAAGTAATGCAGACAGTTCTAAATTTGTCTGACTGCAGCGAGACACCTCATCGAGAGATCCGAGCAGCTCCTTTATTTTAGAGCTGTGTTCCAGTTATGCACACATTTTTATTAATTCAATAATAATAATAATGTGATTTAATTTAAGTGTTTCTTATTGCAAATGCACTGCTTATAAAAAGTTGCAATTGATAAACGCTTATTTAGTCAAACGAAAATAAAAGTAAAACTGCATTAATATACATATATTAAAAATGCATCAATAATCATTTTTTAATAGAATAGTAGCTCCTAAATCGTAATCGAATGGTGAGGTGCCCAAAGATTCCCACATTTAGTATGTATGTATGTATGTAGGTATATAGGTATATTATTATTTGTGAACCAGTATGCGTGGAAGGCAAACCAGCCACCCAGAAAGTCCCACCCCAAACTGCAGGTGTGGCACCTTTTTGAGGACAAGGCAGGGGCGAGGCAGAAGACAACCTATGTATGTAAGAGATAAACAAATAAAACAAATGTAAGGATTGTGCAAGATGGCACCTGGTGGCCATAAGACATAATGTAAATGTTTGTCTATATACAAAACTCAAAACCAGTGAAGTTGGCACGTTGTGTAATTCGTAAATGAAAACCGAATACAATGATTTGCAAATCCTTTTCAACTTATACAGTATTCCATTGAATAGACTGCAAAGACAAGTTATTTAATGTTCGAATTGAGAATCCTATTTTTTTTGTGCAAATAATCTTAAAACTTAACTTAAAATTTTATGGCAGCAACACATTGCAAAAAAGTTGGCACAGGGGCATGTTTACCACTGTGTTACATGGCCTTTTCCTTTTAACAACACTCAGTAAATGTTTGGGAACTGAGGAGACCAATTTTGAAGCTTTTCAGGTGGAATTTTTTCCCATTCTTGCTGGATGTACAGCTTAAGTTGTTCAACAGTCCGGGGTCTCCGTTGTGGTATTTTAGGTTTCATAATGCACCACACATTTTCAATGGGAGACAGGTCTGGACTACAGGCAGGCCAGTATCCACACTCTTTTACTATGAAGCCACGCTGTTGTAACACGTGGCTTGGCATTATCTTGCTGAAATAAGCAGGGACGTCCATGATAACATTGCTTGGAGGGCAACATATGCTGCTCCAAAACCTGTATGTACCTTTCAGCATTAATGGTGCCTTCACAGATGTGTAAGTTACCCATGCCTTGGGCACTAATACACCCCCAAACCATCACAGATGCTGGCTTTGGAACTTTGCAACAATTCAAACAGTTCTTTTCCCTTTTTGGTCCAGAGGATACGACGTCCACAGTTTCCAAAAACAATTTCAAATGTGGACCTGTCAGACCACAGAACACTTTTCCACTTTGCATCAGTCCATCTTAGAAGAGCTCGGGCCCAGCGAAGCCGGCGGCGTTTCGGGGTGTTGTTGATAAATGGCTTTTGCTTTGCATAGTAGAGTTTTAACTTGCACTTACAGATGTAGCGACCAACGGTAGTTACTGAAAGTGATTTTCTGAAGTGTTCCTGAGTCCATTTGGTGATATCCTTCACACATTTATGTCGGTTTTTGATGCAGTATCGCCTGAGGGATCAAAGGTCACGGGTATTAAATGTTGGTTTTCAGCCTTGCTGCTTACGTGCAGTGATTTCTCCAGATTCTCTGAACCTTTTTATAACATTACAGACCGTAGATGGTGAAATCTCTAAATTCCTCGCAATAGCTGGTTGAGAAATGTTGTTCTTAAACCGTTGGACAATTTGCTCACACATTTGTTCACAAAGTGGTGACCCTCGCCCCATCTTTGTTTGTGAGTGACTGAGCATTTCATGGAAGCTGTTTTTACTCCCAATCATGGCACGCCCTGTTTCCAATTAGCCTGTTCACCTGTGAGATGTTCCAAATAAGTGTTTGATGATTATTCCTCAACTTTCTCAGTCTTTTTTTTTACCACTTTTGCCAGCTTTTTTGAAACATGTTGCAGGCATCAAATTCCAAATTAGCTAAAATAATTTTTTTTTTTTTTTTTTTCCAGTTTAAACGTTAAAGGCCTACTGAAATGAATTGTTGTTATTTAAAAGGGGATAGCAGATCCATTCTATGTGTAATACTTGATTATTTCGCGATATTGCCATATTTTTGCTGAAAGGATTTAGTAGAGAACAACGACGATGAAGTTTGCAACTTTTGGTCGCTGATAAAAAAAAGCCTTGCCTATACCGGAAGTAGCGTGACGTCAGAGGAGGAAGGGCTGCTCACATTTCCCTATTGTTTACAATGAAGCAAGAGAGATTCGGACCGAAAATGCGATGATTACCCCATTCATTTGAGCGAGGATGAAAGATTCGTGGATGAGGAACGTTAGAGTGAAGGATTACAGTGCAGTGCAGGACGTATCTTTTTTCGCTCTGACCGTAACTTAGGTACAAGGGTTCATTGGATTCCACACTTTCTCCTTTTTCTATTGTGGATCACGGATTTGTATTTTAAACCACCTCGGATACTATATCCTCTTGAAAATGAGAATCGAGAACGCGAAATGGACATTCACAGTGTCTTTTATCTCCACGACAATACATCTGTGAAGCACTTTAGCTACTGAGCTAACGTGATAGCATCGGGCTTAACTGCATATAGAAACAAAACAAATAAGCCCCTGAATGGAAGGATAGACAGAAGATCAACAATACTACCAAACTCTGGACATGTAACTACACAGTTAATGCTTTCCAGCTTGGCGAAGCTTAGCAATGCTGTTGCTAACGACACCATTGAAGCTAACTTAGCTACGGAACCTCGACAGAGCTATGCTAAAAACATTAGCTCTTCACCTACGCCAGCTCTCATCTGCTCATCACGACCCGTGCTCACCTGCGTTCCAGCGATCGACGTACGACGAAGGACTTCACCCGATCACCGATGCGGTCGGCGGCCCGGAGACGGAGGAAGTCAAGGTGAGGTCGGCGGCTAGCGCGTCTGCTATCCATCTCAAAGTCCTCCTGGTTGTGTTACTGTAGTCCGCCGCTAATACACCGATCCCACCTACAACTTTCTTCTTTGCAGTCTCCATTGTTCATTAAACAAATTGCAAAAGATTCACCAACACAGATGTCCAGAATACTGTGGAATTTTGAGATGAAAACAGAGCTTTTTGTATTGGATACAATGGGCTCCGAATACTTCCGTTTCAACGATTGACGTCACGCGCATACGTCATCATATATAGACGTTTTCAACCGGAAGTTTAGCGGGAAATTTAAAATTGCACTTTATAAGTTAACCCGGCCGTATTGGCATGTGTTGCAATGTTAAGATTAAATCATTGATATATAAACTATCAGTCTGCGTGGTCGGTAGTAGTGGGTTTCAGTAGGCCTTTAAATATATTGTCTTTGCAGTCTATTCAATTGAATATATGTTGAAAAGGATTTGCAAATCATTGTTTTCTGTTTTTATTTACACAACGTGCCAACTTCACTGGTTTTGGGTTTTGTATATTTGTATAAGTATGCACAGATGTTTGTGTAAATATGTGTGTTTTCAAGCATGTATGTATAATTGAGTACATGTATGTATGTGTGCCTGTGTATGTATTAGAGGTGGGGGTAATAATTGATTTTTAGATGCATCGCAATTCGAACAGGGACGATTATAAAATCGATTAGTAAACATTAATAATTGATAACCGATACATGTGTTGTAAATAAAGTAATGCAGACAGTTCTAAATTTGTCTGACTGCAGCGAGACACCTCATCGAGAGATCCGAGCAGCTCCTCTATTTTAGAGCTGTGTTCCAGTTATGCACACATTTTTATTAATTCAATAATAATAATAATGTGATTTAATTTAAGTGTTTCTTATTGCAAATGCACTGCTTATAAAAGTTGCAATTGATAAACGCTTATTTAGTCAAACGAAAATAAAAGTAAAACTGCATTAATATACATATATTAAAAATGCATCAATAATCGATTTTTAATAGAATGGTAGCTCCTAAATCGTAATCGAATGGTGAGGTGCCCAAAGATTCCCACATTTAGTATGTATGTATGTATGTAGGTATATAGGTATATTATTATTTGTGAACCAGTATGCGTGGAAGGCAAACCAGCCACCCAGAAAGTCCCACCCCAAACTGCAGGTGTGGCACCTTTTTGAGGACAAGGCAGGGGCGAGGCAGAAGACAACCAACCAATTTGTCCAGATCATTGATGAGTTTGACCGCACTGACCTCAAGAAGAAGAGTGGTGGTTTATCAAGCGTGTACCATTGTGGCAGAAGTACATTTTATTCAGTTATTGTCATTACTTTTTTAATGTAAATTTCAAAAGTCTATAATCATGGTCCAAACCACAGAGGGCCCCATTCAGCAACCGTTCTTAAGAACAAATGTTAATCTTAGGCCCACTTACGAAGTTTTGAAGGAGATTTTTGTTTTCACCAATGTTTTCTTAGCTGGGATTTGTTCGTAGGTAAGCACAAAATCTACGAGTGCTCCACAGCACTCTTAGGGTGGCCTATTTGTTCTTAAGTGTGACAAGTTCCCTTACTTCTATTGTCTAATGTTAAATTAATATCATAGATAGATAAATAGATACATAAATATATATATATATATATATATATATATATATATATATATATATATATATATATATATATATATATATATATGTGTATATATATATATATATATATACATATATATATATATATAAATATATATATATATATATATATATATATATATATATATATATATATATATATATATATGTATATATATATACATATATATATATATATATATATATATATATATATATATATATATATATATATATATATATATATATATATATATACTAGATAGAAAAATAGAGATCAGACAGACAGACATAGTAAATTGAGGGATATATAGACATTTCAAAATACAGAGTTCACGCGCACGCGCACACACACACACACACACACACACACACACACACACACACACACACACACACACACACACACGCACACACACACACAATGGCAATGCTTTTGCGGCTACTGCAAGATGCCGCAGATCGTGCCCTGGGGAGGGAGCGCATATTTCACGACCATGTCGACCTATTTGCCCCAAGTGACGGATATTTATTTGAACACTTTAGGCTACCGAGAGCTGTCCCCCCTGCGGGATGATACGAATTTCTCTTCTGTAATCTGTTTGTGTTTTCTCCGTGTGTTTGATGTTCGGCTTTTCCGCCGGAATTGTGCCCTTATATGGGGAATTAAGGGCGTTTACCTATGCAAATTACGGAATTAAGGGTGTTTACATATGAATATTGGGGAAATAAGGGCGTGTTTATATGCAAATTATGATAGACACGCACGCGTTAACCATTTGGCATTCAACAACTTAAGAACAGCAGGTGGGAACAATTTGGGCGTTTAAGAACACGTCATGAATTTGAATTGACTCCTCTTAGGAAATCACTTGGGAAGAAAGATAAGAGGAAAAGTTAGGGACTTATTGCTAAATGGGGACCAGAGATCTCACACCAGGTGGACAGAGGGGCTCTTTAATGTGCAGGGAAGTGGAAGGAAGTGGCCGAGGTGACCTTTACATGCAACCCATTATGGCCACCGACTTTTACGAGCTGTATGTTTATGGTTTTTGTGTCCCCAAAATATTGCAACAGCTAGCGACACAAGCCACAACCCCAACCCTCCCCCACAACGCTACGCCTGTGCAACATCTAACTAAAGCTTAAAACCGCTTTCGATCCTACCAGAGTTTATAGCTGAGGCTCCTAAAGTGGGACTGTGTGGTGTTACTGTGAAAAAGTGAAGGACTGAACTTTGGCAAAACAAATGTTCATGTTTACTTTCCTAAACATTAATCAACAAGTTGGTTGAGTTATAAAATGTGTTTACTAAAGTAAATTCCCAAAGTAAATGCCAAGCTGATTTTGAGCATTTTGGGAGTAGAGGTATGGCTTTGGGCTCCTTTGAAAGCTAACATTGGTCAGTAGCCCTTCGACAAATTTTGACAAACTTTAAATAAATTGAAATTATATTTTTTAGGTGTACCTATATTTTTTTTTCCAGAAACATGCTTATAAAATAATTAGTTTGGAGGACTGGAAAACACAATGGGACCATAGCTTAAGTTGTTCCCTAATCCTATTTCATGTTTGACAATGAAAATATAACAATTGAGTATTACACACAGGTTTTTCCAAAGTTAAGATCAGGGGCAGCACGGTGGTACAGGGGCACAATGCAAAGGTCCTGTGTTAGATCCCCGGACTCGGGGTCTCTCTGTGTGAAGTTTGCATGTTTTCCCCATGACTGCATGGGTTTCCTCCGGGTACTCCGGCTTCCTCCAAAGACATGCACCTGGGGATTGGCCCTAGTGTATGAATGTGAGTTTGAATGTTGTCTGTCTATCTGTGTTGGTCCTGTGATGAGGTACCCTGCCTTCCGCCTGAATGCAGCTGGGATAGGCTCCAGCACCCCCATGACCCTGAGAGCTGACAAGGGGTGGATGGAAGGATCAGGTGTTCCAGAGGTGGGCCATTTAGAGACCCTTTCTCCCACTAGATCAGTTTCTTCACTGACTGCATGGAAACAAAGGTGTAAGGCTAAATCGATACAAATAGATTGTGCGACGAGAAAAATATGTGCGAATATGGATTTCAATCCCTTCATTCTCAATTTGCACCTAAAATCCATAGAAAGTGGATCAAATAGAGTAAAATTTGGGTTGTTAGCAGACCACGCTAGCGCTACATCAACCCTCTTTGATCAGCGCAGACATTTGACTGCTACCAAAACAATTAGCCAGCCACCGCGGATTTCATTTCAACAACTGAAGATAAGAACGTGATTAAAGATAAACCCACGTTCCCACTGCTCGATGTTGTGCTCATTCATGGTGAAGGGGTTTCAACTTTAAGAGGACGTGCTGTAATGAAATAAGTACCGTATTTTCCGGGCCATAGGGCGCACCGCCGATGAGCGGGTCTATTCAGGTCTATTTTCATACAAAAAGTGCACCGGATTATAGGGCGAATTAAAGGAGTCATATTATTTATTTTTTTTTCTAATTGTAAAACACTTCCTTGTGGTCTACATAACATGTAATGTCGGTTCTTTGGTCAAAATGTTGCATAGATTATGTTTTACAGATCATCTTCAAGCCGCTTTCTGACAGTCGCTTAGGGTGCGCCGCTTTGTAGGCGGTCTTATTTACGTGGCTCACCTTCGACAGCGTCTTTTCTCCGTCATCTTTGTTGTAGGGGTGTAGCTTGCAAGGACGGGAGTGGAAGAAGTGTCAAAAGATGGAGCTAACTGTTTTAATGACATTCAGACTTTACTTCAATCAATGACGGAGCAGCATCTCCTCATCCGTGGCTCACTAGTGCAATAACAACGGCTGAAATGTGTCCCGTGAAAAACCGCCCGACCGGAACTCTCTAATAACTAATGTTCCTTGGGTGAATAATGTAAACTCACTACACCGGTATGTTTTAGTGCTTTCATGGCAAGTTTACTGACAGATATGAGTAAGAACTTTATGCTACTTTATATTGTAATGTCCCATAACAAGAAGATAGAGAAAAAGAAGACGCTTATCGACTACGGTGTCGGCACGGACTACAAAGGCGGACGCGCGCAAATTTTCAGGATTTATGCAGATCCCAAATAAAGATCAGCAGGTACGAGAAGGTAAGAAAAGTTGCTTTTGCATAAAATAACAAAACACCAGATAATATTTCTTACCTTATACACACACCATAATAACACTCGTATGTTGAAGCACATCATGATCAAGCGGTGCGGCTTCATGGTTTACCAAAGTCGTACTAAAACATTTTGATAGATTTTTGAGCGCCGTGTGTAGTGTTCTATATTTTCAATGGAACATATACAATTTTGGTGTGTCATATTGCAGTCTACATATATCTCTTATGTGTGACTGCCATCTACTGGTCACACTTATCATTTCACCATGTGCCAAATAAAAAAGTCGGTAAGCACAACCAAAATTATTCCGTACATTAGGCGCACAGGGTTATAAGGCGCACTGTCGAGTTTTGAGAAAATGAATGGATTTTAAGTGTGCCTTATAGTCCGAAAAATACGGTAAGCCTGATCCGTTGACAGTGATGAAAAACACTTTAAATTGCGTCTGCGCATACAAGTTGCTTCTGACGAGATAGTAAGCATGGAAAGAGAACGCAAAAATGCCACAGAAGAACAAGCTATTGCTGGTCAGCAGACTCTTGGAGTTATATTTTACACTTACTCTACTACTACTGATCAGACTAGTGTTGTAACAATACCAATATTTTGGTACCGGTACTGGTACTAAAATTATTTCGATACTTTTCGATACTTTTCTAAATAAAGGGGACCACAAAAAAATTGCATTATTGGCTTTATTTTAACAAAAAATCTTAGGGTACATTAAACATATGTTTCTTATTGCAGTTAAGTCATTATATAAAATAGTGAACATACAAGACAACTTGTCTTTTAGTAGTAAGTAAACAAACAAAGGCTCCTAAATAGTCTGCTGACATATGCAGTAACGTATTGTATCATTTATCATTCTATTATTTTGTCAACATTATTAAGGACAAGTGGTAGAAAATGTACCATTAATCTACTTGTTCATTTACTGTTAGTATCTGCTTACTTTCTCTTTTAACATGTTCTAGCTACACTTCTGTTAAAATGTAATAATCATTTATTCTTCTGTTGTTTGGATGCTTTACATTAGTTTTGGATGATCCCACAAATTTGGGTATCAATCCGTTACCAAGTAGTTACAGGATCATACATTGGTCATATCCAAAGTCCTCACGTGACCAGGGACATATTTCCTGAGTTTATAAACGAAAGAAGATGTTGTGATGCCAAAAAATATCGATGTAATCATAGTAGTATCGACTAGATACGTGCCTGTACTTGATATAAACACAGTGGATGTTAGGTGTAGATCCACCAATGGCGTTTGTTTACATTTGGATGCCGGTGAGCTACGGTGTGTAGTGAAGCATGTTTAGCTATTCCTCGTCCTGCAGGGATGATACTTGTAAGAAACTTACTTTATTTGTCGCCATGGAGACGAGGATTAGTGATTTAGAACAAGCTAAAACACTGCAGACGGCGGATGGACGTTAGCCGCTAACTAGCTAGCCATGTCTTAAAGCAACTCTTCCTGAGGATGTTTGAGTGTTATAACCTCACCTTTATCTTTAGTTTAAGCCAAAATGCGTCTGTTCTCCCTTTTCTGTCTACACACTGTGTCTGCGGTATAGAACGGAAAATGATTAATTAGTATCGCGGTACTATACTAATACCGGTATACAGGTACAACCCTAGATCAGACTAGTGATATAGTACCTCAACATCGTTTACACGCACTTCTGTCACCTCTAGTAAACCTGAAGCAAAAAAGGAGCATCTACCTTCTGCATTTTCCTCCTAAAAAGGTAACTTTTCTTTAGCTGTGGCTTATCATCACATAAAAAGGTCTGCATTTTTCAGATAACAAATTCATATACTGCAACATTTGCACTACTCTCAACAAAACAGACCCATCAATTGCAGTTAAGAATAGTTAGTTTGTTTTAAAATCAGCATTTATATTGATATTTTTGAAGTTTTTTTAGGTGTTATTTATTTCGTTACAAAATGCTATTTTATTTGAACTGGGTATGTCATGCCCTTGTGACAGTTTGTTTAATTTCAGATAAATGTTCAACATAAATAATCCAGCTGTTATTATAACTATATCACAACATACCACCAGGAAAGGAATTATATTTAACATTAAAAAAAAAAGAATATAAGTGTGGAAGACTTGCCCTTCCGGGTTCTTCGGACCACCAATCACCGACATGCCAGGCTCTTCCAGTTTTACAACAATGTTTTATTTTGCAATAAATTGTCTTTGCGCTTTTCAGCAATTGTCTTTTCGTCAGTCTCGCTCTGGCTCGTGCTCGTGCTCGTGCTCGTGCTCGTGCTCGTGCTCGTGCTCGTGCTCGTGCTCCACCATCAACCCCTCTCTCCTTCCCGGCTGCTGCCTTTAACAGAGCGACAGGTGATTAGATAAGCACGCCCATGTGGGCCATCTACGCACCTGTCGCTGATCTCGAAGCCGGTCCTGGCACACCCCGCTTCGCTGCAGGTCCGCAGGCGACGCCCCCTTCCACAATAAGGAATATAAATAAATACATAACTTTAAAGGGCTCAACATGGTGCAACTTGGTCTCAGTTGCATTTTTCAAACAAAAAATATAAGAACACAAGCCGGTGCTTTGTGTGAGACGACAAATGATGTATTGATTTTAAATACAGACGAACGAGGAAGCAGCCTGCAGTCAAAAAGGGTATTTATTGATTTAACAAACAAAACAAAAACCGACAGCAACAGGGAAGTGCTCTGAATGAACAGATTATGAGGGACACAAAAAAAAATGCTGGAACACAGCAAAACACTTACAAGTAAGGTGGAGCAGATGGCGTCCACAAAGTACGTACGTGAGCTCAGCAAGGAAGTAATCATCAATAGCGACCAGTGAATAATGTCCAGACAAACCAATGGTGGTGCAAGCTCAACTTAAATAGTGCTAATTACAAACAGAAAACAGGTGAGGGGAAAAGTGCTCTAGGGCAGGTGTAAAGCTGCTACAGGAAAGTGAAAAACCACAAAATAAGAGTGCAAGACAGGAACTAAAACTACACCCAGAAAATCACCAAAATAATCAAAATAAGGCACAGCGTGGCGTGACAGCCGGCTTATTTTACCAATCTGAGTAACGTCATTACGTGCTAAAAACTTAAGTGGGCAGGCTAAAATGCTTAAAATACTTTGGGAAGTTAGTGCTTTCTAGGCATCTGTGTAAATGTTGCAAGCCCTCTGAATTGTCTTAGGACCCACAACATTTTCCCAGGATCCACTCAAATCACCACCTGTCCCGGGGGACTCGTTACACTGAAAACCAAATCACTATCACTGGTCATGCTGGCATGTGTATACGTAGCATTATGATCAGTAATGTAATTTCAATTGATGTGTTGTCAGTCATGTTATGTGACTGTTTGTATAGCTTAGTATACAGTATGTGTGCACGGCATGACGTAGTATGACTTGACTACAAAACGCGATGGGATAGGGATGTTTAATTGAGTGTTGCATTAGGCCTTATGATAGCACTGTGTTTATATGTTTGATTTTACAAGTGTGTTACTGTGTACATTGCTTGAGTGTTGATAACACATGTGTTATTTAGGACATTTCATATTGCTTCTGATTTTTTCTGTGTTACCAAAAGGTTTCATGCTACCAAAATGTTTCATTTGTGCTCTTAGTGAAAAAGCTTATTCGTACAGCTCTGATTTAAATCACAATTAAAAACATTTTTTGAGAAAATAAGAATATCTACCTGCCGTATTTTTCGGACTATAAGTCGCAGTTTTTTTCATAGTTTGGCCGGGGGTGCGACTTATACTCAGGAGCGACTTATGTGTGAAATTATTAACACATTACCGTAAAATATCAAATAATATTATTTAGCTCATTCACGTAAGAGACTAGACGTATAAGGTTTCATTGGATTTAGCGATTAGGAGTGACAGATTGTTTGGTAAACGTATAGCATGTTCTATATGTTATAGTTATTTGAATGACTCTTACCATAATATGTTTCGTTAACATACTAGGCACGTTCTCAGTTGGTTATTTAAGCGTCATATAACGTACACTTATTCAGACTGTTGTTCACTATTCTTTATTTATTTTAAATTGCCTTTCAAATGTCTATTCTTGGTGTTGGGTTTCATCAAATACATTTCCCCCAAAAATGTGACTTATACTCCAGTGCGACTTATACTGTATATGTTTTTTTCCTTCTTTATTTTGCATTTTCGGCCGGTGCGACTTATACTCCGGAGCGACTTATACTCCGAAAAATACGGTAATCACTCTAAAATGGATCATAAACTGATACTACCCTGCATGGACTTATGGATAGATGTGCCCTCCTCTTACGTGTTGTGCACTGACTGCGACAGCCGGATGACTAAAAATGAATACAGTGTCAGCCAGAGGGCATCGGCGTTTGTAATTGGCAATTTCTTACACAAATTGGTCAATACTGATTGGTGGCTGATCGATCGGCACATCCTTTATATCCAATGCATATTATCTAGACCAGTGTTTTTCAACCTTTTTGGAGCCAAGGCACATTTTTGCTCATTGAAAACATGCGGAGGCACACCACCAGCAGAAAACATTACAAATGTAAACTCCGTAGTTGATATTGACAGTAAAAAGTCATTGTTGCAAGTATGAATTCAAACCATAGCCAACCATGCATCACTATAGCTCTTGTCTCAAAGTAAATGTCAGGACCTGTCACATCACGCCGTGACTTATTTGGAGTTTTTTGGTGTTTTCCTCTGTGTAATGTCCTGCGCTCCTATTTTGGTGGCTTTTCCTGTTTTGTTGGTTGTAGAAGTCACATACTCGCGGTCCCACTGATACATACGCCAGATACGCCAGGTGTGCAGAGTTGACAAAGGTGTAATGGTTGTTTCCACAAGCTCATCAGACAAAACGTTCTTTCTGTACTTTTCAGTCTCTCCCCCGCTCACTGTTAAAGACAAAAGATGATTAGATTAACACGTACCACCTGTGAAGTCTAACCACCTGCCAGCTGTGTCTCGCCGTTAGCACATGCCCCGCCCCTATCCGATGGTGCTCGTTCTCAGCACCATAGACAGCGGCGGTGACCTTTGCTCCTGCAAGCGCGCTGGCCACACCTCCCTCCACATTGGTATTTTCCTGTAGCAGTTTCATGTCTTCCTTTGAGCACTATTCCCCGCACCTGCTTTGTTTTAGCAATCAAGACTATTTCAGTTGTGCGGATGCTATCCTTCTTTGTGTGGAAATTGTTGATTGTCATGTCATGTACGGATGTACTTTGTGGACGCCGTCTGCTCCTCACGCTGTAAGTTTTTGCTGTCGTCCAGCATTCTGTTTTTGTTTACTTTCTCGCCAGTTAAGTTTTAATTTCATTTTCCATAGCCATCTTGTGGCACAGTGGTTGAAAAACACTGATCTAGACCACATGGATGTGTGGTTATTGTAGATTAGAATCATCATAGGTCCCCCTTAAATATGAATTACGTCTTCAAGAAGGAAATAACTAAGTTTACAGTAATTGTAATTCTGTTTAAAAATGTTTCCTGCAGGATTGTTTTGACTGCACTGACTGAATGTTTCAAGTAGGGCTGCAACTAATGATTCATTTGATAATCGATTAATCTGTCGATTATTACGTTGATTAATCGATTAATAATCGGATAAAGAGACAAATTACATTTTTATTCTTTCCAGTATTTTATTGAAAAAAAACAACATACTGGCACATACTTATTTTAAATATTGTTTCTCAGCTGTTTGTACATGTTGCAGTTTATAAATAAAGGTTTATAAAAATAAATAAAATTAATAATCATTAAAAAAATAGCCTCTGCGCATGCGCATAGCATAGATCCAACGAATCGATGACTAAATTAATCGCCAACTATTTGCATAATCGATTTTAATCGATTTAATCGATTAGTTATTGCAGCCCTAGTTTCAAGCGAACGCGCTGGTCTTCCTACCATGTTCACGCTGCTCAGACAACGCAGGCTGCGTTGGCTCGGCCACGTGTGCCGTATGGAGGATGGACGTATCCCAAAGGACATCCTGTATGGCGAACTTGCCTCCGGCAAGAGTTTTGTTGGCCGGCCAAAACTGCGCTTCAAAGATGTCTGCAAGCGGGACATGAAAGCCCTGGACATCAACACTGAACATTGGGAAGATGCAGCAGCTGACCGCAGCAAATGGCGCAGTGTCCTTCACAAACAGCTGAAGACTGGCGAGGAAAAGATCCATGCCACAGCCAATGAAAAAAGAACCAAGCGGAAGACACGCACTCCTGCAGTTGCGCCTTCCAGCTACATAAGCAGTAAATGCGGCCGTGTTTGCCTCTCTCACATCGGACTCATCAGCCACAGTAGGCGTTGTCGCTGAGTTTAAGCTTGACCTCTGGACTGGCACAGTTTCCATAGTCGTTACGACTGACGGAGGCCTGAATAGTTTCAAGCAGTCCTCTAATGACTTGGATGTCATTTGCTCACATTCTGCCTTCTGTTAAGATACAATTATTCCCAGTAAGTGGGTTAAAATCAACCCCAATTACAAGCCAAGGGTTGCTTGGTCAGTAAAGTCCAGCATAGAGAAAAAAAATGCTTTTCAACTTAGTTTATTATCAGATTTTCAATTGGCTTCCATAGAGCTGAAAATTTAAATATTGGAAGCAATAAGTCCCTCTTGGAAGACAAGGTGGCTGCTAATAACTCTGGGTCACTTTGGTTCAGCATGAAAACTTTATATTTGTGGAAGGCTACTTCTGTGCAAAAGAACTGAGCTCAGCTTTTCAGTAAATTTTTAACCAATCGTTAGAAACACAGCAGGTCCCCAAAGTCTGGAAAGATTTGATTATTATTACAGTTCCTAAATCCAGTCATCCTGACATAAATGATTTCAGATCTATAGTCCTGACCTTACTGCCAATGAAATCCCTTGAAAGACTGGTGCAATCAGAACTTTTAAAAACATTGAACATGCTTTTGATCCACTGCAGTTTGCTAATATGCCTAAGAGAGAAGGGGAGGACGTTACAGTGACTACATTGCACTTAATGAGTCTGATTTCTCAAGTAATTCGCCTCAAAATAAACATTCTACAACCCATGGAAACACCTTAATCCGATCGTGTTTGGCTTTTGAAATGTCGGACTAACACACCTAGATTATGATACATATCTCTCGAGTGGGTGAGGTGGGCGCCACATTTGGAGACATCGGAGCGGTGGTCTTGGCTACAGAACAACCTATTTCTAACTGCAGTTAAATGAATTGGTTCAGTACTGCATATGAAGCCATGCATTGCTCATACTGACCCATTCATTTTCCAAGCTCCAACTTTTTGTCCCCCCCGAAGCTCCTGGTTTTTCAGCAATTGAACATGCAAGAATTTGCCAAAAAAAGCACCATTTAAAGATGTTTAAGTGTTTAAAGAATTGAACCATTATCAACGGAGTTTACATAAATACATACCACATTCATCCAAATGAATCACTATGTATGTATTAGTCACTATGTTACAGTATTTAGTCACTACAGTAATAACAACTTGTGTTCGCAACCACAGGAACCACAAGGGTTAGCCTACTCTATACAGTCACTTCACAGCCACGTATGATTCATCTAGTTATTTACATTATTTACACATTACTTTCGCATTTTTGCTATGATGGCTCTGACATGAACCTTCCTGGCAAATTTCTGAGCAGCTTGCATTTTCATTTTTGTTTTTGCTTTAGTGGATTCTGCCTTGGATTTTATAGCCAGTGTCTGTCTCTTCGACTCCCTCTCCACTTCTAACTGCTCCAAATGCAAAAGTCTAAAAGAATACAAACACTGTTAGCTAACTGTAATGACATTCTTGAATGCAAGTGCAGGTTTTAAAGGTTTTACTGCAGTTCATGCAAAAGTACAAGGGAGTAGGCAAAAACCTAGTCAACGGCAAAAATAGTTCAGCAACAAACAAAGACTACAGCTAAATGCTACAAACGGACAGAACCGTGTAGTCAGGCTGAAGTCTTTCAAAGTCAAACAATACTGCCTGAGGCAGCTTGGCTGAGGAGGATATGTATATAGATGTTTGGTAATGAGTCACAGGTGAGTGTGGCGTGTGGAATGGCAGAGTCGGATTGGCTGTGGGGCAATGAGCAGATGAGTGTAGTTAATAGATTGGAGATGAGGAACTCTGGAGTGAGGGAGTGGACATGGTCCTGAAACGAACTTTTTTATCTGAATAACCATTTGTGATTTATACAATGAAATAACAAATATCTTGCAGTCATGTTAAGGCGCTCAATCTAAGGAAGAGCATCCCTCTGCCATCTTCCACTAGTTTTTTTAATACAAAACCCAAAACCAGTGAAGTTGGCACATTGTGTAAATCGTAAATAAAAACAGAATACAATGATTTGCAAATCCTTCTCAACTTATATTCAATTGAATAGACTGATAGATATTTAATGTTCCGACTGAGAAGCGTTTTTTTTTTTTTGCAAATAATAATTAACTTAGAATTTAATGGCAGCAACATATTGCAAAAAAGTTGGCACGGAGGCATTTTTTACAACTGTGTTACATGGCCTTTCCTTTTAACAACACTCAGTAAATATTTGGGAACTGAGGAGACCAATTTTTGAAGCTTTTTAGGTGGAATTCTTTCCCATTCTTGCTGGTTGTTCAACAGTCCGGGGTCTCCGTTGTGGTATTTTATGCTTCATAATGCGCCACACATTTTCAACGGGAGACAGGTCTGGACTACAGGCAGGCCAGTCTAGTACCTGCACTCTTTTACTGCAAAGCCACTCTGTTGTAACACGTGCAGAATGTGGCTTGGCATTGCCTTGCTGAAATAAGCAGGGGCGTCCATGAAAAAGATGTTGCTTGGATGGCAACATATGTTGCTCCAAAACCTGTATGTACCTTTCAGCATTAATGGTGCCTTCACAGCATACTTGCCAACCTTGAGACCTC
The DNA here is from genome assembly GCF_033978785.1 of Entelurus aequoreus. Classification (NCBI taxonomy): domain Eukaryota; kingdom Metazoa; phylum Chordata; class Actinopteri; order Syngnathiformes; family Syngnathidae; genus Entelurus; species Entelurus aequoreus. The sequence continues at coordinate 38,137,335 of NC_084749.1, read as the reverse complement.
CGATTTCGGGAGATGGGGGGCGTGTTCGGGGGTGGGGCGGGGGCGTGGTTAAGAGGGGAGGAGTATATTTACAGCTAGAATTCACCAAGTCAAGTATTTCATATATATATATATATATATATATATATATATATATATATATATATATATATATATATAATAAATACTTGACTTTCAGTGAATTCTAGCTATATATACCTGTATATATATATTTATTTTATTATATATATACATATATATATAAATAAAATAAATACTTGAATTTCAGTGTTCATTTATTTACACATATACACACACATAACACTCATCTACTCATTGTTGAGTTAAGGGTTGAATTGTCCATCCTTGTTCTTTTCTCTGTCACTATTTTTCTAACCATGCTGAACACCCTCTCTGATGATGCTTTGCTGTGTGGCACGCACAAAAGTGCTTTCATCAAATGCACTAGACTCTGGAATCTTCCATCTCTCTCTAGCATGGCCCAAAACCGGTCAGTCTTTGCTTCCTGAGTAAGATATTCACTGCCAAGCACTTGGTAGTCCACTACTTCTTCCCGGAGGTTATCCAGGTCCAATCGCAGCTGCGGCTTGGAACTTACAAGCGTATTTCTTCATCTTACTCATCGTCGGCGTCGCCACGGCTGTATCTTCCTCGTTCTTCTGCTTCGTCTCCTTGTTGTTGTGTGCAGTTGTGCACTGCACTCTCTAAAAGCCGTAGATGTTATTGTCACATATGCATGTACAGTAGATGGCAGTATTGTCCTGTTTAAGAGTGTCACAACATTGCTGTTTATGGCAGAGGAACTGCTTTACGGTAGACAAAAACATGACTGCTGTTGTTGTGTTAATTCCACGACTGTATACATCGGTATAGGTTGATATCGGAATCGGTAATTAAGAGTTGGACAATATCGGAATATCGGATATCGGCAAAAAAGCCATTGTCGGACATCTCTTATAAAAACGACATATTTTTTACTTTAAAAATGGGACCCATTACCTCCCTGCTTGGCACTCCGCATCAAGGGTTGGAATTGGGGGTTAAATCACCAAAAATGATTCCCGGGCGTGGCACCGCTGCTGCCCACTGCTCCCCTCACCTCCCAGGGGGTGAACAAGGGGATGGGTCAAATGCAGAGGACAAATTTCACCACACCTAGTGTGTGTGTGACAATCATTGGTACTTCAACTTTAAAGGCCTACTGAAATGCGAAAAAAATCACATGCCTGCAGGGAGTAATCACTGAAGGCCTCCACTCTTCTTTGATTTTGTAAGCCCTTTCCATTATCATGTTCATTCAACCTTTCAGCGAACCTTGCTTTTCCTTCCTTTTTTTGGCCAGGAATCACCATGGGTCGTGCATGGGACAGCAGTGTTTCTGGCTCTTTTTTTCCTGATTTGTGTGCGTGTGTTACGAGAAGGATGAGGCTCCCCCTCAAAAGCCCTGTCTCCTTTTCTCTGTCCTTACAAAGTCAGAGTGATGTGAACAAACATATTCACCAACCCCAATTGCTTTATAATAACTTTATAAAACATTTTTGGAGGCCCAGACAGCTACACAGCAGCCTACATGTTTGTTCCTTGCCCAAAGTTGTAATTGGCTCTTTGTTCCATCTCACTGGGGCATGCCGGCAAACTATAATTTCTACAACTACAGTTTTATATTTTGTTATTTACGTTTTGATGTTCTTTGTGCATATAGCTTTTATACAGCAGATTTACCCTAGCTGCAGAAGTCACTTCCGGATGTGCCGTTTTGTGGGCGGTCTTATTTACGTGGCTCACCTTCGGCAGCGTCTTCTCCCCGTCATCTTTGTTGTAGCGGTGTAGCGTGCAAGGGTGGGAGTGGAAGAAGTGTCAAAAGATGGAGCTAACTGTTTTAATGACTTTACTTCAATCAATAACAGAGCAGCATCTCCTCATCCGGAAACTACAACACCGGAAATGTGTCCCGTGAAAAACCGTCCGACCGGAACTCTCGAATAACTAAAGTTCTTTGGGTGAATTATGTAAACTCACTACGCCGGTATGTTTTAGCGATTTCATGGCGAGTTTACTGACATATGTTAAGTTAAAGTTAAAGTACCAATGATTGTCACACACACACTAGGTGTAATGAAATTTGTCCTCTGCATTTGACCCCTCCCCTTGTTCACCCCCTGGGAGGTGAGGGGAGCAGTGGGCAGCAGCGGTGGCCGTGCCCGGGAATCATTTTTAGTGATTTAACCCCCAATTCCAACCCTTGATACTGAGTACCAAGCAGGGAGGTAATGGGTCCCATTTTTATAGTCTTTGGTATGACTCGGCCGGGGTTTGAACTCACAACCTACCGATCTCAGGGCAGACACTCGGCCGGGGTTTGAACTCACAACCTATCGCTCTCAGGGCAGACACTCTATCCCAGGGGTGGGCAATTAATTTTTACCGGGGGCCGCATGAGCAACCCGAGCACTGCTGGAGGGCCACACCGACAATATTTCAATTAAATTTTGCTTAAATTATTTTTGATATACCGTAAGATAGATAATAATAATAATAATATTTTCATTTAACCTAACTTATCTTTATACAAAAGCAGATGGCTTTTGATGGTTTTATTTTTAACACTTTCTTACACAACACTTCCTGATGTATATTACAATACAAAAATTTCAATTTCTGTCACTTTATCCTGCATCCTCTTTGTTGTGAACGTAGCACGCCTGTAAGGTGATTGGCGAAGAAGGAGGAAGCGTTGCTGTTGCGGAAATGAGGAGTGAGGATAGATGTGCGTGTGGAAAGAACGAGATAAGTTGAGCTGTGTTAGTATAGGTTGCTCAATAAAAGTTTAAAAAGAGCATCAGACTTGGTGTGCACTTCTTCTGGACGCTACAATTGATGTCAGAAGTGGGATGAAATGCCTCCCAGTTTGCCTTGCCATCAAACCTGGGAGTCTTCATTGAGGGCGGAATTCCCCCATGGCAAGCAACGTGCGCTGCACCTGTAGACACTGCCTCTCTCTCTCTCTCTCTCTCTCTCTCTCTCTCTCTCTCTCTCTCTCTCTCTCTCTCTCTCTCTCTCTCTCTCTCTCTCTTTCTCTTTCTCTCTCTCTCCCTCTCTCTCTCTCTCTCTCTCTCTCTCTCTCTCTTTGCGGCGAGCTCCTCACGTGGCACGTACCTCCCGATGACGTAGCCGGCTGAGCACACAAACAGCGCAGTATGCGCAAAGTTTTACTTCTACCACCAATTGTAGCGTCCAAAAGAAGTGCACACCAAGTCTGACGCTCTTTTTAAACTTTTATTGAACAAGCTATACTAACACAGCTCAACTTATCTCGTTCCTTCCACATGCACGTCTGTCCTCGCTCCTCATTTACGCAACTCAACATCAACTTTAGCAGGTCGTTACACTATATTCTTTAAACACAGCAACATGTGTACCACAAATTAAGCACACGGCTTTACCTTTACTTGGCAGTCCATGTCTTGTTGAAAACACGCCATTCGTCATCAACTTTTCTTTTTTTAGCGTCTCGGGGATAACCGGGCATCACTTGTCGCTATGCGCCTTCACTAACAGGATGCCCATAAATAACACTTTTCAGAATAAAAGCAGCACAGTTGTATTGCATGCACGACATAGATGTTTTTTTTTATTTATTTTGTAATTTGTGATTGCCGCTGCTCACACGAGCATACGTCCACACGGAAGTAATACAAATAATACTTTTCAAAACAAAAGCAGCACCGTTGTATTGCACACTCGAAATAGTTACTTTTTTAGATTTATTTTGTAATTTATGATTGGCCTCACGCGGGCCGGACAGAGACGTACAAAGGGCCGGATGCGGCCCGGGGGCTGCAGAATGCCCAGGTCTGCTCTATCCACTATGTAAGTAGGAACTTTACACTACTTTATATTAGAAATGGCAACAGCGGAGGATGAATGTCACATAACAAGAAGATAGAGAAAAAAAAGAAGCTTATCGACTACAAAGGTGACCGTGCGCAATTTTTCAGGATTCATGCAGATCCCAAATACAGATCAGCAGGTACCAGAAGGTAAGAAAAGTTGCTTTTGCATAATATTGCGAAACAAAACGCCAGATAATATGTCTTACCTTATACACACACCATAATAATACTCGTATGTATAATGCGCCGACAATCCATCAAGCGGTGCGGCTTCATAGCTTACCAAAGTTTTTGAGCGCCGTGTGTAATGTTCTATATTTTCAATGGAACATATAACATTTAGGTGTTGTTTACTTGAGACATATTGCCATCATAGTGCAGCTTACACTTATCTCTTATATTTGACTTCCGTCTACCTGGTCACACTTATCATTACACCATGTACCAAATAAAATAGCTTCGAGGTGGGTAAGCGCAACCAAACTTATTCATTACATTAGACGCACCGGGTTATAGGGCGCACTGTCGAGTTTTGAGGGAAAAAAAAGATTTTTAGTGTGCATTATAGTCCGGAAAATACGGTAAACAAAAGACAAAGAAATAACGATATGTTTTTAAAACAAAGGGCCTGATTTACTAAAGGTTTGTGTGTACTAAAGCATGTGCAAACCTGATAGCGCACGCTAAGCTGATTCACTAAATGTGTGCAAAGTGAATTGCATCTGTTAAGTGAGCAGAATAAGGCGTGCAATTCATTTCACTTTTCTGTCATCATTAATATGGGGTCACCCAAACAATTTTGTGGAATAGCCTTCATTTCTAAGAACAAGAATAGACTGTCGAGTTTCAGATGAAAGTTCTCTTTTTCTGGCCATTTTGAGCATTTAATTGACCCCACAAATGTGATGCTCCACTAACTCAATCTGCTCAAAGGAAGGTCAGTTTTGTAGCTTCTGTAACAAGCTAAACTGTTTTCAGATGTGTGAACATGATTGCACAAGGGTTTTCTAATCATCAATTAGCCTTCTGAGCCAATGAGCAAACACATTGTACCATTAGAACACTGGAGTGATAGTTGCTGGAAATGGGCCTCTATACACCTATGTAGATATTGCACCAAAAACCAGACATTTGCAGCTAGAATAGTCATTTACCACATTAGCAATGTATAGAGTGTATTTCTTTAAAGTTAAGACTAGTTTAAAGTTATCTTCATTGAAAAGTACAGTGCTTTTCCTTCAAAAATAAGGGCATTTCAATGTGACCCCAAACTTTTGAACGGTAGTGTATTTCTATAATATATCTCCAACATTAAAATACATCTTTCATTGTGCATGTTCTTGCATTTGACGCACAAATGCACCGATGATGCGATCCACTGCCTTGTGCACAGTGTCAGCGAGCATGCCTTTCTGTTGTCTGGATTGCGATTCAGAAAAGGTGTGACAGATTATAGATGTGTGCCGCCGGGTCAACACATCACACACCGGTAAGAGCATGCTAACATGATTGTCTCCGTTTTCATTTTTTATTAAAAGAAAAATGATACAATTAATTAATGTTTCAAACTGAGTGGCTGAAACGTTCATACACCGACAAGGTTCGTACACCAACGCATATTTTTACTCGGCCTGTGGTTCGTAAAACAACAAGTTTGTACAATGATTTTGCCAATCGAGGTTCCTTTGTATATATTTACAGCAATGTTAAAGTATCTACAAAATAACATAATTATTTCCTTATTTTTTTCGTTTGAATCTGTTGACAGATTGATTGATTGAGACTTTTATCAGTAGATTGCACAGTACAGTACATATTCCGTAGAATTGACCACTAAATGATAACTTGTTTAAGTCGGGGTCCACGTTAATCAATTCATGGTAAGGACTTATAAAGATGAGGGCTTGTCCGGGAATTGAACCCGGGACCTCTCGCACCCGAAGCGAGAATCATACGACTAGACCAGGGGTCGGCAACCCGCGGCTCCGGAGCCGCATGCGGCTCCTTGACCACTCTGATGCGGCTCAGCTACATACATGCCGACACCCCCGATTTTCGCAGGAGATTTATGGATCTCAGTGTCCCTTATAGATTACTCCCAGGGAAAGAATACTACTATTTACACTCTAATTATTAAATTAAGGGCGTGCCCTAATTGCACTGCAGTAATTGCCCTCTATAGCTTTTACATACAGCGTGCCAGTTCAGCCACATGTCGCATGTTGTTATTACTTGAGCACACAGGAGACAGCAAAGCATACTTACTCATCAGCCACACAGCTTACACTGACGGTAGCCGTATCAAACAACTTTAACATTGTTACGTTACAAATATGCGCCACACTGTGAACCTACACCAAAAAAGAATGAAAAACACATTTCTGGAGAACATCCCACCGTAACACAACATAAACACAACACAACCATTACCCAGAATCCCATGCAACCCTAACTCTTCAGGTCTACATTATACACCCCCGCTACCACCAAATCCCCCCCACACATCAACCCCCCCCCCTCTCCGTGCGTTGGTTGAGCGGAAGAGTTAGGGCTGCATGGGATTCTGGGTATTGGTACCGTCAGTGTAAGATGTGTGCCTGCTGAGTTAGTACGCCTTGCTGTCACCTACGTGATTAAGCTGAAATTGCTTTCTACGTGTGGTCGAGCAGGTACACTATTAGGGCAGACTGTAGAGGGCGCCAAGTGCAGTGTCATCACGCTCTGATATTCGGGAGTCTCCCGGGAAAAATGAGAGGGTTGGCAAGTATGACGCTGTCAAGCGCCATTCATTCAAAACTCGCGGGCTGCACTAACATATAATTTCCACATTAAAGTGCGTGCCGGTGCCGGTAACATAGCACAAAGCGTTTAAGCTTTGTATGCGGTGTTTTTCATTTAAAAATTTTTTTTGTGGCTCCCATTACTTTCTTTAATTTGTGAAACTTGCCAAAATGGCTCTTTGAGTGGTAAAGGTTGCCGACCCCTGGACTAGACCAACAAGCCCTGCTTGTCAAGACAACAGTTCAAAATAGGTAAAGAAAGCAAAAAAAACAAACTATTGGCTCTCATTCCAATCATTATGGCTTTTTGGCCCCAAAGCCCTTGTGTGTCTATGGAGGTGATTTTTTGATATTATATTATGCTGTTAAACAATATGAACAACACAACCACATATTAAAGCCACTTGTTTGTTTTTTTCCATGTTCATAGACAGTAAATGTAATATAGAACTGAAAAATATCTAGCTGATCAAGCTCCATACTGATACCAACATTGCTATCAATAATATTTCTATTTGGATCGATCCGCCATCCCCTACTACAGTGTTTTTCAACCAATGTGATGTTTGGATCCACTGGACCCGGAGCTAATAGAAATGTGGAAATTGATGTTTTGTGTACCACACGCACCCACCCACACACACACACACACACACACACACACAGCAGGCCTAGACAGGAGGAGGACAGAGTGTAGGTACACAGAACATCAGAGGGTCAAATGTGCGAGAAAATGAGAGCAGACAGTGTTGACAAACAACGTTGCAACCTTGTGTGGGAACCGCAGGTGCAGAAACACAAAAGAAGAATCCCTGTGGAATGCAGAAACTGGCAGAGAAATTTTCCGTGCAACGTTCACATTGTTGTTACTCAGCCAGCGTTTGTGGGTCTGATGGACCCGTTGCATTTTGTGGCTTTTAATGCCTCACAATCAAATACTTTTATGTTAAAATACTGAACAAATGTTTATTGGGATAAGATAAACATCTTTTTAACAGATGTTTATCTGTTAAAAAGATAAACATACTTAAAATACTGTTAACAGTATTTTAACAGTATTTTATGTTAAAATACTGAACAGATGTTTATCTTATCCCAATAAAAGCGTTTGTGGGTCTGATGGACCCGTTGCATTTTGTGGCTTTTAATGCCTCACAATCAAACACTTTTTTGTTAAAATACTGAATAGATGTTTACCTTATCCCAATAAACATCTGTTCAGTATTTTAACATAAAAGTGTTTGATTGTGAGGCATTAAAAGCCACAAAATGCAACGGGTCCATCAGACCCACAAACGCTGGCTAAGTAATAACAATATGAACATTACACAAGGGTTAACCCTTGTGTTAGCTAGCAAAACTAGAAACATTTTTGTAAAAAGTCCCAAAAAAATACTTAAGCCACACAAAGTATCCCAATAGCTAACAGCAACACTGTGTTCTGCTGACTGAATAAGAACCAGAGATTGATCAGCCCGCCCGCAATCTGCGCAATCGAGGTTCCTTTGTATATATTTACAGCAATGTAAAAGTATCAACAAAATAACATAATTATTTCCTTATTTTTTTCGTTTAAATCTGTTGACAGATTGATTGATTGAGACTTTTAATAGTAGATTGCACAGTACAGTATATATTCCGTACAATTGACCTCTAAATGGTAACACCCGAATAAGTTTTTCAACTTGTTTAAAGGCCTACTGAAACCCACTACTACCGACCACGCAGTCTGATAGTTTATATATCAATGATGAAATCTTAACATTGCAACACATGCCAATACGGCCGGGTTAACTTATAAAGTGCAATTTTAAATTTCCCGCTAAACTTCCGGTTGAAAACACCTTTGGATGATGATGTATGCGCGTGACGTAGCCAGTGAAACAGGAGTATCGGTAGCCCATTGAAGCCAATACAAAAAGCTCTGTTTTCTTCTCAAAAATTCCACAGTATTCTGGACATCTGTGTTGGTGAATCTTTTGCAATTTGTTTAATGAACAATGGAGACTGCAAAGCAGAAAGTTGTAGGTGAGATTGGTGTATTAGCGGCTGGCTGCAGCAACACAACAAGGAGGACTTACTTGGATAGCAGACGCGCTAGCCAACGCTAGCCGCCAACCGCATCTGTGATTGGGTGAAGTCCTTCGTCGCACCGTCGATCGCTGGAACGCAGGTGAGCACGGGTGTTGATGAGCAGATGAGGGCTGGCTGGCGTGGGTGGAGCGCTAATGTTTTATCATAGCTCTGTGAGGTCCGGTTGCTAAGTTGCTAAGTTAGCTTCAGCGTCGTTAGCAACAGCATTGTTAAGCTTTGCCAGGCTGAGAATTATTAACCGTGTAGTTACATGTACATGGTTTAATAGTATTGTTGATCTTCTGTCTATCCTTTCAGTCAGGGATTTATTTATTTTGTTTCTATCTGCATTTGAGCCAGAGGCTATCACGTTAGCTCAGTAGCTAAAGAGCTTCGCCGATGTATTGTCGTGGAGATAAAAGTCACTGTGAATGTCCATTTCGCGTTCTCGACTGTCATTTTCAAGAGGATATAGTATCCGAGGTGGTTTAAAATACAAATCCGTGATCCACAATAGAAAAAGGAGAGAGTGTGGAATGCAATGAGCCAGCTTGTACCTAAGTTACGGTCAGAGCGAAAAAAGATATGTTTTGCACTGCATTTTAGTCTGTCACTCTCACGTACCTCATCCACGAATCTTTCATCCTCGCTCAAATTATTGGGGTAATAGTCGCTTTCTCGGTCCGAATCGCTCTAGCTGCGTTGAAAACAATGGGAAAATGTGAGGAAGCGAACAACTGACTACGTCACGCTACTTCCGGTAGGGGCAGGGCTTTTTTTTATCAGAGACCAAAAGTTGCGAACTTTATCGTCGTTGTTCTATACTAAATCCTTTCAGCAAAAATATGGCAATATCGCGAAATGATCAAGTATGACACATAGAATGCATCTGCTATCCCCGTTTAAATTTTAAAAAATCATTTCAGTAGGCCTTTAAGTCGCGGTCCATTTTAATCAATTCATGGTTAGGACTTATAAAGATGAGGGCCTGTCCGGGAATTGAACCCGGGACCTCTCGCACCCGAAGCGAGAATCATACGACTAGACCAACAAGCCCTGCTTGTCAAGACAACAGTGCAAAATAGGTAAAGAAAGCAAAAAAAACAAACTATTGGCTCTCATTCCAATCATTTTGGCTTTTTGGCCCCAAAGCCCTTGTGTGTCTATGGAGGTGATTTTTTGATATTATATTATGCTGTTAAACAATATGAACAACACAACCACATATTAAAGCCACTTGTTTGTTTTTTTCCATGTTCATAGACAGTAAATGTAATAGAGAACTGAAAAATATCTAGCTGATCAAGCTCCATACTGATACCAACATTGCTATCGATAATATTCCTATTTGGATCGATCCGCCCATCCCCTACTACAGTGTTTTTCAACCACTTTGATGTCCGGGTCCACTGGACCCGGAGCTAATAGAAGTGTGGAAATTGATGTTTTGTGTACCACACACACACACACACACACACACACACACACACACACACACACACACACACACACACACACACACACACACACACACACAAACACACACAGCAGGCCTAGACAGGAGGAGGACAGAGTGTAGGTACAGCAAACATCAGAGGGTCAAATGTGCGAGAAAATGAGAGCAGACAATGTTGACAAACAACGTTGCAACCTTGTGTGGGCACCGCAGGTGCAGAAACACAAAAGAAGAATCCCTGTGGGATGCAGAAACTGGCAGAGAAATTTTCCGTGCAACGTTCATATTGTTGTTACTCAGCCAGCGTTTGTGGGTCTGATGGACCCGTTGCATTTTGTGGCTTTTAATGCCTCACAATCAAACACTTTTATGTTAAAATACTGAACAGATGTTTATTGGGATAAGGTAAACATCTATTCAGTATTTTAACAAAAAAGTGTTTGATTGTGAGGCATTAAAAGCCACAAAATGCAAAGGGTCCATCAGACCCACAAACGCTGGCTGAGTAAGAACAATATGAACATTACACAAGGGTTAAATAAGGCGCACTGCACCCCTTTTTATTTGTGTTGTCGCTCACTATTTTATTTATGCACACACTGGCTACCGTGGTAGCTAGTGGTATGTGGATCTTAATAAATCAGGCCCAAAGTGTATTGAATTTCAACTACAAAGTCAGTCTTTTGTTCACAGTGTCCAAAAGTCAGAAACTTGTCACCTCAGTAAATTAATTTATGAGGGTCAAGCGAGTCCTTAAGGTTCATTTCAGCTGTAAATATTAATAATTAAAGCATTCATTTCACAGTTTATCTCACGACGACAACATAAACTAATCAAATATAGCATGTTAGCATTAGCATTAGCCTTAACATTGGTTGATGCTAATTAAACAAATGGCTTGTCCATGGTTCTCGCCCGGAAAAGTGTGTAGTGCCATCTCCGGGTTGGGGAGGAGACCCTGCCCCAAGTGGAGGAGTTCAAGTACCTCAGAGTCTTGTTGACGAGTGAGGGAAGAATGGATCGTGAGATCGACAGGCGGATCGGTGTGGCGTTTTCAGTCATGCGGACGCTGTATCGATCCGTTGTGGTGAAGAAGGAGCTGAGCCGGAAGGCAAAGCTCTCAATTTACCGGTCGATCTACGTTCCCATCCTCACCTATGGTCATGAGCTTTGGGTTATGACCGAAAGGACAAGATCACGGGTACAAGCGGCTCAAATGAGTTTCCTCCGCCGGGTGGCGGGGCTCTCCCTTAGAGATAGGGTGAGAAGCTCTGCCATCCGGGGGGAGCTCAAAGTAAAGCCGCTGCTCCTTCACATCGAGAGGAGCCAGATGAGGTGGTTCGGGCATCTGGTCAGGATGCCACCCGAACGCCTTCCTAGGGAGGTGTTTAGGGCACGTCCGACCGATAGGAGGCCAGGGGAGGACCCAGGACAAGTTGGGACGACTATGTCTCCCGGCTGGCCTGGGAACGTCTCGGCATCCGCTGGGAGGAGCTGGACAAAGTGGCTGGGGAGAGGGAAGTCTGGGCTTCCCTGCTTAGGCTGCTGCCCCCGCGACCCGACCTCGGATAAGCGGAAGAAAATGGATGGATGGATGGGCTTGTTACTGACTACTTTTACAGCATGTAACAAACTAAACAGTTATAATTTGATAAGATTTTCCTTTATTTCACATTTATCCCCCAAACAACGAGGTTCTCGAGTCTCAGTAAGCAGATCACTTTGCCACTACAAAGTCCACCACTTACACTATATGGCCAAAAGTTTTTGGCCACCCATCCAAATGATGAGAATCAGGTGTCCTAATCTCTTGGCCCGGCCACAGGTGTATAAAATCAAGCACTTAGGCATGGAGACTGTTTCTACAAACATTTGTGAAAGAATGGGCTGCTCTCAGGAGCTCAGTGATGTCCAGCGTGGAACTGTCATAGGATGCCACCTGTGCAACAAATCCGGACGTGAAATTTCCTCCACCCTAAATATTTTAAAGTCAACTGTCGGCTTTATTATAAGAAAATGGAAGAGCTTGGGAACAAAAGCAACTCAGCCACGAACTGGTAGGCCACATAAACTGACAGAGAAAGGTCAGCGGATGCTGAATAGTGCAAAGAGGTCGCCGACTACAGTTTCTACAGAGCTCCAAACTTCATGTGACCTTCCAATTAGCCCACGTACATTACGCATAGAGCTTCATGGAATGGGTTTCCATGGCTGATCAGCTGCATCTAAGCCATACATCACCAAGTCAAATGCAAAGTGTCGGATGCAGTGGTGTAAAGCACGTCGCCACTGGACTCTAGAGCAGTGGGGACGCGTTTTCTGGAGTGATGAATCACGCTTTTCCATCTGGCAATCTGATGGACCAGTCTGGGTTTGGAGGTTGCCAGGAGAACGCTACATTTCGGACTGCATTGTGCCGAGTGTGAAATTTGGTGGAGGAGGAATTATGGTGTGGGGTTGTTTTTCAGGAGTTGGGCTTGGCCCCTTAGTTCCAGTGAAAGGAACTTGGAATGCTCCAGGATACCAAAACATTTGGGACAATTCCATGCTCCCAACCTTGTGGGAACAGTTTGGCCCCTTCCTCTTCCAACATGACTGTGCACCAATGCACAAAGCAAGGTCCATAAAGTATGGTGTGGATGAACTTGACTGGCCTGCACAGAGTCCTGACCTGAACCCGATAGAACACCTTTGGGATGAATTAGAACGGAGACTGAGAGCCAGGCCTTCTCGACCAAAATCAGCGTGTGACCTCACCAATGTGCTTTTGGAAGAATGGTCGAAAATTCTTATAAACACACCTTGTGGACAGCCTTCCCAGAAGAGTTGAAGCTGTAATAGCTGCAAAAGGTGGACCAACCTTATGGGTTATGAATGGGATGGCACTTCAAAGTGAGTCAAGGCAGGTGGCCAAATACTTTTGGCAATATAGTGTATATTCTTTTGCAAATATGTTTCAGAGAGTCTGTCCACTTCTTGCAGCTTTGCATATTGAAATTATGTTTGTAAAGAATAAAAACTGCATAAAAACCGCGTGGTAGTTTAAACACTACGGCTGAGTAAAAACACTATAAGACAGTTCCACTAATTATATTTCTTTAGCACACAGTTTTCCCTCACACAAGTCAAAAGGTTATTTTATTTTTCTTTCTCTCCGTTGTCAATAGATATACAAAAGAAATAGGAAATAAGCAAGTTGTCCTCTCATTCTCTAATCACCGCTAAAACTTTGAATACAAAATTTTAGACACGCCCCAACTGCGTTCAAGCAATCACAGTCGACAGCACAGCCTGCCCCTCTAAAGATCCTGCAACTATTTTAGTTGACTGAAATAAAACTGTATTTGTCCTGTTAGTTTTTGGTGGAAACGCAGGGGGGTATTTCATTTACCAGAGTAAATAGGAAAGTTCCTGTGACAGGTCCTGCGGTGAAACAAGGCCTACTATTTTGACAAGGTATACGGCCTGCAGGACAACCACATGGAAAAGTAAGGTAAAAGTAAGGTGTTTTAATTTTTTTACTATGCTTTCATTACATCCTTGTGTTTTAAAAGTTGTATTTTATGGCCATCATGTGTTCTGTGTAGTGTAAGTAACTCACGTTCATTTAAGTATCAATAAGGTATGAATTCCTATTCACACTAAAACTTGACTTAAGGCACAGAAATGGAACATGTTTGAAACCCAACGACCACCTGTACCGGTGACCTCTCCTATGTCAACAAAAATTAGGCAACTAACATTATCTGAATCAGAAATAATCAGAATCAGAAATACTTTATGAATCCCCGAGGGGAAATTAAAATGTTCAGCACAATCCCATTCAAGATGAGACAAACATTACAGGGAGACAGAACAGGATCGCTGACGGGTCTGCCAACTTCCGGCTCCCCTTACAAAAAAGGTGAGATAGAGGTAAACAATGGGGGGGGTGAGAAAAAAAGCCTGAGCTCCTGGAGAGGGGGTCCAGACTGAGGCCAAGGGAAAAAACAACTCATAGCCATAGCACACATAGGAAACATCAAACATCAAAGAACACAAAGGACATTAAAGACATCAAAAGAGCAGAGTTGATGCAACCAGCCACTTCTACATACAGCTATGAATACAAAGTAAAAGAAACATATACACTATGGTGGCCTCTGCAGTGTTCCACGCCATCGTCTGCTGGGGTGAAGGGAGCTTGGCCAGAGACAGGAGCAGACCCAACAAAGCAACCAAGAGAGCCGACTCTACTCTCAGCCGCCCACCAACTCTCGGCCAGTGTCCAGTCCGCATGGATGAGCGAGGATGCGTCTAAGGAGACCGAGGTGTCCATTATATTATATTAATGGCCTCCGTCAATCAGTACGTGTCCATGCTCTAAATTAGTCCGATTTCTCAAATAGTTTGGCTATAAATAAGAATCCTACAACCCATGGAAACACCTTAATCCGATCGTGCTCGGTTTTTGAAAAATTGGACTAACGCACCTGGATCATGCGATTGAAAACCAGATCTCTCAAAATGGGTGTCCGGAAAAGACCCTTCAAATCACACATGCGCCAGTCTCAATGCCTTGATGTAGACCGGAAGCAGATATAATTCAATAAAAACATAGCAACAATTGTAATGAAGAGAAGACTCTTTACAAATTGAAAGAATCGAACATTTTGAAGTGCATTAATGGGAGAAATAAAGAAACTGAGATGTATTTAAGATGGTAGCTAAGGTAGCTTTTTTGAAACATATTGCAGGCACCAAATTCCAAATGAGCTAATATTTGCAAAAAAATAACAAAGTTTTCCAGTTCGAACATAAAGTATCTTGTCTTTGCAGTCTATTCAATTGAATATAGGTTGAAAAGGATTTGCAAATCATTGTATTCTGTTTTTATTTACGATTTACACAACATGCCAACTTCACTGGTTTTGGGGTTAGTAATTAGGAAATTACGGTAGATCAATTTTCATGCCCCTGTGTGTTCCCACTTTTGTAAAGCTACTGGTAATTTATGTTTTCGGACTATAAAGCGCACTTAAAATCCTTTCATTTTCTCAAAAATCGACAGTGCGCCTTATAACCCGGTGCGCCTACTGTATGGCATACTTCTGGTTGTGCTTACCAACCTCGAAGCAATTTTATTTGGTACATTGTGTAATGATAAGTGTGACCAGTAGATGGTAGTCACACATAAGAGATACATGTAGACTGCAATATGACACTAGTAAACAACACCAAAACTTTAAATGTTCCAATGAGAATATAGAACATTACACACGGCACTCAAAAATCTGTCAAAATGTTTTCAGTATGACTTCGGTAAGCTATGAAGCCGCACACCTTGATGGACTGTAGTGGGTTTACATAATTCACCCCCGGAACTTCAGTTATTAGAGGGTTCCGGTCGGACGCTTTTATTCAAGAAGGTAGCTAAGGAAATGGAGAATGCCGGCTTAATTCAAACTCCCGAACGAAACACGAATGAAGTGGGTTTATTACAAGGCAAACTATAAAGCGTACACAAACCTCTTCACGCCGCATTTGTGCTCTCCAAACTGATTAACGATAACTCAGTATTCCACACAACTGGCAAACTTGTCCAGGACAATAGCAACCTTCATCTGGAACGGCACGAACCGTCGTTTCTTTCGGATTTTAAACTCCTTCCATCAATCCAAAGGGCCTTATGAATGAACTCTGAGACATTCAAAAGTTTTGTTTCCATGATTCGCCGTCTAAAAATCCCTTTGAAGCAATCCTCTGCTGCCGGATTTTATTTGCTTCAGACCTGCATCCGCTCTGAGACATTCTTGGTAGTAGCGTCATGTTCGTAGCTCAATCTAAGGTCATTTTTTGATGCTGTCTGCTATTCAACATCAGCATAGCCATTAGAGAGGTAATATTTGTAATCTGTACCAATATTACAGCAGACATCAGCTACAACAGAGCTAAAGTGTTGACTTGTACGGAGCCGCTGATGCCTGGTGTGACATCTTAGGTCAACCGGAAAAAAGTGACCATGGGTTTTATTCTATAGTGATTAGAAATGTCCAATAATGGCTTTTTTGCCGATATCCGATATTCCGCTATTGTCCAACTCCGATATCAACCGTAGAGGACGCTTAAGGCAGTGCCTTTAAGGCACGCCCTCAATATTGTTGTCCGGGTGGAAATCGGGAGAAATTCGGGAGAATGGTTGCCCCGGGAGATTTCGGGAGGGGCACTGAAATTCGGGAGTCTCCCAGGAAAATCGGGAGGGTTGGCAAGTATGCCCTACGTCCGTGTTTTACCGGATATGTACCGCTCCGTACAGCAGCGTTTTAAAAAGTCATTAATTTTACTTTTTGAAACCGATACCGACTTCCGATATTACATTTTAAAGCATTTATCGGCCGATAATAGTGATGAGAGCATAGCATCAATCTAAGTTCCAATCCAAACAAACTTTCTCACTCATGGTGGAAATAAACCATAACCAACACAGAAAGTTAACACACATGTGGTACACAACACACAGCCTGCCCACTAAACTATGTGGACATAATGAAAAATGTTCAAGCACCAGTCACAATTTTAAATTACACCAATTTAAATCCACTATAAAGCAATAATAGGTAATATACAAAACACTCTCTCGCCACACATTACCAAGTTTGAGGCATTTCAGCTATTTGATATTTCTGATTGATTATAAATCTTTAAGGAAGTAAAGGTACAGTAGGAGTGGAATTTTTACCGAATCTTAATATTTAATTTTTTATCTTTTTTAATTCATACTGTAGTGTTGTCAGGATCTGATGTGGGGAGTTGGTAATAACAGTTTTGTGTTGTTGTTTGGGGCAGCACGGTGGAACAGGGGTTAGTGCATGTGCCTCACAATACAAAGGTCCTGAGTAGTCCGGAGTTCATTCCCGGGCTCGGGATCTTTCTGTATGGAGTTTGCATGTTCTCCCCGTGACTGCGTGGGTTCCCTCCGGGTACTCCGGCTTCCTCCCACTTCCAAAGACATGCACCTTGGGATAGGTTGATTGGCAACACTAAAATTGGCCCTAGTGTGTGAATGTGAGTGTGAATGTTGTCTGTCTATCTGTGTTGGCCCTGCGATGAGGTGGCGACTTGTCCAGGGTGTACCCCGCCTTCCGCCTGAATGCAGCTTAGATAGGCTCCAGCACCCCCCGTGACCCGAAAGGGACAAGCGGTAGAAAATGGATGGATGGATGGGTGTTGTTGTTTGGTCTGTTAGCTATTGTTTGCTTTAATCAATGCAAACTGGAGTGTCTCTGATCATTTACTGATATGATTGTAAATCCTACATTCTATGTTTGTGTTCGAATGATTAATGCTATGTCACAATCAACGCTCTAATGTTTTGCCCAAAAAAAAGTTGTGTGTTTCTTTGTTTATGCGTATGTGTGCGCAAGCTGATCCATAGGACAGCATATTAATGATTATCTTAAAAAATTTGGCTTTATCGCAGGTTGTACTTTATTTTTACATATTGGCAACCTCCCCTTTTTAACTTGGTATGACATTAATATGCAGACTTAAAGGGGACTGTGGAGGGAGATGTGGCCAGCGCTGCCTGCAGGAGCAAAGGTCACCGCCTCTGTCCATGGTGCTGAGCACAGAGCACCATCAGACGGGGGCGTGGCAGTGCTGAAAGGCGAGACACAGCTGGCAGGTGATTAGATTTTACAGGTGGTACGTGTTAATCTAATCACCTGTAGTCTTTAACAGTAAGCGGCCGGGAGCAGGAGGGGAGAGAGGATACATACCTGACTGAAAAGTCACGTTCTGCTGGAGAAAGAGTTGGACACAAATCTATGCACATTAAAAACTTTGTTAAAACTGCACGCTTGGCTCTTGTGCCGTGTCTACAGTGGAACTGCTATGAGGCAACTTCCACAAGGACCTGTTATGTAAAACCAACTTTTCTTACCAATTGGTAACTGTTTTTGTATATTTGGGATTTGCTGAGTCCCCCAAATTTGAAATTGGGGGTAGGGGGTAGCGGCGGGTGTATATTGTAGCGTGCCGGAAGAGTTAGTGCTGCAAGGGGTTCTGGGTATTTGTTCTGTTATGTTTATGTTCTGTTACGGTGCGGATGTTCTCCCGAAATGTGTTTGTCATTCTTGTTTGGTGTGGGTTCACAGTGTGGCGCAATATTTGTAAAAGTGTTAAAGTTGTTTATACGGCCATCCTCAGTGTGACCTGTATGGCTGTTGACCAAGTATGCTTGCATTCACTTGTGTGTGTGAAAAGCCGTAGATATTATGTGATTGGGCCGGCACGCAAAGGTAGTGCCTTTAAGGTTTATTGGTGCTCTGTAGTTCTCCCTACGTCCGTGTACCACTCCGTACAGCGGCGTTTTAAAAAGTAATACATTTTACTTTTTGAAACCGATACCGATAATTTCCGATATTACGTTTTAAACTATTTATCGGCCGATAATATCGGCAGTCCGATATTATCAGACATCTCGAGTTTTTATCTCTGTAAAATATAAAAAAATATTTTACGTTTTCCTTTGTTTTTTCCAACCTACAATGTGTGTTAAAATCTTGAGCCGTCTCTTTGCCAACAACTACGGTTCTCCCGTAATGATAATCCAGTGGTAAAAGCTACGGTTTTCCATTAAAAATGATTAACTTTTAAAAATCGAAGCTCCATAGCGAAGCAATTCCACGGGCAGGGGACAAGATATACGAGAAACATCAATGATGATTGTTAAGAAAATCCATGATTGGTTGGTTGGTTTACAAAACCCAAAAACAGTGAAGTTGGCACGTTGTGTAAATCGTAAATAAAAACAGAATAAAATGATTTGATGATAGATATTATGTGATAGGGCCGGCACGCAAAGGCAGTGCCTTTAAGGTTTATTGCCGCTCTGTACTTCTCCCTACATCCGTGTACCACTCCGTACAGCGGCGTTTTAAAAAGTCATACATTTTACTTTTTGAAACCGATACCGATAATTTCCGATATTACGTTTTAAACTATTTATCGGCCGATAATATCGGCAGCCCGATATTCGGACATCTCTAATTACATTTATTTAATGTATTAAGTAGGCGTAAAAAACAAAACAAAACACAACAAAAAACACTACACTTAACATTTAGCACCATCCATCCATTCATTTTCTACCGCTTATTCCCTTCTGGGTTGCGGGGGGCGCTGGAGCCTATCTCAGCTACAATCGGGTGGAAGGCCACTGCTGAAGAAATGAGGCTCTCAACTGGCATGTCAAATTGGGCCTGTACTACAAATGAAGTTGAAGTTATCCAGGATCACTTGTTGTCCGACTTAACCTAGCCCAGGGGTCACCAACGCGGTGCCCGCGGGCACCAGGTCGCCCGTAAGGACCAGATGAGTCGCCCGCGGGCCTGTTCTAAAAAAAAAAAAAAAAAAAAAAAAAAAAAATTGATTTTTTTTTTATTTTTATTTATTTTTTTTTTTTTAAATTAAATCTACATAGAAAAAACACAATATACACTTTCAATCAGTGCATCAACCCAAACAACCTCCCCCATGCACACTCATCCACACCCACTCACACAAAAGGGGTTATTTCTTTCTGCTACCAATATTCTGGTTCCCACAACATAGACAACACATCTGCAAGGGACACAGTCCCTGAAGCACTCATGATTGTATAGGCTGCTGGTCCACTAACATTTTCATTGATTACTATTTTTTATGTAATTATTTTTATATTGTTTTACTTTCTTTTTTATCCAAGAAAATGTTTTTTATTTATTTATCTTATTTTATTTTATTTTTAAAAAAAGGGCCTTATCTTCAACAGACCAGGTTGTCAATGAAATTAGATTTGTTTAAAGGGTTTTTTAAACTAGGCCCAGTCCAGATAATGTCCAAGTCGGACTCAGCAACACACACCTTCATTCATGTACACAGAAAAAAATTAGGGAACACAACAGATTGCATATAATTTATAAACAAAATTACATTTTCAAAATAAGCATTTATGTACAGTCCAGATTATGTCCATGTCACTCAAATTAGGGAACACAACAACAGATATCATATAATCTATAAACATAATTATACTTTCAAAATAAGCCTTTGAGGACTTCTCATCTTTTTTTAAATGTTTTTTGGCATCATTATCGTTTTCAACCATGTAACTTTCTAAAGTTAGAAAATACTGAATAAATGTTTTAAAGAAAGTAATACTAAGTGAATATCTGTTTTTGGCCTTAAAAATAAACATTTTACCGAGTACTATAATTAAATTGACTAAATCATGATTGTCAATGAACTCTCCTAAAATAACAGAAACCACATTTGTGTACCACTCAATGTTTAAATACATCTTTGGAACAATTGATGCTTTTAAAGACAGACACATAGCTTCAAGGTTGAGAAGTTTCAGGCCCCCATATTCATACTCTTTGTACAAAACCTTTCTTTTAATCTTTTCTGGTTTGCCGTTCCAGACAAAATCGAAGACCCTCTGCTCATAAATCTTAAAAAAGTTTTGTGATGGAGCTGGTAATGACAAAAACAAATAAATAAATTGAGGAATATTTAACGAGTTGGCAATAGACATTCTACCATACAAGGTTAGGGATTTCCCTTTCCATAATTGCATAATTTTGTCCAGCTTTCTTAGTCGATTATCATAATTTACTGAGCGTAGATCTTCCAGATTTTCTGGGACAACAACACCAAGTATGTTAACTGGTCCATCTGTCCACAAAACAGGCACTTTGCATTCCATTCGAAAGGACGTTCCCTTTAGATTTCCGATCCTTAACATTTTACATTTATCATAATTAAGCTTAAGGCCAGATTGCTGTGAAAATATGTCCAAAAGATTAAGAAGGTTCCGCAAACAATGAGGAAAAATCTTATCTTTGTGAATCAGCCTTTTCTGACATGAACTTCATCAAGAACAAACACAGAACACGCCTCACTGATGCACATCTGCAAGACTCACTCAGAGTTGCAGTGTCAAGTTACACACCAGAGTACAACACACTAGTTAACAGCATGCAATGCCAGGCTTCTCACTAACTGACAAAGAAACAGATAACAGATTTGGTGTCCAGTTCAAAGTGTGACATGATTTTAAAATTTGAGAGTTTACTTTTGTATTTTACATGAGTTATTATTTGTACAAACATGGTGCAAAGTAATTCATGATTTGTTAAAAAATGTTAGTGGCTAGCTAGTTAAAATGGGATATTGTGATTTCACAAGACTGTCTTAGAAGTGATCATTTGAAAATGTTCAATTTGAAAAATGTGCACTTAGAGAAAATATAAAAATAAAGTGTTGCATATTGATATTTATCTGTTTCTATATATATTTATTGTGAGAAATCATTAAGATGATCAGTGTTTCCACAAAGATAAATATCATTAATTATTAATAATAACAGAGTTAAAGGTAAATTGAGCAAATTGGCTACTTCTGGCAATTTATTTAAGTGTGTATCAAACTGGTAGCCCTTCGCATTAATCAGTACCCAAGAAGTAGCCCTTGGTTTCAAAAAGGTTGGTGACCCCTGACCTAGCCAAACCTTGAACCTGGGGGATAAGCATTACTACAAAGCTAAATAACAACCTGATTAGTTGAGTCAGGATTTTCAAGTATTCTGATGAGCGTGGTGGGGTAAAAGGAGCCGGGTTGGCAGAAAGTGAACAATCACAAACAATGACTAATTTGCTTTATTAAGGAATAATGATTGATCGTTCTAGGTATCCATCCATCCATCCATTTTGTCCGCTTGTATTGTTCAAAGTCAAACACGGATATGTAAATGTTTCATTTGAATGCATGTCATTTATTTGTCCTGGGGTGTGTTGAAATGGAATTTGCCAGCTGGCACACCAGTGGGGGTCTCCTCACTCATCTGTGCAGTGGCTTATGCATTGACCTGATCATTGTGTAACACACTGTTTTCCAACCTTTTCTGAGCCAAGGCACATTTTTTTCATTGAATATGATGGATATGAATTCAAACCAAACCAACCATGCATCACTATAGCTCTTGTCTCAAAGTAGGTGTACTGTCACCACCTGTCACATCACGCCGTGACTTATTTTGAGTTTTTTGGTGTTTTCCTGTGTGTAGTGTTTTAGTTCTTGTGTTGCGATACTATTGTGATGGTTTTTCCTCTTTTGTTGGTATTTTCCTGTAGCAGTTTCATGTCTTCCTTGAACGCTATTCCCCGCACCTGCTTTGTTTTAGCAATCAAAACTATTTAAGTCGTGCGGACACTATCATTCTTTGTAGGGACAATGTTGATTGTCATGTCATGTACGGATGTACTTTGTGGACGCCGTCCACAAATAAGTGCATTAACAATATCGGAATATCAGATATCTCTAAATGTAATAATAAAAAAAAGTGTAAAAAACATTAAAATAGTTTCAAAAGAAATGTATTTTGGGGCAAAAATGTGAATGTAAACCACTAAATAGCAGGCTAGTTACAGTATCTAGTTTGCTATTAGAAAACTACAACTATTTTTTTTTCCTAACTTTGTACTCTGACAAAAGCTATAGACCAAAAACAAACATCAGTTACAGAGGATAAACAACGAATAGGCTTTTTCCCAGGAGGATTTACATGGTGGAGTATGGAAAAACAATGCTGCTTAACTTTTAAGTTAAACGTTTTTTAAATGAAATTTAAAAAAACTCGGAACTGCTGGCAGGTACTTCTCCAATAATTACAAAAAAATATCTTTGCGTACGCGTCAATGCCTCGTCAGTACAAGGAATCTTGTGAACCAATGTTTAGAGAGACCCTATTTACCAACTTATTGAGTCATTCCATGTCTAGGTCTACCTATGTTCAAGGTCAAGTCACTCCTTAATACCCTTCTTACTGCTGAGGTGCATGTATGTGTAAGTATATACAGTCCAATAGTGCAGCGTCCACCATTTACAATCATATTGGGAGGACCTATGTTTAGTGAAGAAGCAGGTTACCGTAGTTCTTGAAAACATGGATAGAAGTTATTCTTCAGCAGAGCAATACAATGTGTCTCTCTTTGTGTGGAAAAACTGGATGCATGTTCTTCCTGTACATCCAACATACACTATATTGCCAAAAGTATATTCCAAATGATGAGAATCAGGTGTCCTAATCACTTGGCCCGGCCACAGGTGTATACAATCAAGCACTTAGGCATGGAGACTGTTTCTACAAACATTTGTGAAAGAATGGGCCACTCTCAATGATGTCCAGCGTGGAACTGTCATAGGATGCCACCTGTGCAACAAATCCAGTCGTGAAATTTTCTCGCTGCTAAATATTCCAAAGTCAACTGTCGGCTTTATTATAAGAAAATGGAAGAGTTTGGGAACAACAGCAACTCAGCCACCAAGTGGTAGGCCACGTAAACCGACAGAGAGGGGTCAGCGGATGCTGAAGCCAAGAGGTCGCCGACTTTCTGCACAGTCAGTTGCTACAGAGCTCCAAACTTCATGTGACCTTCCAATTAGCCCACGTACAGTACGCAGAGAGCTTCATGGAATGGGTTTCCATGGCCGAGCAGCTGCATCTAAGCCATACATCACAAAGTCCAATGCAAAGCGTCGGGTGCAGTGGTGTAAACCACATGGCCACTGGACTCTAGAGCAGTGGAGACGCGTTCTCTGGAGTGATGAATCACGTTTTTCCATCAGGCAATCTGATGGACGAGACTGGGTTTGGAGGTTGCCAGGAGAACGGTACATTTCGGACTGCATTGTGCCGAGTGTGAAATTTGGTGGAGGAGGAATTATGTTGTGGGGTTTTTTTTCAGGAGTTGGGCTTGCCCCCTTAGTTCCAGTGAAAGGAACTTTGAATGCTCCAGGGTACCAAAACATTTTGGACAACCTCGTGAGAACAGTTTGGAGTGGGCCCCTTCCTCTTCCGACATCACTGTGCACCAGTGCACAACGCAAGGTCCATAAAAACATGGATGACAGAGTGGTGTGGATGAACTTGACTGGCCTGCACAGAGTCCTGACCTGAACCCAATAGAACACCTCTGAGATGAATTAGAACGGAGACTGAGAGCCAGGGTGTGTGACCTCACCAATGCGCTTTTGGCAGAATGGTTGAAAATTCTTATAAACACACTCCGCAACCTTGTGAACAGCCTTCCCAGAAGAGTTGAAGCTGTAATAGCTGCAAAAGGTGGACCGACATCATATTGAACCTTATGGGTTAGGAATGGGATGGCTCTTCAAGTTCATACAGTATGTGAGTCAAGGCAGGTGGCCAAATACTTTTGACAATATAGCGTATGTATAATACATGTTTTCAATGTGTTAATGTGCACACTTGCACAAGCCCTTGTGCACATTCTGGCCATAATCATATACTGCCAGTGTCCCAGAATAGCATCACTGGTTTCCCTGCAACGCTTCAAATGGCCTTGACAAATATTTTAGTAACACCATGTTTACCTTTTCACTCTTCTTCCCTCAATGTGTGTCTCATTCCTTGCCCTCTATGTAAAAAAATAGACAAGACATTTGCATGCTGTTCATGTTGACTTGAGGTGGACACTGCCAGTGTGATAGCATAACTCTTGGGTCTCACGAATCAAGCAACCCACCATGATTATTTTATATTACTCATTCCCTTCTGAATTTATGGAAACAATTTGGGAGAAGACACTTCCCTGTTCCTGCGTGACGCTTGCCCAGTTTACAAAGCAAGGTCAATAAAGGTATGGCTGGATGAAAAGTTGAGGGCACGGACCTTAGCAGTATCACACCACCGTTGGACTTAAATAGAATAGTATTGTGAGCCAGGACCATTCCTCTAACTTCGGGGAGATTTGACCTCAATTGCTCCTTTAGACCAGTGTTTTTCAACCACTGTGTACCATGAGATATAGTTTGGTGTGCCGTGGGAGATTATGTAATTTCACCTCATTGGGTTAAAAATATTTTTTGCAAACCAGTAATTATAATCCGCAAATGTGCCATTGTTGAGTGTATGTGCTGTCTAGAGATCGGCAGAGTAACCGTGTAATACTCTTCCATATCAGTAGGTGGCATCAGGTAGCTAATTGCTTTGTAGATGTCTGGAACATGGTTTGTCGTGATCACAATATGCAGACGACAGCGGGAGGCAGCGTGCAGGTAAAAAGGTATCTAACGCTTAAACCAAAAATAAACAAAAGGCGAGTCCCGCTAAGAAAAGGCGTTGAAACTTAGGGAAGGCTATGCAAAACGAAACTAAAACTGAACTGGCTGCAAAGTAAACAAAAAATGATGGCTGGACGACAGCAAAAACTTACAGCGTGTGGAGCAGCAGACGGCGTCCACCAAAAAACTCAAAATAAGTCACGGTGTGATGTGACAGGTCGTGACAGTACACTTACTTTGAGACGAGAGTCATAGTGATGCATGCTTGGTTATGGTTTGAATTCATATTTACTTCATATTCATTTACTGTCAATATCGGCTGCTGAGTTTCATTTTTTTATGTTTTCTGCTGGTGGCGTGCCTCTGGATTTTTTCAAGGAAAAAAATGTGCCTTGGCTCCGAAAAGGTTGAAAAACACTGCTTTAGACAAATCGGGGGTAAGAAATCCTAAACACACTTCAAAATCCTGCACTTAAGCCTTATCAGGTAAGAGTAAGCATTAATCGCTGCAAAAGGGAGGTCAACATACAGTGTTACTGTATGTAATGTTTTTGTAGCTAATTTGCCTTATCACCCGTAATACAAAGCTCGTATTTTGTTTATAGGGTAGCTTAGCATATACAGTATTAACCTGCATTCGATCAGTCTTAGTGTCTTTAATGCACAACATGTATCAAAGTGACTCCCTCACATTCTACAATCTTAATGTATTCTGCTCTGTCTAGACCAGGGCTATAACAGGCAGCCAGGAGAACCAAATCCGGCCGGGGAACGAACCATACCGGCCCCTCGGATCAGTTCAAAACTTGGGATTGCATTGCCATT
Organism: Entelurus aequoreus; assembly: GCF_033978785.1. Taxonomy (NCBI): domain Eukaryota; kingdom Metazoa; phylum Chordata; class Actinopteri; order Syngnathiformes; family Syngnathidae; genus Entelurus; species Entelurus aequoreus. The sequence goes on along the minus strand of NC_084749.1, from coordinate 38,111,200 downwards.
TTAACCTTGCTAGCAAACATAGAACACTGGGCTCCAAACTTGTGATTTGCATAACTGAGGTGTTCCTCAAGGCACCCCTTTAAGTCCTCTCTTTTTTTTAGCAGTTAAATGTTTTTGTAATGTGATTTGTGTTATTAAGGAGTTGTTGTAGCGTATTTACCGTATTTTCCGGACCATTTAGTGCACCGGATTATAAGGCGCACTGCCGATGAATGGTCTAGTTTCGATAATTTTTCGTATATAAGGCGCACCGGAATATAGGAGTCATATTATTATAATTTTTTCGTAAATTGAAAACACTTCCTTGTGGTCTACATAACATGTAATGGTTGTTCTTTGGTCAAAATGTTGGATAGATTATGTTTTACAGACCATCTTCAAGCCGCTTTCTGACAGTCGCTTCAGGATGCGCTGTTTTGTCGGTGGTCTTACCTTCGGCAGCGTCTTCTCTCTGTCATCTTTGTTGTAGCGGTGTAGCGTGCAAGGACGGGAGTGGAAGAAGTGTCAAAAGATACCATACCATACCATACCAACTTTATTTATAACGGAGCTAACTGTTTTAATGACATTCAAACTTTACTTAAATCAATAACAGAGCAGCATCTCCTCATCCCGTGGCAAAACATCCGACCGGAACTCTTTAATAACTAAAGTTCCTTGGGTGAATAATGTAAACTCACTATACCGGTATGTTTTAGCGCTTTCATGGCAAGTTTACTGACAGATATAAGTAAGAACTTTACACTACACTCATAATGCAGTCTACACATATCACTTATGTTTGACTCCCATCTACTGGTCACACTTATCATTACACCATGTACCAAATAAAATTGTTTCGAGGTCGGTAAGCAAAACCAGAATTATTCCGTACATTAGGCGCACTGTCGAGTTTTGAGACCAAAAGGGATTTTAAGTGCGCCTTATAGTCCTGTAAATACGGTACTTCAGACGCAGTCAGTAGTCAATTGTTTTACTTCATTAGGTTTACGAATAGTGTTCTTTAAAGTTCCATTTCACATTCTCTCTTTTTAACGCCGTGAAAATAAATAGACTAAAAATCAAATGTCGAAGGTAGAGGTCACTGATTCTCTGGAATATACAAAATAAAACCTATAACAAAGGGAGTTTGCGTTCTGGAAATGTGGGCCCCAAAACAATTTAGTTGAATATCACTGGTCCAGACTAAACATGGAAACCATGTCTTTTTTTTTTCTTTCTTTCTTTAGTTTATTTCGAACATGAACACACTTACTGCATAATACATCACACAATTTCACATCATTCACTTTACATCATGTCCGAAAAGGAGTAGGAAGAAACAAAGCTTATTTAATCCTACCCCTTTCCCACTTCAGAGCGTTTACAAATATATACATCATTTACTGACCTTTTTTATAATAGAATGACATCTGTGAATTATTATATACAGCAGTTTTGTAATATGTAATTAATTAATTCAGTCTTTATTAACATACTGAGATGAAGAATATCTTATTTTCAATAAGGTTGAAAGTAATTCTCATAATTCTTCTTCTTTGTACTTTGTAAGCACTTTTAATTTGAACAACCTCTTAAACTGGATCATATCAGTACAATGTTTAACTTCATGACTTAATCCATTCCATAATTTCATTCCACATACTGATATGCTAAAGGTTCTAAGTGTTGTACGTGCATACAAATGTTTTAACCCTTGTGTAATGTTCATATTGTTGTTACTCAGACAAAATTTGTGGATCTGATGGACCCGTTGCATTTTGTGGCTTTTAATGACTCACAATCAAACACTTTTATGTTAAAATATCGAACAGATGTTTACCTTATCCCAATAAACATATGTTCAGTATTCTAACATAAAAGTGTTTGATTGTGAGGCATTAAAAGCCACAAAATGCAACGGGTCCATCAGACCCACAAACGCTGGCTGAGTAACAATATGAATGTTGCACGGAAAATTTCTCTGCCAGTTTCTGCATCCCACAGGGATTCTTCTTTTGTGTTTCTGCACCTGCGGTTCCCACACAAGGTTGCCACATTGTTTGTCAACACTGTCTGCTCTCATTTTCTCGCACATTTGACCCTCTGATGTTCTGTGTACCTACACCCTGTCCTCCTCCTGTCTAGGCCTGCTGTGTGTGTGTGTGTGTGTGTGTGTGTGTGTGTGTGTGTGTGTGTGTGTGTGTGTGTGTGTGTGTGTGTGTGTGTGTGTGTGTGTGTGTGTGTGTGTGTGTGTGTGTGTGTGTGTGTGTGTGTGTGTGGTACACAGAACATAAATTTCCACACTTCTATTAGCCCTGGGTCCAGTGGACCCGGACATCTTATATGTAATAGAAATGTGTAGGGGGGTGTATGGTTTGTGTTCATTAAATATGTATTCTGATATATGTTCTTCACAGAAAATGAGCCAAAGTCAGTGCGTCTCTGTTTGAAAAATGTATTAATTGTATAATTGTTCTTTTAATAAAAAATGAAAACGGGTCCCACAGACCCGAACACCACACAAGGGTTAAATTAGATGTTCCTCTAAGGTTATATTTCTCCTCTTTAGTAGAGAAAAATTGTTGTACATTCTTTGGTAGCAGGTTATAGTTTGCTTTGTACATCATTTTAGCTGTTTGCAATTTTACCAAATCATTGAACTTTAATATTTTTCACTCAATAAATAAAGGGTTTGTACAAACCCCGTTTCCATATGAGTTGGGAAATTGTGTTAGATGTAAATATAAACGGAATACAATGATTTGCAAATCCTTTTCAACAAGTATTCAATTGAATGCACTACAAAGACAAGATATTTGATGTTCAAACTCATAAACTTTTTTTTTTTTTTGCAAATAATAATTAACTTAGAATTTCATGGCTGCAACACGTGCCAAAGTAGTTGGGAAAGGGCATGTTCACCACTGTGTTACATGGCCTTTCCTTTTAACAACACTCAGTAAACGTTTGGGAACTGAGGAGACACATTTTTTAAGCTTCTCAGGTGGAATTCTTTCCCATTCTTGCTTGATGTACAGCTTAAGTTGTTCAACAGTCCGGGGGTCTCCCTTGTGGTATTTTAGGCTTCATAATGCACCACATATTTTCAATGGGAGACAGGTCTGGACTACAGGCAGGCCAGTCTAGTACCCGCACTCTTTTACTATGAAGCCACGTTGATGTAACACGTTGCTTGGCATTGTCTCGCTGAAATAAGCAGGGGCGTCCATGGTAACGTTGCTTGGATGGCAACATATGTTGCTCCAAAACCTGTATGTACCTTTCAGCATTAATGGCGCCTTCACAGATGTGTAAGTTACCCATATCTTGTGCACTAATACACCCCCATACCATCACAGATGCTGGCTTTTCAGCTTTGCGCCTGTAACAATTTGGATGGTTCTTTTCCTCTTTGGTCCGGAGGACACGACGTACACAGTTTCCAAAAACAATTTGAAATGTGGACTCGTCAGACCACAGAACACTTTTGCACTTTGTATCAGTCCATCTTAGATGAGCTCAGGCCCAGCGAAGCCGACGGCGTTTCTGGGTGTTGTTGATAAACGGTTTTCGCCTTGCATAGGAGAGTTTTAACTTGCACTTACAGATGTAGTAGTAGTAGTGGGTTTCTGAAGTGTTCCTGAGCCCATGTGGTGATATCCTTTACACACTGACGCCGGTTTTTGATACATTGCCACCTGAGGGATCAAAAGTCACGGGCTTGCCGCTTACGTGCAGTGATTTCTCCAGATTCTCTGAACCCTTTGATGATATTATGGACCGTAGGTGGTGAAATCCCTAAATTCCTTGCAATAGCTGGTTGAGAAAGGTTTTTCTTAAACTGTTCAACAATTTGCTCACGCATTTGTTGACAAAGTGGTGACCCTCGCCCCATCCTTGTTTGTGAATGACTGAGCATTTCATGGAATCTACTTTTATACCCAATCATGGCACCCACCTGTTCACCTGTGGGATGTTCCAAATAAGTGTTTGATGAGCATTCCTCAACTTTATCAGTATTTATTGCCACCTTTCCCAACTTCTTTGTCACGTGTTGCTGGCATCAAATTCTAAAGTTAATGATTATTTGCACAAAAAAAAAAGTTTATCAGTTTGAACATCAAATATGTTGTCTATGTAGCATATTCAACTGAATATGGGTTGAAAATGATTTGCAAATCATTGTATTCCGTTTATATTTACATCTAACACAATTTCCCAACTCATATGGAAACGGGGTTTGTATGTTCTCTATATCCAACATAATGTATCAGTCTAATTGATCTTTTTTGTAACACGGTTAACGAATGTAGCGCACATTTGTAATTATTTCCCCATATTTCTGCACAATAACTTGACTGAAGTTTGTGTGGTGGTAGTAGTAGGTTAAATAGTTACACATCTGCCTTACACCTTTACTTTGGATGAATCTCAGTTATTTTTATTGTTCATGTTAACTAAAAGCAAACACTGAAAATGTCTGTTAATGATATACTAAGATTGGGCTGTTTCCACATCTCTTCGCAGTGCCGTTCATCCAAAGGCAGAAGGCGGGGATATTGCTGGTGTGTGGACAAATACGGACAGCCCCTGCCTGGCTATGACATCAGGGATCGCGATGACAAACATTGCCACCAGCGTGAGAGCCAATGAGCGGGCAGAATGGCCGGGAGTGGGGCAGAGAAGGAACAGAAGAAAGAAAGCAGGGAAGGGTTGACGCACAGCCTTTCCGACTGGCTCGGCAGCTACCTGTTCTGTACTGAGTTTCTCTCGCTCTACAGGAATGAACAAGCTAAAAGCTATGAACACTTGGAAAAGTGAGAAGTATCTCATCTGCACTATTTTGTCGGGTGGGAAAGGGAGAGAAACAGGAGGGATTTTTCCACTCACTTTAAAATGACTTATTTGTGACTGTGACCCCAAAAATGCAGCGCCATCGTATCCACGTGTCTGTGAATGTGTGCCCGTGAATCTGCCCGAGCTAGTCTTAAAGTGTGGGTGCTTGCATTACATGTGTGACTGCACAGCAGCATGTCTGTGCTAGAGGGGTGTAGGAGTGTGTTTTTTCCAAAACATGCTAGAGTACAAACCCCAAAACCAGTGAAGTTGGCACGTTGTGTAAATCCAAAGTGCAAAGCCATTCATCAACAACACCCGGAAACACTGCCGGCATCGCTGGGGCCGAGCTCATCTAAGATGGACTGATGCAAAGTGGAAAAGTGTTCTTTGGTCTTGACAAGTCCACATTTCGAAATGTTTTTTGGAAACTATGGACGTCGTGTTCTGCGCACCAAAGAGGAAAAGAACCATCCGGACTGTTATAGGCGCAAAGTTCAAAAGCCAGCATCTGTGATGGTATGGGGTATTAGTGCTCAAGGCTATTTGGGCACTAATAAACTCTTCATTTAACATAATGTCATTTTTTGCTGCTTCAACACAGCTCAATTAACACAGAAAAAGGTAAAGTGAAATAACTTAGTTGTTACTGTAGGTCAATAATGATTGTCTTTCTCTCAGACAGACAGGGCTTTGCTGTCCGTAACACACGCACACACACACACACACACCGCAAAATGAGCTAACATCACGCTAAAAGTTACACCCAAGTACATACTTGCCAACCTTGAGACCTCCGATTCCGGGGGGTGGGGTGGGGCGTTGTCGGGGGTGGGGCGGGGCAGGGGTGTGGTTTGGGGTGGGGGTCGTGGTTAAGAGGGGAGGAGTATATTTACAGCTAGAATTCACCAACTCGAGTATTTCATAAATATTTCATATATATATATATGTATGAAATACTTGACTTTCAGTGAATTCTAGCTATATATTTATATATATATATATATATATATATATATATATATATATATATATATATATATATATATATATATATATATATTTATTTTATTATACATGTAAATAAAAGAAATACTTGAATTGTGTCCCGGTGGCTATCCAGTAGATGGCAGTATTGTCCTCTTTAAGAGTGTCACAACATTGCTGTTTACGGCAGACGAAAACGTGACTGCTGTTGTTGTGTGTTGTTACCGCGCTGGGAGGACGTTAATGAAACTGCCTAACAATAAACCCACATAAGAAACCAAGAACTCACCCTCGATCATTCTACAGTTATAACGTGATTGGTCAGGCACGCTGTTTATATCGTGGGAAAGCGGACGTGAAAACAGACTCGCTGCTGTCCCCACTCAGGTCCGCATGGAGCTGGAGGCGGCGTGGCCTCCAGCTCCGGCTGAATTCCGGGAGTTTATCGGGAGAAAATTTCTTCCGGGAGGTTATCGGGAGAGGCGCTGAATTCCGGGAGTCTCCCGGTAAAACCGGGAGGGTTGGCAAGTATGCCCAAGTAGCCTTGGGCACTAATACACCACTAAGGTAACTTACACATCTGTGAAGGCACCATTAACGCTGAAAGGTACATACAGGTTTTGGAACAACATACACTATGTTGCCTTCCAAGCAACGTTATTATGGACGCCCCTGCTTATTTCAGCAAGACAATGCCAAGCTACGTCTTACAACAGCGTGGCTTCATAGTAAAATACCACAACGTAGACCCCGGATCTTTGAACAACTTAAGCTGTACATCAAGCAAGAATGGGAAAGAATTCCAGCTGAAAAGCTTCAAAAATTGGTCTGCTCAGTTCCCAAACGTTTCCTGAGCGTTGTTAAAAGGAAAGGCCATGTAACACAGTGGTAACAATGCCCTTGTGCCAACTTTTTTGCAATGTGTCGCTGCCATTAAATTCAAGGTTAATGATTATTTGCACAAAAAACATTAAATATATTGTCTTTGCAGTCTATTCAATTGAATATAGGTTGAAAAGGATTTGCAAATCATTGTATTCTGTTTTTACTTACGAATTACACAAGGTGCCGACTTCACTGGTTTTGGGTTTTGTATACCGCCAAGCTAACAGCCCCCGTCTCCAGGCCCTGTACCATTCAACATATGTCCAAATACTGGCTCAGGTTCCATTTTCAAGAAAAGTAATATGGCAGGACTGGGATTTTGTCTTCGTACGAAATACATTGGCCAAGTAAAGGTTGCTGCACTAACTATGTCCCTCTACATGCAGTCTGCCAGCAGGGAGAAAAGAACAGATGACAAATGTGCAGTCATAGTGCCTTAAGCATATCCTTGACATACCCTTCCTTCTTACTCCCACCAGAGTACACTTTTGGGTATCAAATACATCACCCGCACATTTACATGCACTTTCAAGGCACAAGAGCAGGTGTAAAAACATCTATCGTGCTGCTTACCAGGAGCTCAAATATTTGTGTTTAACCATACTATATATATAATGATTGGAAGAGAAACAAAACAATGAACATAGGGAATGCTCATGCAACTTGCACCTGTTTTGCTTGATTGTTTATTTTTCTTCTCCAGTTTTGTAATGCACAGTTTTTTTTATTTAAACGGGGATAGCAGATCCATTTTGCGATATTGCCATATTTTTGCTGAAAGGATTTAGTAGAGAACATCGACGATAAAGTTCGCAACATTGGGTCGCTGATAAAAAAAAGCCTTGCCTGTACCGGAAGTAGCGTGACGTCGCAGGTTGAAAGGCTCCTCACATTTCCCCATTGTTTACACCAGCAGCGAGAGCGATTCGGACCGAGAAAGCGACGATTACCCCATTAATTTGAGCCAGGATGAAAGATTCGTGGATGAGGAACGTGAGAGTGAAGGACTAGAGTGCAGTGCAGGACGCATCTTTTTTCGCTCTGACCGTAACTTAGGTTCAAGCTGGCTCATTGGATTCCACACTCTCTCCTTTTTCTATTGTGGATCACGGATTTGTATTTTAAACCACCTCGGATACTATATCCTCTTGAAAATGAGAGTCGAGAACGCGAAATGGACATTCACAGTGACTTTTATCTCCACGACAATACATCGGCGAAGCCCTTTAGCTACGGAGCTAACGTGATAGCATCGGGCTTAACTGCAGATAAAAACAAAAGAAATAAACCCCTGACTGGAAGGATGGACAGAAAATCAACAATACTATTAAACCACGGACCTGTAACTACACGATTAATGCTTTCCAGCCTGTCGAAGCCTAGCAATGCTGTTGCTAACGACGCCATTGAAGCTAACTTAGCAACGGGACCTCACAGAGTTATGCTAAAAACGTTAGCTATCCAGCCAGGAAGAAGATGCTGTTGCTTGTGCATACACACATACATATCATAGCCATACTTGCCAACCTTGAGACCTCCGGATTCGGGAGATGGGAGCGGGGGGTCGTGGTTGCGGGGGTGGGGTTGAGGTGCAGGCAGCATACCCCTTCCCCTTCGAGCTGTCCTGGATTAAGTGAAATTCTTTTTTCCAATCATTTTGGAACTTGCAAGCGTATTTCTTCTTCTTACTCGTCGTCGCCATGTCTCTTCTTCGTTCTTCTGCTTCGTCTCCTTCTTGTTGTTTGTGCGGTTGTGCACTGAGCTCCAAAAGCCGTAGATGTTATTGTAGCGTTCCGGAAGAGTTAGTGCTGCAAGGGGTTCTGGGTATTTGTTCTGTTGTGTTACGGTGCGGATGTTCTCGCGAAATGTGTTTGTCATTCTTGTTTGGTGTGGTTTGACATTGTGGCGCATATTAGTAACAGTGTTAAAGTTGTTTATACGGGCCACCGTCAGTGTGACCTGTATGGCTGTTGACCAAGCATGCCTTGCATTCACTTGTGTGTGTGTGTGCTTGAATTTAACGTTATCATTAAACCAGTTAAAAGATCATACAACGTGTCAGCATTTCTTGACATCTTCGAGTAAAGACCATTGTTAAACCCGTCCAACGCTACATTGGTATGTGGCTGGGCCGGCACGCTGTTTATATGGAGGAAAAGCGGACGCCTGGACAGCATGTGGCTGTTAAGGGGTGAAGGTTTCAGGTGAGAGAGGACGCTAAAGACAGTGTCTTTAAGGCACGCCCCCAATATTGTTGTCCGGGTGGAAATCGGGAGAATGGTTGCCCCGGGAGATTTTCGGGAGGGACACTGAAATTCTGGAATCTTCCGGGAAAATCGGGAGGGTTGCAAGTATCACTTATTAGACTTAGTGTCACTTATCACCATGACAACACACGTACACATTGCAAGAACTACCCGGATGGGCATGGCCCTATTCAAATTTATAAAAATGGTATCTTTTTAATGGATTTCAAGTGTTAGTAAAACGTTATGTTCCGTGCTTTTCACGCAAAAAGGGTGTCACGCAAAAGCCGGCAAATATTTCATTCAACCCCGCCTTCATTCACGACTTAAGCACTTTTGCCTACCTCCTGTGTGTGTCCGCAGGGAGGCGCCTGGGAGGACATGGCTGAAAGTGAAAATATAGAGTCATTTCATCAACACAATTCAGAGAATTTGTAAACGTGTGACCATTTGGATACAGAAATAGTGTCATTTAGATTGGACAATTTAGTTAGTTTGACAAAAGGAATAGGTAACCCCCAGCCTCCCTAATATAATGGTATGGGAAACACTGGAATCTTTCTTTAACGTGTTCACATGCAACATACTGTAGTTCAGACTAGCATGTCTTCTTCTTGTCTGTTGCTACAGTAGCACCTGTTGTCATCCTTCCATGAGCCTTTCCCTGTATCTACAATCTCACTTGTCCCTCATGTATGCAACCACCATGCCTAAGCCCGTTCTGCTAACCACCTCTAAAGGTTGTAGTTTTCCAACTCTAGCTCTACGCTGCCCCCTGGTTATCCTCTCTTCACTACGTTTCTATGCACTAAATTAGTCTGATTTCTCAAATAGTTCGTTCTTGTGTATTTTCACACCTACATGTGAATTCCCAGTGTCCTTGGACCCTCTCTAATGCGACTATTGGTCATATTTCCTTTTAGCTCGGCTAAATGAATTGCATTTTCGATTGAGCGATGACATCACACCAAAATAAGGCATCTGCGGCTAGCGTACAGCCTAGCTCTGTTGTACCTGATGTCTGCTGTAATTCTGATAGTTTATATATCAATGATGAAATCTTAACATTGCAACACATGCCAATACGGCCGGGTTAACTTATAAAGTGCAATTTTAAATTTCCCGCGAAACTTCCGGTTGGAAAAGTCTATGTATGATGACGTATGCGCGTGACGTCGAGGGTTGAAACGGAAGTATTCGGACACATTGTATCACAATACAAACAGCTCTGTTTTCATCACAAAATTCCACAGTATTCTGGACATCTGGGTTGGTAAATCTTTTGCAATTTGTTTAATGAACAATGGAGACTGCAAAGAAGAAAGCTGTAGGTGGGATCGGTGTATTAGCGGCTGGCTGCAGCAACACAACCAGGAGGACTTAGTTGGATAGCAGAGGTGCTACCGTGAGTACAGCTTTGGCTTCCAAACATTTGATCGCTTGCCCGTACGTGCGTGTTGCTATGTGCATGTCACGTACGTAACTTTGGAGAAATATACACTACCGTTCAAAAGTTTGGGGTCACATTGAAATGTCCTTAATTTTGAAGGAAAAGCACTGTACTTTTCAATTAAGATAACTTTAAAGAAATACACTCTATACATTGCTAATGTGGTAAATGACTATTCTAGCTGCAAATGTCTAGTTTTTGGTGCAATATCTGCATAGGTGTATTAGAGGCCCATTTCCAGCAACTATCACTCCAGTGTTCTAATGGTACAATGTGTTTGCTCATTGGCTCAGAAGGCTAATTGATGATTAGAAAACCCTTGTGCAATCATGTTCACACATCTGAAAACAGTTTAGCTCGTTACAGAAGCTACAAAACTGACCTTCCTTTGAGCAGATTGAGTTTCTGGAGCATCACATTTGTGGGGTCAATTAAACGTTCAAAATGGCCAGAAAAAGAGAACTTTCATCTGAAACTCGACAGTCTATTCTTGTTCTTAGAAATGAAGGCTATTCCACAAAATTGTTTGGGTGACCCCAAACTTTTGAACGGTAGTGTATGTTTCTTGCCGACTCTGATGGCGGCCGGGGTGTCGTCGAAAGCTACAACGCCCGCCGCCGCACCGCTGTCCTCACCTTGACTTCCTCCGTCTCCGGGCCGCCGACCGCATCGATGATCTGGTGAAGAAATCCTTCGTCGCGCCGTCGATCGCTGGAACGCAGGTGAGCACGGGTCTTGATGAGCAGATGAGAGCTGGCTTTGGTGGAGAGCTAATGTTTTTAGCATAGCTCTGTCGAGGTCCCGTAGCTAAGTTAGCTTCAATGGTGTTGTTAGCAACAGCATTGTTAAGCTTCGCCAGGCTGGAAAGCATTAACCGTGTAGTTACATGTCCATGGTTTAATAGTATTGTTGATCTTCTGTCTATCCTTCCAGTCAGGGGCTTATTTCTTTTGTTTCTATCTGCAGCTAAGCACGATGCTATCACGTTAGCTCCGTAGCGAAAGTGTTGTAGTGGAGATAAAAGTCACTGTGAATGTCCATTTCGCTTTCCCGACTCTCATTTTCAAGAGGATATAGTATCCGAGGTGGTTTAAAATACAAATCCGTGATCCACAAAAGAAAAAGGAGAGAGTGTAGAATCCAATGAGCCCTTGTACCTAAGTTACGGTCAGAGCGAAAAAAAGGTACGTCCTGCACTGCACTCTAATCCTTCACTCTCAAGTTCCTCATCCACGAATCTTTCATCCTGGCTCAAATAAATGGGGAAATTGTCGCTTTCTTGGTTCGAATCTCTCTCGCTGCATTGAAAACAATGGGGAAATGTGAGGAGCCTTTCAACCTGTGACGTCACGCTACTTCCGGTACAGGCAAGGCTTTTTTTATCAGCGACCAAAAGTTGCGAACTTTATCATCGATGTTCCCTACTAAATCCTTTTAGCAAAAATATGGCAATATCACGAAATGATTAAGTATGACACATAGAATGGATCTGCTATCCCCGTTTAAAAAAAAAAAAAATCATTTCAGTAGGCCTTTAAATAGCAGACAGCATCGAGAAATGATCTTAGATTGAGCTACGAACACGACGCTTCTACCAAGAATATCTCGGAGTGAATGCAGGTCCCAAGCAAAGAAAAACTGGCAGAAGAAAGTTGTTTCGAAGGAATTTTCGAACGGGGACTCATGGAAACAAACCTTTCAAATGTCTCAGAGTTCATTCTGAAGGCTCTGTGGATTGATTGAAGGAGTTTTAAATCAGAAGGAAAAGACTTTGCGCCCTGACCGATACTGTTCCAGATGAAGGTTGCTATTGTTCTGGACAAGCTTGCCAGTTGTGTGCAATACAAAGTTAGTGTTAATCAGTTTGGAGAGCACAAATGCCGCGTGAAGAAGTTTGTGTACGCTTTATTCTTTGCCTTGTAATATACAGTACCTGCTTCATTCTCCCACATCTCATTCATATTTCGCGTGGGAGTTCCTATGAAGCCAACATTCTCCATTTCCCTAGCCACCTTCTTAAATAAATTTCTCCAACTGATGCACTTCAAAATGTTCCGTTCTTTTATTTTGTGAAGCAAATAAACATTCTCCTTTACATTCCAGTTGTTGCCAATATTTTATTGAATGGTATCTGCTTCCGAGTTGTATCTCGCGCGACACGAAGGATCCCGTCCGGCAGCACACACCCACTCCAGAGATATGGTTTTCAATCGCATAATCCGGGTGTGTTAGTCAGGCTTCTGCAAAAACCAAACGCAATCTGATTAAGGTGTTTCCACGGGTTGTAGGAGGCTCATTTAGAGCTGAACTATTTGAGAAATCAGTCTAATTTAGTGCATGTTGTAAGGTGTAACCTGATGTTGGTTTGTTAAAACCGGGTGATCCAGGTGTGACAAGGTTTCCCCACCACAGGTGCCACCTTAGGGTTGCAAAGGGGTGGTAAGTTTCCGGTAAATTTCCGGAAACTTTCCGGAGATTTACCACGAGAAGTTAAGCTCGGGAAGTTTGGAAATATTGACCATTTTTTGATTATTCAAAGTTGGACACCGTCCATGGGAATTAATGGGAACATATGGGAATTAATGGGGAATTACAATAATGATATATTATTGGGCAATTGTCTATATGCTGCTGCATCTTTGTGGCATTTTTGACGTAGCTCTTTGCACAGTATTTGCAAATGTACACAGCCTTTCCGTCTACACTGGTTGGGGTGAAATGTCTCCACACATCAGATGGTGTACGTGGCATTATTCTGTTTGTATTTATTTATTCTTGCAAAACACTAATGCAATGCCACACACTGATATGAATAGTCAGCTAAACAATTGGAGTAGTCTTTAAAAATATTTTACTGATGGACAAATGAATAATAATAGGCTAATTGAATACATGAACACTCAATCAGCATGCTAAATCAAACTATAACCTACATTCTTGTATGCCAACAGAATGGCTAGCAGAACAGAAGGCAAAGGAAACTACACGTTTTGATTTAGTATGTGCTAGTTGAACTTTACTGATCACAAAAAAGGTAAATTCGGATCGCTAACATTGTTAGCATAACTGAATGGGATTTAACATAGAGAAAATTAGCATCACGGCTAATGGAGAAATATTTTCGGTTCATTACGAGACTGTGGTGGTACATAAACCTAGCTAGCTAGAGATATTGGCCCCAAAATCATTTAACAAGTACAGGAACAACTAGCTAGCTTGAGTGGAAGTCTGCTGGAGTAGTCTACAGTCATACAGTAACAAGCAATTACACCTCTTTTAAACTTAAATACCATAGATCAAATATATTTACCCCAGTAATATCATCAAAACTTACCAGTCCTTGGGCTCAAATACTAGTGTGGCCTCAATAGCCCTGCTGTAGTGTCTAGCATGCTGGGAATTATCTGTGCATGTGATGGAGGAATGCACAGTGCAGGGTTGAAATTCAACTGAATTTGCATTAAATCAGATTGTTTTAGCTAATAATCATGCTGCAAGATCTAGCATGTTGCATTCAATGTTTATTCCCATTAATTCCCATATATTCCCGTTAATTCCCATGGAAAGTTTCCAACTTTGAATATTCCCGGAATTTTGCAACCCTATGCCAGCCGCCCCTGTGCTACAAGCACAAGCACTTAAAGCACTTTAGCTTCACCCTGGCAAAAGAAAAACAGACCTATATGAAATTACGTACTTTTCCGTACAAGAGGGGGAAATTTAAGCCACATCAGAAATTGTGACAAAAGAAATAATGATTTATGGTCTTTGATAGCAAGAACAAGCTTGTATGACCATATGCCAATAAATCCATACAAGGTGGCCATAGCATTGATTGATTGATTGAGACTTTTATTAGTAGATTGCACAGTACAGTACATATTCTGTACAATTGACCACTAAATGGTAACACCGGAATAATTTTTTCAACTTGTTTAAGTTGGGGTACACATTAATCAATTCATGGTATTCATCAGATATTCTTGCGTTCACACAAGTGGTAGGGGGTCTGAGGAAGGGGGTCTGGTCGGCTCTCAAGAGCATTCATCCTGTTGCTCTCCAAATCCTGTGTAAAGACTTGAAAAATGGACAGGTTGCCAAAGAAGAATGTTACCCAGTAGGTCGGTGGCATAAAAAGGGTTGTACACTTCCTCCCATAGACAGCAACAACTTACCCCCTACCCTGCTTGTTGGTAACTTGACTCTCGCCAGATTTTTGTAGTTCGCTGAGCTCCACACAAGGATCCGGGAGTTCTCAATAGGAGATGTATTTCAGAAGGCGGGGCCTTGAAAAAAAATCCTTGTATCTGATTGGATAAACCACTTGTCTGTTATCTTGAATGACGTGCTACTTCAACCACTCACATCGAAATCAACCCGTGACGCTGATGAGAGCGACGCTGGGAAATCCAAAACCCGGTCGGAAGAAGAGCTTAAACATCCTTGCCACCGATAAATGCCTTCAAAATCGTTCTCTGTTCATCTTTAAAATAATGAATATTCGATACATTGGCGATGCTGATTGCTTCATTATTGTTTGCTATCTGGGAGGAGTTTGCAATGCCTTCGAGCCCAGATCCTTGTGTGGAGCTCAGCGAACTACAAGGATCTGGCAAGAGTCAGGTTAGGTTGCTGGTGCTACGTCCCATCTATTCAAAGACTTGATTTAAGGACAGGAGTATAAAAAGATATATGTTTAAGTTATTTACTCCGTAATGTTTGGAGTGTGTCTTTTTTATGTACATACTTCTTAGCCAGCATGTAAAATGCAAGAAGCTGAATCAAACTAAGTTTCCTGTGAACAGTGACTCTCCAGTTGCACAGCAAACTCTTAATAGTTCATTCTATTTTAGGGACTTCAATCACTAATGTTTTATTTTCATTATACAAATGATGTTTATTATCTTTACTCCCACTGGTGAAATACTTATAATTTCAATAAAGGCCTACTGAAACCCACTACTACTGACCACGCAGTCTGATAGTTTATATATCAATGATGAAATCTTAACATTGCAACACATGCCAATACGACCGGGTTAACTTATAAAGTGCAATTTTAATTTCCTGCGAAACTTCCGGTTGAAAACGTCTATGTATGATGACGTTTGCGCGTGACGTCAATGGTTGAAACGTAAGTATTCGGACACCATTGAATCCAATACAAAAAAGCTCTGTTTTCATCGCAAAATTCCACAGTATTCTGGACATCTGTGTTGGTGAATCTTTTGCAATTTGTTTAATGAACAATGAAGACGGCAAAGAAGAAAGCTGTAGGTGTGATCGGTGTATTAGCGGCTGGCTGCAGCAACACAACCAGGAGGACTTTGACTTGGATAGCTGACGCGCTATCCGATGCTAGCCGCCGACCGCATCGATGATCGGGTGAAGTCTTTCGTCGCTCCGTCGATCGCTGGAACGCAGGTGAGCACAGGTGTTGATGAGCAGATGAGGGCTGGCTGGCGTAGGTGGATAGCTAATGTTTTTAGCATAGCTCTGTGAGGTCCCGTAGCTAAGTTAGCTTCAATGGGGTCGTTAGCAACAGCATTGTTAACCTTCGCCAGGCTGGAAAGCATTAACCGTGTAGTTACATGTCCATGGTTTAATAGTATTCTTGATTTTCTATCTATCCTTCCAGTCAGGGGTTTATTTATTTTGTTTCTATCTGCAGTTAAGCCCGATGCTATCACGTTAGCTCCGTAGCTAAAGTGCTTCGCCGATGTATTGTCGTGGAGATAAAAGTCACTGTGAATGTCCATTTCGCGTTCTCGACTCTCATTTTCAAGAGGATATAGTGTCCGAGGTGGTTTAAAATACAAATCCGTGATCCACAATAGAAAAAGGAGAAAGTGTGGAATCCAATGAGCCCTTGTACCTAAGTTACGGTCAGAGCGAAAAAAGATACGTTCTGCACTGCACTCTAGTCCTTCACTCTGACGTTCCTCATCCACAAATCTTTCATCCTCGCTCAAATTAATGGGGTAATCGTCGCTTTCTCGGTCCGAATCGCTCTCGCTGCTGGTGTAAACAATGGGGAAATGTGAGGAGCCTTTCAACCTGTGACGTCACGCTACTTCCGGTACAGGCATGGCTTTTTTTATCAGCGACCAAAAGTTGCGAACTTTATCGTCGATGTTCTCTACTAAATCCTTTCAGCAAAAATATGGCAATATCGCGAAATGATCAAGTATGACACATAGAATGGATCTGCTATCCCCGTTTAAATAAAAAAAATCATTTCAGTAGGCCTTCAATAATGTCAATGTAGCCATGTCCAGATATATCAAAAACTCGAGGGGTCGGCAATACTGCAAACGGCCGTATCAAGCTCCAATACCTAGTAAAGACATTGTTCAGACAAGATGAGCATTCCCATCAAGTTGTGCATCCCCTAGTAATTTATAACACAAAAACCTGTTTTAAAAGTTCTAATATTGTGGATTTTATCTGCTTTTGTGGTTGTCTAAGCAGGTCTTAAATTACTCTTTATAGGTTGATTTCCCACCGCTTCACTTGACTACCATAACATATAGCCCACCAGTTATCTTTTTATAGGTTATATCAGTGGCGTGCGGTGAGGTTAATGTCTGGTGAGGCACGACTGCATCATCACAGTCAGATTTACAAACATATGAACCTGCAGTGCAGGTGTACCTAATGTTGTGTCCCTGCGGTCGTTCGCGGCTCCTGCAGCGCGAGCATTGTTGTTTTTGCACTTTTTGGCTTCTTTTTAAGTGACTTTTTTTGGGTGGATTCGGTCTTGCACGTGGAGGGTTTGGGTGTGGGCATTGGTTGGTGTGGCCGCGGCGCTCCCGTCGGGGGTGCATTCTGCGGCGGAAGTGCTTGGCACCAGGAGGCGGGGTTATGAGACGAGCCTCACACAGTGTGTCTTCGCAGCAGTTTTATGAATGCTCAGCACTAAAAATACGTTACACACATACAGTTGTTGACAAAATGCACTGTACATTATATACCTCAGCTAACTAAATGATGGAAATATATAATATAATTCATATAGCAATACGGTCTCACTGCACAGCAGGCCAGCAGTTAGCCAAGTCATTGCGCAATCCATGTTGAGGCACAACTCAGTGACGTGCCTCAACTGGCTGCTGATCACCGCACCGTCTCTTCTCAGTATTTGAACGGCAAATGTAAAAATAATCTAAAACTGGTGAAGTTAAATGGAAAATAACTTTACTATAATCACTGGATACATATAACAATTTAATTTTTTTTTTTTCTTTTTACTTTTTTTTTTCTTTCCATGATGGCAGGTGAGGCCCCGCCTCCCCTGCCTCTAGTGACGGCACGCCACTGGGTTATATGTAGTGTAAAACATGCAAATTAAATGACAAAATACACTAACATAACTGTATTTATTCTAAAGATTCTACACACGTGAAAGGGTCCATTAAAAGGGATGCACTGGTGTAGGGTTCAATCATTTAAGACAGGTTTTCTTTCAGTTTGTAGAGCTAATTACTGTAGAACATCTCGATGGGATGCACATCTTGTTAGAACCACAGGGCCAGTATTGCCAATACCGATACTGACATGGATACTTTTTTTTAAATTTTTTCTAAATAATTGTATCATTTCGTGAATTTGCCTTTATTTGGTTTAGTCACAATTACAATTGGATTAAAGCAGTGTAAAATTTGTATTTATTTATTTTTGCACCCGCAAATGTATTTGTTAACAATGTCTTAATACACTGGAACCTCGATTTGTTCTTGAACAATGTTCGTAAATAGAAAAGTTTGTCATTTGTAAGTAAATGTTTTAATAAGAAACAATCCATCCATCCATCCATCTTCTTCCGCTTATCCGAGATCGGGTCGCAGGGGGCAGCAGCCTAAGCAGAGAAGCCCAGACTTTCCTCTCCCCAGTCACTTCATCCAGCTCCTCCCGGGGGATCCCGAGGCGTTCCCAGGCCAGCCGGGAGACATAGTCTTCCCAACGTGTCCTGGGTCTTCCCCGTGGCCTCCTACCGGTAGGACGTGCCCTAAACACCTCCATAGGGAGACCCTCGGGTAGCATCCTGACCAGATGTCCGAACCACCTCATCTGGCTCCTCTCGATGTGGAGGAGCAGCAGCTTTACTTTGAGCTCCCCCCGGATGGCAGAGCTTCTCACCCTATCTCTAAGGGAGAGCCCCGCCACCCGGTGGAGGAAACTCATTCCGGCCGCTTGTACCCGTGATCTTGTCCTTTCGGTCATAACCCAAAGTTCATGACTATAGGTGAGGATGGGAACGTAGATCGACCGGTAAATTGAGAGCTTTGCCTTCTGGCTCAGCTCCTTCTTCACCACAACGGATCGATACAGCGTCCGCTATACTGAAGACGCCTCACCGATCCGCCTGTTGATCTCACGATCCATTCTTCCCTCACTCGTGAACAAGACTCCGAGGTACTTGAACTCCTCCACATGGGGCAAGATCTCTTCCCCAACCGGGAGATGGCACTCCACCCTTTTCCGGGCGAGAACCATGGACTCGGACTTGAAACATACAAACATGAATAATAGGTTTCCAGCCTCGACAAAAGTCCATAATTTAGTAAAAGTTTGTATACTTTTAACACAACATAAAGTGCTATACAATACTGTATATGAAACAAACATAACAAAGAGGAGATCAATCAACTTTCTCTTTAAAGGCCTACTGAAATTACATTTTCTTATTCAAACGGGGATAGCAGATCCATTCTATGTGTCATACTTGATCATTTCGCGATATTGCCATATTTTTGCTGAAAGGATTTAGTAGAGAACATCGACGATAAAGTTCGCAACTTTTGGTCGCTGATAAAAAAGCCTTGCCTGTACCGGAAGTAGCGTGACGTCACAGGTTGTGGATCGCCTCACATCTGCACATTGTTTTCAATCATGGACGCCAGCAGCGTGAGCGATTCGGACCGAGAAAGCGACGATTACCCATTCATTTGAGCGAGGATAAAAGATTTGTGGATGAGGAAAGTGAGAGTGAAGGATTAGAAGGCAGTGGAAGCGATTCAGATAGGGAAGATGCTGTGAGAGGCGGGTGGGACCTGATATACAGCTGGGAATGACTAAAACAGTAAATAAACACAAGACATATATATACTCTATTAGCCACAACACAACCAGGCTTATATTTAATATGCCCCCCTCCCGTCCATATAACCCACCAATACAACTCAAACACCCGCACAACACACTCAATCCCACAGCCCAAAGTACCGCTCACTTCCGCAAAGTTCATACAGCACGTATATTTCCTACGTACGTGACATGCACATAGCGGCATGCACGGACGGGCAAGCGATCAAATGTTTGGAAGAAAGCTGCGTACTCACGGTAGCGCGTCTGCTATCCAACTCAAAGTCCTCCTGGTTGTGTTGCTGCAGCCAACCGCTAATACACCGATCCCACCTACAGCTTTCTTCTTTGCAGTCTTCATTGTCCATTGAACCAATTGCAAAACATTCACCAACACAGATGTCCAGAATACTGTGGAATTTTGCGATGGAAACAGACGCTGTTTGTATTGGGACACAATGGTGTCCCAATACTTCCGCTCAATCCGTGACATCACGCGCAAACGTCATCATACCGAGACGTTTTCAGCCGGATATTACCCGGGGAATTTAAAATTGCACTTTATAAGCTAACGCGGCCGTATTGGCATGTGTTGCAATGTTAAGATTTCATCATTGATATATAAACTATCAGACTGCGTGGTCGGTAGTGGTGGGTTTCAGTAAGCCAAAAAACAACAACAGATAAACACTCTTCTTATATGTAGCCGCCCCGCTGACACGGCGATCACTCAAAACAAGTATGATTGGCCTCCTGTTGGTGGGATTGCCTTCAGGAGAACGCCTGTGCGTGAAATCTTTTAAAGTGGGGAGACTGGTGCACAAACAGCCACCACACTGTCCTTGGCAAAGAGAAGGCCAGGGTCCAATGGCATGGAGGCCAAGACAATTGGGGGCCCATCTTTGCTGCAGCCTTCTTCCGCCTTTGTGACCGTTGTGGAGCTTCTATGCAACCATCATCCGCCCACTCCGCCATTGAGGTCTTTTGCGACGAGGGAGACGCGCAGACTCCAACGTCGCTTCTTCGCTGTGGGGAGCTGTATCCGGTGGCAAGGGAAACCCAGGACGACCGGCACCTCCTCACAGCTGCAGGAGACTGCGGGAGCTCCGGTCTGTCATCTCCGTTCACCACAAGGGCTAGCCAGTGGCAGTGTCTGTCAGCGAGAGGTTAGCAAGCAGATGGGAAGTAGACATGCAACCTTCCCTCTAACTACTGCACTAGACGCATCACAACACCCTGCAGGCTGGGCCCACACACACACCGACACGCATACACACTGTCACGAGCCCTGTGGTGGTCTTGCTGTTTGAAACCACAAACCCCAGTGTTGACAACGCTGTGGATGCTTCCTGAATGTTTCAAACCACACATCGCTTGTCCATTGCTCTCCTTAAAAACCACATTGAGCTAGCAAAACTAGAAACATTTTTGTAAAAAGTCCAAAAAAAATACTACTAAGTGTGCCAATAGCTAATAATAATAATAATAATAATAATAATAATATATTTTATTTGTAAAAAGCACTTTACATTGAGCAAACAACCTCAAAGTGCCGCAGTGTTTAAAAAAAAGAAAAAGAAAATAGTAATAATAATAATAATAATAAAAGATAATAAAAATAAATAAAATATAAAACTAGAAACAGCCCAATAGCTAGAACCAGCATGCATATCTATAAAAATCTATACAAAGGCTTTTTTTAAAAGATGGGTTTTTAAGCCTGTTTTAAAAGCATCCACAGTCTGAGGTGCCCTCAGGTGGTCAGGGAGAGCGTTCCACAGACTGGGAGCAGCGGAGCAGAAAGCCCGATCTCCCATAGTTCGTAGCTTTGTCCTTGGAGGTTGGAGGAGGTTAGCCTGTTTGGAGCGGAGGTGTCGTGTGGAGGATTTGGGGGTGAGCAGTTCTTTAAGGTAGACGGGGGCATTTCCATGGAGGCACTGGTGAGTTAGTAAGGAGATAGCTAACAGCAACACTGTGTTCTGCTGACTGAATAGGAACCGGAGATTGATCAGTCCGCCCGCAATCTGCGCTGAGACTGAGTGGCTGAAACGTTCATACACCGACAAGGTTCGTACACCAACGCATATTTTTACTCGGCCTGTGGTTCGTAAATCAACAAGTTTGTACAACGATTTTGCCAATCGAGGTTCCTTTGTATATATTTACAGCAATGTAAAAGTATCAACAAAATAACATCATTATTTCCTTATTTTTTTTTGTTTGAATCTGTTGACTGATTGATTGATTGAGACTTAAATTAGTAGATTGCACAGTACAGTACATATTCCGTACAATTGACCACTAAATATTAACATGTTTAAGTCGGGGTCCATGTTAATCAATTCATGGTAAGGACTTATAAAGATGAGGGCTTGTCCGGGAATTGAACCCGGGACCTCTCGCACCCGAAGCGAGAATCATACGACTAGACCAACAAGCCCTGCTTGTCAAGACAACAGTGCAAAATAGGTAAAGAAAGCAAAAAAAAAACTATTGGCTCTCATTCCAATCATTTTGGCTTTTTGGCCCCAAAGCCCTTGTGTGTCTATGGAGGTGATTTTCTGATATTATATTATGCTGTTAAACAATATGAACAACACAACCACTTGTTTGTTCTTTTCCATGTTCATAGACAGTAAATGTAATAGAGAACTGAAAACTGATCAAGCTAGATACTGATACCAACATTGCTATCGATAATATTCCTATTTGGATCGATCCGCCCATCCCCTACTACAGTGTTTTTCAACCACTAGTGCCGTGAGATATTGTCTGGTGTGCCGTGGGAAATTATGCAACTTCACCTAATTGGTCCAAAAAAATATTATTTGCAAATCAATAATAATAATCTGCAAATAATGTGCCGTTGTCTAGTGTCGGTGCTGTCTAGAGCTCGGCAGGGTAACCACGTAATACTCCATATCAGCAGGTGGAAGCAGGTAGTTCATTGCTTTGTAGAAGTCGGAACGCGTCGAGGATGGTTTGTCGTGATCCCAATTCGCAGAGCACAGCGGCAGACAGCGTGCAGGTAAAAAGGTTTGTTACGATTAAACCAAAAATGAACAAAAGGCACACTTTGAAAAGTATGCCTGCACTTGTCACTTTCAAAAAACAAACAAAATTGTGGCTAGTTGAGAAACAATCGTGTTCCCATGTTTAGTTTTTACTAATTTTTACTAATTGCTTTTTATCTAGTCTGCACTTTGTCTGTATTATTACTATTGTCATTATTATCGACTCATCTTTGCCTTATTCTTTTTATTTTCCTATTTTAATTATGTTGGATCTGTGTTGTTGTTGTTGTTGTTGTTGTTGTTGTTGTTGTTGTTGTTGGGGCCAAGTGTTGTAAATTAGCTTTGGCTACAAACACTATGATGCATACATTGGATAACTGTTTCAGATGTCTATGTTTCTGTATCTGTCCCTATTTAAAAAAAAAACTTTATATAAGTCCCGTTAGGAAAAGGCACTGAAGCATAGGGATGGCTATGCAAAACGAAAGTAAAACTGAACTGGCTACAAAGTAAAGAAAAACAGAATGCTGGACGACAGCAAAGACTTACAGTGTGTACATGACATGACAATCAACAATGTCCCCACACAAGAAAGATAGTCTTGTTTGCCAATACAAAGCAGGTCAGGCAATAGCGCTCAAAGGAAGGCGTGAAGCTGCTACAGGAAAACGCCAACAAAACAGGAAAAGCCACCAAAATAACAACTTTTTTAAAAAAAAGACAAACTGGTGGAGTTTAATTTTTTTAACGTTTCTGCTAGTGGTGTGCCTCCGTTATTTTTTCTATGAAAAAAATGTGCCTTGGCTCAAAAAAGGTTGAAAAACACTACCCTACTAACCTCCCCTCGTTTTTAATTTTGACCTTTTTTGTTAAGAATCTCTGTGCATAAATGTTTCTAAGCATGTGTTGTTTTTTATCAATCTTTTGTGGATTTCTTGAACTTACCACTATCATTTTACCTGAGAAAAGACTGGTATGATTCAAGATGTAATGTGTTTTTTGTTTTTTTAAATAAACAAAAAGTGAACACACAACATGTGATGTGTTTCCAATTGTATCGCTGCATTAAAGGCCTACTGAAATGATTTTTTAAAATTTAAACGGGAATAGCAGATCCATTCTATGTGTCATACTTGATCATTTCGTGATATTGCCATATTTTTGCTGAAAGGATTTAGTAGAGAAAATCGACGATAAAGTTCGCAACTTTTGCTCGCTGATAAAAAAAAGCCTTGCCTGTACCGGAAGTAGCGTGACGTCACAGGAGCTAGTATTCCTCACAATTCCCCATTGTTTACAATGGAGCGAGAGAGATTCGGACCGAGAAAGTGACGATTACCCCATTCATTTGAGCGAGGATGAAAGATTCGTAGATGAGGAACGTTACAGTGAAGGACTTGAGAGACAGTGATGGACGTATCTTTTTTCGCTCTGACCGTAACTTAGGTACAAGCTGGCTCATTGGATTCCACACTCTCCTTTTTCTATTGTAAATCACAGATTTGTATTTTAAACCACCTCAGATACTATATCCTCTTGAAAATGAGAGTCGAGCACGCGAAATGGACATTTAAAGTGACTTTTATCTCCAAGACAACACATCGGTGACACACTTAGCTACTGAGCTAACGTGCTAGCATCGTTTTCAAATGAAGATAGAAACAAAATAAATAAACCCCTGACTGGAAGGATAGACAGAAGAGCAAAAATACTATTAAACCATGTACATGTAACTACACGGTTAAACATTCTCAGCCTGGTAAGGCTTAACAATGCTGTAACTAACGACGCTAAGGCGAATTTAGCAACTTAGCAGCCGGAACTCACAGAACTATGATAAAACATTACCGCTCCAAGTACGCCAGCCAGCCCTCATCTTCCCGTCAACAGCCGTGCTCACCTGCGTTCCAGCGATCAACGGCGCGACGAAGGACTTCATCCGTGGGTTTGGCGGCAAGCATCAGCTAGGCGTCTGCTATCAGGGTAAGTAGTCCTTGTGTTGCTGTAAGTATTGTACTTAGCCGCTAAGACACCGATCGATCCCACCTACAACGTTCTTCTTTGCAGTCTCCATTGTTCATTAAACAAATTGCATAAGATTCACCAACACAGATGTCCAGAATACTGTGGAATTTTGCGATGAAAACAGAGCTTTTTGTATTGGATACAATGGTGTCCGAATACTTCCGTTTCAACGATTGACGTCACGCGCATACGTCATCATACATAGACGTTTTCAACCGGAAGTTTTGCGGGAAATTTAAAATTGCACTTTATAAGTTAACCCGGCCGTATTGGCATGTGTTGCAATGTTAAGATTTCATCATTGATATATAAACTATCAGACTGCGTGGTCGGTAGTAGTGGCTTTCAGTAGGCCTTTAAAGAAGCCCATGCAGGTTTTCAAATCTTAAAAATTCTGCAGGCTAACAAATATGCCTGCCGTGTTCTCTGAATGCAATCAGGCACCCCTCAGTCTCGGAATGTGTCAACAAGGATAAAGCAAAGGTTCAATTTGTAAAGAATAAAAATAAATCTGGTGGTGCCAGGCAGGCTGGCAGTGGGCACAAGAGGTGGAAGCAAATTCCTGTGCCCGACCGAGGCAAACAGAGCACGGGTCAAAAGGTAGAGTGCAGCTGCACATCCTTGGTAAAATGTCTAAAGTTAGACGAGGACCTCCACTTGAGATTCCCCTGATAACACACACACACTTAATATAGAAATTGTGGTCCAATATGGAACTGCTGCATGTTTTGGATGTTTACCCAAACGAAAAGCAACTTAGAGGCAAGCTTGGGTTAAAACGGGTCAGAATGCAGCCTACTTTGTCATGTTTTATTATTTTTTATTTTATGTTTGTATTTATTTGACAGGGACAGTACAATGAAACATTGCTACCCATAGGTAACCGATGTCAAGGTACGTACGACTTCTAGCCACAGGCTAATTTGCAACCCTCGTCCCTGGTTAGGCTTTTAAAGGCCTACTGAAATGAAAGTGTTTTATTTGAACGGGGATAGCAGATCCATTCTATGTGTCATACTTGATCATTTCGCGATATTGCCATATTTTTTTTGCCATAAAAAACCATGTTTTTTTAAATGAAAAATTCCCCCTTGCCTCCGCCCCCAAATGTTTAGAATATTAGATGTGAAGTAACTAGGTCAACAATTCATGATAACATAGCTGTTAGTTCATTTTTGTTTTCTGAGCAATAACAGTTTGAAAAAAAAAAGAAGGTATTTCATATCCAAAAGGGTTCATAAAAGTTAAAAAAATGTATATATATTTCCAAGTGGAATATTTCATGTGAAGTAGTTGGATCCTTTAACAGGCCAATAATTCATGCCAACATTAATTTAATTTTAATATGATATTTTTTTTATAGTTTACTTTATTTTATTATAGTCAAATCTGCAACATTTTCTCATTACACCTGTTCGCGCTTGAATTTAATTTTTATGTTTTTCAGCAGCATTTTAAAAGGGCCCCACTCATAAAAGTGTTAAAAAAAAAGATAATACATCAATATATATTATTTTTTACTTGCAACACGTAAATCCCTAGATCAACTTCAGATCTATCTGTCATTTATACGTTTTCATAATTATTTGTTTTCTTATGTTTTATGCCGTTTTTGTCCAAGAAAACCTTGTTTTATGTACCGGTATATGGCAACATGTAATATTTTCCCCCAAAAAAATATTTAAAAGTGGAATATTTCATGTGAAGTAATCAGAGCCTTTAATAGGCCAATAATTCATACCACCATGAATTTAATCTAAATATATATTTTTATTACAGTTTACTTTACAGCACCCCCCGCGACTCCAAAAGGGACAAGCGGTAGAAAATGGATGGATGGATGGACTTTATTCTATTAGAGTCAAATCTGCAAAATGTTCTCATTACACCTGTTTGCTCTTTTATTTATTTTTTATGTTTTTTTTTTTTTTTTGGTAGTAGCATTTTCAAAATGTGCCGTGGGCCGCAAAATAATGAGCCGCGGGCTGCAAATGGCCCCCGGGCCGCACATTGGACACCCATGGGTTAGAGCAGGGGTGTCAAACGTACGGCCCGCGGGCCGGATCAGGCCCGCGAACAGGTTTTATCCGGCCCGCGGGATGAGTTTGCTAAGTATAAAAATGAACGGAAATTTTTGAATGAAAGAAACTGCTGTTCTAAATGTGTCCACTAGATGTCACAATAGCAATTCTTTTTATCTTTGTAGATGATGCTACATATGTACAAAATAAACCACATCAGTCGAGGAAAATGAGCAAACTACATAAATAACATCCTGTAATTTGATTTTGATGTAATTTTTTTTATCTTGATAGATTGAAACTTAACACCAATGAGTTGACTGATGAACATTATCACATAATTTATTCAGAAAGTATAAGTAACAACAAATGAAGATAGAATACTATTAACCGCAACATGTAGGTGTAAAAAACAACTACATTATTATTTGTACAATTTCAGAATGTGCTTGTTCTATTTTTAAACCAAAAAAACCAATGTGAAGTTGTCTTTATTTTTAAGTTATCATGCCGTGATTTTACCAGTCCGGCCCACTTGGGAGTAGATTTTTCTCCATGTGGCCCCCCATCTAAAATGAGTTTGACACCCCTGGGTTAGAGTGTCCGCCCTGAGATCGGTAATTCGTGGGTTCAAACCTCCGCCGAGTCATACCAAAGTCTATAAAAATGGGACCCATTACCTCCCTGCTTGGCACTCAGCATTAAGGGTTGGAATTGGGGGTTAAATCACCATAAATGATTTCCGGGCACCGCTGCTGCTCACTGCTCCCCTCACCTCCCAGGGGGGGGGATCAATTGTGATGGGTCAAATGCAGAGAAACATTTTGCCACACCCAATGTGTGTGTGTGTGACAATCGTTGGTACTTTTTAACTTTTGTGATGATGCTTCATTGGTTTTTGGTCGACTATCTTTCAGTGTTTGTTTATATAACGACAACAGAGGTTTCACTACACATTCCGTGGCCTGTCCCCAGACCATGGCACAATAAGACGTATGGGATCAAATCATTGCATGCATGTAAACGTGTGCAGCTTGAACAGATAAACAAAGTCTAATAAGCCAGAAACAGTATAAATATATCACCTTTATTCTTACATTAGATCTCCATTACAAAAGTGAGTGAGCAGTTTTGTCACTTTGGAATAGACATATTCAATACTCTTCAACAGCAGCATGTAGATCAGAAAAGAGGCACCGCTTCTGAACGTCACGGTTCAACTGCGGGACTCCTTCTTGGTGGTCATGTGTTCTTAATCCGAGAGAACAGCAACATAAAAAAGTCAAATAGCACGTACTGTATACAGACACATAAATATCGGAGGTAGGTAAATGTAGAAAAACCCGTCTGACTTGTCATACGATCTGCATGGGGAAGGTTTTCTGAGAGCGTGTAAGGCAGAGGTGTCCAAACTTCCACCAGGGGGCCGCGAAGTATACATATTTTACATTAAAGATGCTAAAACCAATCCAATGTTGGCCATCCGTAGGACATCTTTGCAAATTAGTGAAACGTCTAACAATATATCTCATTGATAAAGGAATTTTTCACTAAAAGCAAGTCCCCGGGCCGCACTTTGGACACCCCTGGTTTGAGAGTTCTGCGGTCTCGGGAAAGAACTGACGATGCTTCACCTCAGAACGTAAAAGACATTCAAATGGCAACAATGTAAAAAAAATGTTTTTTACAAAAATGGACACTCAGTGCTTTTGTTCTTGCTTGGTTTGTCACAAACCAAACCTCCAGACCACTTAAATGGTACAGCGAGCTCAACTCAACAACGGAGTTGGTCAGGGCCAAGATACATATATACACTTTATACACCCATACAAAAATAATAACAAGGCAAACATGTTATAAATATGAAATAATTACTAATAACAAATAAAATCCGACCCAGTTGAAATAAATAGACTGAAATGTAAATGCATTAATATTAAAAAATATCCATTTGGAAAAAGAAATATAGATGTCCTCTCCTCTTTTCTTTGGGACGGGTGTTTTGAGAGGAAAAGGGGGGCCACAGTCCCATAATGACAGTGTACCTCATTAAAAACACCCCCGAGGAAGAGGTCAATAAATAATACAGCTATCAAAATGGAAAATCAGTAGCTCTTTGTGAGAGGCGGGGCTCTCTTTTAAGAGCACTCTGCGTCCACGGCCAGATCGGTGGAACCTAAAACCTTCTTGCCGTTCCAAGGGTTAACGCACCAGCATCGACCGCTTTGGCCGTCCAGAGAAGATTCACACTGCGGAGACACAGACGGTTGTTTAGTTTTGAATTGTTTGCACCCCCCCGTCCGCGTGTGCCGTCACACCACCCCATCGTCATTTCATATAAAATGGCTCTACACCACTATGGTTATTGCTAATCACAAACAGTGGTCATGTTCTCACAAACGCCTTGTGAGAACATGCTGAGTGGAGCCAGTAGCCAGTAAAAAGTCTATCTATCTATCTATCTATCTATCTATCTATCTATCTATCTATCTATCTATCTATCTATCTATCTATCTATCTATCTATCTATCTATCTATCTATCTATCTATCTATCTCACTCACTCACTCACTCACACTGTGTATTTACTGGAGGTACTGACCTGTTTGGGTTTGTAAAGCCCGTGTTTGTCACAGTTGGGGAGGTAGAATCTGGTCAGTTTGTCTCCTAGTTTCTGTTGGGATTTGGCAATCTTCTCCAAGGCTCTTTGTAGCTCAATATGACAAGGCCCCTAAGAGAAGGAAAAAACGTGTTAAATGAGCGCTGCATCGTAGAAGTGGACGGATCAATCCAAATAACCAATACACTGCAAAAAGTCAGTGTTCAAAAACAATAAAAAAAATGAAAAAATGTAGGGGTATTTTATTTGAGCTAAGCAAAATGATCTGCCAATAGCACAAGAAAATTCGGCTTGTCAAGACTTTCCAAAACAACTAAAATGAAATGTAGGTCTAAGTGAGACCTACATACAGGTTTTTGTTTCATGTCTCTACAACCTTCCTAATGGGAGTTACAGGCAGTTTGTTTTTGTTTTTTCCCTAGGGGGCGCTAGAGCGCAGTTTTGATTTTTGGGGTTTGGTTTTTTGACTAAAGTGTTGTGTACGCGTTTTTTGATATGTGTGTAAAATTTGGTGAGTTTTGAAGTATGTTAAGGGGGGCAAAGTAGTGCGCAAAGCTGCTAAAATTAGCTAACCTCAATGAACCCAAAAATACCTTAAAATAATTATATTCTCACTAATAACAAGTGCACTTTTCTTGGTAGGAAAAAAAAGAGACCTTTTTGCTCAATATGTTGAAAAATATTCTTAAATTAAGTAAATGCTAGTGCCATTATCTTGACATCATTGTGCTCGACATCATGATTTTTGTTCTCATGCTTGAAGTAAGAAATTATTACTTAAAAAAGTAGTTTTATACTTGTGAGTGTTGATGACACAGCTTTGCAACAGTTGATATTCTAGTTTCAAGCATGTTTTACTCAATATAGGTCATCAAATCTCAGCAAAAAGCTGTAATATCTTACCGAGATCATTTAGGACCAAAACACTTAAAACAAGTAAAACACTCTAACATAAAATCTGCTTAGTGAGAATAATTATCTTATCAGACAGAAAATAAGCAAATATCACCCTTATTTGAGATATTTAATCTTACTTAGATTTCAGTTTTTGCAGTGTACCCATTGGATTTTTCATATTTTTTTAATTCATATTGTTACACTGTTGATGCCTATATTTATGTGCTATCATATTGATTACAAAAAAAAAGACACATTAAGGCAGGGGTGTCAAACTCGTTTTAGCTCAGGGGCCGCATGGAGGGAAAATATGTGCACACGCGGGCCGGACTGTTAAAATCATGGCATTAAAACTAAAAAATAAAGACAACTTCAGATTGTTTTCTTTGTCTTACTTTGGCCAAAAATAGAACAAAAATTCTGGAATTATGACAATAAAAAGATAGAAAAAAATACAGGCAGCGGTAAAGTTTAAATCCAAGTGTTTATAACTGAATACATTTACATATGCATAAAAATGTGTTTTCCTTTGTATTATTTTTGTTTTATGAATTAAGTAACGTTTATGACAACACAATATAGAATGTGAGGCATAACAGGATAATGCATACATTTATTATTTGTTTTCAAAACAGTTACAAAAAAGTGGGACCCCAAAAATGTACTGTGGGAGCCCATTTTTATGACTTGATGGGGTCCCCGGGACCCTATTTTGAAAATTCCTAGCGCCAACACCGATGGAGTATTGGTGCGTGCAAAACAGCAGCAGGTGGCTGTGGCCTGCGGGCCGGTTCTAACACTAATCAAATATCACCATAGATAATTAATTTAGCACTATTGACTTTATTTAGCTAAATTGTATGTAATGTAAAAAAAATACTACTACTTCATTGAAAACATGTAATTTATATAATAGAGTTATTGGTTAAACATTATAAAAAGTAGACACTATTAGGCATTATTAAAGCATAAGTAAATACTGAAATTATCATTTGCAAAGCATATTTCAGACATGAATACTCAATATTATGCAGTTTATAAATATGACCATCACTAAAAGTGTAACTGCATGTTTAAATGTCTAGACCAGGGGTGTCAAACTCATTTTAGATCGGGGGCCACACGGAGAAAAATCTACTCCCAAGTGGGTCGCACTGGTTAAAAAATAACAGCACGATAACTTAAAAATAAAGACAACTTCAGATTGTTTTCTTTGTTTAAAAATAGAACAAGCACATTCTGAAAATGTACGAATTATAATGTTGTTGGGGGGGGGTTTTTACGCTCACTTGTGGCGGTCAAGAGTATTCTATCTTTATTTGTCGTTATTTATACTTTCTGAATAAATGATGTGATAATGTTCATCAGTCACCTCATTGGTGTTAGTTTTCAATGTATCAAGATAAAAAAATAATTTGAAAAACAAATTACAGGATGTTATGTAGATTATGTAGCATAATCTACAAAGATACAAAAAATTGCTATTGCGACATCTAGTGGACGAATTTAGAACAGCAGTTTCTTTCATTCATAAATTTTGACTCATTTTTATACTGAGCAAACTCATCCCGTGGGCCGGATAAAACCTGTTTGCGGGCCTGTTCTGGAACGAGGGCCGTACGTTTGACACCCCTAGTCTAGAGGGATTATAAAACTCCTATTTACATGCACTTTTGAATGATCTAACCAAACCATTGACAATACCTACAAATATTGTACAGACTCAAACATTTCAATAAGTGCGAAAATGCAACCATTCAGCATCATATAGATTAGCTAATCAATACAGTAATGAGTAACACATTGATAACTGTTATAAACTGCATACTAATGATAATTAATGTCAGAAATATGCTTTATAAATTACGAATTCAGTATGTACCTTTGTTTTATAAAGTGTCGCCAAGTTATTTTGTTATTGTTACATTTTATTACAGTTCAATTTATATAGCCTTTACGCATAACATTTTACGTTTGTTTATAAAAAACTGTATGGTAGCCATTTTTGTGTTCATATTTCGGTAGTCCAGCTTAAATTAATGATTTGTTTTGAATTATATTTATATAGCGTTTTTCTCTAGTGACTCAAAGCGCTTTACATAGTGAAACCCATTATCGAAGTTACATTTAAACCAGTGTGGGTGGCACTGGGAGCAGGTGGGTTAAAGCGTCTTGCCCAAGGACACGACGGCAGTGACTAGGATGGCGGAAGCGGGGGATCGAACCTGGAACCCTCAAGTTACTGGCACAGCCACTCTACCGACCGAGCTATACTGCCCGGTTGTTGTCTGATGAATACTCGGGCCTACTGCGCTGCTGCACTTTGGCGGTGGTCATTGCGGTGCTGATTGATGAATACTTGGGCCTACTGTGCTACTTCACTTTGGCGTTGGTCATTATAGTATTGGTAGCCATTAGTGTGTTATTTATATTTCTCTGCATATATTAAGTTAAGTTGTTAATTTTTTTAATTTAGAAAGTCATTTACTTTACAGCACCTGTGAGGAAAACATATAGGGGTGCACAGGTGACACTGATTGGACAAATGTTGGGTGGAGAGACTGGTGGTCATATTGATGGCAACTTTCAATCTTTAAAATAATTTTGGAAAAATCTATCTTGTTGTAGTTAATTTTTGTGGCGAGTTTGGTCCATTTTACAAAATAGTAAAGCCACAAATCATATGAGATATTAACTTCGCTGAACATCTATTTTTTGTTTTTAATACACACACACACTGGCAGAAATGTAGATCGGAGCCTATGCTGGCGGTGACAACATTTTTTGACCACCTTTATTTTTATTTTTTTAGCAAATAAAGCTATTTTTGAAAAAGACTAAAGTTGTAGTTTGAAGTGCGTATGAAAGTGCATCACCTGTCCTGACTCAGGTTTGGAAAGGCTGATACACTATACAGTATATTAGGGCTGTGAATCTTTGGGTGTACCACGATTCGATTCAATATCGATTATTGGGGTCACGATTCGATTCAAAATTGATTTTTTTTTTTCAATTCAACACGATTCTCGATTAAAAAACGATTTTTTCCCGATTCAAAAGGATTCTCTATTCATTCAATACGTAGGATTTCAGCAGGATCTACCCCAGTCTGCTGACATGCAAACAGAGTAGTAGATTTTTGTAAAAAGCTTTTCTAATTGTAAAGGACAATGTTTTATCAACTGATTGCAATAATGTACATTTGTTTTAACTATTAAATTAACCAAAAATATGACTTTTTTTATCTTTGTGAAAATATTGGACACAGTGTGTTGTCAAGCTTATGAGATGCGATGCAAGTGTAAGCCACTGTGACACTATTGTTCTTTTTTTACATTTTTTATAAATGTCTAATGATAAAGTCAATGAGGGATTTTTCATCACTGCTATGTTGAAATTGTAACTAATATTGATACTGTTGTTGATAATATTCATTTTTGTTTCACTACTTTTGGCTTGTTCTGTGTCGTGTTTGTGTCTCCTCTCAATTGCTCTGTTTATTGCAGTTCTGAGTGTTGCTGGGTCGGGTTTGGTTTTGGAATTGGATTGCATTGTTATGGTATTACTGTGTATTGTTTTGTTGGATTGATTAATTGAAAAAAATTGAAAAAATTAAAAACAAATTTTAAATAAATAAATAAAAAATGTGTTTTTAAAAAAATGAGAATCGATTCTGAATCGCACAACGTGAGAATCGTGATTTGAATTTGAATCGATTTTTTTCCCACACCCCTAATATATATGAACAAAATATAAGCTTAAAGGCCTACTGAAACCCACTACTACCGACCACGCAGTCTGATAGTTTATATATCAATGATGAAATCTTAACATTGCAACACATGCCAATACGGCCGGGTTAACTTATAAAGTGCAATTTTAAATTTCCCGCGAAACTTCCGGTTGAAAACGTCTATGTATGATGACGTTTGCGCGTGACGTCACGGAGTGAACGGAAGTATTCGGACCCCATTGGATCCAATACAAAAAGCTCTGTTTTCACCACATAATTCGACTCCCATTTTCAAGAGGATATAGTATCCGAGGTGGTTTAAAATACAAATCTGTGATCCACAATAGAAAAAGCAGAAAGTGTGGAATCCAATGAACCCCTTGTACCTAAGTTACGGTCAGAGCGAAAAAAGATACGTCCTGCACTGCACTCAAGTCCTTCACTCTCACGTTCCTCATCCACAAATCTTTTATCCTCGCTCAAATTAATGGGGTAATTGTCGCTTTCTCTGTCCGAATCGCTCTCGCTGCTGGTGTAAACAATGGGGAAATGTGAGGAGCCCTTCCGGTACAGGCAAGGCTTTTTTTATCAGTGACCAAAAGTTGCGAACTTTATCGTCGATGTTCTCTACTAAATCCTTTCAGAAAAAATATGGCAATATCGCGAAATGATCAAGTATGACACATAGAATGGATCTGCTATCCCCGTTTAAATAAAACAAATTCATTTCAGTAGGCGAACCTCCGAAGTACATGTCAAACCACTTCCTTATCGTAAATGACCGCCATAACCACAACACCAGGGGGTGCTCCACTAACCACGTTAAACCCAGATTCCGAACTAACAAAGGTCTTAACTCATTCTCTTTCTATGCCACATCAATGTGGAATGCGCTCCCAACAGGTGTAAAAGAAAGGGCATCTCTATCCTCCTTCAAAACCGCAATAAAAGTTCACCTCCAGGCAGCTACAACCCTAAACTAACACCCTCCCCGGATTGCTAATAATCAAATGTAAACAATCAAATGCAGATACTTTTTCTTTTTCTTATGCCTTCTGATCTCTCTCTCTCTCTCTCTATGTCCACTACTTGATGTCCATATCCTACCCCCCCCCCCCACCCACCCACCCCCCTCCACACCCCTGATTGTAAATAATGTAAATAATTCAATGTGATTATCTTGTGTGATGACTGTATTATGATGATAGTATATATGATAGTATATATCTGTATCATGAATCAATTTAAGTGGACCCCGACTTAAACAAGTTGAAAAACTTATTCGGGTGTTACCATTTAGTGGTCAATTGTACGGAATATGTACTTCACTGTGCAACCTACTAATAAAAGTCTCAATCAATCAATCAATAGGCCTTTAATGCACAGTATTGCTGCTTGGATTTGGTTAAATACCAGAATGTAAAGTATCGACCAAGCCTAATGCACAGTACCGTTTTACAGGAAAAAACTTAAAAAAAAAAAAAAACTGGTTCAGATGAAATTGCAAACAATTTTAAAAAGGCTTGTTGAGCCTATTCAAACAGCACTCGCGCCCCCCCTAGTGGAGACTTGCTCACTGTGCCGTTTTCTCTCAAACTTTTTACTAACATCATTCCCATCAGCGCTTAAATGTGCGTTTTTTTTTTTTGCTGTTTATCGCTCACCTGTTCGACTAATTTCTTGCGGATGGCGACCAGTTTGGCTTTCATGCTCTCCTGGGCGTCGGCGGCGGCCCGCGGGTCGTAAGGTTTACTGTGGCCGGGCACGTAGAAGCTGAAGCCGGGGTCCGACACCACGGCAGTGTTCTCCATATCAACCTCATCTTCTCCCTGATCTGGAGTTTAAACAAACAAAACCAATAATTATAATTGACAAGATGTCCGTTTTAAAGTCTCGGGGGTTAAAGACATAGTTGGGCTGCAAAAAAAAAGGCCTACCTTGTGTCTGGAGCTCCGAGGTCGGCTTCGGCTCTGCGCCCGCCGCGCACACGGCTTGTCCCCGGGTGAGAGAGTGCAGCGGCCGGGGGTCTCCCGCTCTCGGCGTGCACCTCAGCCCGGAGCCGCACGGCGCCGTGTAAATCCCGCACAGTTCCTCAGCTTTCAAGGCACAGGCGAGGCAGCATCCACAGCCCGGCTCTCGCAACACCTCCGCGCACCCGGGATCGACCGGCGGACACTGGCTCAGCCTCTCCGGCGTACACGGGGCGCATCGGATCGGCTCCGGCACCGCCGCCGCCACCACCGGAGACCCCAGCGTCCCCGTTGCCAGCACGGAGCACACCGTTGCCACCACGACGCATAATCCACCAAAACGCATCATTAAACAGTATAAAAAGCAATAAATCAACGCAATGTCAATAATCAAAAGTACGCCTGCTTCCTGTTGCGCGTCAGGTTTGATTTAGTCTGTCCGTACGGTGTGCGCAGTCGTATTTA
Source organism: Entelurus aequoreus (assembly GCF_033978785.1). Classification (NCBI taxonomy): domain Eukaryota; kingdom Metazoa; phylum Chordata; class Actinopteri; order Syngnathiformes; family Syngnathidae; genus Entelurus; species Entelurus aequoreus. The sequence goes on along the minus strand of NC_084749.1, from coordinate 38,074,986 downwards.
TAGCCGGGCCGTGCATGTGTTTGACGCATCCGCGTTATGAATGATTTGAGGGGGGGGGGGGAGGGAGGGAGGGAAAAAGGTGTACTGATAGCAAGAGCTCTGATTGGTCCGCCTACGTCAGCTCATTTGAATACAACAATCACGTCATTGTTTATTTTGGAACTGCCAGTAACCGCACGTAATGTAAACCCGGGGTGACGACACAAGTGTTGGATGTTGCAGCCACGCTAAATAAACACATCCCAGTTTCTACCGCTTGTCCATCTTGGGGTTGCGGGAGGGGTGCTGGAGCCTATCCCAGCTGCGGGGGACACCCCGGACAATTTTTTTTTTGTGTGTGTGTTTTTTTTGTGTGTCCCCGCCTACCGCCCGAATGCAGCTGAGATGGGCTCCAGCGACCCCCCCGCGATCCCAAAAGGGACAAGCGGTAGAAAATGGGTGTATGGAAATATTTTTAAATCAACATAAAAAAACACAAGATACAGTTAGTGCACCAACCCAAAAACCCTCCCTCCCCAATTTCTACAGCTTGACCGTCTTGGGTTGCAGAGGTGCTGGAGCCTATCCCAGCTGCATGGTACACCCTGGACTATTTTTTAAAAAAAAAGTGTTTTATTAAATCAACATAAAAAACACAAGATACACTAACAGTTAGTGCACCAACTCAAAAAACCTCCCTCCCCCATTTCTACCGCTTGTCCCTCTCTGGGTTGCGGAGGTGCTGGAGCCTATCCCAGCTGCAGGGTACACCCTGGACAAGTTTTTTATATTTGTTTTATTATCAAATCAACATAAAAAACACAAGATACACTTACAGTTAGTGCACCAACCCAAAAACCGTCCCTCCCCCATTTCTACCACTTGACTGTCTTGGGGCTGCGGGGGTGCTGGAGCCTATCCCAGCTGCGGGGTGCACCCATGACAAGTTTTTTTTAAATTTATTAAATCAACATAACAGACACAAGATACACTTACAGTTAGTGCACCAACCCAAAAACCGTCCCTCCCCCATTTCTACCACTTGACTGTCTTGGGGCTGCGGGGGTGCTGGAGCCTATCCCAGCTGCATGGTACACCCTGGACAAGTGTTTTTTTTTTATCAAATCAACATAAAAAACACAAGATACACTTACAGTTTGAGCACCAACTCAAAAACCCTCCCTCCCCATTTCTAACGCTTGTCCCTCTCGGGATTGCGGAGGTGCTGGAGCCTAACCCAGCTGCAGGGTACACCCTGGAAATGTTTTATATTTTTTATTTGTTTTTATTTTTATTAAATCAACATAAAAAACACAAGATACACTTATAGTTAGTGCACCAACCCAAAAACCCTCCCTACCCCATTTCTACCGCTTGTCCCTCTCGGGGTTGCGGGGGTGCTGGAACCTATCCCAGCTGCAGGGTACACCCTGGACAAGTGTTTTTTTAATTACATCAACATAAAAAACACAATATACACCTACAGTTAGTGCACCAACTCAAAAACCCTCCCTCTCCCATTTCTACCGCTTGTCCCTCTCGGGGTTGTGTGGGGTGCTGGAGCCTATCCCAGCTGCGGGGTACACCCTGGACAAGTTTTTTATATTTTTTTTATTATCAAATCAACATAAAAAACACAAGATACACTTACAGTTAGTGCACCAACCCAAAAACACTCCCTCCCCCATGTCTACCGCTTGTCCCTCTCGGGGTTGCGAGGGGTGCTGGAGCCTATCCCAGCTGTGGGGTTGCGAGGGGTGCTGGAGCCTATCCCAGCTGCGTGGTACACCCTGGACAAGTTTTTTTATTTTTATTAAATCAACATAAAAAACACAAGATACACTTACAGTTAGTGCACCAACCCAAAAACCCTCCCTCCCCCATTTATACCGCTTGACCGTATTGGGGTTGCAGGGGTGCTGGAGCCTATCCCAGCTGCAGGGTACACCCTGGACAAGTGTTTTATTTTTTTTATTTTTTATTAAATCAACATAAAAAACATAAGAGACACTTACAGTTAGTGCACCACCTCAAAAACCCTCCCTCCCCCATTTCTACCGCTTGTCCCTCTCGGGGTTGTGGAGGTGCTGGAGCCTATCCCAGCTGCGGGGTACACCCATGAAAAGTTTTTCTAATTTTTTATTAAATCAACATAACAAACACAAGATACACTTACAGTTAGTGCACCAACCCAAAAACCGTCCCTCCCCCATTTCTACCACTTGACTGTCTTGGGGCTGCGGGGGTGCTGGAGCCTATCCCAGCTGCAGGGTACACCCTGGACAAGTGGGTTTTTTTTTAATTAAATCAACATAAAAAACACAAGATACACTTACAGTTTGAGCACCAACTCAAAAACCCTCCCTCCCCATTTCTAACGCTTGTCCCTCTCGGGGTTGCGGAGGTGCTGGAGCCTATCCCAGCTGCAGGGTACACCCTGGACAAGTTTTTTATATTTGTTTTTATTATCAAATCAACATAAAAAACACAAGATACACTTACAGTTAGTGCACCAACCCAAAAACCCTCCTTACCCCATTTCTACCGCTTGTCCCTCTCGGGGTTGTGGAGGTGCTGGAGCCTATCCCAGCTGCGGGGTGCACCCATGACAAGTTTTTTTTTAATTTATTAAATCAACATAACAAACACAAGATACACTTACAGTTAGTGCACCAACCCAAAAACCGTCCCTCCCCCATTTCTACCACTTGACTGTCTTGGGGCTGCGGGGGTGCTGGAGCCTATCCCAGCTGCAGGGTACACCCTGGACAAGTGTTTTTTTATTTTTATTAAATCAACATAAAAAACACAAGATACACTTACAGTTTGAGCACCAACTCAAAAACCCTCCCTCCCCATTTCTAACGCTTGTCCCTCTCGGGTTTGCGGAGGTGCTGGAGCCTAACCCAGCTGCGGGGTACACCCTGGAAATGTTTTATATTTTTTATTTGTTTTTATTTTTATTAAATCAACATAAAAAACACAAGATACACTTATAGTTAGTGCACCAACCCAAAAACCCTCCCTACCCCATTTCTACCGCTTGTCCCTCTCGGGGTTGCGGAGGTGCTGAAGCCTATCCCAGCTGGGGGGTACACCCTGGACAAGTTTTTTATTTTTATTTTTATGATCAAATCAACATAAAAAACACAAGATACACTTACAGTTAGTGCACCAACTGAAAAACCCTCCCTCCCCATTTCTACTGCTTGTCCCTCTCGGGGTTGCGTGGGGTGCTGGAGCCTATCACAGCTGCGGGGTACACTCTGGACAATCTTTTTATATTTGTTATTATCAAATCAACATAAAAAACACTTGTGTTACAGTTAGTGCACCAACCCAAAAACCCTCCCTACCCCATTTCTACCGCTTGACCGTCTTGGGGTTGCGGGGGTGCTGGAGCCTATCCCAGCTGCGGGGTACACTCTGGACAAGTTTTTTTATTTTCATTAAATCAACATAAAAAACACAAGATACACTTACAGTTAGTGCACCAACTCAAAAACCCTCCCTCCCCATTTCTACCGCTTGTCCCTCTCGGGGTTGCGTGGGGTGCTGGAGCCTATCCCAGCTGCGGGGTACACCCTGGAAATGTGTTATATTTTTATTTATTTTTTATTTTTATTAAATCAACATAAAAAACACAAGATACACTTATAGTTAGTGCACCAACCCAAAAACCCTCCCTACCCCATTTCTACCGCTTGTCCCTCTCGGGGTTGCGGAGGTGCTGAAGCCTATCCCAGCTGGGGGGTACACCCTGGACAAGTTTTTTATTTTTATTTTTATGATCAAATCAACATAAAAAACACAAGATACATTTACAGTTAGTGCACCAACTCAAAAACCCTCCCTCCCCATTTCTACCGCTTGTCCCTCTCGGGGTTGCGTGGGGTGCTGGAGCCTATCACAGCTGCGGGGTACACTCTGGACAATTTTTTTATATTTGTTATTATCAAATCAACATAAAAAACACTTGTGTTACAGTTAGTGCACCAACCCAAAAACCCTCCCTACCCCATTTCTACCGCTTGACCGTCTTGGGGTTGCGGGGGTGCTGGAGCCTATCCCAGCTGCGGGGTACACTCTGGACAAGTTTTTTTATTTTCATTAAATCAACATAAAAAACACAAGATACACTTACAATTAGTGCACCAACTCAAAAACCCTCCCTCCCCATTTCTACCGCTTGTCCCTCTCGGGGTTGCGTGGGGTGCTGGAGCCTATCCCAGCTGCGGGGTGCACCCTGAGATGTGAGTTTGTGCGACTTTAACGAGGGAGCATTGTTGTGTTCATCAGTTTTGCGCAAATAAATGAAAGCCACCGTTGTGTACTTTTTGTGCACTCGCGTACTTGAAACCACACGCACACGCACACGCACGCGCACACGTCTCGTCAGGGCATTTAAGACTAGATTGCGTCCGTGCATGGAGACTCAAATGTGCAAAGCAGCTGTGTCATTACGAGATTTTCACAATAGACGCACACATGACTGGGGAAGTGCGGACCTGACCACGGGCACGTACTTACTTCTGCGTGGGGAACTGTGTCTCCCACGGTGGACCCCAAATGGCCTTTCTTTGTCATTGTAACTGCTGACGCAACACCCTTTAGTGGATCGGCCCATGCAACTGCTTTATAGGATTGCATCATCTGTCAATACGCAGTCATGCTGCATGGCGTGGGCTAAAACACGCATCCTGTGTGGATGATACTGGGTGGTATCAGTAACAGTAATCAATCAATCAATCAATCAATCAATGTTTATTTATATAGCTCTAAATCACAAGTGTCTCAAAGGGCTGTACAAGCCATAACGACATCCTCGGTACAGATGACAATAATTATTTTTTTTACCTTCAATTTGTCAAGATCGTTGCCCTGATTTTGCCCTTCTATCATGATTTAAACAGAAAATAGTCAAGACAAAGAATTGAGACAAACAATAATTGATACTAAGTCGTAAACAATTTAAAATAGAGAAAACCAGGGGCCCCCAAACTTTTTGAGTCGGGGGCCGCATTGGGTTGAAACAATTTGGCGGGGGCCGGGCTGTAAAAAGATATACATAACCATTTTCTACCGCTTATTCCCTTCGGGGTCGCGGGGGGCGCTGGAGCCTATCTCAGCTACAATCGGGCGGAAGGGGGGTACACCCTGGACAAGTCACCACCTCATATATATATATATATATATATATATATATATATATATATATATATATATATATATATATATATAAATATATATATATATATATATATATATATATATATATATATATATATATATATATATATATATATATATATATATATATATATATATATATATATATATATATATGTATATATATATATATATATATATATGTATATATATACTGTATATACTGTATGTATCCATCCATCCATCCATCCTACCGCTTATTCCCTTCGGGGTCGCGGGGGGCGCTGGTGCCTATCTCAGCTACAATCGGGCGGAAGTATATATATATGTGTGTGTATACATACAGTATATATATATATATGTGTGTGTATACATACAGTATATAAATATATATATATATATATATATATATATATATATATATATATATATATATATATATATATATATATATATATATATATATATATATATATATATATATATATATATATATATATATATATATATATATATATGTATATATATATATATATATATATATATATATATATATATTTATATATATATATATGTGTATATATATATATATATATATATATATACTGTATGTATACACATACATATATATATATGATGGCTACATACAATATATACAGTATATATATATATATATACTGTATGTATACACATACATATATATATATATATATATATATATATATATATATATATATATATATATATATATATATATATATATATATATATATATATATATATATATATATATATACATATATATATATATATATATATACTTCCGCCCGATTGTAGCTGAGATAAGCTCCAGCTGCCCCCGCGACCCTGAAGGGGATAAGCAGTAGAAAATGGATGGATGGATATATATATATATATATATATATATATATATATACTTCCGCCCGATTGTAGCTGAGATAGGCTCCAGCTGCCCCCGCGACCCTGAAGGGGATAAGCGGTAGAAATGGATGGATACATAAATATATGTGTATATATATATATATATATATATATATATATATATATATATATATATATATATATATATATATATATATATATATATATATATATACCACATAACTTTCCTCCAGAAGGTCTTATCTTTGTCCATGTGATGTCAGATGAAACCAAAATTGAGCTGTTTGGCCACAATACCCAGCAATATGTTTTGGAGGAGAAAAGGTGAGGCCTTTAATCCCAGGACCACCATGTCTACCGTCAAGGATGGTGGTGGTAGTATTATGATCTGGGCCTGTTTTGCTGCCAATGGAACTGGTGCTTTACAGAGAGTAAATGGGACAATGAAAATAGAGGATTACCTCCAAATTCTTCAGGACAACCTCAAATCATCAGACCGGAGGTTGGGTCTTGGGCGCAGTTGGGTGTTCCAACAGGACAATGACCCCAAACACACGTCAAAAATGGTAAAGAAATGGCTAAATCAGGCAAGAATTAAGGTTTTACAATGGCCTTCCCAAAGTCCTGACTTAAATGTGTGGACAATGCTGAAGAAACAAGTCCATGTCAGAAAAACAACAAATTTAGCTGAACTGCACTAATTTTGTCAAGAGGAGTGGTCAAAAATTTGTGGATGGCTACCAAAAGCGCCATGTTGCAGTGAAACTTGCCAAAGGACATGTAACCAAATATTAACATTGCTGTATGTATACTTTTGACCCAGCAGATTTGGTCACATTTTCAGCAGACCCATAATAAATTCATAAAAGAACCAAAATCATGAATGTTTTTTGTGACCAACAAGTATCACAAAAAAATAAGTGTTGTAGAAATGATTGGAAACTCAAGACAGCCATTACATTATGTTTTGTACAAGTGTATGTAAACTTTTGACTATGACTGTATATATATATATATATATATATATATATATATATATATATATATATATATATATATATATATATATATATATATATATATATATATATATATATATATATATATATATATATATATATATAATAAAAAAAAAATATATATATAAAATAAAAAAAAAATAAAAAAAAAAAAAATAAAAATAAAAAAAAAAAAAATATATATATATATATATATATATATATATATATATATATATATATATATATATATATATATATATATATATATATATATATATATATATATATATATATATATATATATTTTTTTTAACTTTGGACTTCCCACGGGCCAGATTTTGGATGCTGGCGGGCCGTATCTGGCCCGTGGGCCCTAGTTTTGGGACCACTGGGGTGAATCCTCGTTTATTGCTGTCAAAAATAAAAATCAATTCAGCAAAGTGGGAATTTGTAGTTATAAATTAAATATTTTCATAGCTAAAGCATAAATCTGTTTGTACATGTTTACATGATGAGAGACATCTAGACATGAAATAGCATCCACATCAGACCTGGGCAATTATTTTGACTCGGGGGGGCCACATTTAGAAAAAAAAAAAGTGTCTGGGGGCCGGCATATCTGATTTTTTAGGAACATTAATACAAAACCTCACAATAATGTCTGATTGGAAGGCTAAAAACGTTACGACAGACCGCCTTAAAAAACGGAATGGAATTTTATGTTTTTTTTTACTGAATGAGACCCCCAGAATGTACATAAAAATAAAAAATGTGGGATTTACTATGAACGATAAAACACTGAATATTGACAACATATGAACTCGATCGACATATTTTACAATCAAGAGAAACGCACCAAAAATGCAAAAACAGCAAAATATGAACGCAAAGGGTAAAAAAAACTCCACCTACAATCGAATATATCTTATATATCACTAAGCTTTAGAACTTTGTTGTAAAAATCTCCTTCCGCGTCTGTCCCTGACACCCACATTTCCTGCTGGCCGCTCTGGAAACACTCTGTGGAAACGCTCCCCACCCACACTGCTTGGTGCCTCGTCTGAGCTGCTGTGACTTAGATTACCATAGTAATTAGTATATCATGCAAAAGCGCAGATTCCAACCATTGAAATACTTTGTATAGTTCAAGACTTTCGGTCATTTGAAAACATCACTGCACATCATAATGGCGGCTACAGTTTCCATCTTAAAGATCTAAAAAAATCATTTGAGAATGTCCGGCGGGCCAGATTGAAAAGATTAATGGGCCCACGGGCCTTAATTAGGCAAGGTCTGATCCACATAGTAACCTTTACACGTGTTTATTTAATATAGTAATACAGAGCCAATCAGTGGCTCTGATTGGTTGCCATTTTGTATGATAAAACATGCTTAACTTAAGCCAAAAGTACAAAGAAAGAATATGCTTTAAAATAAAATCTGCAACAGAGTGAAGTTGCAAACTTGAAACGTGATTGGGCGAACAACAACGCAAAGACAATAATTCCTTCATTCACCTTTATTACATACACTTGTTTGAGCAAAATAGAGTCAATACTGCAAATTAACTAAATGAAAGCAAAAACTACTATTGGCTCTGATTCAAATATTCTGGCTTTAAAGGCCTACTGAAACCCACTACTACCGACCACGCCGTCTGATATTGATATTATTATATATCAATGATGAAATCGTAACATTGCAACACATGCCAATACGGCCGGGTTAGATTAGTAAAGTGCAATTTTAAATTTCCCGCAAAATATCCTGCTGAAAACGTCTCGGTATGATGACGTTTGCGCGTGACTAAATTGAGCTAAAATTCACATTTAAGTCGTGTCCCTGGGTTTTCTGTCAGTCCTGTTAACTGCATGACCCCTCTGAATTTTTAAAAATATTTCCCAAGTCACATGATCCAAGAGAAGTTAGATTCGATTATTTTCAGGCATAACAAGAGGATAGGGAAACAGACATTTGGAGGGAGTGTAAAGGTAGCAAAAGTGTTTGATAAATATCTCCACAGTGCCTCCATAGATTGATTTCAAATTTCCAGGACTTATGCAGATCCCAAATACACAACAGCAGATACCAGTAGGTAAGAAATGTTGGTTTTGCATATTAATGCATATTTTGGGAATGTTGCCAATCGTTTACAATCATTACGAGAGACATGACAATGGATGTTATTATTATTATTATTATTATTATTTAGCATTCTAAAGATTAAATAAATGCGATTAAAAGTTTGCTTTCATTGGAGCTTAAGGGAGCTGCGCAATTTTGCCTATAAAGCCCTTAAAAAAACAACCAAACACTTCCATTGAGGTTTTGTATACATGATGTAAGTATATATGTAATGTAGTAATCGCCACATTTATAATAACATTTAATATTTACATATTTTGATCCCTTTAAGCATACGCGGCGCATTAATTCATCACTGTTTTATTACTCACTGCAGACAATATCAGAGTCAACAAACATAATAAAACGTATCTTTCTGTATGAGGTCTGCTATAATTATGATGCCGACTACTAGGATGTTCATATATTCACATTTAGGTGACTCATAACCCTCACGAAGAAACGGGGTGGGGATCGGGGGGGAACATGATTCTTTTTGTGTCGTCCTCGCCAGTTTCGGATCCTAAATGGCTCTCAAAGTGAACCAACTTGTCGGAATACCTACTCAGACATCTTCTGTCCAGGCGAGATGCATGATTTATGATCTACAATAAACTTACAGGGAGCAAGGAAGCGAGAAAGCAGCAGACCACTCGATGATGTAAACATAGGGACACAGGAAGTGATCACAGCGCTGCTACTTTGTCTGCGTTAGCACTTATAATAACAATATCACTAATTCTTAATATTAAAATCATGAAATGTAAATGGAGTATTGTTGGCACTTTTTGAATGGTTATTTATTGGATTTCATGGGTGAAATAGAGGAGCTCCCATTGGCTTTTATTTACAAGTTAGAATGCATATTTTTTTTTATTTCATAATGATTGTAAACGATAGGCAACATTTCAAAAATAGTGCAGTTCCCTTTTAAGGCTGCGTTTGTTTTTCTACTTACAGTAAAACTTCTGATGTAAACTCATGAATGTCACGACAGGCAGTCCAAATGTTTTGTTTGTTTCTACTTTTACTGAAAATGATTTTGTTTAAAGAAAACTACCCCAAAACATATAACTAGTTGAAAAATAATAAAAATAAATAAATGGTCGCTTGTTTTTGCAATAAAGAGATTGTCAATATATTAAGGGTGTAACGGTACACAACAATTCCGGTTCGGTACGTACCTCGGTTTAGAGGTCACGGTTCGGTTCATTTTCGGGACAGTAAGAAAACAACAAAATATACATTTTATGGTTATTTATTTACCAAAATTTGTAAACAATGGCTTTATCCTTTTAACATTGCTTTAAAATAGCTCTGTGTGTGATGGATGTGAGCCACCACTAGGCTGATCAGTGCAACAGCAGTCATGAATGCTAAGCATAACAATAACATACATATACACACAGGGTCCATTGCCAGGGTTAATGCAGTCAACATATATAAAATAAAAACTAAATAAGATAAGGCTCAGAATTGGTTTCTTAACAAAACCTTTCTACATATAAAGTGCAACATTTCCACATATAAAGTGCAACATTAAACTGATTCAAGTTGTTGCTCCGATTAAATAAAATGACAAAACGTTTCTTCTCCATACAAAAAGTGCAACATTAAACAGTTTCAAGTCAACTCAGCCTCAGATTAACTTTTATTTCCCCCCCAGCCTTTAACCCTGGTGACTTTCACTCAATTTTCATATTTTTTGCCAGAAAAATCAGTTTATCCACATTGTCTGCAGAAAGAGCAGACCTGCTTGCAGTTAAAATGTCTCCAGCTGTGGAAAATACCCTTTCACTGGGCACGGAGGTAGCAGGTATGGCGAGGTAGTGCCTGGCTAACTTGGCAGTAAGAGGATATATGGGCTCATTGTTCTTCCACCATAGAAGTGGGTCAAAATCTAGTTTTTAATGCAATATGGTCTTAAATCTGATGCTATAAAAAAAACCAACAGCATTTGTTATTGCTTTAGCCCTGCCTGACTCGCCGAGGAGAAGCTGCTTGAATGCGGTGGGAGCTGTGTTTGTTCGTCTTTCTCTTCGTTGAAGCGATGTTATCCATTGTTGTATCGCACCGCAAAGCCCAAATGTTCCCAAACGGGAGATCTTAACGAGGCAAGAGGGTCTTCCAGCTCTGGCTTTTGCATGTTGTAGTAGCCCGGTCACTGCTAGCATGCCGTGTGTTGTGCCTCAGTGTGCATTGTTTACACAACGTGCGGTATGCTACTTAATATGTCCGTGTGGAAACTCGTTCGGTACACCTCCGAACCGAACCGAACCCCCCGTACTGAAACGGTTCAATACAAATACACGTACCGTTACACCCTATATATATATATATATATATATATATATATATATATATATATATATATATATATATATATATATATATATATATATATATATATATATATATATATATATATAAGCAACTAATTAATGGTTCATATGTTCCCCATACTAAAGTGTTACCATATATATATAAATATATATACAGTACAGGCCAAAAGTTTGGACACACCTTCTCATTCAATGCGTTTTCTTTATTTTTGTATTTACATTGTAGATTGTCACTGAAGGCATCAAAACTATGAATGAACACATGTGGAGTTATGCACTTAACAAAAAAAGATGAAATAACTGAAAACATGTTTTATATTCTACTTTCTTCAAAATAGTTACCCTATACTGCTTTGCACACTCTACGCATTCTCTCGATGAGCTTCAAGAGTAGTCACCTGAAATGGTTTTCACTTCACAGGTGTGCTTCAATAATTTTCACAGAACTATATCAATGACTGCGGTTACATGGGCATTTTCAAACGTTTTTGGTACCCAGCTGTTCAGTTTCCCCTCGGAGGTCAGTTTTCCAATTGTTAAGTTTACGGTGTTTACATGCGCTGCGAGAACTAGCGTATGCCGTTTACATGTGAAGACTGCTAGACTGCTGCCAAGGTCCATTAGGTCGTAATGGACAAAACCGGCAGAATTCCAGCCGTTGGTGTTGTTCTGTTTTTTAGCCTTATAGTATGCCGTCTTGAGCGTCTTCCAACAATACTTAACCTGCTTGGTTGTCCTAACATAGCCAGCACTGCGCAAGTCTTCACACAATTTTTTTTTTTATAAATGTCACCGTTCCTGTGCTTTCTTCCATCTATACGCGCCATAATGTTAAGTTCTTTCAGAATGCTAAGGCAGACCGTAGTCTCTCCGTCACACCAGTAATGCTGACTTTTGCTCGCTATGCTGTTTGTTTGTATTTCTCCTTCTCTTCCTCGTTTTCATGTCTCTACCGCCCCGTTTTTTAAGTGTCACTCGACGTAACACCGTAAACGTGACGACGTTCCGTCCGACGTCGGAGTAAATAGGTCTCGGGTGTATACATGCGTGATTAAACGGTTGTGGACAGGCGTACCCCAGCAGTCCAAAACGGTTGGGGCCCGGAACGGTTAATTTCACGCGTTTCCATGTGCAGTGCAAACCTTTTTCCCGAGGGAAAACTGAACAGCAGGGGACCAAAAACGTTTGGAAATGTGCATGTAACCAGGCTCAATGTTCAGTATCTCATGCAGCATCTGAAGTGGGGTTACTAATTGTTTATTTTACATTGGGTCGAGGAGGAGGAGTCCCAACCCCGCTTTACCATTTACCTCTTGCTTGGTATACTTGCTCGCCCCGGTATAAACTATTTGCTTGCCTAACAGAATTGCTATTGCGACATCCAGTGGACACATTTAGAAATTCAGTTTTTTAACTTAAAAATGCAGCTCAATTTTACACATCTTGCGGGCCGGCTTGAACCGCATGTTTGACATCCCTGGTCTAGACATAAAGAAAATGTTATTGCATGAAGTTGACTCCAGTCTTGCAAAGGGCATAAACCTTGCCATCCCATCCATCCATCCATCTTCTTCCGCTCATCCGAGGTCGGGTCACGGGGGCAGCTGCCTAAGCAGGGAAGCCCAGACTTCCCTCTCCCCAGCCCCTTTGTCCAGCTCCTCCCGGGGGATCCCGAGGCGTTCCCAGGCCAGCCAAGAGACATAGTCTTCCCAACGTGTCCTGGGTCTTCCCCGTGGCCTCCGACCGGTTGGACGTGCCCGAAAAACCTCCCGAGGGAGGCGTTTGGGTGGCATCCTGACCAGATGCCCGAACCACCTCATCTGGCTCCTCTCGATGTGAAGGAGCAGCGGCTTTACTTTGAGCTCCCCCCGGATGGCAGAGCTTCTCACCCTATCTCTAAGGGAGAGCCCCGCCACCTGGCGGAGGAAACTCATTTGAGCCGCTTGTACCCGTGATCTTGTCCTTTTGGTCATAACCCAAAGCTCATGACCATAGGTGAGGATGGGAATGTAGATCGACCGGTAAATTAAAAGCTTTGCCTTCCGGCTCAGCTCCTTTTTCACCACAACGGATCGAAACAGCGTCCGCATTACTGAAGACACCTCACCGATCTGCCTGTCAATCTCACAATCAACTCTTCCGTCATTCGTGAACAAGACTCCGAGGTACTTGAACTCCTCCACATGGGGCAGGGTCTCCTCCCCAACCCGGAGATGGCACTCCACCCTTTTCCGGGCAAGAACCAAATACCCGGACTTGGAGGTTCTAATTGTCATCCCAGTCGCTTCACACTCGGCTGCGAACCTTGCCATCCCAAATATTGGAAATACTCAAGATGCCATTTGTTGATATTCCCGTTGAATTCGATGCTGTTGAAAGGATGCATTTTTTGCCTATGGCTGCATTTCTTTATTTCCAGTCTGCATGAGTATGTTGAGAAAAGCTTACCATTCTCAACATTTGCAATTTAGGCAGGGTAGGGGCTAAGTTGAAAGAATGGCGGCAGAGGAGAAACCCGTAGTGAAAAAAAGAACAGAAATATTGTGAACCTCGTTTTCCATTGGTACGCAAAAACTTTCATGGATTTGGGACAATGGTACACTGTTAGAATTCAGGCCCTAAGGAACTAACACAGTTTTCCTATATAAGTTTCAATCTGAGACACGAGACTTTGTTTGTGTCAGTCAGTCCTTAGCTGAACTGTAATTTTAGGATCCAGCGTAGCCGGGAGCTGGCACATAAACTAAATGATCCATGCTTTTCATTATGTAGCTCATGCGCCCTAACCTCCAAGTGCTTAAACAAGCTTGTGCTTGAGAATACTGTACGTGGCTATCAAATAATAGACGGTACACTCTCACTGCTTGCTGAGTTAAAACATCTTAACATTGTCTAACCCAAAAATTTGAAAGAGCCATAATGGACCAAAAATACAAAAAAGTAATCTGTTTGGAGCCGCAAAAAATTAAAAGATGTCTATAAGTATTATAATGAAGACAACACATGAATTAAGTGTCTATATTAGCTATATCAGCCTACTATCAAAATGACTATGTGTCGCAGGCTGACGCAAATCTTCAATGACAGAAATGTTGAAATGTAATATTTATTCTACACATTTTTACAACATTGGAAAACATTAGTAAAACTTCTCAGAGGGTGAGATAACTCCTGGAAATGACTTTCTTAGAATAGATAGATAGATAGATAGTACTTTATTGATTCCTTCAGGAGAGTTCCCTCAGGAAAATTTAAAATGACCAAAGGTATAGATGTGTGTGTTCAAGTTAAAGGAAATGGCAGGCCGTCTTCTTCTAATGGATTTATTACAATCTTTGCAAGCTGGCTAACGTTTGCTGTGGTCTGGAACAACATGGCACACTAACAACTATCAAACATGCAGCCAATATTACATACATATAATGTGTCGTGAAACATGAAAAAAAAAACTAAATACACAGAGGACATAAGTAAAGGAAATTAAATGAGCTCAAATATAGCTACACATGAGGCATAATGATGCAATATGTACATATATCTGGCCTAAATAGCATGTTAGCATCGATTAGCTTGCCGTCATGCAGTGACCAAATATGCCTGATTAGCACTCCATAACAAGTCAATAATATCAACAAAGCTCACCTTTGTGCATTAACGCACAGTATAAAACGTTTGGTGGACAAAATACAACAGTATAAAAGCACAGTATAAAACGTTTGGTGGACAAAATGAGACAAAGAAGAAGTGGCATAAAATACCTCTTTCTGTGGCAGCGTCGGAGAAAGTTGTACATGTAAACAAACTGTTGAGTCACAGTCCACACAACGGTGAGTTCAAGGGCCGCTGAAATTATTAGGACAAAACGGCATTCGCCAAATATTCTTATCAGTGAAGCATAAACACATATTAAACTGTGGGCTTTGTAACAATTAGGAAGTTTTGTGTCATGTGTGTCCTCCTACAGAAACCATATCACAACAAAAAATATATTTTTCACCCCATTTTTTTTCATTTCCATACATTTTTGAAAAAGCTCCATGGAGCCACCAGGGCGACGCTAATGAGCCGCATGTGGCTCTAGAGCCGCGGGTTGCTGACCCCCGGTCTAATGAATCCAACGCCTAATTCAAAGGGCAATATGGATGATCATATGATTACAGCATGTTTTAATGTAAGAGATTCAAATGTTTGTTGACTTTTTTCTGTGCTGTCGGATCAGGCAAGCAGAGTCATCTCAGGTCACGGGCAGACCTGCTTTTTATTTGCGCTGCTGGATCTCAGCCCGACCAAAACCATAAAACCAAGCCCGTGTATCGTTGCTGCAGGGTTCATTTTGGGTAGCGCAATGAAAACAGATGTTTTTATTAGCACCTTCGCATTTCACATGACGAAGATCAAACGACGCTGGATATTTTAACATCCCACACCTGGAATGTTTACCTTTTGTCAAAAAAACTTCTCTGTTGTGTCAGGAGAGCCTCAAATCTAGGGACAAAAAACACAAACGCACACGCACACACACACACACACACACGCACACACACACACACACACACACACTACTCAATTCCATTCATGGTTCTTAAGACCTTGTCCTTAAGAGAGTGTCAAAAGGGGGGTATCTATGACGTATGAGCTCTAAAAACTGGGTTGTTTGAACTCACACCCATGGAAAGAATGTACACCTGCGGCATTAATATTACACAACCGGCTCGTAAGGTTAACATGTATAATGGTTCCCTTCGGAAGGGGAGCTTCATGGGCACACATGATTAAAGGAGGGCCCCTTCGAACAAGATAACGCCTGTACTTGTGTATACGTCTGCTGCAGGTTTTGTTGCATTATTGTTAAAGGCCTACTGAAACCCACTACTACCGACCACGCAGTCTGATAGTTTATATATCAATGATGAAATCTTAACATTGCAACACATGCCAATACGGCCGGGTTAGATTAGTAAAGTGGAATTTTAAATTTCCCGCGAAATATCCTGCTGAAAACATCTCGGTATGATGACGTTTGCGCATGACGTCACGGATTGTAGCGGACATTTTGGGACACCATTGTGGCCAGCTATTAAGTCGTCTGTTTTCATCGCAAAATTCCACAGTATTCTGGACATCTGTGTTGGTGAATCTTTTGCAATTTGTTTAATGAACAATGAAGACAGCAAAGAAGAAAGCTGTAGGTGGGAAGCGGTGTATTAGCGGCCGGCTGCAGCAACACAAACACATAGAGAACTGGGACAACAGAGACTCTTACCAGGAGGATTTTGAGTTGGATAGCAGACGCGCTACCGTGAGTACGCAGCTGCGGCTTCCAAACATTTGATCGCTTGCCCGTACGTGCGTGCCGCTATGTGCATGTCACGTACGTGACTTTGGGGAAATATATGTGCTGTATGAAATTTGCGGAAGTGAACGGTACTTTGTGCTGTGGGATTGAGTGTGTTGTGCGGGTGTTTGATTTGTATTGGCGGGTTATATGGACGGGAGGGGGGAGGTGTTTGTTATGTGGCATATTAAATATAAGCCTTGTTGTGTTGTGGCTAATAGAGTATATATATATGTCTTGTGTGTATTTACTGTTTTAGTCATTCCCAGCTGAATATCAGGTCCCACCCGCCTCTCACAGCATCTTCCCTATCTGAATCGCTTCCACTGCTCTCTAATCCTTCACTCTCACTTTCCTCATCCACAAATCTTTCATCCTCGCTGAAATTAATAGGGTAATCGTCGCTTTCTCGGTCCGAATCGCTCTCGCTGCTTGTGGCCATGAATGTACACAATGAGCAGATGTGAGAAGCTCCACAACCTGTGACGTCACGCTACTTCCGTTACAGGCAAGGCTTTTTTATCAGCGACCAAAAGTTGCGAACTTTATCGTCAATGTTCTCTACTAAATCCTTTCAGCAAAAATATGGCAATATCGCGATATGATCAAGTATGACACATAGAATGGACCTGCTATCCCCGTTTAAATACGAAAATCGCATTTCAGTAGGCCTTTAACAGTAGCAACTTTGATTATTGGAAAATGTGTTTCCCGCATATTCTATTAATCCCAAAACTGTGTATTTAATTAAATTCTGGTTGAAGTAAAATAGTATACATTAGTATTGTCCCGATACCAATATTTTAGTACCGGTACCGCGGGGGGGGGGGGGGGGGGGGGGGGCGTGTATATTGAAGCGTCCCGGAAGAGTTAGTGCTGCAAGGGGTTCTGGGTATTTGGTACTTCTCCCTACGTCCGTGTACCACTCCGTACAGCGGCGTTTTAAAAAGTCATACATTTTACTTTTTGAAACCGATACCGATAATTTCCGATATCACATTTTAAAGCATTTATTGACCGATAATATCGGCAGTCCGATATTATCGGACATCTCTAAACAAATGTTTCTTATTGCAAGTTTGTTTTTAAATAAAATAGTGAGCCTACTAGACAACTTGTCTTTTAGTAGTAAGTAAGCAAAGAAATGATCCTAATTAGTCTGCTGACATATGCAGTAACATATTGTGTCATTTATATTCTATTATTTTGTCAACATTATGAGGGACAAGCTGTAAAAATGGATTATTAATCCACTTGTTCGTTTACTGTTAATATCTGCTTACTTTCTCTTTTTACATGTTCTATCTACACTTCTGTTAAACGTAATAATCACTTATTTTGGATACTTTACATTAGTTTTGGATGATACCACAAATTTAGGTATCGATCCGATACCAAGTAGTTACATGATCATACATTGGTAATATTCAAAGTAATCATGTGTCCAGGGACATATTAGAACATCTGGAAGGAAAGGACACACACGTGCGGATGTTGTTTCTGGACTTCAGCTCGGCGTTCAACACCATCATCCCGCAGCACTTGGTGAGCAAACTGGCTGCCCTTGGATTCAGTACCCCCCTATGCAACTGGCTGCTTGACTTCCTCACAGACAGACCCCAATCTGTGAGAGTGGGCAACAACACCTCCAGTGCCATCTCCCTGAGCACCGGCTCCCCCCAGGGCTGCGTCCTGAGTCCGCTGCTGTTCACGTTGATGACCCATGACTGCTGCACCAGGTCCACTACTAACCACATTGTGAAGTATGCGGACGACACGACAGTAGTGGGCCTCATCCGTGACAACAACGACATGGACTACAGGGAGGAGGTGAAACATCTGGTTGACTGGTGCAGAACCAACAACCTGGTCCTGAACGTTGACAAGACCAATGAGATCATCGTCGACTTCAGGAGGCACCAGTCCAGCCACACTCCACTCTTCATCAACGGCACAGCAGTGGAGATCGTAAGCAGCACCAAGCTCTTGTAAAAAGAGCTCAGCAGCGCATGCACTTTTTGCGTCGGATGAAAAGAGCACAGCTCCCTCTCCCCATTCTCACCACATTCTACAGAGGCACTATAGAGAGCCTACTGACCAACTGCATCTCTGTCCATACTTGCCAATCCTCCTGATTTTCCCGGGAGACTCCCGAATTTCAGTGTCCCTCCCGAAAATCTCCCGGGGCAACCATTCTCCCTATTTCCACACGGACAACAATGTTGGTGGGGTGCCTTAAAGACACTGCCTTTAACGTCCTCTCTTACCTGAAACCTTCACTTCTTAACAGCCGCATGCTGTCCGGGCGTCCGCTTTCCCTCCATAATAACAGCGTACCGGCCCAGTCACATAATAATGTAGCGTTGGACGGGTTTAACAATGGTCTTTACTCGAAGATGTCAAGAAATGCTGACACGTTGTATGACCTTATAACCGGAGCAGTGGCGTGCAGTCAGGGGGTGCAGGTGAGGCGGGACCTCACGTGCCATCATGGAAAGACAAAAAATTAAAAAAGAAAAAAAAAAATTAAATTGTTATATGTATCCAGTGATTATACTATAAAGTTATTTTCCATTTAACTTCACCAGTTTTAGATTATTATTATTCAAAATCGCTGAATTTTCACATTTGCTGTTCAAATATTGAGAAGAGTCGGGACCCCGGGTGGACCGCTAGCCTGTGCATCGGTTGGGAACATCTCTGCGCTGCTGACCCGTCTCCGCTCGGGACGGTTTCCTGCTGGCCCCACTATGGACTGGACTCTCACTGATGTGTTGGATCCACTGTGGACTGGACTTTCACAATATTATGTCAGACCCACTCGACATCCATTGCTTTCGGTCTCCCCTAGGGGGGAGGGGGGGGGGGGGGTCCTCTCCAAGGTTTCTCATAGTCATTCACACCGACGTCCCACTGGGGTGAGTTTTTCCTTGCCCGTATGTGGGCTCTGTACCGAGGATGTCGTTGTGGATTGTGCAGCCCTTTGAGACACTTGTGATTTAGGGCTATATAAATAAACATTGATTGACATTGATTGATATTATACATTTCCATGGTTTAGTTAGCTGAGGTATATAATGTACAGTGTATTTTGTCAACAACTGTATGTGTGTAACGTATTTCTTGTGCTGAGGAATCATAAAACTGCTGCGAAGACGCACTGGGTGAGGCTCGCAGTAATCCCGCCTCCTTGTGCTGGATAATGCACCCCCGCCGTAGAATGCACCCCCTGAAAGGAGTGTTATATCAACTAAAGCCCACACTTAATTTTTCCATGTGCTAGATTGAATCTACTTAAAAAAGTTATTTAATAAGAAGCCAAAAAGTGCAAAAACAATAATGTTCGTGTTGGAGGAGTTGTGAATGACTGCTGGGCCACAACATTAGGTACACCTGCAGACTGCAGCACGGATTTCATATTTCAGTCATTCACAACTCCTCCAACACGTGCATTCTACGGCAGGGGTGCATTAATCCAGCACAACAGAGGCGCATGGACTTCATTTATAAGTAAAGGTAAGACCATAATAACGTTTTTTTTATTAAATGTGCTTTTTTGTGTGCTACAGTTTGTATGTGTAAAGTTAAAGTTACGTTAAAGTACCAATGATTGTCACACACACACTAGGTGTAATGAAATTTGTCCTCTGCATTTGACCCATCCCCTTGTTCACCCCCTGGGAGGTGAGGGGAGCAGTGGGCAGCAGCGACACCGCGCCCGGGAATACTTTTTGGTGATTTAACCCCCAATTCCAACCCTTGATGCTGAGTGCCAAGCAGGGAAGAATGCTGGTATGAGCTTTTAAACATAACCCGTTAACTGCTGCCAATCAAATGGTGAATAAGATACTCTTTAGGGTTCATATGTTTGTAAATCTGACTGTAATGAAGTCAGTGCCTCACCAGCCATGAACCTCACCGCACGTCACTGAACCAGAGGTGGGTAGTAACGCGCTACATTTACTCTGTTACATCTACTTGAGTAACTTTTGGGATAAATTGTACTTCTAAGAGTAGTTTTAATGCAACATACTTGCACTTTTACTTGAGTATATTTATAGAGAAGAAACACTACTTTTACACCACTCCATTTATCTACATTCATTTGTTTGTTTTGGTTTGTCAGACAGACCTTCAAAGTAGGATCTATCGCATGCCTGCGTTTCACCAGATACAGTCACTGGTGACGTTTCACTCCGTTTTACCAATGAAATGCAGTCACTGGTGACGTTGGACTCCGTTTCACCAATCAAACAGAGCCAGGCGGTCACATGACCGTCACACGTGGACCCCGACTTAAACAAGTTGAAAAACTTATTGAGGTGTTACCATTTAGTGGTCAATTGTACGGAATATGTACTGTACTGTGCAATCTACTAATAAAAGTGTGAAGGAAAAAAGACACTTTTTTATTTCAACCGTACCTCCCGTCAAAAGCCTAAAGACTGACCGCACAGTTGCTGTCTTCACAATAAAAGTGCTGCTCCATCGCGCCTGCGCTAACAAAATAAGAGTCTCCGAAAGCCAGCAAGCTATGGAGTTTGCCGCCAATGTATTTCTTGTAAAGTGTATAAAAACGAATATGGAAGCTGGACAAATAAGATGCCAAAAACCAACCACTTTCATGTGGTATTGGACAGGAAGGAGGAACTTTTTTTCTCCTCCATTTGAAAACGTGGACGTTATCAGCACTGCTGTCTGATTCCTATCAATGCAAGTCATCAGAATCAGGTAATACACCAACTTATATTCTTGTCTTCATGAAAGAAAGGAATCTATATGTTAAACATGCATGTATATTCATTAAAACACCTTTAACATGTGAACAAAAACGGCAAAATAAATAAATATAAATGATATACTGTATATATAAATGTATGTATGTATATATATATATGTATATATATATATATATATATATATATATATATATATATATATATATATATATATATATATATATATATATATATATATATATATATATATACATATATATATATATGATATGTGTGTGCATGCTTATGTATATATGAGGTAGATCACCTAGACTTGGTCATTTAAAAAGTAGCTCACCTGCTGAAAAAGTGTGGTCACCCCTGGCTTACATGAACTCAACGTCAAATTTGAGGAAGCACATCGCGGTAAGTAACGTTAGTAGATATGTTGGCTGTCACCGTAGGCTGATGTTAGCTTCCCTGCTATGAATCACTGTCAAATGTACATCGTGTGGGGACATTTATTAACGCACTGCAACCTCATAGAGAGACAGACAAAGACACACACACACACACACACACACACACACACACACACACACACACACACACACACACACACACACACACACACACACACACACACACACACACACACACACACACACACACACACACACACACACACACGCACACACTCATGCATGCATAAAAACACCAATCAGAAGTGCACAGTGTGTTCTCAGGTGCAGCCCACACCTATCAGTTTATGGTTTGGGTAAAGGCTAACTTGTTATTTTCCTTTGTAATCTTTGCCTACTGAGACTATGGTGCTGTTATGTTATGTATTGTGGCTCAATTTGCCTGAATTTTTTATGTTAATGTATTATTATTTAATATATATTATTGTTTTAGTTGCTTAAGAGATATTCCTTGCTCTGAATTTGCTCATTGCTATTTTTATGTTTTTGTGCATTATTTGTTGCCGTCATCATTAAACGAACAGGTTACTCTTCAGTTACTCAGTACTTGAGTAGTTTTTTCACAACATACTTTTTGCTTTTACTCAAGTAAATATTTGGGTGACTACTCCTTACTTTTACTTGAGTAATACATCTCTAAAGTAACAGTACTCTTACTTGAGTACAATTTCTGGCTACTCTACCCACCTCTGCTTATAACTGGTTTAATGAAAACGCAAGGCATACTTGGTTCAACAGCCATACATGTCACACTGACGATGTCCGTATAAACAACTTTAACACTGTTACTAATATGCGCCACACTGTGAACCCACACCAAACAAGAATGACAAACACATTTCGGGAGAACATCCGCACTGTAACACAACATAAACACAACAGAACAATTACCCAGAATCCCTTGCAGCACTAACTCTTTCCGGACGCTACAATAAAATCTACGGCTTTTGGAGCTCAGTGCATAACTGCACACACAACAAGAAGGAGACGAAGCAGAAGAACGAAGAAGAGACCTGGCGACAACGAGTAAGAAGAAGAAATACGCTTGCAAGTTCCAAAATGATTGGAAAAAAGAATTTCATTTCATCCAGGAGTCAGGACAGCTCGAAGGGGAAGGGGTATGCTGCCTGCATCTGTGTTATTCTTATCTACTTCATTAAAGGCCTACTGAAATTATTTTTTGTTATTTAAACGGGGATAGCAGATCCATTCTATGTGTCATACTTGATCATTTCGCGATATTGCCATATTTTTGCTGAAAGGATTTAGTAGAGAACATCGACGATAAAGTTCGCAACTTTTGCTCGCTGATAAAAAAAGCCTAGCCTGTACCGGAAGTAGCGTGACGTTGCGTGTTAAAGGGCTCCTCACATTTCCCCATTGTTTACACCAGCAGCGAGAGCGATTCTGACCGAGAAAGCGACGGTTACCCCATTAATTTGAGCGAGGATGAAAGATTTGTGGATGAGGAACGTCAGAGTGAAGGACTAGAGTGCAGTGCAGGACGTATCTTTTTTCGCTCTGACCGTAACTTAGGTACAAGGGTTCATTGGATTCCACACTTTCTCCTTTTTCTATTGTGGATCACGGATTTGCATTTTAAACCACCTCGGATACTATATCCTCTTGAAAATGAGAGTCGAGAACGCGAAATGGACATTCACAGTGACTTTTATCTCCACGACAATACATCGGGGAAGCACTTTAGCTACGGAGCTAACGTGATAGCATCGTCCTTAAATGCAGATAGAAACAAAAGAAATAAGCCCCTGACTGGAAGGATAGACAGAAGATCAACAATACTACTATCAGGAGACACCGAACCAAAAACTGGACCTGTAACCACACGGTTAATGCTGTGC
Organism: Entelurus aequoreus; assembly: GCF_033978785.1. Taxonomy (NCBI): domain Eukaryota; kingdom Metazoa; phylum Chordata; class Actinopteri; order Syngnathiformes; family Syngnathidae; genus Entelurus; species Entelurus aequoreus. Next base: position 38,051,071 of record NC_084749.1, on the reverse strand, counting down.
CGCCTGTCGAAGCCTAGTAATGCTGTTGCTAACGACGCCATTGAAGCTAACTTAGCTACGGGACCTCGTCAGAGCTATGATAAAAACATTAGCGCTCCACCTACGCCAGCCCTCATCTGCTCATCAACACCCGTGCTCACCTGCGTTCCAGCGATCGACGGCGCGACGAAGGACTTCACCCGATCATCAATGCGGTCGGCGGCTAGCGTCGGATAGCGCGTCTGCTATCCAACTCAAAGTCCTCCTGGTTGCGTTGCTGCAGCCGGCTGCTAATACACCGATCCCACCTACAGCTTTCTTCTTTGCAGTCTCCATTGTTCATTAAACAAATTGCAAAAGATTCACCAACACAGATGTCCAGAATACTGTGGAATTTTGCGATGAAAACAGAGCTTTTCGTATTGTGATACAATGTGTCCGGATACTTCCGGTTCAACCATTGACGTCACGCGCAAACGTCATCATATCGAAACGTTTTCAGCCGGAAGTTTGCCGGGAAATTTAAAATTGCACTTTATAAGTTAACCCGGCCGAATTGGCATGTGTTGCAATGTTAAGATTTCATCATTGATGTATAAACTATCAGACTGTGTGGTCGGTAGTAGTGGGTTTCAGTAGGCCTTTAACTGATTCTTTGGTCTAATCCAGTGGTTCTTAACCTTGTTGGAGGTACAGAACCCCACCAGTTTCATATGCGCATTCACCAAACCCTTCTTTAGTGAAAAATAAATAGTTTTGTTTGTTTTCAAATTCAAGAAAAAGTCATGTTTTTTTTTACTGGTGCACAAAATGAACCGTGCGTGAACATCACCTTGTTCAAAGAACAAAACCAACGCAGTGCATGGACTCTCAAAAAATTACACACCTTACACACATTACCATGAATTGATTAATGTGGACTTAAACAAGTTGAAAAACGTATTCGGGTGTTACCATTTAGTGGTCAATTGTACGGAATATGTACTGTACTGTGTAAACTGTACTGTTTTATATAATGTATTCTTGTGCTTTGCAATCTGCTAGTAAAAGTTTAAATCAATCAATCAAACAACCTGCAAATCAGATGGAAAATTAGAGGGAACATGTTTGGGTGTATCCATAATACGCCGATAGGGAGAAGTTTTTATTCACACGATAAGTCGGATGTGTCTTTACCTCCGTGGCGGAGACTCCGCCGAACCCCTGAGGCTGACTCACCGAACCCCAAGGGTTCGATCGAACCCAGATTAAGAACCACTGGTTTAATCGTTGGTATCATATTTGCACATATCATATTTGTTGATGTTTTCTGTTGTTATTTTTTGTTGTTGTTGTCTTTCTCTATCGTATCCCCCTCCTGTCCCCGCAGTTTCCCCCTCTGTCATTTTCTTTCTTCTTTCTATCCCACCCTGCTCCGGTCCGGCTGGGCCAAACACTAAATATTTGTATTTAATAAAGTCAAATACAAATAGGGCAACAAGAGAAGTATCACACTACTCTTTTGTAAAGCAAATCTGTACAGTAGATATGGGCATCTACATCAACAATAGGATTTGTGCGAGTGGCTGGACAAGACAAAAACAAAAAGTACCCCAAAATGTACCAAAACTGCCGACCATAGCTTTTTTTGAGGTGGGTGTCTCTCGATAGGTCAATCAATCAAAGTTGACTTATATAGCCCTTAATCACAAATGTCTCAAAGGGCTGCACAAACCACAACGACATCCTCGGCTCAGATCCCACATCAGGGCAAGAAAAAACTCAACCTAATGGGAACGACCAGAAACCTTGGAAGGCACCACAAGTGCATATAAGGGCGTGCATCGCTGGTAACTTTGTTTTCCTTCTGTGCAAGATGTGTCGAAAATAACATACCGGCATACTTTCGGTTTAAAGTGAGTAAGAAGGACTGTAACACACGATGTAGTAAAACCTTTACTCTTTAAAAATAGTTACGTTCTCAATCACAGTAAATAGTACAACCGGTTACTCGTTGCATCCCGAGTTGCGTTCTTCTAGTGACGTGACAAGATGCCAAAGTTATCAGTCTCAAAAAGTAGTGGTTTGCTTGTCCACAGGATAATGACAAAAGCGGCATTATCAGATATTCCCACTAAGAAAGCACTTTTTTTTAAACTACTGTATTGTTTCAGGGAAACCAGAATGCTGTTGCCGTGTGGATGAAAGGCCAATACAATACACACCCAATATAATACTTTTCATCTGACCTACAAAGTTTTTATGTACTTCTACGGTCCTCACAATATTTCCTTAATCTGATACTCTGTGTCTCATTTTAAATGGAACATGTCCTTAAAGGCCTACTGAAACCCACTACTAGCGACCACGCAGTCTGATAGTTTATATATCAATGATGAAATCTTAACATTGCAACACATGCCAATACGGCCGGGTTAGATTAGTAAAGTGCAATTTTAAATTTCTCACGAAATATTCTGCTGAAAACGTCTCCGTATGATGACGTTTGCGCGTGACGTCACGGATTGTGAGGACATATTGGGACACCATTGTGGCCAGCTATTAAGTCATCTGTTTTCATCGCAAAATTCCACAGTATTCTGGACATCTGTGTTGGTGAATCTTTTGCAATTTGTTTAATGAACAATGAAGACAGCAAAGAAGAAAGCTGTAGGTGGGATCGGTGTATTAGCGGCTGGCTGCAGCAACACAACCAGGAGGATTTTGAGTTGGATAGCAGACGCGCTACCGTGAGTACGCAGCTTTGGCTTGCAAACATTTGATCGCTTGCCCGTACGTGCATGCCGCTATGTGCATGTCACGTACGTAACTTTGGGGAAATATATGTGCTGTATGAACTTTACGGAGGTGAACGGTACTTTGGGCTGTGGGATTGAGTGTGTTGTGCGGGTGTTTGAGTTGTATTGGCGGGTTATATGGACGGGAGGGGGGAGATGTTTGTTATGCGGATTAATTTGTGGCATATTAAATATAAGCCTGGTTGTGTTGTGGCTAATAAAGTATATATATGTCTTGTGTATATTTACTGTTTTAGTCATTCCCAGCTGAATATCAGGTCCCACCCGCCTTTCACAGCATCTTCCCTATCTGAATCGCTTCACTCTCACTTTCCTCATCCAGGAATCTTTCATCCTCGCTCAAATTAATGGGGTAATTGTCGCTTTCTCAGTCCGAATCGCTCTCGCTGCTGTTGGCCAAGATTGTAAACAATGTGCAGATGTGAGGCGCTCCACAACCTGCGACGTCACGCTACTTCCGGTACAGGCAAGGCTTTTTTATCAGCGACCAAAAGTTGCGAACTTTATCGTCGATGTTCTCTACTTAATCCTTTCAGCAAAAATATGGCAATATCGCGAAATGATCAAATATGACACATAGAATGGATCTGCTATCCTCGTTTAAATAAGAACATTTCATTTCAGTAGGCCTTTAACTGAAGTGAGGGGAGATACATTACAACAGAGGCATGACCAATAACAGCAGATATGACTTCCAATAACAGCAGATATTATATATATAATATAATATAATATAATATTATATATATAGCAGAAACCCACTACTGCCGACCACGCAGTCTGATAGTTTATATATCAATGATGAAATCTTAACATTGCAACACATGCCAATACGGCCGGGTTAACTTATAAAGTGCAATTTTAAATTTCCCGCTAAACTTCCGGTTGAAAACGTCTCGGTATGATGACGTTTGCGCGTGACGTCAATACAAAAAGCTCTGTTTTCACCACATAATTCCACAGTATTCTGGACATCTGTGTTGGTGAATCTTTTGCAATTTGTTTAATGAACAATGAAGACTGCAAAGAAGAAAGCTGTAGGTGGGATCGGTGTATTAGCGGCGGACTACACCAACACAACCAGGAGGACTTTGAGATGGATAGCAGACGCGCTAGCCGGCGACCTCACCTTGACTTCCTCCGTCTCCGGGCCGCCGACCGCATCTATGATCGGGTGAAGTCCTCCATCGCTCTGTCGATCGCTGGAACGCAGGTGAGCACGGGTGCTGATGATGAGATGAGGGCTGGCTGGCGTAGGTGGATAGCTAATGTTTTTAGCATAGCTCTGTCGAGGTCCCGTAACTAAGTTAGCTTCAATGGCGTCGTTAGCAACAGCGTTGTTAAGCTTTGCCAGGCTGGAAAGCAATAACCCTGTAGTTACATGTCCATGGTTTATTAGTATTGTTGATTTTCTGTCTATCCTTCCAGTCAGGGGTTTATTTCTTTTGTTTCTATCTGCATTTAAGCACGATGCTATCACGTTAGCTCCGTAGCTAAAGAGCTTCGCCGATGTATTGTCGTGGAGATAAAAGTCACTGTGAATGTCCATTTCGCGTTCTCGACTCTCATTTTCAAGAGGATATAGTATCCGAGGTGGTTTAAAATACAAATCCGTGATCCACAATAGAAAAAGGAGAAAGTGTGGAATCCAATGAACCCTTGTACCTAAGGTACAGTCAGAGCGAAAAAAGGTACGTCCTGCACTGCACTCTAGTCCTTCACTCTCACGTTCCTCATCCACAAATCTTTCATCCTCGCTCAAATTAATGGGGTAATCGTCGCTTTCTCGGTCCGAATCGCTCTCGCTCCATTGTAAACAATGGGGAAATGTGAGGAGCCTTTCAACCTGTGACGTCACGCTACTTCCGGTACAGGCAAGGCTTTTTTTATCAGCGACCAAAAGTTGCGAACTTTATCGTCGTTGTTGTATACTAAATCCTTTCAGCAAAAATATGGCAATATCGCGAAATGATCAAGTATGACACATAGAATGGATCTGCTATCCCCGTTTGAATAAAAAAACATCATTTCAGTAGGCCTTTAAGTCATGTTTTAAAGGGAATAGAGTAGCTGGTTAACTGAATGTTTGTCAACATATGAAATAACAAGTGTGTGTAAAAATTTGAAGTGCTTCCCCTCTGGCCAACATATGTAATAACAAGTGGGTGTAAGAAATTGAAATGCGCCCCATTTGGTCAAAATTAATTTTAAAAAATAATATAAAGATGTATATAAAGACATACTGTAATAACTTCAAGTACATAATGAAAATTAAAAACCAATTACAATATGTCGACTTTTTTTTTTATAAAAATGGGAACAATTTCTCATATTCTTTCTGTTTCTGTAATTTGCAATATTTTCTTGTAAAATTATTACTTTTTTATGTAAAATTATTACATTTTACTGCAAAATGGTGACATTTGTCCTATAAAATTCTGACTTGTATGACAACATTTCCAATTTTTTTTGTTATTCTTGTAAAATTGTGTCAAATTCAGATTATTATTATAATATTGCCAACATTTTTAGGTTTTCTTTTAAAATTGTGACTTTTGTCGAGTAAAATTACGACTTTTCATAAAATTGCCAGAATTTTAAGCTTTTCTTGTAAAATTGTGTCTGTTATTGAGTAAAATTCCAGCTTTTATCATAATATTGCACAAATATTCAGTTTTTCTTGTAAACTGTTTACTTGGGTTGAGTAAAATTATGAGTTTTTCTTGAGAATTTCCACCACGCAACCTAGTGGTGAAATCTATCAAAATTAGGGTGGTCCCAAAAAGGAGGGATTTTTCAAATTGACTGAGTGTCGGTTTTAAAAGTGCTCCCCCTCTGGTCGACATATGAAATAACAAGTGTGTGTAAAAATGTGAAATGCGCCTCTTTGGCCAAAATTAATTAAAAAAAAGTAAAATAAATATGTATATAGAGACATACTGTATAACTTGAAGTAAATAATGAAGATTAAAAACGAATTACAAACAAACAATTTTTAAAATAACTAAAAGCAGTCTTTTTCTCACAATGTGTCGACTTTTTTCTTATAAAATTGGGAACAATTTCTCATATTCTTTCTGTTTCTGTAATTTTGCAATATTTTCTTGTAAAATTATTACTTCTTTCATGCAAAATGTGTCATGATCAGTGGCCCGGATCATGTTTTGTTTAGTTATGTTCTGTTATATTTGGACTCCCCTAGTTCCTGTTTTGTGCACCTCTGGTTTTGTTTTGGTTTCCATGGGTTTTAATCGGGTTCACCTGCCTCTGGTTAGTGGTCGGCACGCTCACCTGCTGTCGAGCACTAATCAGAGAGTTATTTATTCACGTTGCTCGCCACAATCTGTCTGGCTTCATTGTTTGCCGAATGCAACAGTTACGTTGGGTAAATTACTTGTCTTCTATGCTTCTTGATTCGGCACACGACTTGTTTGTTTTTTGTCTGTTTTTGACTGTGCCTGATTTATGGAGAATAAATCATCTCCTACCTTCACGCTTTGTCCGGAGTTGTCCGTCTGCATCCCGGAAGAATGACCCCGCAGTAAGATGCGACCCCCACGTGACAAAATGGTGACATTTGTCATATAAAATTCTGACTTTTATCACAATATTGCCAATTTTTTTTGTTGTTCTTATAAAATAGTGATATTTTTCGAGTAAAATTATGACAAAAGTCAAGTAAAATTCCGATTATCATAATAATATTGCCAATATTTTAAAGTTTTCTTATAAAACTTTAAAACATTTTCAAATTGACTGAGTGTTGGTTTTAAAAGTGCTGCCCCTCTGGTCAACATATGAAATAACAAGTGTGTGTAAAAATTTGAAATGCGCCCCCTTTGGCCAAAATTAATAAAAAAGTAAAATAAATATGTATTTAGAGACATACTGTAATAACTTGAAGTAAATAATGAAGATTAAAAACCAATTACAAACAAAAAATAATAATAAATAAATAAAAATAACTAAAAGCAGTCTTTTTCTCACAATGTGTCGACTTTTTTCTTATAAATTGGGAACAATTTCTCATATTCTTTCTGTTTCTGTAATATTGCAATATTTTCTCGTAAAATTATTACTTTTGTATGTAAAATTATCACTTTTTCATGCAAATTGGTGACATTTGTCATATAAAATTCAGACTTTTATCACAATATTGCCAATTTTTTTTTTGTTCTTATAAAATAGTGACATATTTTGAGTAAAATTATGACAAAAGTCAAGTAAAATTCCGACAATTATAATAATAATGCCAACATCTTAAAGTTTTCTTATAAAATTGTAACTTTTGTCGAGTAAATACGGCTCTTTTCATAATATTGCCAACATTTTAAGCTTTTCTTGTAAAATTGCGACTGTTATTGAGTAAAATTCCAACTTTTATCATATTATTGCACAAATGTTCAGTTTTTCTTGTAAAATTTTGACTTGCGTTGAGTAAAATTACGACTTTTATTATAATACTGCCAAAATTCTAAGTTTTTCTTGTGAAATTGCAACTAATTTTTTCACAACAAGCTTTTTTATTTTTGCATAGTATGTATATATTATTAACGTGAATACAAATCTTGATGTATCTAGAAAGGGTGGTCCTAAAGAGTTAGGCTTTTTTCAGAGGTCTCAAGAAGGTAACAAATACAAGAATGTGCGTGTGTGTGTGTTTGACTGTGTTTTTCAACAAGTGCATATGTTTGTGAATGTGTAATTGCACACTTTTGTGTGGGAAACCCAGGAAATCCATGCTCCCATGTGCCAGCAGCCATTGTGTTTTGCTTCCTTCGCTGTCTTTCTCTGAGTGACTTTCTGTTTAGCTCCAGTGTTTCCCTCTCTCATTGTGCCTCTAATGAGAAGTGGGAGGAAGTCTGTGCCAGAGGGTTTGTACTTGGCAAACTTAACTGGATATATTCTCATGAGTGAGTCAGGAAAGCTGCGTCTATTAACTGCAAGAGGACACTACGTGCAGAACAGTCACATAAAAATAGTTTAATTACTGTAAATGAGAATGGAAGAATGGGCCGGGCTCCAGATCGATACGACTACTTGCCTTTTCTAGTGCAGTGTTTTTCAACCTTTTTTGAGGCAAGGCACATTTTTTTCATTAAAAAATCCGCAGGCACACCACCAGCAAAAAACGTTAAAAAATGAAACTCCACCAGGTCGTCGTGCCTTATTTTGAGTTTGTTGGTGTTTTCCTGTGTGTAGTGCTTTAGTTCTTGTCTTGCGCTGTTATTTTGGTGGCCCTTCCTGTTTTGTTGGTGTTTTCCTGTAGCAGTTTCCCGTCTTCCTTTGAGCGCTATTCCGCGCATCTGCTTTGTGTTAGCAAGCAAGGCTATTTACGTTGTTGCTATCCTTCTTTGTGTGGACATTGTTGATTGTCATGTCATGTAGAAATGTACTTTGTGGAGGCCGTAAGTTTTTGCTGTTGTCCAGCATTCTGTTTCTGTTTACTTTGTAGCCAGTTCAGTTTTACTTTCGTTTTGCATAGCCATTGCCTTTTCCTTTCCCTTTCCCTTTTGTTAATTTTTGGTTTAAGCAAAACATACCTTTTTACCTGCACCCTGCCTCCCGCTGTGCTCTGCATATTGGGATAACAACAAACCATCCTCGTCTCACCCGACACATTCCGACTTTTACAAAGCAACCTGCTGCCACCTACTGACATGGAGTATTACGTGGTTACCCTGCTGAGTTCTACACAGCACAGACACTAAGGAACGGCACATTATTTGCCGATTATAATTAATAATTTGAAAAAAAAATGTTTTGGACCAATTTGGTGAAGTTGCATAATTTCCCACGGCACACCAGACAATATCTCACGGTGGTTGAAAAACACCGTTCTAGATGATAATAAAAGTATGTATGCATTCAAGGTTGGGTAACGAATCTGCAGGTTGAGTTGGCTTAGGTGGTTGTTGTGAATTCCCGAGTATAACTGTGTTGTTTAGTACAGGTACTGAGGTTATGTTTTACTTTGAGTACCTCAACGGGCAGTTAGGGGATCCTCAGAAGCTGAGGGATCTCAATATACTCTCGCGGAAGATATTGAGAGAGCTTGCATCCCCTCTAATGGCATCAAGTTTGATTTATAGTTATTCTGTGGGAGGTGGCGCCAGACTTGTAACTCTCTTCTAAAACACAAGGGGGCAGTGTCTCCAGCGGAAGCAACGCAGCTGTCGTTGACTAGATACTGTATTTCCATTGAACGCCTGTGACCTTCGATCCCTCAGGCGGTACTGCATCAAAAAGCGACATCAGTATGTAAAGGATATCGTCACATGGGCTCCGGAACACTTCAGAAAACCACTGTAAGTAACTACAGTTTGTCGCTACATCTGTTAGTGCAAGTTAAAACTCTACTATGCAAAGCGAAAGCCATTTATCAACAACACCCAGAAAAGCCTCCGGCTTCGCTGGGCCCGAGCTCATCTAAGATGGACTTATGCAAAGTGGAAAAGTGTTCTGTGGTCTGACGAGTCCACATATCCAATTGTTTTTGGAAACTGTGGACGTTGTGTCCTCCAGACCAAAGAGGCAAAGAACCACCCGGACAGTTATAGGCGTAAAGTTGAAAAGCCAGCATCTGTGATGGTATGGGGGTGTATTAGTGCCCAAGGCATGGGTAACTTACACATCTGTGAAGGCGCCATTAATGCTGAAAGGTACATACAGGTTTTGGAGCAACATATGTTGCCATCCAAGCAACGTTATCATGGACGCCCCTGCTTATTTCAGCAGTACAATGCCAAATGTTGCGTTTGACCAGATGTTCCTCCAAGTGGGATGTAAAACGCTGGTCAGTCTCAAGTTCCTTAGATGACATATAAACTGAACTCAAATGTACCACCAAGCACATGATAGGTATTTTGTAATTTATTGTCAAATATTTGAGAATAGAGACCAGCCTCGAACAACACATACGAATGCGTAGCCCAAGTCGATCTGACAACATCCCGGAATGCACTCTCCTCTTCAATATCCCCCCCCCCTCCCCGCCCTCACGGCCGCACAGATGCCCATTGTGTCCGTTATCTCAAGTCGGCCCGAGAAGGGAAGCAGTGAGGACTCCTCTTCTCTGCCTCCTACTTCAAGGCCGTCCACAGTGCAAGCACTTTGTCATGAGACGATCAAAACAATGAAAAGAGTACAAGATGGAACATTAGCTATTTAAAATATGACTATAGAAATATAGAAAGAAGTAACTCTTAATTATGGATAAATGTGGATATATGCATCCGTCAATTCCCCCTTCAAGATCTTCTAAAAAGATCTTTACCTCTAGTACAACACTTCTAAAGCACGCCCCACATTAAAGTAGGTGCTGTTTTTTTTTTTTTAAATTTTTGAGCAAGCTAGCAATAAAATAAAAGCATAGCTACATGGGAGATAAATGGAGGGAGTTTATGTCAATGTCGTCATTGTCAGGGAAGGAAACTAGCAAATCTCGAAAGTCTTAAAGTCACCACTTTGCTAGACCCCCTTCAGAGACATAGCAAACCTAGAAACAGGGTGGGGTTGACCTTTGACAGCTCTAACAAAGATGCGGGTGCATGGGCGATAAAGCAACCGCATGAGGCTATAATGGCCAAGAAAACTTTAAAGGAGACTAGGGCAGACTTAATTATGTCAGTCCACCTGCCAAAGGTGGTCTAGAGCCAATCTTTAAATGGGTCAGAGACACCGGAAACTTCAGTAAGTTCCTTAGACAGGGCTTGGAGGCCTTCTAAGGCCTTCTGAACCAAGCCATTTATGTCAGTCAACTTAAAGGGGGCGGGATTAGTGTGGGGAGAGGACGTCCAGCGGAACAAGCAACACAGTCACCCAGGTTTTGGCTCTTAGCCATGCTAGTCATCCACCTGAGCCATAGGTTGCCTGCACCTGCTCCAAAGGTCAAAGCTACCAGGCCTTCGGTGGTGATGTCATTAGCACGCACAGATGTGAGAGCCTTTGAAACACCACCGAGGTGGGGTGGTACTTTGGGTGCTACAGAGGGTGTAGAGGTAGTTAACGCCCTCTCAAGGACATTAATTGTAATAATTCCTTTAGGGTCTGTGTCAGTCAGGTCAACCCCCAAAACAACATAAAAGGGACGATGGGCACCACTTACCAGAGTATGTTGTCTGCATCCGACACCAATGGTTCAGGGTTGAGTCGTTACAAATATAGAGGTTATTACCACGGTAATAGCTATTGTGTCCCCCGTAATTAATCACACTGCACAGGTCAAAAAAATAAGTCTTGCTATCCCCTTTGACCCAGTCTATTTAAAGTCCGCTGTATGTTCTAAGACATTTGTCAGTCACTGTCGTCAGGAAGGAAGAACTGAGACCCAAAGACAGTAGAACAAGCCCAAGCAGCAGTCTGTCAGGGAATACTAGTCGGGTGTAACATCCTGCCTTCCGTCTATCAAAATCAGAGTAATTTAGTTAACAAAACGGGGATAAACATCAAACTTTTCACTTAATGTAACGACACAGATAGTTATGCTGCAAACAAGCAAGAGAAATTGGATAACTTCGAGTATAAAGGCTGGTCTCAAATAAGGATATACAATATAGAAGTTGAAAAGAGTAATATAGGTAGAAAATCTCTCTCTCAGCGTCGTCTTCTGGGCTGTAGGATTATGTGTGTGTAATTAAAGCCTCGCTCTTCTATGACCTAGAGGGGTAGATGTTTCTAGCACAATCATCCCTTATGTGTGTTACCTCGTTAACACACACACTAAAAATGAGTCGTTTTCTGCTCCCGTTCTTCTTCAGATGCCTCAGGCTCAAAAGGCGCTGCTAGGGGGGTCGAGTGGGGCAGATGTAGTGGCGATGTCAGCAATGACATCCGCTGGTAATCTGTCAGGTTCTTCAGCAGGAGTGTAGAGGGAGAGGTGGTACCAGGTGTCCCTTTAACCAACCAATCGAAGGGCGTGGGACGTCCGTTCCACGACCTTGAAGGGACCAGTCCACCCGGGCTCCGTCCACTTGCGTTTGATGACCTAGATCTTGACCCTCTCAGCGGGCGGAAGGGAATCTGGAGTGGCGGGCTGTCATCCTCGTATCTGTACAGAAGAACTGGCACACAAATTCTGCATTTTTTGTGTAAAATACCATTTTGGTTTTACGCTGAGTCCTCCTTCCATGGGGGGCTGCTGGTCCTGTGAATGGCTGACCTGTATGCAGCTCATAAGGTGACAAACTCAAAGGGCGGTAAAACAGTTTTATTCACGGACCTTCGAATGATCATTAACGCTAATTGCAACATGTCAATCCAATTAAATTTGGTCTGTGCACAGATTTTAGCCAATTAGTTTTTAATGTTCTGGTCCATCCTTTCAACCTTACCTTGGGACTCAGGATGGTACCCCAAACCTGTGTTCTAGTCCGAAAGCCTTTTCGACCAAGGCTAAGTGAGTATATATATTTTTTTAATGGTTGCCGTTGTCTGACCTAATCTTTTTGGGGAAACCATGTCGGGGTACTAGGTCATTCACAAGTAATTTAATTACTGATATTGCATCCTCTTTTGAGGTTGTTGTTGCTTCCGGCCAACCACTGTGATTGTCAACACAAGTCAGTACGTACCTTTTCCCTTGTACCGTATTGATCATATCAGTGAAATCAAAGACTATACATGGTTCACCCTCACCTCCTCCATATTCTAAATTTGATTTACTAAACTATTATCGATGTGTAAAATCCTTATTTTCAAATTAAAATTAGTTATAACTTCTTACCCACGGGAAAAACGTTAAAACTATGGAATGTGTCAGAGTCGGATTTATTGTCGATTTTGTTCCAAGGAGTCTGTATCCACCCTCACTCACCCCCTTCTGTTTCTGAAAAAAGGACTGTGTTAGTAATACTATCACTTTCAGAAACATCTAAGAAAAAGGTCAACTAATAGCCAAGTAGCGGAGGACAAGTCATGTTTGAGGTCAATGATAGTCTTTTTAGCCTCTGTGGTCCACTGGGGGGTGTTGTTAGGGTAGGGGACCCCTTAGCAATATCACAAATAACTCAAACTCCACTAAATATGCTTATATTTTATATTGTCACAAATACTAGAAAAATACTACCCTTATGGCGGATGCTTTATCAATAGTATTTTGAAATTTTACCACACCTGGTGGCCCCAATAATTGATTAAGTCAAGCTCATGTTGTAGAAAGTCGAATGATGCGGACACATTTGTTACTGAATACTTTCTATCAGACTTCTGCCATGGCAACTTTGTGTATGACAAGATGGAACAAGATGGAACATTAGCTATTTAAAATATGACTATAGAAATATAGAAAGAAGTAACTCTTAATTATGGATAAATGTGGATACATGCATCCGTCACAAACCACGTGTTACAACAGCATGGCTTCATAGTAAAAGAGTGTGGGTACTAGACTGGCCTGCCTGCAGTCCAGACCTGTCTCCCATTGAAAGTGTGTGGCCCAATATGAAGCCTATACCACAAGGGAGACCCCAGACTGTTGAAAAATTTAAGCTGTACATCAAGCAAGAATGGGAAATAATTCCACCTGAAAAGCTTCAAAAATTGGTCTCCTCAGTTCCCAAATGTTAACTGAGTGTTGTTAAAAGGAAAGGCCATGTAACACAGTGGTAAAAATGCCCCTGTGACAACTTTTTTGTAATGTGTTGCTGCCATTAAATTCTAAGTTATTGATTATTTGCCAAAAAAAAAACAAGTTTCTCAGTTCGAACATTAAATATTTTGTCCTTGCAGTCTCTTCAATTGAATATAAGTTGAAAAGGATTTGCAAATCATTGTATTCTGTTTTTATTTACGAATTACACAACGTGCCATCTTCACTGGTTTTGAGTTTTGTATCATTATTTGCAATGCTATTCGGCCGTTCGGAACAGCTATTATGTAAATAAAACTGTTAAATAACGATTGTAAGCTAACGACATGCTGGTGTTAATCTGTATGGTCATCTTCAGAGTTCGTAAAAATACTGTGCCTAAGAGATTATTGACGGAGAATAAGAAGTGTTGTGTGAGAGAAATATATGTGTGTACACGACAAAGAATATGTGTCAGAATTGGACCTGCTGTTAGCAAAAGATTGACAATAAAAGCTGAAAAGAATGTTATACTTTGTGACTTCTTCCGGACGCAAGAACAATACAAAAAGCTGAAAAACACACTTTCGGTTATTTTTAGAGCGCACCGAGATATTAAGTACACACTATCTGTCAGAATGTTCAATTACTGTTGTTGTTTCTTTCATACGATAATTTGTACATTTCAAGCACAAAGTCTGCTCGCCTGTGCTCAGGGACCTCCTTGTCAAAAACTGACGCAAACCTAGGATAATTTTGGTCGTCTACACAAGCCTTGCGGGAGGCTACACAGGCGGAGGGGGCATGACGGTGTTGCCTAAAATGGATTATACTTGTATTGCGCTTTGACACTATTTCCACTTTCACCCATTCACACACACGTTTACACATTGATTGTCCAACTCTCCACAACAATGGTGACGCTATCTGCTTGTGGGTTGTGGCTTTGTTTGATAACTTTGTTCCCCAACACCATGACAAATATAAAGGGAACACTAAAATCATACATTCAGAATTGTATTTAAAACTACCGTATTTTTCGGACTATAAGTCGCAGTTTTTTTCATAGTTTGGCCGGGGGTGCGACTTATACTCAGGAGCGACTTATGTGTGAATTTATTAACACATTACCGTAAAATATCAAATAATATCATTTAGCTCATTCGCGGAAGAGACTAGACGTATAAGATTTCATGGGATTTAGCGATTAGGTGTGACAGATTGTTTGGTAAACGTATAGCATGTTCTATATGTTATAGTTATTTGAATGACTCTTACCATAATATGTTACGTTAACATACCAGGCACGTTCTCAGTTGGTTATTAATGCGTCATATAACGTACACTTATTCAGCCTGCCTGTTGTTCACTATTCTTTATTTATTTTAAATTGCCTTTCAAATGTCTATTCTTGGTGTTGGGTTTTATCAAATAAATTTCCCCAAAAAATGCGACTTATACTCCAGTGCGACTTATATATGTTTTTTTCCTTCTTTATTATGAAATTTCGGCCGGTGCGATTTATACTCCGGAGCGACTTATACTCCGAAAAATATGGTATTCAGTTTGGAAATGTTTGATTACATAGTGTAATTTGTACGGAGCTGCTCTAACAGGGGTCGGCAACCTTTACCACTCAAAGAGCCATTTTGGAAAGTTTCACAAATTAAAGAAAACAATGGGAGCCACAAATTTTTTTGGAAAATTTAAAATGAAAAACACCGCATACAAAGCTTAAATTGCTTTGCGCTATGTTAACCAGGGGTTTCTGACACACGCACCGGCACGCATCTCAATATGGAAATTTAATCTTAGTGCGGCCCGCGACTTTTAATTGAGTGGCGCTTGATAGCGTCTTTCTTCCCAACCCCCTCAAATTTCCGGGAGACTCCCAAATTTCAGGACGTGCTGGCACTGCTTTTTAGCGCCCTCTACAGCCTGCTCAAACAGCGTACCTGCTTGGCCACATGTTGAATGCAGCTTTTGCTTGCTCACGTAAGTGACAGCAAGGCATACTTGTTCAACAGCCACACAGCTTACACTGACGGTAGCCGTACAAAAACAACTTTAACACTGTTACGTTACAAATATGCGCCACACTTTGAACCCACACCAAAAAAGAATGACAAACCCATTTCTGGAGAACATCTGCACTGTAACACAACATCAACACAACACAACAAATACCCAGAATCCCATGCAGCCCTAACTCTTCCGCTCAACCGACGCACGGAGGGGGGGGGTGGGGGGGGGGGTTGATGTGTGGGGAGGTTTGGTGGTAGCGGGGGTGTATAATGTAGACAGGGCACCTTTGCACCCATTACCACTCATGGAGGTCCCGGATTGGCATGGACCTCGTCGGACCATTCCACCCAAGCACCCGGGGATATCGTTTTGTGCTAGTCCTGGTGGATTACGCAACTCGATATCCCGAAGCAGTGCCGCCTCGGTCCATCTCTGCAAAGAGTGTGGCGCAAGCACTGATTCAGGTCATCTCCCGAGTCGGAATTCTGAAAGAGATTCTGACTGACCAGAGCACGTCCTTTATGTCACACACGGTGAAGGAACTGTACGGATTATTGGGAATCAAATCTATTCGGAACAGCGTCTACCACCCGCAGACTGACGGGCTGGTAGAGTGGCTGAATAAGACACTAAAATCCATGATCCGTAAGTTTGTGCACGAGGACAAACCTAGTTGGGATAAATGGTTGGATCTCCTGCTGTTTGCAGTGCGGGAGGTGCCCCAGGCCTCCACAGGGTTGTCCCCCTTTTAATTGTTGTATGGCAGGAAGCCACGCAGGGTTTTGGACCTCGTTAAGGAAAGCTGGGAGGAGGGTCCAAGCCCCAGCAACAATTAAATACAATATGTTATGGACCTGAAAGCAAAACTCCACACGTTGGGTCACTTGTCACGTGAGAATTTGCTCCGGGCCCAGGAACGTCAGCAGCGCCTGTATAACAGGGGGACTCAGCTAAGGAAATTTTCACCGGGAAAGAAAGTGCTTGTATTACTCCCGACATCCAGCTCTAAATTACTCGCCAAGTGGCAAGGACCCTCTGTGGTCACACGACGAGTGAAGGATGTGGATTTTGAGGTCCGGCATCTGAAGACACCCAGATTTACCATCTCAACATCCGCCTCTTTACATGGTGACGGCGGTCGAGGAGAAGGAGGAGCTCGGGCCAGAGGTCCCGCACACCGCCCAGCCCCCCTTCTCCTCTGTGATAATCAGCTTACACCATCACAGAAAGCAGATGTTGCCAAGCTGCAGCAGCGCTTTTCTGATGTTTTCTACCACCGGCCGGGCCGCACGAACCTCATCCAACATCAAAAAGTCCTACACCTTGTGTTTATGTCAATAAAAGACTTGCCCAAACCTGCATACCAAGAAAGATCCATCGGCCTCAGGAGAACCCAAAACGAAACAGTGTGATCTGCATACAAATGCAATTTGGTGTCAATTAGGTTTTGACGAGGGCTGTCAAACGATTAGAATATTCAATCGCAATTAATCGCAGTTTGTTCATAGTTAACTCAAAATAAATCACAATTCATTTCAGATAGATATACTTTTTCTTCATCAAACACTACCCTAGACAGATAATTTGTAAGTGTGTATTAACATGACTGGACAATTAGTTTGCTTTAATGAAATATCTTTTAAACATTATGCTTTTTCTAAACAGTTCTACACAAAAAGGACATACACTTGATTTTAATGACAATTAAAACAAATACTTAAGTGTGTTGGTGTCTTGCCAGATTTCATATTTTGTGGGAATACAGAATTTGTATTCTTGCTAAGGAAGCACTTGCATTCAGATGATGTGCTACACCATATTTTGATATCAGTTTCACTTATTGGTAACACAAAATGTGGACTCTTATGATCATGCTTTGATTGTCAAAGATTTTTTGTAATGTAAAAAGTGTAATTTCTACCTGAATAAATGCTTCTGATATTCTTTACATTACATGTTGTAAAGTTAATGGTATTCATATCTCTGCATGTTTTAATCTTCGCTGGTAATAAAATGAAATATTCAGCCTGCTAAACATTCCTTAACTGAGGACTATCAACCAGAACGTTTAAGAATACCGTATTTTCCGGATCATAGGGCGCACCGGATTATAAGGCGCACTGCCGATCAATGGTCTATTGTTTATCTTTTAAAGGAGTCATATTATTATAATTTTTTTCTAAATTGAAAACACTTCCTTGTGGTCTACATTACATGTAATGGTGCTTTTTTGGTCAAAATGTTGCTGAGATTATGTTTTACAGATCATCTTCAAGCCGCTTTCTGCCGATGAATGGTCTATTTTCGATGTTTTTCATATATAAGGCGCTACAGATTATAGGGCGCATTAAGGGGGTGATAATATTGTAATTTTTTTCTAAATTGAAAACACTACCTTGTGGTGTACATAACATGTAATGGTGGTTCTTTGGTCAAAATGTTGCATAGATTATGTTTTACAGACCATCTTCAAGCCGCTTTCTGACAGTCGCTTCAAGATACGCCGTTTTGTGGGTGGTCTTATTTACGTGGCTCACCTTCGGCAGCGTCTTCTCCCCGTCATCTTTGATCTTTGTTGTAGCGGTGTAGCGTGCAAGGACGGGAGTGGAAGAAGTGTGAAAAGATGACGCTAACTGTTTTAATGACATTCAGACTTTACTTAAATCAATAACAGAGCAGCATCTCCTCATCCGGAAACAACAACACCGGAAATGTGTCCCGTGAAAAACCGTCCGACCGGAACTCTAATAACTAAAGTTCCTTGGGTGAATAATGTAAACTCACTACACCGGTATGTTTTAGCGCTTTCATGGCAAGTTTAATGACAGATATAAGTAAGAACTTTACACTACTTTATATTAGAAATGGCAACAGGTGGAATGTCCCATAACAAAAAGATGGAGGAAAAGAAGAAGTTTATCGACTATGGTGTCGGCATGGACGCGCGCAATTTTTCAGGATTTATGCAGATCCCAAATACAGATCAGCAGTTACCAGAAGGTAAGAAAAGTTGCTTTTGCATAATATTGCAAAACAAAACGCCATATAATATGTCTTACCTTACACATACGCCATAATAATACTCGTATGCTTAATACGCCGACAATCCTTTAAGCCGTGCGGCTTCATAGCTGACCAAAGTCGTACTAAAACATTTCGATAGATTGTAATGTTTTATTTTTTCAATGGAACATATAAAATGTTGGTGTTGTTTACTTGAGTCATATTGCAGTCTACATGTATCTATTATATTTGACTGCCATCTACTGGTCACACTTATCATTACACCATGTACCAAATAAAATAGCTTCGAGGTGGGTGAGCTCAACTAAACTCCTTTCTTATAGTAGGCGCACTGGGTTATAAGGCGCATTGTCGAGTTTTGAGGGGGGGAAAAAAGGATTTTAAGTGCGCCATATAGTCCGGAAAATATGGTATACCCTTTATTTCAATCTGCTACAAAATATCCTAGTCCCCATTGTTCAATTGATGTACTAACATTTATTTAGATATAAATGTCGCATTATAGTACACATTTTTGACAAAGCATGATTGTAATGTAAGACATTTTTTCATTTTGTTAAAGAGTTAGAGAAGGTGTCTTAGCAGCGTGAAAGTCTCAGATAAAAAGTTATGTAGTTAGAGAAGGTGTCTTAGCAGCGTGAAAGTCTCAGATAAAAAGTGACTTTGGACCTTTTCTCTTTTCTACTGAGCTTCTATGCCGTCTTACTAAAACAGTTGCAGTAACAATCTACATTCAATGTTATTAATGCTTTAAACTAATCCAGGGGTCGGCAACCCAAAATGTTGAAAGAGCCATATTGGACCAAAAATACAAAAACAAATCTGTCTGGAGCCGCAACAAATTAGAAGCCATATTACAAACAGATAGTGTGTCATGAGATATACATTGAATTGAGATGACTTAAAGGACACTAAATGAGCTCAAATATAGCTACAAATGAGGCATAATGACGCAATATATACATATAGCTAGCATGTTAGCATCGATTAGCTTGCAGTCATGCAGTGACCAAATATGTTTGATTAGCACTCCACACAAGTCAATAACACCAACAAAACTCACCTTTGTGTATTCACGCACAACGTTAAAAGTTTGGTGGACAAAATGAGGCAGAAATAGAAGTGGCATAAAACACGTCCTGGAAAGTCGGAGAAAGTTATACATGTAAACAAACTAAGGTGAGTTCAAGGACCGCCAAAATTAGTAGGACAAAACGGCGCTCGCCAAATACTCGAATCAGTGAACCATGTTTAATACAAACAGTGTGCTTTATAACAATTAGGGAGGTTTGTGTCACGTTTGTCCTCATACAGAAACCATATTAAAACAAAAAATGTATTTTTTTTCCCCTCATCTTTTTCCATTTTTCATACATTTTTGAAAAAGCTTCAGAGAGCCACTAGGGCGGCGCTAAAGAGCCGCATGATAAAATCACAAAATTGGATCTTGTCAAAACCCTTTGGACACATATAAGAACAATGCAGTGAAATATTTTTTCTTTAGAGTCAAGCACTTAGTAACTAAGTAAGTAAGTAAGTACATTTTATTTATGAAGCGCTTTTCACAGATAAAATCACAAAGTGCTGTACAAAACAAAGGTGAAGTAAAACAACAATTCAATTAAAACAACAGGGGCAACATCATAAAAAGGATACAAAGTGGATTAAAATTGATAGTTAATGTGAGGAACTCGCATGGCTGCCGGATTAGTGACCCCAAGATGCAGGAACCAGGAGAACGGAGAGAAGGTAAGAAGAGTTTATTTACTCCAAACAGAGAAGGAAGCAGTCTTGCATGTAACAGAACCAAACATAAATCAATCTTTGAGCACTGAGGAGCGTAGGCGGTGGTGGCCGAACCGGTCGGAGACCCGGAACCGTCGGCCGAGACAGAGGGAGAAGGTCCGAGCCTCCAGAACGTCGGCTGAGCGTCGCCGACAGGGGTCCCTGCGAGGTCACAGTCTGGCTCAAGGATTATGTCGTGAACTCGCATGGCTGCCGTATTTGTGACCCCAAAATGCAAGAACCAGGAGAACGGAGAACAGGTAAGATGAGTTTAATATACTCAAAACAGAAAATGAAGCAGTCTTGCATGTAAAAGTTCAACAAACATAAATCAATCCTCAAGCACTGAGGAGTGCGCGAGACAGGCATAAATAGGAACATGCTGATTGGCTAGCCGGTGTGGACCGGCTGCGAATCAACAGCAGGTGAGGGAAAAAACACAGAGCTCAGCGGGACAAGCGGGAAGTGGAAACAAAACAAGAGCACTGACAGGCAGTGAATACAAAACAAGGAAACAAACAGAAATGAAGTGACAGATCGTCACAGTTAAAAGGTGCATTAACTAAAAGCTTTACTAAAAAGAGAAGTTTTCAAATGTTTCTTAAAAGTTTCAACACAGTCAAGATCACAGAGGGACTGGTGCAAATTATTCCAGACTCTGGGAGCTATATGCCAGGTGTCCACGGGTTTTAAAACAAGTTTTTGGGATCTTTAGAAGAGTAGGGCATAGCAGGTCAGTGATGTACTGAGTGGCCCCACAATGCAATGCACAGAATGTCAGGACTAAAATCTTAAACTCTTTAACTGGAAGTCTGAAGTCTCTTTAGTGTTGACTTGTTGAAAAGAGTGAAAAGAGAATTGCAATAGTCAATACGAGACGGAATGAACGCGTGAATGATCATTTCGAGATCCAATTTTGACAACAAATTTCTCACCCTAGAAATATTTCCGAGATAATAAAAACAGTTTTTGGTGAGTTGACGGCAGTGACCCTCCAAAGACATTGACTGATCAAACACAACCCCAAGGTTTCTGAGGCTGATTTTAACAGATGCACCCAGAGCACCAAGGGAGTTCTTGATCAGGGGGATCTTTTTATCGGGGGCAATTATCAGAGTTTCCGTTCCATTTATGCAGGTATTGAACAGTTTCACAGTGACAGTCACAGTGCTGTATTTTGGAAACCACAGAAATGTATTTAGAATGTTATTTGTTGTCAAAATATATTTCAATTGCATGGTCACTTATAAGCCTTTGGTATATCTTGGCCAAAACAGGTCATTTGGACGTATAATTATTGGGATTTAATTTGTCACCCCTCTACTAAGGGAGTAACAAGTGATGACTTTATAATACAAGGTATTATGCCAGTTTTTTTAATCAGATTGAAAACGTATGTCAAAGGTATTGCAATATGTTCAGCAGCAGTGTTTTAAAAAGTAAGAATCCAGCCCATCAGGGCCTGAATATTTTTTTTGCATTTAACCTTAAAGGCCTACTGAAACCAACTACTACCTGATACTGATACTAGTCTGATAGTTTATATATCAATGATGAAATCTTAACATTGCAACACATGCCAATACGGCTGTGTTAACTTAAAAAGTGCAATTTTAAATTTCCCGGCAAACTTCCGGCTGAAAACGTTTTGATATGATGACATTTGCGCGTGACGTCAATGGTTGAACCGGAAGTATTGGTACACCATTGTATCCTAATACAAACAGCTCTGTTTTCATCGCAAAATTCTACAGTATTCTGGACATCTGTGTTGGTGAATCTTTTGCAATTTGTTTAATGGACAATGGAGACTGCAAAGAAGAAAGCTGTAGGTGGGATCGGTGTATTAGTGGCTGGCTGCGGCAACACAACCAGGAGGACTTTGATTTGGATAGCAGACGCGCTATCCGACGCTAGCCGCCGACCGCATCGATGATCGAGTGAAGTCCTTCGTCGCGCCGTCAATCGCTGGAACGCAGGTGAGCACGGGTGTTGATGAGCAGATGAGGGCTGGCGTAGGTGGAGCGCTAATGTTTTTATCATAGCTCTGACTAAGTCCCGTAGCTAAGCTATCTTCAATGGTGTCGTTAGCAACAGCATTGCTAGGCTTCGACAGGCGGCACAGCATTACAGTGTCCAGTGTTTGGTTCGGTGTCTCCTGATAGTAGTATTGTTGATCTTCTGTCTATCCTTCCAGTCAGGGGCTTATTTCTTTTGTTTCTATCTGCATTTAAGCACGATGCTATCATGTTAGCTCAGTAGCTAAAGTGCTTCACCGATGTATTGTCCTGGAGATAAAAGTCACTGTGAATGTCCATTTCGCGTTCTCGACTCTCCTTTTCAAGAGGATATAGTATCCGAGGTGGTTTAAAATACAAATCCGTGATCCACAATAGAAAAAGGAGAAAGTGTGGAATCCAATAAACCCTTGTACCTAAGTTACGGTCAGAGCAAAAAAAGATATACGTCCTGCACTGCCCTCTAGTCCTTCACTCTCACGTTCCTCATCCACGAAACTTTCATCCTTGCGCAAATTAATGGGGTAATCGTCACTTTCTCGGTCTGAATCGCTCTCGCTGCTGGTGTAAACAATTGGGAAATGTGATGGGCCCTTCAACCTGTTACGTCATGCTACTTCCGGTATAGGAAAGGCTTTTTTTATCAGCGACCAAAAGTTGCGAACTTTATCGTCGATGTTCTATAGCAGGGGTCGGCAACCCGCGGCTCCGGAGCCGCATGCGGCACTTTGACCACTCTGATGCGGCTCAGCTGCATACTTGCTGACCCTCCCAATTTTCCCAGCATATATGCCGACCCTCCCAATTTTCCCAGGAGACTTACGGATCTCGGAGACTCTCTTGAGGGCAAATGTTCCCCAATTTTCAACCTAATAACTGACTAAGGGCGTGCCCTAATGGCACTGCATTTATTGTCCTCTATAGCCTGTAAAAACAGGTGTCTGCCCGGCCACATGTTGTATGTAGCTTTTACTTGCACACGTAGGAGACAGCAAGGCATACTTGGTCAACAGCTACACAGCTTACACTGACGGTCACCGTATAAAACAACTTTAACACTGTTACGTTACAAATATGCGCCACACTGTGAACCCACACCAAAAAATAATGACAAACACATTTCTGGAGAACCACAACATAAACACAACACAACAAATACCCAGAATCCCATGCAGCCCTAACTCTTCCCCCACAAAACCCCCACACATCAACCCCAAACCCCCCCCACCCCCCTGTGCGT
Organism: Entelurus aequoreus; assembly: GCF_033978785.1. Taxonomy (NCBI): domain Eukaryota; kingdom Metazoa; phylum Chordata; class Actinopteri; order Syngnathiformes; family Syngnathidae; genus Entelurus; species Entelurus aequoreus. The sequence continues at coordinate 38,027,635 of NC_084749.1, read as the reverse complement.
CGGTTGAGGTGGGCGGGGTTTGGTAGTAGAGGTGTCTAATGTAGACCGGAAGAGTTAGGGCTGCATGGGATTCTGGGTATTTGTTTTGTTGTGTTTATGTTGCGTTACAGTGCGGATGTTCTCCAGAAATGTGTTTGTCATTCTTTTTTGGTGTGGGTTCACAGTGTGGTGCATATTTGTAACGTAACAGTGTTAAAGTTGTTTTAAACGTCCACCGTCAGTGTAAGCTGTGTGGCTGTTGAACAAGTATGCCTTGCTGTCACTTACGTGTGCAATCAGGAGCCGCATTCAACATGTGGCCAAGCAGGTACGCTGTTTGAGCAGACTGTAGAGGGCGCTAAAAACAGTGCCATCACACCCTGGAACTCGGGAGTCTCCCGGGAAAATTGGGAGGGTTGGAAAGTATGACGTTATCAAACGCCATTAAATTAAAATTTGCGGGCCGCACTAACATTACATTTTCACATTGAGGTGCCGGCCGGGGCGTGTGTCTGAGACCCCTGGTTAAAACATAGCACAAAGCAAAAAGAGCTTTGTACGCAGTGTTATTTCATTTTAAATTGTCAAAGGAGTTTTGTGGCTCCCTTTGTTTTCTTTAATTTGTGAAACTTGTCAAAATGGCTCTTTGAGTGGTAAAGGTTGCCGACCCCTGTTCTATACTAAATCCTTTCAGCAAAAATATGGCAATATCGCGAAATGATCAAGTATGACACATAGAATGGATCTGCTATCCCCGTTTAAATTTAAAAAAATCATTTCGGTAGGCCTTTAAGAGCGCATCAATGTACCTCCTCTCTAGACATAAGTGCAAGATTAAAATCAAAAAGTGCATTTTCTCTGGACAATGAATAATCCTGCTGACCTATCTATCGCTTCTGGTATTTCCTGCTCAAACATTAACTCAGAAGCGAAAAAGAGCTGGTTGAAAGAGTCTAACCTAAATTTATTGTCAGTTTGTTTTAATGTATTCAGCAGCACAGTGTCTTTTGAGCATGAAACAAAGCTTTAATTATCTTCCTTTTTTCCAAATAATTTTGTTGATGTAGATGTCCATATCGGCTGTACAGTTTTGCTTTACAAAAGAGAAGTGTGGGATACTTCTCTTGTTGCCTTATTTGTATTTGACTTTATTAAATGGATTTATATTATTATTTGGTGCAGCCGGGCCGCAGCAGGAGGGGATAGAAAGAGAGAGAAAAAGGAAGACAGAGAGACAACAACAACAACAACAAACACAACTTTGGAAGTCGCTTCCTAGCGGTCCCCCTGACAGACACTTCACAGGAGCCAGGGGTGCAAAGTTGAACAAAGTTTTTAATGCTTTTTAATTATTCCGCAGAACGTGACTTTTCAGTCACGTCCGTATCCTCTCTCCCCTCCTGCTCCCGGCCGCTTACTGTTAAAGACAACAGATGATTACATTAACACGTACCACCTGTGAAATCTAATCACCTGCCAGCTGTGTCTCGCCGTCAGCGATGGTGCTCATCCTCAGCACCATAGACCGAGGCGGTGACCTTTGCTCCTGCAGGCGCGCTGGCCACATGTCCCTCCACAACAACAATAACAACAACAACAACCACAACAACAGAACAGCATCAGCGAATTGGCTATGTACAAATATGATGGTAAAAGTGATAGCAAAGAAGCAGTTAGTGAAAAAAATGTTAATAATACAGAAATGACAATGAGCATTATTACACTACAAATGGAACAATACAAATACCAATAGAAATAGCACTATTGATAATGAATAACATTAGCTTTAATCATCTTCCAGAAATGATAAGGGTTGCTTGTGCTAATTTTATTAAGATAAAAATCTGCTTTGACCTCATGTACTGTAAATTCCGGACTAATGTGTGTAATGTATAGGACTGATGTATGTAATGTATAATGTATAATAAATGTGATAGTTTTCATAAATCACAAGCAGAGACAGTGAAAAGGTGTGTTATTGTTTGTTTCTTTTGGATGAGTTTGCTCACTGCAAGTGCAGCAGGGTGAACGCCCACAGTATTTCTTTCTGTTTAGTGCTTTTAACCAGAAGTACAAGTGCCGCTCCGTCTTCTCGTCGTCATTCATCACTCCAGGCAACGTTTTAAATTTTACAATATACCTAAAACTATTCATGCTTACCAAACCGTCCTGTCTGTGATGTCTGTTGGAGTGTTTCCCCATATTTTCACAAGCTATCGTCCTCGTTAGCATTAACAAATGTGCTAACACATTCATGAGTGTATTAGTGTTACTAACTTCTTCTTTTTGTTTTGTTTCAGTTTCACAAATTCCTCAGTAAATTCACCAAAACGTCGCGGTGGCCTTATTGAGTCTGTTTAGCTGATCGGAGAGCTAGCTTCTGCAGCTAGTGGGTCCTCAACGATGACTTCTGTTTTGTTTGATAAGCCGTTTTACTGACATCGTTTGGTAACAATTACGGTATGTAAATGAACATTTACAGAATATTTGTGTGAATAATTATTTTCACAACATACATATCTGCAGTTTAAAATCTGGTGTGGCTAATATATGGTGAAATATATTTTTCTTCTAAAATTTCGGGTGTGCAGCTCATATACCGATGCGCTCTGTATCCCGGAAAATACGGTACCTGAGAGACACACTTGCTCCTCAGATGTCTAAAAAGTTGTTTTTTAGATTTTGTAGCAGTTACAGGTATTTATCTACCAGTTACTCTCTGATAATATGGAAAATGACTGCCAGACTCATTTTAGGAGCAACAAATACATAAAGACAACACCACATTCTGCAGAGGCACTATAGAGAGCCTACTGACCAACAGCATCTCTGTCTGGACTGGAGCCTGCAGTGCCTCAGACTTGTAGTCTCTGCAGAGAGTGGGGAGGACGGCGGGAAAGATCATCAGGACTCCTCTTCCTTCTACCCAGGAGATCGCAAAAAGCCGCTGCCTGACCAGGGCTCAGAAAATCTGCAGAGACTCCTCCCACCCCCACCAAGGACTGTTTTTACTGCTGGACTCTAGAAAGAGGTTCCGCAGCCTCCGTAGCAGAACCTCCAGGTTCTGTAACAGCTTCTTCCCTCAGGCCGTAAGACTCTTGAACGCATCATAATAATCCCCTCAATTCCCCCCAAAAATGGATTAACTTGCTGGAATATCAAGACAAAATAACATACATTCATAAACGTGGATGCATATGCAAAAGTGCAATATATTTATCTGTACAGTAATCTATTTATTTATATCTGCACCTTATTGATTTTTTATCCTGCACTACCATAAGCTAATGCAACAAAATTGCGTTCTTATCTGTACTGTAAAGTTCAAATTTGAAGGACAATAAAAAGGAAGTCTAAGTCTAAGTCTAAGTTTTAGTGAAATCTAAATGCTAAGCAAATCGTTTTTTGGTCGTACCAAAAAAAAAAAAAGATTGTCCAGACTTTAAGGACAACACTCGCATTTGATCAGGCGATTTAGAGTCTCCTGTTGCTATATGTTTGGGACTGCAGCACAAAACAGAACCTGGACAGTTTCTGAAAATTAAGAAAGATTGTTACCAGTTCAAAGGAGCAGGTAACAGTCCTAGTTGGGAAATGCAACAAACCTTCTGGTAACAACACAATGTGCTATCCTGGTGGAGCTGCACTCTTTGGGCAACTGCCATGCACTACAGATACCATGGGTAAGGGCAAGGGGAGAGAAGGCACTGGAACAATGCACACGTAACCCTGTATTAGCTTGAAGGACTGAAGGAAAATTACCCATGTGGTTATCTTGCTGATGGTCTTTACAATATTGTTTTTGTTTCCTCACTGGACAGGTTGTTGTTAGTTTTGCCTGTCCCAATTCATTGGTCAATGTAGTGTTTGTTATTCAATAGCTCAAACAGAAGCAGAGATTAACCAGAACCATGTTTGTGTGGCAATATCACTCAGGACGCAATACACAGGAGACGTCAAACTGCTCTGCTTTGAAGGGTATTATGTCATCGCCTGTGTGCTTTACTGTGTTTTTGACTCAGCCTGTCAAATTCCATATGTGTGAGCCTTTAAAGAGGCCAAACATGTACAAGAGGTAGAACAAAAAGCAAGGGTCGGCTCTGTCCTTACACAACACAGAGTTCATTGACCCATTGTGTTTTTGCACTGATGTGCTTGTAGGGAAACACAACATACAAGACATAGAAAAACACTCTTGCACAGGGGACATCCTTGATTAGAAAGTCTTTAGAGTGAGGATGTTATTTCTTTACTAATCAGTTTTTGTGTTGGTGATGCATCTTGGAGTTCTAAGAAATAGTTCACTTTGTTATACCGCTGTAGACTTCATATTTCAATGTAAATATACTTATATGTTTATAGAATGTTTATCACAGCCCTTTGGTGCAAGTAATGTGCTTGAACACTAAACTGTTCTCCCCACCTCTCTGGTTGTGCAATTGTTTTGATTGAGTAAGAGCAGAAAAAACATACTGTGCTGTTTGTTTTGCAACAGTTGTAACTGTCTTCTTTAAGTTTGCCTTTCTCATAGTTCCAATACGTACGTCATTCAAAGGATTCATTCATTATATTAGGCAACTCTGCGCAAGCAACTCAAGACTTTGTGAAGGCAAAATAATTGTAGCAATTGTATCTTCTTCCAAGCTAATTCTTCACTTTTGACCTGTCTGCAGAAAATGTCTATAATTCCCGGATACCATATTTTTGTGAGACTCCTTTAAATCTAGCTAAACCATGTTTCTTAAAAAAAAAATATCAAAATGATTCAAAGTTTTTCATCACGTCTAAAGGTTCACATCAGGGCCATTCAACTGGCAGCCTGGGTTTGACAGTTTGAAACTTGTGAGACAAACATTTTTGCAGCAAATTCCTAAAAACATAATACTGCTCCTCTTGTATAGAGGAACTTGGACCACTGTAAACACATTGGCAGATCCTTGCATTGACATGTTTACCTTATTAGCAAACATAGACCACTGCGTTCCTAACTTGTGATTTACATAACTGATGCGCTCCTCAAGACACCCCTCTAAGTCCCCCTCCATTTTGGCAGATACCATTTTTTTTGGTAATGTGATTTATGTACCGTATTTCCTGTACCGTAGGGCGCACCGCCGATGAATGGTCTATTTTTGATCTTTTTTCATATATTAGGCGCACCAGATTATAAGGCACATTAAAAGGAGTCATATTATTATATATTTTTTCTAAATTGATAGCACTTCCTTGTGGTCTACATAACGTGATGGTGGTTCTTTGGTCAAAATGTTGCAGAGATTTCATCAGAGACATCTTCAAGCCGCTTTCTGACAGTCGCTTCAGGATACGCCATTTTGTGGGCAGTCTTATTTACGTGGCTCACCTTCGGCAGCGTCTTCTCCTCGTCATCTTTGTTGTAGCGGTGTAGCGTGTAAGGACGGGTGTGGAATAAGTGTCAAAAGAAGGAGCTAACTGTTTTAATGACATTCGCACTTTACTTAAATCAATAACGGAGCAGCATCTCCTCATCCGGAAACAACCACACCGGAAATGTGTCCCGTGAAAAACCGTCCGACCGGAACTCCAGTAACTAATATTCCTTGGGTGAATAATGTCAACTCACTACACCGGTATGTTTTAGCGCTTTCATGGCGAGTTTACTGACAGATATAAGTAAGAACTTTACACTACTTTATATTAGAAATGGCAACAGCGGAGGATGAATGTCCCATAACAAGACGATAGAGATCAAGAAGAAGCTCATCGACGCGCGCAATTTTTCAGGACTCATGCAGATCCCAAATACAGATCAGCAGGTACCAGAAGGTAAGAAAAGTTGCTTTGGGATAATATTGCAAAACAAAACGCCAGATAATCTGTCTTACTTTATACACACACCATAATAATACTTGTATATTTAATGCGCCGACAATCCTTCAAACGGGGAAGCTTCATAGCTCACCAAAGTCGTGCTAAAACATTTTGATAGATTTTTGAGCGCCATGTGTAATGTTCTATATTTTCAATGGAACATATAAAATGTTGGTGTTGTTTACTTGAGACATATGGCCACCATAGTGCAGCCTACACTTATCTCTTATGTTTGACTGCCATCTACTGGTCACACTTATCACTACACCATGTACCAAATAGAATAGCTTCGAGGTGGGTAAGCTCAATCAAACGTATTCCTTACATTAGGCGCACCAGGTTATAGGCACACTGTCGAGTTTTGAGAAAAAAAAAAGATTTTAAGTGCGCCTAATAGTGCGGAAAATACAATATTAAGGTGTTGCTTTAGATTATTTGCGTGAGATACAGTCAGTTCAACTTCCTTAGTTATACTAATAAGGTTTTATTTTAAGTCCTCTCTTTGTCATCATTTGGACTATTCAACTAGTGGCCTGCAAGTCCAGTTAAAAAAACTTGTGAAAGAAAAATCTGTTTTGCAGAAGGTCCTTTAAAAACAGCCAAACGCTCTGACTCTGTCAAATAGATAGACCGAAATCAAATGTCCACTGTAACTAATTACTTTTGATGGCTTGATGTATGTGGCATTTTGCCTGTGTTTTTTGCTACTGGGTAAAGTAAAACTGTGGATTTAATATCTGTATAATGAAAAAAAAAAGGATTAAACAACATTTGATTATCACCTGTGTGAAGCAAGCGACTAATAAAACAGATACAGTGCTTTATCGCTATATGATGTACTTATACATAAATAACATTACAAGGCTCAATGTTCGGACTTGGATGGTTCAAAAACAGAAAAAATAACTTGATTCCTTAAGTCCTAGCTCACAAGTTGAACTATCACTATATAAAATACTCATCAAGCAAGTAAATGTTGTAAAACCACCCATTACTCTTAAAGGGGAACTGCACTGTTTTTTTGGAATTTTGCCTATCGTTCACAATCATTATGAGACACACGAACACACGTCTTTTTTTTTTTCTTTTTTAAATTTTAAAGATGATAAAAAAAACGCTTGAAAGATGGGGCTAATGGGAGTCACTGTTGTAACCTTCAAAGCCCTTTAAAACCACTACGGAACCCTCCAGCAACGTTTTATATACACCAGGGGTCCCCAAACTACGGCCCGCAGTAAGTCCCAAGTAAAAAAAAAATAATTAAATATTGTTAATTTAAAAAAAAATACATATTTTTTTTTAAATTTGGGACTTGGTTTAAAAAGGACAATGTTTTTAAAAATAATAATAAAACATATAAAAAATATATTTATTTATTTATTGGTTTATTCATTCAAACTTAGGACTTCCCGCGGGCCGGTAGAAAATTTATTATAAAGAACACATTAAAAAAAAAAAATGATAATAATAACAAATAATAATAATTTAAAAAAAACAAAACAAATAAAAGATAAATAAATATATATATATATATATATATATATATATATATATATATATATATATATATATATATATATATATATATATATACATATATTTATTTATTATATATATACTTATATATATATATACTTATGTATATATATATATATATATATATATATATATATATATATATATATATATGTTGCCAACAATAATAATTAATAAATAATAATAATAGTAATAATAATACAAATAATAACAATAAATAATAAATAAATAAATTATATATATATATACATACATATATATATATATATATATATATATATATATATATATATATATATATATATATATATATATATATATATATATATATATATATATATATATACATACATACTTATATATATATATATATATAATTTTTTATTATTTATTATTATTTATTATTATTATTTAATATTTTTAGCACAAAATATTGTTATTTATTTTATTTTATTTTATTTTATTTTATTTTTTATTTATTTAATAATAATAATACCTGGGATTTATAAAGCGCTTTTCTAAGGACGGCGTGGCAAAGTTGGTAGAGTGGCTGTGTCAGCAATCGGAGTGTTGCTGGTTACTGGGGTTCAATCCCCACCTTCTACCATCCTAGTCACATCCGTTGTGTCCTTGGGCAAGACACTTCACCCTTGCTCCTGATGGCTGCTGGTTAGCCTCTTGCATGGCAGCTCCCGCCATCAGTGTGCGAATGTGTGTGTGAATGGGTGAATGTGGAAATACTGTCAAAGCGCTTTGAGTACCTTGAAGGTAGAAAAGCGCTATACAAGTATAACCCATTTATCATTATCATTATTTACCCAAAGTCGCTTTACATGTTAAAAACCCATCATTCATTCACACCTGGTGGTGGTAAGCTACTTTCATAGCCACAGCTGCCCTGGGGTAGACTGACGGAAGTGTGGCTGCCAATTTGCGCCTACGGCCCCTCCGACCACCACCTATCATTCATTCAACATTCATTCACCGGTGTGAGCGGCACCGGGGGAAAGGGTGAAGTGTCCTGCCCAAGGACACAACGGCATGGTAAGAGGCGGGGAGCGAACCTGCAACCCTCAGGTTTCTGACACGGGCGCTCTACCCACTATGCCATGCCGCCCTCACATTTATTTATTTTTATTATTATTTTTTTAAATGTGTCCTTTTTTGTAATTCATTTTCTACCGTCCCGCGGGAAGTCCCAAGTAAAAAAAAAAAAATATATATATACATATATATATATATATATATGTACATATATATTTATATATATATATATATATATATATATATATATATATATATATATATATATATATATATATATATATATATATATAATTTTTTTTATTTTTTTATTTTTCCTATCTAATCCATTTTCTACCGCTTTTTACTCTCGGTGTGTCCGAGCCGCTCAGGCAAATCATATTGTCTAAAAATGCATTTTCCCATCGATAACGTGACATCATCGCGCTCGCACCACAATGTCGGGCGAGCAGCCAGGCCCCCGGGCAAATTGTTTTAACCCAAGAAGTTTGGGGACCCCTGATATACGCAGTGCAATTTTTACATTTTCCTGAGAGAACTCTCCTGAAGGAATCAATAAAGTACTATCTATCTATCTGTCTATATATAATGTAGTAACAGACACGTTCATAACAACATGAAATATGTTCAATATTGACTGTATTTTCATCATTTTAATTATTTCCGGGACTGATTTCTTCTGCGCATTGATTTCGGTTTCCATAGCACTTCTGGCAACATGTGTGTTCATACCATAGATATATATCAGTAGATGGCGCAAGGCGGAGTCTCCAGCGTAGTTCACCGGCGGCCATCTTGTGACGGTCAACTATTCTGGTACGTTCTATGGTAGCTGTTGTAAGGTGAGTGATCTGCACAAACAAAAATACTCTTAACTCGCTGAAATCTTGACGGATTTACAAACGGTTTTGTTTATTACACACGTTATTAACGTGGCTATGATTCAGGATGCTTGGACATGTTGAAATTGCAGCTTTTCTGTTCGAAAAACGACTTAAAAAATAAGGTTGTATGTTTGTCCCTGGCCAGCTGTACCTATTAACGTTAGCTAAGTTAGCTGAACAATTTTGTTAGCTCGTTTCATGGGAAAAGGATCAGTGGGAGAGGCAGAATTGCTCTTTCTTTTCAACATAACTTAAGTTGCACATGATTTCCAAGCGGTTTGGTTTGTTAAAAACATCTTACATTATGATACAGGAAATTGCTGGCTTTGTGTTTACAGAACTACGCCTACCAGTGAAGATGCCTGACTTTTGTGCAGCCTACGGATGCTCTAATCGCCGTAGTCTCAAAACGAGAACCCGTGGGATCACCTTTCACCGGTAAGATATGACAATATTATGACTATAATTAGGATAATCGTTAGTTACTTAGTGGATGTATGTACAATACAGGTCCTGCTACACAGGAACAGCGGGGCTATGTGAGATAATAGTATTGCAAGATTGTTGTTGACCCAAGGCTTTTTACACAATTGAATGTTTCTTTTGGACACCTTTCTTATAACTCTTTTAGTGTGGTTGTCTTATTCTTAAAGTACATACATGCATACATGCACATACATGCATACATGCATACATACATGCATACATACATACATACATACATACATACAATTACCCCAAAAATATGATAATTTAGGTGTGTATTTTTGTCCTTACCCTTAATGTTAAAGGAAAGAAGGGTGGAAAATGTTGACAATAATTTATATATCTGGCTACCTTTCTCACGTTTTTAAGGTTTCCCAAAACCGGAGAGAGGAAGAGGCAGTGGGAACTTGCCCTAAGAAGGGATGGTTTTGTTGCCTCTGGCAGGACAGTGCTCTGCAGTGAGCACTTTAGGAGTGAGGATTTTGACAGGACGGGGCAGACTGTCCGGCTTAAAGATGGTGTTGTGCCAACAATTTTCAACTTTCCAGCTCATCTTCAAAGGGTATGTGTATCATTGACCAACAAGAATTCAAGGTGTATAAGATTGATATATCAATATATAAATATGTGATTAAATGTCACACTTTAGTTTTTCTTTCTGCAAGTTTAGGAAGAAATAATGTGTTGCTTATTACAGCACATTTTAGACACTCAATATGTTTTTTTTCACTCTTATGTTTATTTTAGCCGATAGCAACAAGAAGCACAACCACTGCTAGAAGAGCGGAAGACAACCTGCCAATGGACTTGTCTCAGGATGAACCTCAGCCTGATGTTGTGAGTATTTGCATGTGGAATGTCCAGGTGTCATCAACATGTCCGTACACGGACAAATGTGTCCATTGGTCTTGGCTTGTCATATTATTATATTGAGGTGGTACTCTGTGTAAAAAGTTTGAGAACCACTGGCTATCTCACTTGCTCTGTCACTCATACACTTGGATGAATAAACATGTGCGAACATTGAAACTACACCCAGGGGTAGGCAACCTTTACAATCAAAAGAGTCATTTTTGTCCAGAGCCACAAAACATATTTTTGCCTTATAAGGGGACAAGCCTATTAAGATCAATTTCTTAAAAGTATGCTGAGTTGTGTTTTCTGTTGGAGAATTGGAGAACATAAAAATTGATTTAGGCTCACAGCATTGATAAGTGAACATTGAATTGTTAAAAAAGTAACTGTTATTAATTAACATATTACTAATATTTATATATTTGTATATTTTGCCAAAGCAACAGGGAGCCACTGGAGAGAGGCGAAAGAGCCGCAAGCGGCAGGCCACTGACCACCTATACGCATTGCCTGCTTGCCCCAAGGCTATAAAGGCCAACCTTGAAGCCCCATCTCTCCCCACCTGCCCCTGCTTCCTACATCCCCTCCACACCACACCAAGTTGTTCTTGGGCTTTTTTCGACTACAGGAACTCAGCGCACCGTGCTGTGTAGTGGTAACGCATTTCAAAGGTTCTGGATTTGTTTCCAAATCCAGAACCTAAATACAAAACCAATCACAGACCTTCATGGGTTTCTAGAAAGTTTCAGGTTATGGAAGGTATTGGTTAGGAATGGGACGATATGAAGATTTAATGTCAAAATATTTGTGATAAATGAGACAGAACTGGCCAGGACCTACTGTCTGTGAGATAATTTTATGTTGGTTTGGTTCTTCTGATAAAGGTGTGAATATCTATGCTATTGTCATTAGTTGTGTCCCTGTCATTCAAGCTAAGGCATTGCTAAATTAACAACTCTTAGCTTACAGAGTGGCAACATGAGACAGATTTTTATATATAAAATGTAAATATATTTAAATTTTAAAATGTATTATAAAATAACATAAATATTAACAATATAATAAAATAAATGGAATTGTATTTATTTATTTATATATATATATATTTTTTTTTATATATAAAAAATATCTCGGTAAATGTGTAATATAAATACTGTGTGTGTGTGTGTGTGTATAGCTATTGCTTTACCTATCTGCTTAATATTATTTTCATATGAAAGTCCATTATAAGTATGCAGTATCATAACTACATCTCTGACGTTTATAACAAACCAACCCGTTTGAAAATCGGTTGAAAATTGAGCAAGCTATGGTTATTTCAATAGTACATGCACCATAGACATTCATGTTATGAGTGGGCGTGCTGCCCGACGCAAGATGGCCGCCATGTGGCAACGTCGGTCTCCATCGGCCAGCAGCGCGGGTGAGTCATCTAGCCTTTATATATGTCTATGGTTCATACTTCCCGAATCAAACCTGCGTGTGTGTTCTAATCATGGCAGACTTGGTAACAGACACCAACAACTATTTTTGGACAAATGCGGATTAACAACCTTGTACTTTTGAAGCTAAATATGCTGCTGCTTGAAGAAAGCCAGCACGAAGAAGAGTGACAAAGAGGACGGAATCTGTGAGAGAGGGATGAAAGCGACTTTGACGTGATAAATATGGCACTTGGAGCCAAACTATATCGCCATAAATGGATTGCTTACCCAAAATCAACAGGAAATGTCCCCGAACAATTGTTCATCGAGTGAGACACTTTAATATCAACCATGATACACGTCACACGCCATGCGTCTTATTACAACTACAGTGCATACGCTGTCTGGCTAGCTCAGCTGTGTACAAACTAGGGTTGTACGGTATACCGGTATTAGTATAGTACCGCGATACAAACGAATCATATTCGGTACTGTACCTAATGACTATCCGCAGTGTTGTTACTCCTTCTAAATCATTAATCCTTGTCTCCATAGGGACAATTCAAGTACATATATTTCAAGAATCATCCCTGTAGGATGTGTGATAGCTTTTCATGCTTCAGTACACGTCGGAGTCATGACTTTTGAGGTGTTAAAATGTTCGGAAGTTGACAAAGTCAAGGCCAGACTACGCTATGACCTATCATCAACTATTAATATGTCCAACTTTACTTTGAACACACCACACACATGTGAATGAAGGCCATACTTACTCAACAGCCATACACTAAGAGTGGCTGTATGAACAACACCAACACTGTCATAAACATGTGCCATATAGTGTAACCACACTGAACAACAATGACAAACACATTTTGGGAGAATATTTTCACCGCAACACAACATAAACACAACAGAACAAATTCCCAGAATTCCCTGCAGCACCAACTCTTTCGGGTCACTACAATATAAACACATGCCATTGGTGGATCTACACCAAACATCCACTGTGATGATACCAAGTACAAGAGCGTATCTAGTCGATACTACTATTATTACATCAATATACTCTACGGAGACAGCCCTCGCAAAAATGACTAATGATCTATTGCTAACGATGGATTCTGATGCGTCATCTATGTTGCTGCTTCTTGATCTTAGCGCCGCTTTCGATACCGTCGATCATAATATTTTATTAGAGCGTATCAAAACACGTATTGGTATGTCAGACTTAGCCTTGTCTTGGTTTAACTCTTATCTTACTGACAGGATGCAGTGCGTCTCCCATAACAATGTGACCTCGGACTATGTCAAGGTAACGTGCGGAGTTCCCCAGGGTTCGGTTCTTGGCCCTGCACTCTTTAGTATTTACATGCTGCCGCTGGGTGACATCATACGCAAGTACGGTGTTAGCTTTCACTGTTATGCTGATGACACTCAACTCTACATGCCCCTAAAGCTGACCAACACGCCGGACTGTAGTCAGCTGGAGGCGTGTCTTAATGAAATTAAACAATGGATGTCCGCTAACTTTTTGCAACTCAACGCTAAGAAAACGGAAATGCTGATTATCGGTCCTGCTAGACACCAACATCTATTTAATAATACCACCTTAACATTTGACAACCAAACAATTAAACAAGGAGACTCGGTAAAGAATCTGGGTATTATCTTCGACCCAACTCTCTCGTTTGAGTCACACATTAAGAGTGTTACTAAAACGGCCTTCTTTCATCTCCGTAATATCGCTAAAATTCGTTCCATCTTGTCCACAAGCGACGCTGAGATCATTATTCATGCGTTCGTTACGTCTCGTCTCGATTACTGTAACGTACTATTTTCGGGCCTCCCTATGTCTAGCATTAAAAGATTACAGTTGGTACAAAATGCGGCTGCAAGGCTTTTGACAAAAACAAGAAAGTTTGATCATATTACGCCTATACTGGCTCACTTGCACTGGCTTCCTGTGCACTTAAGATGCGACTTTAAGGTTTTACTACTTACGTATAAAATATTACACGGTTTAGCTCCAGCCTATCTCGCCGATTGTATTGTACCATATGTCCCGACAAGAAATCTGCGTTCAAAGAACTCCGGCTTATTAGTGATTCCCAGAGCCAAAAAAAAGTCTGCGGGCTATAGAGCGTTTTCTATTCGGGCTCCAGTACTCTGGAATGCCCTCCCGGTAACAGTTAGAGATGCTACCTCAGTAGAAGCATTTAAGTCCCATCTTAAAACTCATTTGTATAATCTAGCCTTTAAATAGACCCCCCCTTTTTTAGACCAGTTGATCTGCCGTTTCTTTTCTTCTCTCCTCTTCTCCCCTGTCCCCTGCGAGGGGGAGTTGCATAGGTCCGGTGGCCATGGATGAAGTGCTGGCTGTCCAGAGCCGGGACCCCGGGTGGACCACTAGCCTGTGCATCGGTTGGGGACATCTCTGCGCTGCTGACCCGTCTCCGCTTGGGATGGTTTCCTGTTGGCCCCGCTGTGGACTGGACTCCCGCTGATGTGTTGGATCCACTGTGGACTGGACTTTCACAATGTTATGTCAGACCCACTCGACATCCGTTGCTTTCGGTCTCCCCTAGAGGGGGGGGGGTTACCCACATATGCGGTCCTCTCCAAGGTTTCTCATAGTCATTCACCGACGTCCCACTGGGGTGAGTTTTTCCTTGCCCGTATGTGGGCTCTGTACCGAGGATGTCGTTGTGGCTTGTACAGCCCTTTGAGACACTTGTGATTTAGGGCTATATAAATAAACATTGATTGATTGATATGTTTTGCATCACAAAATCTTATTTAGTTTTCTTTTTCATTTATATTATGTTTATAAACTCAGGAAATATGTCCCCGGACACATGAGGACTTTGAATATGACCAATGTATGATCCTGTAACTCCTTGGTATCAGATTGATACCTAAATCTGTGGTATCATCCAAAACGTATGTAAAGTATCAAACAACAGAAGAATAAGTGATTATTACACTTTAACAGAAGTGTAGATAGAACATGTTGAAAGAGAAAGTAAGCAGATATTAACAGTAAATGAACAAGTAGATTAATAATTAATTTTCTACAACTTGTCCTTAATAATTTTGACGAAATAATAGAATGATAAATGACACAATATGTCACTGCAAATGTCAGCAGCTAAATTAGGAGCCTTTGTTTGTTTACTTACTACTAAAAGACAAGTTGTCTTGTATGTTCACTATTTTATATAAAGACAAACTTGCAATAAAAAACATATGTTTAATGTACCCTAAGATTTTTTGTTAAAATAAAGCCAATAATGAAATTTTTTGTGGTACCCTTTATTTAGAAAATTACCGAAAAGTACTGAAAAGTACCGCAATACATTTTGGTACCGGTACTGGTACCAAAATATTGGTATCGGGACAACACCAGTACAAACAAAACATGAAATGTGGGTTATTACTTTACAGATACTGTAAGATTGGTGTCGTATTGCACAACTTATCTCTTGCCGTAGTTAGCTTTTACGGCTAATATCGTAGCACGCCGATGTGTTACTAGGATAAAAACAAGAGTTCCTCAGTGTTCGCTCGTACAATAACAATATTGCTACAGTTTGGTTATCATACACTATTATGTTGGATCCACTAAGGACTGGACTCTCACTATTATGTTAGATCCACTATGGACTGGACTCTCACAATATTATGCTAGATCCACTATGGACTGTGAAGTATTATTGTATGTGTATAAATAATACACTGGGTAGTTATGACTAGAACATGTTTTATTTCAACCCGGTTGTTTACATAGCCGGCATAACAGTAGTGGTGTTACATCATAAAAGGTCCGTCGTGCATCCGCCGCGTCATATCCGTTCTCAGCACATATCACTACATCCCCCCTGTTTAGTTCTAACACCTCCCCTGTAAACTTAGTTATAATAAATTCTCTGCAAGAAACACAAAAACATAACATTCCTCAGATAACCAACATGAGCGGTATCACTTTCAAACATTAGTGCAAACATCAGTAAGTAGTGTAATGTCCATCAATTCCATTGTTCCTGTTTTTTTTTGTTTTTTTTGTTTTTTTGTAATCACATAGTCTGCAAAAACAATAACGTCAATGATTCAATAAGAAACCACGTAACCTGGACTACACATAGTCCTTGAAGTGAGAGAGCCTGTGTATAGCCCTACCACTTCTTGTGTGCCTCTGTCCTGGGCTATTGGTGCCTGTGATCTGGTGTGTCTAGGATCTGGGCTATTGGGAGACTGTGTGTCACAAGGTGGCGTTGTGGCCGTGTCCGGTGGCCCATGGTGACCCTCATGAGTGTCCTCCTCTTGGTGCTGTGGCTCAGCAATGTGGGCCTGGTTTACGCTTCTCTGCATTTGTGGGTTGTATAGCTCACGCAGGTGGCTCCTGCACCGTCTGATCCGGTTGCCATTTGGTGTTTGTACAACATAGCTTCTTGGCTCGTTGCACTTTTGCACAACAATAGCTGGATGCCATGTTCCTCTGTCCTTGTTCACCACCGTCACATGCTGTCCGGGGCAGAGTGGGGGCAGTTCTCTGCGGCATCCACGGTCGTGGTGCTCCTTCATTTCCTCTGTTCTTTGTTCCAGGTGTAGCCTATGTTCCTCCTTCCCTGGATCTGCTCTGCTTGGTAGCAGGGTAGCAATAGGTTTTCCAAACATCAGCTCTGCAGGTGATGGTAGTTTGCTATCGATGGGTGTTGCTCTGACTTGCAGTAATGCCATCTGAAGGTTGCCTCCATGTACCAGGGTTTTTGTTACAATAGATTTGATGTGTCTCACATGCCTTTCAATGAACCCGTTGCTCGTTGGGTAGTGGGGCGAGCTTGTAATGTGCTTGATCCCCCAGTCTGTTACACATGTCTTGAAGGCCTGCCCTGTGTACTGAGGCCCGTTGTCTGTTAGGATTTCGTCCACCCGTCCGAACAGCGACATGTATAATCGCAGCTTTTGTGCGACCGCATGGCTAGACGCCGGCACAGGCACCTCATCCACTAATGGGTATTTGGAGTACCTGTCTACAGTTAGAAGGAACTGGCGACCTTTGACCTCGAATAGGTCAGAAGCCAGAGACTGCCATAGTTTTGACGGTAAGTGGTGTGGGTGAAGGGGTTGTTTTGGGTTTGCATCCTGATGTTCCACACACACCCTGCATGACCTGCACACACTCTCAATGTCATAATTCATGTTAATCCAGTATACACTCTCTCTTGCAAGGCGACATGTTTTCTCGATGCCTTGGTGGCCAAAATGTAGCTGTGTCAGTATGTCACCAGTCATAGAGTCTGGAATGAGTATCTGTCTGCCTTTGAATATGACTCCTGATTCCATTGCAAGCTCATCTCTGAAGGACCAGTAGGCACGCAGATCTTTCGGCCTGTCCTTGATGTTCTCTGGCCAGCCTTGGTGGATCACGTCTTTGACTGCGTTGAGTCTGTGATCCTTGGCAGTCTCAGTGCGGTCCTGGTCGGTATATGACATCATAGTTGTATCCCTGTGTCTTTATCAGCATGCGCTGGAGTCGTGGTGGTGCAGCATGCAGTGGCTTCGCACATATGGTGACTAGTGGTTTGTGGTCCGTTACCACGATAAACGATTTTCCATAAAGGTATGTGTGGTATCGCTGCATCCCATACACTATGGCTAGCATCTCTCGCTCTATGTTGCTGTACCTCGACTGGCAGTCAGTCAGTGTCTTGGAGCCAAAAGCGATGGGTCTGTCGTTCTGCACCAGGGCCATGCCCAATCCTTTCTGTGACACGTCAACCTCGAGGGTTAAAGGAGTGTTTGGGTCATAGTATTTCAGGCAGGCATGCTCGGTGACTGTTGACTTCAGGTCTTCGAAGCACTCCTGGTGGTCAGTGTCCCATATCCATGGTGCTTCGTTTTTCAGCAGCCCCCTCAAGGTGTGAGCTTTATCTGCAAACTTTGGTATATATGGGGACAGGTAAGTCAGCATCCCTATGAATCTGTGCAGATCCTCTTTGCTTTGGGGTGTTGGCATTTTCTGTATGCCCTTAATCTTGGCTGGGTCTGGCCTGATACCTTTTGCTGTGTACATGTTGCCAAAGAATGTAATGCTGTCTTGTTTTATTGTGCATTTTTCACTGTTGAACACAACACCTGCCTCAACGGCTCGTTCCATCAGGTTGATTAGGTTCCTGTCATGCTCTTCCTCAGTTTCACCACAGACCGCTATGTTGTCGGCTATGCTGACCACACCTCGGAGCCCCTCCAGGATCTGGTCCATCTTGGCCTGGAAGAGGTCCTGAGAGACACTCAGACCGAATGGCAAGCGCTTCCAGCAGTACCTGCCGAATGGAGTTCGGAATGTTGTCAGGGGTTGTGATTCTTCATCAAGGCGTATAGACCAATACCCTGCTTTTGCGTCAAGTTTGCTGAATATTTTCGCCCTTGCAAACTCTGGGTTGAGTTCCTCCACAGTTGGGATTTTGTGTGGGCACCGCCGAAGGCCGGCAGTCAGTTTTTTAAGGTCCAGGCATATCCTAAGTGACCCTTCTTTTTTGGTGCTGTATGTCAGACTGGAGCACCAGTCTGTATGCTCTTCCACCTTCCGTATCACATCTTGCTCTACCATTTTATTCAGCTCTGCTTGCAACTTGTCCTTTATGTGGATACTGCATTTCCGTGGGGGGTCGATGAATGGTTCAGCATCCTTTTTTAAATAGAGTCTGGCGGTTTCACTGAAATTGCCTATCTTGTCAAACTGGTCTGGATAAGCTGACTTAAGTTTTGCAATGGTTGTTATCCTCTTCAGTGGTCCTGTCCCTCTGTCTCTGGCATTGTCCCTCTCCTTCACTGTGTCAACATTGACAGTTACCAGGTTCAACATTGCCCCTGTGTCTATTTTTAGGCGGAGTGTGTATCCGTAACCCCGTAAGTCAGGTGGCCTCACCTTCAATGTTGTGTATGCCTCTTCTCTGGGTGCTTTGCTCTCTATGCTGTAACATACATTTCTCGCTGATGGTGATTGAATGAAATTGTGATTGGTACTCACATTCTTCATCGGCCTCCGAGCCGTCTATGGTGTTGATATGAGACTCACCACGTTGCCTGTTGTGGCCCCTGGAGGCTTGTTGTCTGTCACGTCTCTGTTGTGGTGGGGGGGACTTACTCCTTTGGCCCCCACCCCGCCCGAAGCGTTACTGTCTCTGCTGCTTGCTTTTCCTACAGCACTTCGCCCAATGGCCTCTTACACCACAGGCAGAGCATTCGTCATTATACGCGGGACATTGACGGGGTTTATGGCTCCTACCACAATTTGGGCACGTCCGCCCTCTGTCCACGGCGTGGATTTTCTCACTGTGTGACATGCCAAGTTGCTGTAACTGTTCATTACCTGCTGATAGGGCTTCGTATTTCCACCCTTCTGTTAGTACATCCGCCAGAGAGTGGCCTTTGGGTTTGCTATACAGGTCATTTCTCAGAGCATCATGAGGTGTACTAGCAATGCTGAGTTCAATTAGACGTTCGTTGAGCTCTTCATCAGTAAACTGGCATTTTTGAGCTAACGTTCTGGCTCTGGTTACAAAGTCATCAATGCTCTCATTTGGCTTTTGCCTGTACTGCATTAGGTGGAGTCTATGGATCCTAAAATTCACATTCAGTTTCAACTGACCTTCATAGAATTCCCATAGCTTAGCCGGTTTCTTCTTGTCATCCTCACTGAAACCACTTGCATTCAGCCGTTTCAATCCTTCATCTCCAATGCCACGGCATATTTTCCTCGCTTGCTTAGCATCATCTGTTATTTCTTCATCCTCTAGGTAAAGAATAATTTTCTGTTTAAACAGTGATATGGCCTCACTCAGGTCCGGGTTGGTCCAGTTCATGATCGGTAGGTGTGTAGCCATGGCGCGCTCTCGTTTGGGTTGCTCCCGACGTGCAGACCGCTGCTATCAGTTAGCTCGGCTCCTCACGTGTGGTGCGGGCAACGACAG
Source organism: Entelurus aequoreus (assembly GCF_033978785.1). Taxonomy (NCBI): domain Eukaryota; kingdom Metazoa; phylum Chordata; class Actinopteri; order Syngnathiformes; family Syngnathidae; genus Entelurus; species Entelurus aequoreus. The sequence goes on along the minus strand of NC_084749.1, from coordinate 38,007,601 downwards.
AATTATCCTCGGACAACTCCCCCTCTCGTTCTGCTGCGTGGGTGATCACTTTAGTGTATAAATAATACACTGGGTAGTTATGACTGGAACATGTTTTATTTCAACCCGGTTGTTTACATAGCCGGCATAACAGTAGTGGTGTTACATCATAAAAGGTCCGTCGTGCATCCGCCGCGTCATATCCGTTTTCTCAGCACATATCACTACAGACTGGACTCTCACTATTATGTTAGATCCACTATGGGCTGGACTCTCACTATTATGCTAGATCCACTATGGACTGGACTCTCACTATTATGTTAGATCCACTATGGACTGGACTGTCATTATTATGTCAGATCCACTATGGACTGGACTCTCACTATTAAGTTAGATCCACTATGGACTGGACTCTCACTATTATGCTAGATCTACTATGGACTGGACTCTCACTATTATGTTAGATCAACTATGGACTGGACTCTCACACTATGTTAGATCCACTATGGACTGGACTCTCACTATTATGCTAGATCCACTATGGACTGGACTCTCACTATTATGTTAGATCCACTATGGACTGGACTCTCACTATTATGTTAGATCCACTATGGACTGGACTCTCACAATATTATGCTAGATCCACTATGGACTGGACTCTCACTATTATGTTAGATCCACTATGGACTGGACTCTCACTATTATGCTAGATCCACTATGGACTGGACTCTCACTATTATGTTAGATCCACTATGGACTGGACTCTCACTATTATGCTAGATCCACTATGGACTGGACTCTCACAATATTATGTTAGATCCACTATGGACTGGACTCTCACACTATGTTAGATCCACTATGGACTGGACTCTCACTATTATGCTAGATCCACTATGGACTGGACTCTCACAATATTATGCTAGTCCCCACATCTGCGGTCCCCTCTAAGGTTTTTCATTGTCATCCCATTGGGTTGAGTTTTTCCTTGCCCTGATGTGGGATCTGAGCCGAGGATGTCGTTGTGGCTTGTGCAGCCCTTTGAGACACTCGTGATTTAGGGCTTTATAAGTAAACATTCATTGATTGATACAAGTTATGGAACATAAATGAAGTATTGCTGACTGTTTTTTAATGCATTTTTAATGTGATTTAGAGGTAGAATTGATTGCTCCCATCAGTTGCATTGCTGGCCACCTAGAACAAGCTGATTTTTATGTTAGAAAGCAAAAAAACAACAAACTTTTGTCTTCTTGACCCTCATAAGGATTGTTAATGATAGAGACTTAGACTTCCTTTTATTGTCATTCAAATTTGAACTTTACAGTACAGATAAGAACACAATTTTGTTGCATTAGCTCGTTGTAGTGCAGGATAAAAGAGCAATAAGGTGCAGATATAAATAAATAGATTACTGTACAGATACTGTAAATATATTGCACTTTTGCATATGCATCCACGTTTATGGATGTACGTTATATTGTCTTCATATTCCAGCGAGTTAATGCTTTTTTGGGGGGATTTGAGGGGATAGGCACAATTTTTTTAAAAAAGTGCAGTTTGCCTTTAAATCTCATTAAAAGTTGATATGGATTAACAGGCCCTGCGTTTTCCCTCCTACGCTGTACACATTCCAGCGGCATTTCCAATAAAGGATGTTATGACGCAGGGACGTCATTGGGAAATCTGCAGGGTGCAGGAAGTCATACGACTGTCGTTAACCTTGACGTCTGACTCAGGCTGCTGATAGATGGCTGCTGTGCCTCTCCGCAGCTGTAAATGAGGCCTCTAAAGACCCATTTCTACTTGCTTATCGCAAAAGTGTGTGAATGTTTATGTTGGCGCTGCTGAGCGGGGTGTGTTTGAGCTGTTCAGTATCTAGCAGGTGGTAAAACCCACAAATGTCAGCATGCATGCACGCGCACTAAGACCATGTCCACACAAACTCAGATATGCTCAAAAACCACACATTTTCCCCGACTCTCACGCTGGTGTAAAAAAAAAATCTCCAGTTTAAAAAAGCTGTCCACTTCACATATTCACTGGCTGTCATGTGCATTACATTCCCTCGTGTCATATAGAGATATTTGACATGCAAAATGATAGTCAGCACACACTCATCATACATGTTTTTTGTAATCGCATTATAAGGCGCAGGGGTCTGTCGTTGCACGAAATGAAACCGACACCCGTACATTGTATTGTTAAATACCGTATTTCCGGACCATAGGGCGCACCGGATTATAAAGCGCACTGCCGATGAATGGTCTATTTTTGATCTTTTTTCATATATTAGGTGCACCGGATTATAGGGCGCATTAAAGGAGTCATATTTTTTATTTTTTTTTTATATAAATGTAAATCACTTTCTAACATGTAATGGTGGTTCTTTGGTCAAAATGCCATCCAGCCATCCATCTTCTTCCGCTTATCCGAGGTCGGGTCGTGGGGGCAGCAGCCTAAGCAGGGAAGCCCAGACTTCCCTCTCCCCAGCCACTTCGTCCAGCTCTTCCCGGGGGATCCCGAGGCGTTCCCAGGCCAGCCGGGAGACATAGTCTTCCCAACGTGTCCTGGGTCTTCCCGGTGGCCTCCTACCGGTCGGACGTGCCCTAGACACCTCCCTAGGGAGGCGTTCGGGTGGCATCCTGACCAGATGCCCGAACCACCTTATCTGGCTCCTCTCGATGTGGAGGAGCAGTGGCTTTACTTTGAGCTCCCCCCGGATGGCAGACCTTCTCACCCTATCTCTAAGGGAGAGCCCCGCCACCCGGCGCAGGAAACTCATTTCGGCCGCTTGTACCCGTGATCTTGTCCTTTCGGTCATAACCCAAAACTCATGACCATAGGTGAGGATGGGAACGTAGATTGACCAGTAAATTGAGAGCTTTGCCTTCCTGCTCAGCTCCTTCTTCACCACAACGGATCGATACAGCGTCTGCATTACTGAAGACGCCGCACCGATGCGCCTGTCGATCTTACGATCCACTCTTCCCTCACTCGTGAACACGAATCCGAGGTACTTGAACTCCTCCACTTGGGGCAGGGCCTCCTCCGCAACCCGGAGATGGCACTCCACCCTTTTCCGGGCGAGTACCAAGGACTCGGACTTGGAGGTGCTGATTCTCATCCCAGATGCTTCACACTCAGCTGCGAACCGATCCAGTGAGAGCTGAAGATCCTGGCCTGATGAAGCCATCAGGACCACATCATCAGCAAAAAGCAAAAACCTAATCCTGCAGCCACCAAACCGGATCCCCTAAACGCCTTGACTGCGCCTAGAAATTCTGTCCATAAAAGTTATGAACAGAATCGGTGACAAAGGGCAGCTTTGGCGGGGTCCAACCCTCACTGGAAACGGGTCCGACTTACTGCCGGCAATGCGGACCAAGCTCTGACACTGATCATACAGGGAGCGGTCCGCCACAGTCAAACAGTCCGATACCCCATACTCTCTGAGCACTCCCCACAGGACTTCCCGAGGGACACGGTCGAATGCCTTCTCCAAGTCCACAAAGCACATGTAGACTGGTTGGGCAAACTCCCATGCACCCTCAAGGACCCTGCTGAGAGTATAGAGCTGGTCCACAGTTCCATGACCAGGACGAAAACCACACTGTTCCTCCTGAATCCGAGGTTCGACTATCCGGCGTAGCCTCCTCTCCAGTACACCTGAATAGACCTTACCGGGAAGGCTGAGGAGTGTGATCCCACGATAGTTAGAACACACCCTCCGGTTCCCCTTTTTAAAGAGAGGAACCACCACCCCGGTCTGCCAATCCAGAGGTACTGCCCCCGATGTCCACGTGATGCTGCAGTGTCTTGTCAACCAAGACAGCCCCACAGCAGAAGCACAGTACAATGAAGTTAAAAAGTTAAAGTACCAATGATTGTCACACGCACACTAGGTGTGGTGAAATTAGTCTCTGCATTTGACCCATCACCCAGGGAAGTGAGGGGAGCAGTGAGCAGCAGCGGTGGCCGCGCCCAGGAATATTTTTTTGTGATTTAAACCCCAATTCCAACACCTGATGCTGAGTGCCAAGCAGGGAGGTAACGGGTCCCATTTTTATAGTCTTTGGTATGACTCGGCCGGGGTTTGAACTCACGACCTACCGATCTCAGGGCGGACACTCTAACCACAAGGCCACTGAGCAGGTTCCATCAAGCGGTGCGGCTTCATAGCTTACCAAAGTCGTACCAAAACATTTGGATAGATTTTTCAGCGCCGTGTGTAATGTTCTATATTTTCAATGGAACGTTTAAAATGTTGGTGTTGCTTACTTGAGACCCATCATAGTGCAGCCTACACGTATCTCTTATGTTTGACTGCCATCTACTGGTCACACTTATCATTACACCATGAACCAAATAAAATCGTTTTTGATAGCCACCCTTTGCTCTGATTACTGCTTTGCACACTCTTGGCAATCTCTCTATGCGCTTCAAGCACACCTGTAAAATGAAAACCATTTCAGGTGACTACCTCTTGAAGCTCATCGAGAGAATGCCAAGAGTGTGCGAAAAAGGAATCAGAGCAAAGGGTGGCTATTTTGAAGAAGCTAGAATATAAAACATGTTTTCAGTTATTTCACCTTTTTTTGTTAAGTACATAACTTCACATGTGTCATAGTTTTGATGCCTTCAGTGACAATCTACAACGTAAATAGTCATGAAAATTTAAAAAAACGCATTGAATGAGAAGGTGTGTCCAAACTTTTGGCCTGTACTGTATATATATATATATATATATATATATATATATATATATATATATATATATATATATATATATATATAAATGACTAATGCAATAATTGTTTGTCATTAATCACATGGCTTAACTCTAATGAATGACAGACATTTTACCCCAAACTAATTCCTAGCCCCTTCCTGCTCAATTACTGATAAGAGTGTTTTGGAAAAATTCCCGTATTGTTTACATTCTTCTCCGTAGCGCACAACGTTATCGGTGGTAAACAGATGTACCAGGAATATGTTCATTTATATTTTAATCATGTTAAATTTGTTATTTTATACTGATGACAAATGTTATGGAACAATTACTTTCCCAGTAATTGGTTTTAGCACAAAACATGCATCAAATGAAAGTAAAGTGTAAATATAATTTCACATAAATAAAAAAGTGTGAACATTTTGTATTAATCCTCAAAATAAAATTCTGCTTAGTGCCCCTGTGTTTTCCTAAAGGTCAGGTCTTAAAAAAAACTGTACGTTTGTGTGTGGACGCGATATGAAAATATACTGTATGTAGTGTGGACATGACCTAAATAGCAAAGATCGGTCATGTACCTAACAGTTTTTTTTAGTTTTTTTTTAGTTTTTTCTTCACAATAAAGTGTCACAACGGTAGTTAAAAAAACAAAACAAAAACAAAAGTGAGTCACCAATTTTTGGAGCGAAAGTCACAAGACAAGACAAAAAGTATCAGTATTTCTCTGTTTGGTTAGTCACATACTCATTACAAAAAACACAACGTTGATACTTTGGCGTCATGGGTGATCTCGTGTTGCCATGACGTTCTGTTTCTCAGGATATCCAGCGTGCCGTTTACACTTCCAGTTCACACACACACACAGTTTTTCACTGATGAATGTTTGGAACCTGGTCCTTCCGGCAACAGGACTTGAAAAATCCCTTTGCAGAAATCATGTTATTTTTTGCCCCTTACACTCGTCTCTTTGTTCGTTTGCATGTGTGGATGTTTTTACTCAAGACGGATCCATTTAAACCAGTGGTTCTTAACTTGGGTTCGATCGAACCCTAGGGTGAGTCGGCCTCAGGGGTTCGGCGGAGGTCAAAACACACCCGACTCATCGTGTAAATAAAAACTTCTCCCTATCGGCGTATTACGGATACGGCAACAGCTGACTGATTTGCAGGTGTGTAATTTGTTGTGAGTTTATTCACTGTGTTGGTTTTGTTCTTTCAACAAGGTGATGTTCATGCACGGCTCATTTTGTGCACCAGTAAAAAAATATGGTAACACTTTAGTATGGGGAACATATTCACCATTAATTAGTTGCTTATTAACATGCAAATTAGTAACATATTGGCTCTTAATTAGTCATTATTAAGTACTTATTAATGCCTTATTCAGCATGGCCTTATTATAACCTTAATCATCTAACCCTGACCCTAACCCTAACCCTAACCAAATAACTATAAATTAAGTATTTGTTACTTATAACAGTGGTCCCCAACCACCGGGCCGCGGCCCAGTACCGGTCCGTGGATCGATTGGTACCGGGCCGCACAAGAAATTTAAAAAATAAAATAAAATAAATAACGTTTTTTGTTGTTGGTGTTTTTAATTAAATCAACATAAAAAACACAAGATACACTTACCATTAGTACACCAACCCAAAAAACCTCCCTCCCCCATTTACACTCATTCGCAAAAAAGGGTTGTTTCTTTCTGTTATTAATATTTCTGGTTTCTACATTATATATCAATATAGATAAATACATTCTGTGTGAGCACGCATGATTGTATTTTTTTATGCCAAGAAAAAAAAAAAAAAAAAAAAAAACATACCCCCCTGGTCAGTGGGACAACTTTTCAAGCGTTGACCGGTCCGCAGTTTCAAAAAGGTTGGGGACCACTGACTTAGAATATGTTCCCCATACTAAAGTGTTACCAAAAACATATAACTTTGTCTTGAATTTGGAAAAAAAACATTTTATTTTTCACTAAAGAAAGGTTCGGTGAATGTGCATATGAAAATAATGGGGTTCGGTACCTCCAACAAGGTTAAGAACCACTGATTTAGACTATATTATTACATATTATAACAATATAAATCCATCATTTTAGTTATTTTTGGCTAAATTAATATTGACTTACATTTGCTCCATTTCTCGTGATGCAAACAAAAATATATTTTTTGCGTAAAATCTTTCTTTAAAAAATACACAGGCCGAACCTCAAATTTAATGCTCCCTAAAAACTTTTGACCATAGTTCCATACCATGCGGCTCTTTAGTGCCGCTTTAGTGGCTCCCTGGAACATTTTCAAAAAAAGGATTGAAAATGGAAAAAGATAGGAAGAGAAATATTTTTGTTTTTTGTTTGAGGACAAACATGACACGAACCTTCCCAATTGTTGGAAAGCCCACTGTTTAATATGTTTGTGTGTATGCTTCACTGATGACAGTATTTGGTGAAAACGTTGTTTTGTCCTACTAATTTCGGCGGTTCTTGAACTCACCATAGTGTGGACTGTGACGCAACAGTTTGTTTACATGTGAAATCTTCCACTCCTTCTTTGTCTCATTTTGTCCACCAAACTTTTTATACTGTGCGTGAATGCACAAAAGTGCGCTTTGTTGGTGTTATTGACTCGATGGAGTGCTAATCTGGCATATTCGGTCAGTGCATGACTGCAAGCTAATCAATGCTAACATGCTATTTACACTAGCTGTATGTACATATTGCATCATTATGCCTCATTTGTAGGCATATTTGAGCTCATTCAATATCCTTTACTTGTATCCTCTTTGTATATAATTTAGTTTTGCATGTCTCATCTGTATGTAATATTGGCTGCATTTCAGATTGTTGTTTGTGTGCCATGTTGTTCCAGACCACAGCAAACATTACCTCGCTTGCCAAATATTGTAATAAACCTATTAAAAGAAGACAGCCTGCCGTTTCCTTTAACTTGGACACACACATCTATACCTTTGGTCATTAAAAGCCAGTCATTTCCAGGAGTTATCTCACCTTCTGACTAGCCCAGCGTTTCTCAAAGTGTGGGGCGCGCCCCACTGGTGGGGAATAGAGACATGACAGGTGGGGCGCGAGGAACGGGAGGAAATTTCACTTAGATTTTTTTTATTTTTTTATTATTATATTCTTTGATTTTTTTTTTTACTATGCTTTCATTTTCTATACACACTGGAAATCACTTTGTGATTCTGTCTGTGAAATCTGCTATATAGATAAATGTAAATTACTTATTTTTCCTGTAGGCTTTACATTTCTAGGTAGGAGCGAAAGTTTGACAGACATAGCAACAGTAACTAATGGGGGCGGGGCTAAGCGGAAGCTTTGTGAATGGCGAGTCACTGTGCGAGGATTTGCTGTTTTGCAAATACATAAAAAATAGAGCCACTGCTGATGAGCTGTTCAAGATAATGGACAGTTTCCTCAAAGAACACGACCTTAAATGGGAAAACTGTGTGGGCTTTTGCTCTGATGGCGCGCATGGCAAAGTCAAGAAACGGGCTGCAGGCTCTAATAAAGAGGGTTGCGCCAAATGCGCATTGGACACAATGTGTCATTCACCGGGAAACACTCGCGTCAAGGCAGCTCAGCCCCGAATTCAATGAGGTTTTAACAGTGGCAGTGTCAAGCCTGCAACCCCCATTTGAAAAGCTGTGCAGTGCAAAACAGGCTCATTGCAGCCACTAATGCTGGAGTACTGTAAAACTCATGTTCACTTGCCCTGGCCTCCTTTTTTTGGCAAAGATTGCAAAGTGGCACTTTTATTTTCATTTATTATTGAACTTGATGCAAGTTATTTGATTTATTATTGAACTTGATGCAAGTTATAAGACTTGTATTTGATTTATTATTGAACTTGATGCAAGTTATAACACTTTTTTTTATTTATTATTGAACTTGATGCAAGTTATAACACTTTTGTTTTATTTATTATTGAACTTGATGCAAGTTATAACACTTTTATTTGATTTATTATTGAACTTGATGCAAGTTATAACACTTTTTTTGATTTATTATTGAACTTGATGCAAGTTATAACACTTTTATTTGATTTATTATTGAACTTGATGCAAGTTATAACACTTTTTTTTATTTATTATTGAACTTGATGCAAGTTATAACACTTTTTTTGATTTATTATTGAACTTGATGCAAGTTATAACACTTTTGTTTTATTTATTATTGAATTGATGCAAGTTATTTTATTTGATATTGAACTTGATGCAAGTTATACCACAGCTGCACAGTTATTTTATTTATTATTGAACTTGATTTTATTTTATGTTATTGAGTTTGAATGTAGCCCTGCGATGAGGTGGTGACTTGTCCAGGGTGTACCCTGCCTTCCGCCCGATTGTAGCTGAGATAGGCTCCAGCGCCCCCCGCGACCCCGAAGGGAATAAGCGGTAGAAAATGGATGGATGGATGGAGTTTGAATGTATAAAAATTGATGTTACTTGATGTTCGATAAATTTGAAAATGTTAAGTTTGGCATTAGCGTTCTGTTGGGGTGATGGGGGCAGGTGGGGCTTGAAAACTCCCCCTTGTCCAAAGTGGGGGATGACAAAAAAAGTTTGAGAACCACTGGACTAGCCTCTGATTTAGTAATGGTTTCTAATGTTGTAAAAATGTGTAGAATAAATATTACATTTCAACATTTCTGTCAACAAAGATTTGCTTCAGCCTGCGACAAAACATTTTGATAGTAGGCTATTATAGCTAATATAGACACTTACGCCATGTGTTGCCTTCATTATAAGACGTATATACAGCTTTTATTTTTTTGCGGCTCCAGACAGATTTGTTTTTTGTATTTTTGGTCCAATATGGCTCTTTCAACGTTTTTGGGTTGCCGACCCCTGCCATAGTTGTACATTTATCTTCACAATAAGCATTTTTGCCATGTTGTTCATATTGTTACATTGTTGATAAGGTTACATTTCTCTGTCGGCTCGTTGATTCAATCAATCAATCAATCAATCAATCAAAGTTTATTTTTTTAGCCCTTAATCACAAGTGTCTCAAAGGGCTGCACAAGCCACAACGACATCCTCGGCTCGGATCCCACATCAGGGCAAGATTACATACAAAACTTTATTTAGGGGCAAAAAGACAAACAATTTAATTAGAAACAATAATAGTTCTTGCTTTTTTTGCACTGATTTTGTCAAGACTTGTTCCTTGGGGCTTGTTTTTCCGGATGGCAACGGAAAGTTGGCGCGGGCAAGACGTGAATGTGAGTACATGATTTTATTTAACACTATCAAAAAAGAACAAACGAAAGGCGCGCACAATGGCGGAGGTACAAAACTTGGCTAATGAAAACAAAAGACTTGCACAAAGGCAAAAAACTATAAACATGAAACAAAAACTTACTTGGCATGGGACTGTGAACATGGCATGAAGCAGAGTGATGATAACGTGTGATGTCGCCAGGCAGACTAACTGAAAACCATGGACTTAATTACAGACATGATTGACAACAGGTGTGTGAGTCCGAACGTGAAAACAGGTGCAACTAATCGGTCGCCATGGTGACAAAACAAGAGTGCACAAAGAGTCCCAAAAATAAAACCGAACATAACTAAAACAAAACATGATCACACAGACATGATAGATTTTTGCTCAAACATATTATGTGATTTAAGAAAAATAAGGGAATCATTGTTTTTTTTGTTGACATTTTTACATTGTTGCACATTTTCTTTGTTTGCCCAAGATATTTGTCCCGTGTTTCAGTCTGAAAAGTGTGTCATGATTCTCACATGGCAGCTATGAGTTTATTGTATTTGGTTTTATTTCCTGTATACACTTCCTGTTGTCCTTCATTTGCCACCACTTCTTTTAGTCCGAGCACTGGCTCCCACATCCCTGATTGGCAATCAGGACATACCTGTCCCCTGGTTGCCAATCAAGCTGCTACTTATGCTAGGCCTGTCCTCTGCACTGGGGGATAGATTATTTTGCTTTTTGGCTTGTACCGCAACCCACTATAGCTTTCCCAAAATGTTCCGTGCACTTCCCTACTGCACTATTTTTGTTTTTGTCATTAAACACATTTTTTGCCTGCACATTTCGCCTGCCGTCTCTGCTTACTCGGGGTCCAGACCAACAACACCCAAGCCAGATCATGACAAAGTGTCCACTAAAATGTACTTTTATTGAGCGATAATTTTTTACTTTGTAATGGAACGATCCCAACATTTTCAGTATCACCCACCCCCCCCTGAAGGTAACTGCTAGATTGAATTAAACATTCTGCAACATTGTTATAGACAGATAGATAGTACTTTATTGATTCCTTCAGGAGAGTTCCCTCAATGCAACAATAACGAACAAATCAACTACACTAGACTGCATTTAGAGTTTATAGGGGCTATGTGTGTATAAAGAGGTCAATGAAACTATGTCAAACTATTTTTTTTATACATTTCAAGAACTTGGTACTTGTATTGTACAGTATGTACACTCTTGTAATCTTTCGTAATGGTTGCAGATGTGTTAAAAACATCAGCATGAAGTTGCTTGTGAAAAACACTGCTGTCATTGACCACAGCATAGCTCCTTGCGTCAGCAACTCTGCTTCTCCACTCTTATGCAACTTGAGCCCTTTTGGACAGTATGTACGTATGTATTTGCATGGACGAAGAAGAGAGCGGGGACATGAACCCGCTTACTTTATTTCCAGCTTCACAATACGTCAATATCATTGCAGTGCAAACACACAGTAGAAAATATTGTCTTTTAACAACAATTCCATTCACGTAAAACATCTCCAAACAAAAAACATAGGAAATCGTTCTTAACATATCTCTGGAAAAGACTACAATTTACAATAATTAGTCATAATTACAACAATTGCATCAAGTATGAAAATATCAAATTTACAGCAAAAAAAATAACAACCCACCCATTATCAACTGAAAATATTTTTTTTTTTATAAAAGTCCTCATTTTTAATCAGTTGTAGAAACTTAAAGCAAGCTACAGTACACCCATGTGAACAATATAATAAGTACATCATCTTTTCATCTTAACCCTTCATAAAGGTATTTATGAGACAATATAAAAACACTGCTCAGCTTAAAGTACAAAACCCAAAACCAGTGAAGTTGGCACGTTGTGTAAATCGTAAATAAAAACAGAATACAGTGATTTACAAATCATTTTCAACCTATATTCAATTGAATAGACTGCAAAGAAAAGATACTTAACATTCGAACTGGTGAACTTTGATTTTTTGCAAATATTAGCTCATTTGGAATTTGATGCCTGCAACATGTTTCAAAAAAGCTGGCACAAGTGGCAAAAAAGACTGAGAAAGTTAAGGAATGCTCATCAAACACTTATTCGGAACATCCCACAGGTGAACGGGCTAATTGGGAACAGGTGGGTGCCATGATTGGGTATAAAAGAAGCTTCCATGACATGCTCAAAAACAAGGATGGGGCGAGGGTCACCACTTTGTGAACAAATGCGTGAGAAAATTGTCGAACAACATTTCTCAACAAACTATTGGAAGGAATTAAGGGATTTCACCATCTACCGTCCGTTATATCATCAAAAGGTTCAGAGAATCTGGGGAAATCACTGCATGTAGGCGGCCAAGCCCGTGACCTTCGATCCCTTAGGCGGTACTGCATCAAAAACCGACATCAGCGTGTAAAGGATATCACCACATGGGCTCGGGAACACTTCAGAAAACCACTGTCAGTAACCACAGTTCGTCACTACTTCTGTAAGTGCAAGTTAAAACTGTACTATGCAAAGCGAAAGCCATTTATCAACAACACCCAGAAACGCAGCCGGCTTCGCTGGGCCTGACCGAGCTCATCTAAGATGGACTGATGCAAAGTGGAAAAGTGTTCTGTGGTTTGACGAGTCCACATTTCAAATTGTTTTTGGAAACTGTGGACGTCGTGTCCTCTGTAACAAAGAGGAAAAGAACCATCCGGATTGTTATAGGCGCAAAGTTCAAAAGCCAGCATCTGTGATGGTATGGGGGTGTATTAGTGCCCAAAGCATGGGTAACTTACACATCTGTGAAGGCACCATTAATGCTGAAAGGTACATACAGGTTTTGGAGCAACATTTGTTGCCACCCACGCAACGTTTTTAAGGACGCCCCTGCTTATTTCAGCAAGACAATGCCAACAGCGTGGCTTCATAGTAAAAGAGTGCTGGTACTAGACTGGCCTGCCTGTAGTCCAGACCTGTCTCCCATGGAAAATGTATGGCGCATTATGAAGTCTAAAATACCACAACGGAGACTGTTGAACAACTTAAGCTGTACATCAAGCAAGAATGGGAAATAATTCCTTCTGAAAAGCTTCAAAAATTGGTCTCCTCAGTTCCCAAAGGTTTACTGAGTATTGTTAAAAGGTAAAAGGTAAAAATGCCCTTGTGCCAACTTTTTTGCAATACGTTTCTCAGTTCGAACATTAAATATCTTGTCTTTGCAGTCTATTCAATTGAATATAAGTTGAAAAAGATTTGCAAATCATTGTATTCTGTTTTTAGTTACGAATTACACAACGTGCCAACTTCACTGGTTTTGGGCTTTGTATATCATTTTAGGCATTCAACAAAGACAATCCACAATATACTGCAGTCACATATTCATCGTGCTACAGCGCAACACAAAAAGGTTTGATATGTTTATGAAAATAGGTTGGCACGTTAAAAAAAAAATAAACAGTTGACAACTATCCTGAAATATCGTCAGTAGGTTCGCACATCAAATTTAGGAGTAGACATGGGTCAAAAAAAGCACCTTACATTCAAGAGGACCGCTACCTGTATAGAACATGCATGGGGACGACATGAAGTCCTACATTAAGTGTGTCCACTTGTTGCATGCATGTATCAGAGCAACCGATTAGAAGATCATTTGTATTCACGAGGAAGACATACACAGGGATTTTTATGAATCCTCATAAACATCCAGGTTTTTCGAATACCAAAGCAGATTTTAAAAATCGAAGAATATTACAAAATGTTACACAAATAACCACGCAAAACGTCGCTTTTAATCCATTTCCATAGAGCAGTGTTTTTCAACCACGAGTGTGCCGTGAGATACGGTCTGGTGTGCCATGGAGATGTCATTTCACCTATTTGGGTTAAAAATATTTTTTGCCAACCAGTAATTATAGTCTGCAAATAATGTGCCGTTGTTGAGTGTTTGTGCTGTCTAGAGCTCGGCAGAATAACCGTGTAATACTCTTCCATACCAAAAGATGGCAGCAGGTAGCTAATTGCTTTCTAGATGTCGGGAACATGTCGTGTGAGACGACAAGGGTTTGTCTTTGTATCTAATGCTTAAACCAAAAATAAACAAAAGGTGAGTGCCCCTAAGAAAAGGCATTGAAGCTTATGCAGAACAAAACTAAAACCAAACTGGCAACAAAGTAAACAAAAACAGGAATGCTGGACGACAGCAAAGACTTACTGTGGAGCAAAGACGCCGTCCACAAATTACATCCGAACTTGACATGACAATCAACAACCAGATACAGTCTGGTGTGCCGTGGGAGATTATGTAATTTCACATATTTGGGTTAAAAATATTTTTTGCAAACCAGTAATTATAGTCTGCAAATAATGTGCCGTTGTTGAATGTCTGTGCTGTCTAGAGCTTGGCAGAATAACTGTGTTATACTCTTCCATACCAGTAAGTGGCAGCAGGTAGCTAATTGCTTTGTAGATGTCGGGAACACGTCGTGTGAGACGACGAGGGTTTGTCTTTGTATCTAATGCTTAAACCAAAAATAAACAAAAGTGAAGTGAAGTGAATTATATTTATATAGAGCTTTTCTCTAGTGACTCGAAGCGCTTTACATAGTGAAACCCAATATCTAAGTTACATTTAAACCAGTGTGGGTGGCACTGGGAGCAGGTGGGTAAAGTGTCTTGCCCAAGGACACAACGGCAGGGACTAGGATGGCGGAAGCGGGGATCGAACCTGGAACCCTTAAGTTGCTGGCACGGCCACTCTACCAACCGAGCTATACTGCCCCAAAAGGTGAGTGCCCCTAAGAAAAGGCATTGAAGCTTTGGGAAGGCTATGCGGAACAAAACTAAAACCGAACTGGCAACAAAGTAAACAAAAACAGAATGCTGGATGACAGCAAAGACTTGCTGTGGAGCAAAGACGGCGTCCACAAAGTACATCTGAACTTGACATGACAATCAACAATGTCCCCGCAAAGAAGGTTAGCAACAACTGAAATTGTTTTCATTACTAAAACAAAGCAGAAGGAAGGAAGACATGAAAGTGCTACAGGAAAACACCTCAAACAACTCAAAATAAGTCAGGTCGTGACAGTACACCTACTTTGAGACAAGAGCTATAGTGATGCATGCTTGGTTATGGTTTAAAAGACTACTGAATTTTTTTTTTTTTATTTAAACGGGGATAGCAGATCCATTCTATGTGTCATACTTGATCATTTCACGATATTGCCATATTTTTGCTGAAGGGATTTAGTAGAGAACATAGACGATAAAGTTCGCAACTTTTGGTCGCTGATAAAAAAAAGCCTTGCCTCTACCGGAAGTAGCGTGACGTCACAGGTTGAAAGGCTCCTCACATTTCCCCATTGTTTACACCAGCAGCGAGAGCGATTCGGACCGAGAAAGCGACGATTACCCCATTAATTTGAGCCAGGATGAAAGATTTGTGGATGAGGAACGTAAGAGTGAAGGACTAGAGTGCAGTGCAGGACGCATCGTTTTTCGCTCTGACCGTAACTTAGGTACAAGGACTCATTGGATTCCACACTCTCTCCGTTTTCTATTGTGGATCACGGATTTGTATTTTAAACCACCTCTGATACTATATCCTCTTGAAAATGAGAGTCGAGAATGCGAAATGGACATTCACAGTGACTTTTATCCCCACGACAATACATCGGCGAAGCACTTTAGCTACGGAGCTAACGTGATAGCATCGGGCTTAACTGCAGATAGAAACAAAATAAATAAACCCCTGACTGGAAGGATAGACAAAAAATCAACAATACTATTAAACCCTGGACCTGTAACTACACGGTTAATGCTTTCCAGCCTGGCGAAGCTTAACAATGCTGTTGCTAACGATGCCATTGAAGTTAACTTAGCAACGGGACCTAACAGAGCTATGCTAAAAACATTAGCTATCCACCTACGCCAGCCAGCCTTCATCTGCTCATCAACACCCGTGCTCACCTGCGTTCCAGCGATTGACGGAGCAATGAAGGACTTCACCCGATCAACGATGCGGTCGGCGGCTAGCGTCGGATAGCGCGTCTGCTATCCAAATCAAAGTCCTCCTGGTTGTGTTGCTGCAGCCAGCCGCTAATACACCGATCCCACCTACAGCTTTCTTCATTGCAGTCTTCATTGTTCAATAAACAAATTGCAAAAGATTCACCAACAGAGATGTCCAGAATACTGTGGAATTTTGCGATGAAAACAGAGCTGTTTGTATTGCATACAATGTGTCCGAATGCTTCCGTTTCAACGATTGACGTCACGCGCATACGTCATCATACATAGACGTTTTCAACCGGAAGTTTAGCGGGAAATTTAAAATTGCACTTTATAAGTTAACCCGGCCGTATTGGCATGTGTTGCAATGTTAAGATTTCATCATTGATATATAAACTATCAGACTGCGTGGTCGGTAGTAGTGGGTTTCAGTAGGCCTTTAAGAGGTTAACGATTTCTGCTGGTGGTGTGCCTCCGGATTTTTTCAACGCAAAAAATGTGCCTTGGCTCAAAAACGGTTGAAAAACACTGCCACAGAGAATAGGTCACACCCACACGATACGGAAAATAAGCTTTTTTTTAAGTCATGCTTCAAGTCCGCAGAGACTTTTTGTGGCTGCTGTGCACGGTCTGCCGGCTACATGGACTATGAGGTCAAAACCGGATCCGGCTGGCTACCGCATGCAAAGGTGAATATGCTGAGATAGGACACGCACGTCTTTATTGCTACACTTTGCTAAGGAAGAATCTGGAAGTCAAGCATCACAGGCAGCAAACAGCAAAACGAGAAATGCAGCAGTGGGTTCATGCACTTCAACAAAAAACATGTTCACCTCATGTGCCATTGCAGGTTCACCATGAGGAGTACACTGTCCCCCAAATGTATTAAAAGGCTGTTGGAATTTGGCAAGTTTATAGCATAATTACACATTTGGCTCTATCTACTTCAAAAACTCTTGATCAGAAATGCTCCAGCAGAAGTTACATCGGAATTCCTTCATAACAAATCATCTTAAGTAAAGAGGTAAACGTCCGCTAAGGCAAATAGCACAGTTTTGGTTTGATACCGTGAAAAAGGGGTCAGCTAATGTAGTTAAAGGAACGTTTTGTGCTTTCGTGAGAGACCTGCGTGCTACACTGTCAACTGTGCATGTGGGGATGCTGATATCGTTTATTGTAGTTGTGGATGCAGGGTTAGGAGTTCCTGGACACATCCTTGGCCTTTGATTGACTACAAAGCAAAGAAAATTAAGCATCTTGTATCCTGTTCATGACTCCCTGCGGAGTCAAACAACAAACAGGGCAGGAACGTGGAGGGAGAGTCCAGTCGAGGCCCCCACGATGCTCAGTCTTGGATGCATGCTGGGCTCGGGTCCAGGTCTCCTTTTGGACGATGACTGTCTCTCGGACTGAGATGGCGGCGTGCAGAACATCCTTGTCTTTCATCTCCTCTCTCATTGACGTACTATTTTCTAATATGTCGTCATGACGACAGTGGACGTCACACTACTGCAGTGGGGACAGAGGGCAGGTACCTAGTGGCGCTGGTGGAGGTGGTTGGTTTCGCCATGCATGGGCTCGGGGTCCTGACTGTACCGTAAGTGTTCACCGTAGGGGCGGGGCTTAACTTGGTGCGCACATTTCCGTGGGCGAAGGCGCTTGGGCGGCTTCCCGGATTGCACGCCTGCTGAAGGGACTGAGATAGCAGACAGCAGCTTTGCCGCCGTCCTTCTAGAAAGTAAGTGAGCATCTGACCTTTACCCTTTACACTGACCTGGCCTCGACAGACCAAGTTGTAGTGGTCTGCGATGACACGATGGACATCTTCTGTCACCTGGAGAAGAAATGATGATGCTCAGTATTTCAACGTTGTCCTTTAAAGCTTTTATACACTGGATATGATCTACAGCAGGGGTCCCCAAACTTTTTGACCCGGGGGCCGCATTGGGTTAAATAAATTTGGTCAGGGGCCGGGGTATATATATATATATATATATATATATATATATATATATATATATATATATATATATATATATATATATATAAAAATATATATATATATATATATATATATATATATATATATATATATATATATATATATATATATATATATATAAAATAAATTTAGAAAAAAAAAAGTAAATATACATATATACATATATATACATTAAAAAAGTATATATACATATATATAAATACATATATATATATATATATATACATATATATATATAGGAAAAAAAAATATATATATATACACATATATATATATATATATATATATAGGAAACAAAACACAGAGGCTATTTCAGCGCTACAAGCCAGTTTCGCAGGTTTCCCTGATCTTCAGGGGATTTAATATAAATAAACCACTGTATAACGGATAAACCACAGTAATCTTGACTATATATATGTGTATATATATATATATATATATATATATATATATATATATATATATATATATATATATATATATATATATATATATATATATACATATACATATATATATATATATATATATATATATATATATATATATATATATATATATATATATATATATATATATATATATATATATATATATATATATATACATATATATATATATATATATAAAATCTAAACTGCCTTTCCTTACACTGAACAAAAAAAAGTCATATGTCCACTGATGTTTAAAAACTCTACACTCGGAGTCTATTTTACGTTTCCCCCAACGATTTCGGCTTTTTTTTCCCCTTGTGCACTAATTGACTGAAAGAGCGCGCACTTGCCACTCACTCTCTCGCCCGACTTTGCGGCGCGAGCGGGATGATGTCACGTTATCGATGGGAAAATGCATTTTTAGACAATATGATTTGCTTGAGCGGAAACCCCGAGAGTAACAAGCGGTAGAAAATGGATTGATGGATGGGCGAAAAAGGACACATTAAAAAAAATTAAATAAAATTTAAAAAATGTTGTTTTTTTTAAAAAAAAAAAATATATATATATATATATATATATATATATATATATATATATATATATATATATATATATATATATATATATATATATATATATATATAAATTTTTACCCAGTAACAAGTGGTAGAAAATTGATTGATGGATGGGCAAAAAAGGACGGATTAAAACAATAATAATAAAAATATATATATATATATTTTTAAATATATATTTTATTTTTTAACCAGAAACAAGCGGTAGAAAATGGATTGATGGATGGGCGAAAAAGGACGGATTCAAAAAATAATAATTAAAAAAAATATATATATATATTTTTTTAAATATATATATATATATATTTTTTTTTTACCCAGAAACAAGCGGTAGAAAATGGATTGATGGATGGGTGAAAAAGAACAGATTAAAAATAATTGTAAAAAAACAACAACTATTTTATTTAGTTTTTTTACCCAGTAACAAGCGGTAGAAAATTGATTGATGGATGGGTGAAAAATTACAGTTTAAAAAAACTAATGTATATATATATTTTTTACCCAGTAACAAGCAGTAGAAAATGGATAGATGGATGGGCGAAAAAAGACAGATTAAAAAAATTATAATAAAAAACAAACAAAAAAAAATATATATATTTTTTTTCATCCAGAATCAAGTGGTAGAAAATGGATTGATAGTTGGGCGGAAAAGGACAGATTAAAAAAAAATAATAATAAAAAAATTACCCAGTAATGAGCGGTAGAAAATGGATTGATGGATGGGCGAAAAAGGACAGATTAAAAAAAATTATTGTAAAAAAACCCCAACATTTTTTTATTTACCCAGTAACAAGCGGTAGAAAATGCATTGATGGATGGGCGAAAGAAGACAGATTAAAAAAATCATAATAAAAACAACAACAACAAAAAATACTTTTTTTTTCATCCAGTATCAAGCGGTAGAAAATGGATTGATGGATGTGTGGAAAAGGATAGATAAAAAAATAATAATAATAATAAAAATATATATATACAGTGGGGCAAAAAAGTATTTAGTCAGCCACCCATTGACAATCAATGGGTGGCTGACTAAATACTTTTTTGCCCCACTGTATATATATATATATTTTTTACCCAGTAACAAGCGGTAGAAAATGGATTGATGGATGGGCAAAAAAGGACAAATTAAAAACAAAATTATAATAAAAAAACAACAAAAAAAAACTAACAATTTGGATGCTGGCGGGCCGTATCTGGCCCACGGGCCGTAGTTTGGGGACCCCTGATCTACAGTATCTAAGACAAAACATGCTCATGATAGATCCTTTCAATCAGACCTGGGCAAAACACGGATTGGCCGGACATTTCCAAATATTTCATTTTTAGACACCATCAATGTGCAGTGTTGTTTTCAAATTACCATAAGTCTTGAACTATGGAAAGTATTCCAATGGTTGGAATCTGCGCTTTTGAGTTTCATACACGTTATTACGGGAATCTACGTCACAGCAGCTCCATGCGGACCACCACAAAGCAGTGTGGGCGGAGTTTGTTTACAAGACCAGCCTGCTTGAAACGCAGGTGTCAAGGACAGACGCGGAAGGAGATTTTTACAACAAAATTCTGCCAAATATTGATATTATATCAGATTGAAGGTGTTTTTTTATCCCACTTGTGTTTGTTGACTTTTTATCGCGTTTTGTTTGATTGTACAAGATGTCAATTTGAGCAAATGGTCTGAGAAGTAAAAGAAGAGCGACGTTCTTATGTTGTAAATATTCAGTGTTTTATCATTCATAGTTAACGTTGTATTTTTTGTCTTTAAAGATAATTAACAATTCTAATGCTTTAACAGGGTGTCGAATGTTACTATTACTTATTATATTTATAAATGGAACTGTAAAAAACAAGCTATGCAAATACATTCAATACATAGGATTACATTATGGTAAAAGGATTACGCTCATGACTTGTAAACAGTGACGAGTTAAAAATCCAAGAGGTAATGATGTTCCTTATCCACTCCCATATTAGACAATCTCTACCTGGCTTGCATTAAAATGATAAAATGACCTAAAATACATACCTGTATTTTCCCTTGTACACCAGTGCTGTCCATTCTGCTTGCTACATTTACTGTATTCCCCCAGATATCATACTGAGGCCTCCTGGCTCCGATGACTCCTGCAACCACTGGACCCACATTTATTCCTGAGCACAACCAAAGAATCAACACTCTCCATGAGCTCATTTTTACAGTCACCACATCAGAGGTGGATGTTTTCTCATCAAACTTTGCTTCTGGCTTGTAGTTTGAAATGACTGCTATATGTAGTATTTGATGTAACCACATTTACTGATCTCTACATAAACTGTTTTGAGACAAATAAAACCCAGGTCACAATGTTGCCATTCTCATCTTTCATATACTGTATTTTCCGGAACATAAGCCTTTACCTTTTCCACACGCTTTGACCCTACGGCTAACTTAAGGCACTTAAGTCTTTAAGACTTTAAATTGAAAGTTTGAGAATGTATGTCCCCTCTGTACGGCCAAGCCATATTAACTTCTTGGTTGTTATCAAGCAGCTGATATTTTCTCTCAGGCAAATTATTTATTTAACAGCATTCATTAAATCAACTCATACTCGATGGTACTGTAAAGGCAATGAAAGGAACAATTTGATTTACACAGGTTAGGAAAGTCTTTTGGAGCCAATTGTAAACAATTACAGTCGTGGTCAAAAGTTTTCATACACTTGTGAAGGACATAATGTCATGGCTGTCTTGAGTTTCCAATAATTTCTACAACTCTTATTTTTTTGTGATAGAGTGATTGGAGCACATACTTGTTTGTCACAAAAACATTCATGAAGTTTGGTTCTTTTATGAATTTATTATGGGTCTACTGAAAATGTGACCAAATCTGCTGGGTCAAAAGTAAACATACAGCAAAATACATTATCAATGTTGGTGATGTAGAAAAGTTACAATCAAATCAAATTAGCTTCCTGGCATAGCCTCTTAACTTCATGTGAGTGATTATGATTGACGACACCTGTTGACTTCTCTGAGCCAATTTAAATCGGGCTCATGGGATGCAGTCATTAGACTCGGTGATAAACGCAACAATGGGAAAGTCAAAGGAACTCAGCACAAATCTGAAAAAAACTAATCATTGACTTGAACAAGTCAGGAAAGCCACTTGGAGCCATTTCAAAGCAGCTTAAGGTCCCAAAAGCAACTGTGCAGACAATTGTTCGTAAGTATAAATTGCATGGCACAGTTTTGTCACTGCCACGATCAGAAAGAAAACGCTGAGAGAAAATTGGTCAGGATGATCAAGAGTCAACCGATAACCACAAACAAGCAAGTCTGTAATGAATTGTAAGCTACTGGAACACAGGTGTCAGTGTCCACACCATGCAAGAAGGAAGCCCCTGCTCCAGAAGCGACACCTTAAGGCTCGTCTAAAGTTTGCTGCTGATCACACGGACAAAGAAAAAACCTTCTGGAGGAAAGTTCTGTGGTCAAATGAAACACAAATTTAGCTGTTTGGCCACAATACCCAGCAATATGTTTGGAGGAGAAAATGTAAGGCCTTTAGTCCCAGGAAAACAATTCCTACAGTCAAGCATGGTGGTGGTAGTATTATGCTCTGGGCCTGTTTTGCTGCCAATGTAACTGGTGCTTTACAGAGATTAAATGGGACAATGAAAAAGGAGGATTACCTCCAGATTCTTCAGGACAACCTAAAATCCTCAGCCCGTAGGTTGGGTCTTGTGCGCAGTTGGGTGTTCCAACAGGACAACGACCCCAAACACACGTCAAAAATGGTAAAAGAATGGCTAAATCAGGCTAGAATTAAGGTTTTAGAATGGCCTTCCCAAAGTCCTGACTTAAACCCAATTGAGAACATGTGGACAATGCTGAAGAAAAAGTCCATGTCAGAAAACCAACTAATTTAACTGAACTGCACCAATTTTGTCAAGAGGAGTTGTCAAAAATTCAACCAAAAGCTTGTGGTTGGCTACCAAAAGCGCCTTATTGCAGTGAAACTTGCCAAAGGACATGTAACCAAAATATTAACATTGCTCTATGTATACTTTTGACCCAGCAGATTTGGTCACATTTTCAGTAGACCCATAAAAAATTCACAAAAGAACCAAACTTTATTTGCTCCAATCACTCTATCACAAAAAATAATAGTTGTACAAATTATTGGAAACTCAAGACAGCCATGACATTATGTTATTTACAAGTGTATGTAAACTTTTGACCACGGCTGTAAATAATCCAAGATCATCAATTCAACAACTGTAAAATATTTACAGAAATACAAAAAAGTACAACTATTTGGATGTGTATCTTTCATTCATTCATGTATTTATTTGACACAGACAGTACAATTAAACATTGCTACCCATGGGTAACCGATGTCAAAGTACATAAGACTTCTAGCCACAGGCTAATTTGCAACCCTCGTCCCTGGTTAAATAAAAACATATTGAAAATAATTGGCCCCATTTGTCCATTACTACACCCAGTTCTAGTGCTCACACTTCTGATTTGCCTTAAGCCACTTTTTCAGTTTTGTGAAGGTTTGATGTCCGACTGTGACTTTAACTCCAGTGGCAAAGAGTTCCACAGATCTGAGGCCTTCACTGAGAACACAGACTGACCCAGAGTGGTCCGGCACCTTTTCACTCTACAGCTCCCACCGACTGCAGCTCGAGTACACACACCTTCACTACTTTGTACTTTAATCTTTAATCTTATATTTGTATTTCTTGACACATCACATCAGGGGCTAATCCATTAAGACACTTAAAATAGCTATTAAAATTGAGAAATTTATAAAATTATAAAAACTCATCATGTTACATTTTTGGGTAATATGGCAGTGATGATGCTTCATTGGTTTTTGGTCAAATATCTTTAGTGTTAGTTTATATAACGACAACAGAGGCTACTTTGTCAAGGTCTGGAAGAAGTCATATTCCGTCAATCTCAGATGAATGAAAATGGATTAAAATGTTCAAGAAAAACAAAAACAAAGAAAACGAGCTGAAGCCAGCCACGAGGGAGAAACTGCTGAAACACCAGTGTCAATTTTCACAATGAAGCCATTGTTATACAGTATTGGCATTGACTGACAGGATGCCAACCAAGAAGGACATTGACCATTTACCATGAATTGATTAACGTGGAACCCGACTTAAACAAGTTGAAAAACTTATTGGGGTGTTACCATTTAGTGGTCAATTGTACGGAATATGTACTGTACTGTGCAATCTACTAATAAAAGTTTCAATCAATCAATCAATCAAAAAAAGACACTTTCAAGCCATACCTTTCAACATTTGCTTTTCAAATAATAGGAAATAATGATTGAATTCAGCCTTCCCGGTAAGGTCTATTCAGGTGTACTGGAGAGGAGGCTAGATAAACCTCGGATCAAGGAGGAACAGTGTGGTTTTCGTCCTGGTCGTGGAACGGTAGACCAGCTCTATACTCTCGGCAGGGTCCTTGAGGGTGCATGGGAGTTTGCCCAACCAGTCTACATGTGCTTTGTGGACTTGGAGAAGGCATTCGACCGTGTCCCCCGGGAAGTCCTGTGGGGAGTGCTCAGAGAGTATGGGGTATCGGACTGTCTGATTGTGGCGGTCCGCTCCCTGTATGATCAGTGTCAGAGCTTGGTCCGCATTGCCTGCAGTAAGTCGGACCCGTTTCCAGTGAGGGTTGGACTGCGCCAAGGCTGCCCTTTGTCACCGATTCTGTTCATAACTTTTATGGACAGAATTTCTAGGCGCAGTCAAGGCGTTGAGGGGATCGGGTTTGGTGGCTGCAGGATTAGGTCTCCGCTTTTTGCAGATGAATCAGAATCAGAATCAGAATCAGAATCAGAATATTTTATTGCCATTGTTTGAGAACGGGTTCACAAACTAGGAATTTTTCTTGGTGCAAACGTGCGACATAAAACACATATAACACATATTTGGTATAAAAAGAGCTGTGACTGAGCTATCAGATAGACTTCGAAGGGATTCAAGGAATTCTCTCTGCTGATGTGTTGGATCCACTGTGGACTGGACTTTCACAATGTTATGTCAGACCCACTCGACATCCATTGCTTTCGGTCTCCCCTAGAGGGGGGGGGGGGGGGGGTTACCCACATATGCGGTCCTCTCCAAGGTTTCTCATAGTCATTCACCGACGTCCCACTGGGGTGAGTTTTTCCTTGCCCGTATGTGGGCTCTGTACCGAGAATGTCGTTGTGGCTTGTACAGCCCTTTGAGACACTTGTGATTTAGGGCTATATAAATAAACATTGATTGATTGATTGATTGATTGAATTCAAGGAGCTGCTGTTAGGAGTTATTGTTCATTTGCCTGATGGCCGAGGGGAAAAAACTGTTCAGGTGGCGGGAGGTGTGGGTCGGGATGGAGCGTAGTCTCCTGCCTGAGGGGAGAGGGGAGAATAGTGTGTGTCCAGGGTGAGAAGAGTCAGCTGTGATCCGACCCACACGCCTCCTGGTCCTGGAGGAGAACAAGTCCTGGAGGGATGGGAGCTTGCAGCCAATCACCTTCTCAGCAGCACGTACGATGCGCTGCAGTCTATTCTTATCCTGGACTGTGGCGCCGGGGAACCACACTGTGATGGAGGAGGTCAGGATGGACTCTATGATGGCTGAGTAAAACTGCACCATCATCTCGGTCGGCACCTTAAGTTTCCTCAGCTGCCGCAGGAAGTACATCCTCTGCTGGGCCTTCTTGATGAGGGAGCTGATGGTCAGCTCCCACTTGAGGTCCTGGGTGATGGTGGTGCCCAAGAAACGGAAGGAGTCCACAATGGGGACGGGGGTGGGAGAGTCAATCAGGGTGTAGGAGCCATTTAAGGCATCTTTATTTTTGTGTTGGCATTACTTTATTTTGTCACTAGGTGGCGGGCTTTTTGGTTGAGCAGTGCAGGGGGGAAGGCATATGTAGGAGCACAGGTGAGCCAAACGAGGAAGGACTCAGGTGTGGGAGCACAAACCGTTCTTACCAGCAGCAGACAGCAGCAGACAGCAGCAGACAACAGCACACAGCAACAGGCAGGAGAACATATAACACAATATCACTGCAATAATCCCTGGTATGTTTCATTCACCCTGCAAGTTCGTTAATAAATATGCATGAACTGGATTTCCGACTGGACCTCACTTCATATACAATGTTTGCTACTGCGTAGGATCACTCCCTCAAACCTGTTGAGTAATGACAATAAATTGGAACATTTGAAGGTGAAGATTGCCATTACAATCAAGTAAGAACGGTGGTCTTCGAGTGAAAAGGACAACAAGAAGAACACCGAAGGACATAAAAAAGCCGCAAGAGGACAAACTGTGCCACGGCCACGCTGCTGCTCATCAGCCAGGGTGACTGGAAACACCTGCCAGCTCTATAGGGTGAGTTGTGTGGAGCTGAAAGCAGCACAAGGGACTTGGCCAATTATGTCTGGTGGCAAAGATGATGTACAGCCACAAGGTGGCGAAAATGTGGATCCTGAAAAGGAAAATGTACAATATTTTGGAAAGGGAAAAAGAGCCATAACGTATACTGCCAAAGGCTTGGAAATGAAAGTTGACAATTATCATAAAGCAATAGGAGCATGTGTTAAAAAAGCTGCTAAAATAAGGGACACAATGAAACAACTCATGCATTCAAATGAAAATGATGAAAATGCAAATGCTGTAAGAGGTCACTTGGATGAATTGATTCATTTGTGTGGAGAGGCAAGGGAAAATCATTCCTCATTGATTGCCTTACCATTGCCTGAAGAGGAACCTGATAGAAAAAATGACTGGTTTCAAGAAAAGATTAAGATAACTAGAAGGTTTCATAAAACTTGTGCATGAATGCTTATCAGAAGTGAAAAAGCTAACCACACATGACACTGCCCCTGTGGAAGAGGAGTCACAATTGCATGTCTCTGAAACACATGGCTCAGTTGAAACGCAAGTCCAAGATGAAATGCATGTCCCACTTGCCCATGATGAACATTTATGTGTTACACTTTCCGATATTGGAGCCCAGGACAGACCATCGAATGTCTCAATCACACGCAGTTCCATAACATCAACAACCTCTTCTACCTCATCTGCTCGCATTCGAGCCCAGGCCGAAAAGGCTGCTCTAATGGCAGAAGCTGCTGCATTGGAGAAAAAACATCAAATTGAATCACAACAAAGAATTCAACAGGAACAATTCGCAAAACAACAGGAACAACTCAGAATGGAAAAGGAAAAGTTGGAAATGGAAACCAAGCTGGCAGCAGCAAATGCAAGGGAGCAAGTTTTTGCAACCATGGGATCTAGGGAAGGATCAAGAGTGTCAAGAATGAGCTCTGAATCACACAAGGTAGCTGCTGCTCCAAAGAAAACAATGCCCCTCTCTGACACAAAGGTCGGGAAGCCAAAACAATTCACATATGAAAAATATACCGAAGCTCATTACATGACTCCAAGACAGGCTGCTCACTCTTTAATGCAAACTGACAATCTGTCAAAATCAACTATACAAATGAAAAAAGAGGATGTTAAAAGTCATACAGTTCACACTACATCCCCTGTCACAAATGCCATCAAACAAGATCACATTCTTGATTTACTAAAAGCACAACATGATTTCAATGCCTTATTGGTTAAGCAGAATGTCCATTCCTCCTTACCATCAAAAGACGTACCTGTGTTTGATGGAGATCCGTTTCAGTATGAAACCTTTATAAGGGCATTTGAATATGGAGTGGAGAAAAAGTGTGACACCTATGACTGTTTGCATTATTTGGAACAATATACTACAGGGCATCCAAAAGAGCTGGTTCAAAGTTGCCAACATATGCCTCCGTCCCAGGGCTACCAGAAGGCAAGACAGCTACTCAAGGAACATTTTGGTAATGAATATCATATTGCAACAGCATATATGGAAAAGGCTTTTTCCTGGGGAACAATTAAATTGGAGGATATAAAAGGATTGAGAGCATTCTCTCTATTCCTCAGAAGTTGTTCCAATGCAATGGAAAATCTGGCCTATATGGAAGAAATGAATGTTGTTTCTAATATGAGGACCATCATCCTAAAGCTTCCATACAAGCTCAGAGAGCAGTGGAGGAACAAGGCCTGTGACCTACAGGAGAAGCAAGGCCATCGTGCCATTTTCCCAGACCTTGTGAACTTTATTGAAAAACAAGTAAAAATACTCTCTGATCCACTGTTTGGTAACATTCAGGACCATAAGCAATCAACTGTCAAACCCTCATCCGTCCCTACGCCAAGAGTAAAGTCAAGTCCAAGAAGCAACTTTGCAACAACATTAATACCCATAGAAAATGTGGAGTCAAATGAAGGAAAAAGGAATGTGATTGTCAAATCTCACAGTTGTCTGTTCTGTAAGAAGAGTGGTCACACACTGGAGTGCTGTCCACAATTCAAGAGGAAGAAGCACAAAGAAAAAATAGACTTCTTAAAGGAAAAAGGAGTCTGTTTTGGCTGTCTGAAAATAGGACATTTAAGTCGAGACTGCAGAAATCGTCTATTATGTGAAATCTGTAAACAACAACATCCACAAATACTCCACATTGAACAGACAGAACAAACACAAACCAAATCAATTGGAACCAATACTGTTGTCCCACCTCCCAAGCATACTTGTGGTCATATTGGGGCCGGGGATGACCCCTCCATCTACTCCATTGTACCTGTACAAGTTAAAAGCAACAAGGGAGACACAGTGTTACAAACATATGCATTTTTGGATCATGGAAGCACCTCCACATTCTGCACAGAAAAACTGATGCAAAGACTGAACATTACAGGACAAAGAACAAACATCCTTATCAAAACCATGAATCAAGTGAACCCCGAAACCAGCTACCACATCACTGGACTGGAAATAGCCAGGATAAATACGAATGACTTTATTCAAATGCCTGATGTATTTACACACAAAACCATGCCGGTTTCACCACACAATATTTCAAAACAGCAGGATTTGAAACAATGGCCATATCTAAATCATATCACATTACCTGAAATTGACTCTGACATCGACCTCCTCATTGGCACAAATGCCTCTAAGGTACTGGAACCCTGGGAGGTGGTCAATAGCCAGGAGGACGGGCCATACACAGTGAGGACCCTATTGGGATGGGTCATTTATGGTCCTTTAAAAGGAGATGACACCAGCAGGCATAATGGCTGCCCTGTTGCTGATGTCAATAGAATATCCATTCTAAACCTGGAGGACTTATTAGTCAAACAGTACAACCAAGATTTCAGTGAAAGATCCAGTAAGGAAACAGAGGAAATGTCAAGAGAAGAGGAAAAGTTTCTTGATATTGTGAGTCACTCTGCAAAGATTAAAGATGAACATTACTGTTTAAACTTACCTTTTAAAGAAGAAGATCCCATCATGCCGAACAACCGTTGTATTGCAGAGCAACGCATCCAGAGCCTGAAACGCAAGTTCAACAAAAATGAAAAGTTCCATAAAGAATATACATATTTCCTCACAGATATGATTGACAGTGGCTATGCTGAATTGGTACCAGCAGACCAGCTGAATAGAAAAGATGGAAGACTGTGGTATATTCCACATCATGGTGTACACCACTCAAAAAAAGGACCATTAAGAGTTGTTTTTGACTGTGGTGCAGTCTTTAAAGGAACATCACTGAACTGTGAACTACTTCAGGGTCCTGATCTTACCAACTCACTTATCGGAGTCCTCATCAGATTCAGACAAGAACCGGTTGCCTTGATGGCAGACATTAAAGCCATGTTCCATCAGGTTAAGGTGTCTGATAAGCATGTCGACTACCTGAGATTCTTATGGTGGCCTGACGGTGATATGCAGCGAGATCTGACTGAATATAGGATGAAGGTACATCTATTTGGAGCTGTGTCATCACCAAGTTGTGCACATTTCGCTTTGAGGAAAACTGCTGAAGACAACCAAGCTCATTTTCCACCTGAGGTGACAGACACAGTACGCCATAACTTTTATGTAGATGGCTGTTTACGTTCGATTCCCACAGAACAAGAAGCAGTACAATTAGTAAAAGATCTGACTGCTCTCTGCCAAATGGGTGGGTTTACTCTGTCCAAAAGGATCAGCAACAGCCGTGCTGTATTAACATCTATTCCACAAGAGCACAGGGCTAAAGAAATCAAGGAGTTGGATATGGACAAGGACAATCTACCAATGGAAAGAGCCCTAGGACTACACTGGTGTGTGGAAACTGATGTGTTCAAGTTCACAGTTGTTGTACCAGAAAGACCACACACTAGACGTGACATTTTGTCTGTGGTCAGCTCTGTATACGACCCTTTAGGATTTCTAGGACCATTTACTCTGCCAGCCAAAATGATTATGCAGGAGCTCTGCAAGGAAAAGCTTGAATGGGATGAAACCATACCACACGTTTTCTCTCAACAGTGGACAGGATGGCTAGCAGATCTCAGCAAAATGAAGGAGTTTAAAGTTGATCGGTGCATGAAGCCTACACACTTTGGTCAAATCACACACTCACAGCTGCATCACTTTTCAGATGCCAGTGAGAGTGGCTACGGAACCGTCTCATATCTAAGACTGGAAAACAAAAACAAAGAAGTGCATGTTGCATTCATCATAGGAAAATCAAGAGTGGCACCATTAAAACAAATGACAATTTCCAGAATGGAGCTGGCTGCAGCTGTCCTCGCTGTCAAAGTTGACACAATGCTGCGAAAGGATCTACAGTTAAAACTGGAGAAATCTTTTTTCTGGACGGATATCACAACCGTGCTTAAATACATAAGCAACGAAACCAAACGCTTTAAAACATGTGTAGCAAACAGAGTCTCTTTTGTAAGGGATGCTACCGACATATCACAATGGAGATACGTGAGCACAAAGGAAAACCCTGCAGATGCAGCATCAAGAGGGCTGACAGCAGATTGCTTCCTAGGCTACAAAAATTGGATAAGAGGACAAGATTTTCTCTGGAAAGCAAGCCAAGAATGGCCAATCTTGCAAGTTGAATCCAAAATCTCTGTTGATGATCCAGAGATCAAACCTGGCATCACAGTAAATGCCATTGTCAAAAGTCAGTTGAACCCAACTAACTATTTCATCCATTACTTCTCATCCTGGATGAGACTGAAGATTGCAACAGCCTGGCTTTTAAAAGTAAAGACCGCACTCGTGCAACTGACTAGGAAAAGAAAAGAAGTTCAAACTGCTGTGAGTAGTGTTGAAAATGATCCTGTCAAATTAAAGAAGAAGATTGAAGAGGAGATGCAAGTATTTAAAGCCACACTTCATGGACAGTGCTTATCTCCCCAAGATCTAATCCAAGCAGAGAATGCAGTCATCTCATTCAGTCAAGGTGAAAGATTTCAAGGGGAAATGTCTGTTCTACAGACTGAGAAAAATGTCTAAAGAAACAGTCATTTGTACAAATTGGATCCAGTGCTGGAGGATGGACTTCTCAGAGTAGGTGGTCGCCTGAATAGGCTAGCAATGCCTAAAGAAATCAAACATCCGATTATTCTCTCTAAGGACCTCCACATATCCACACTACTATTATGCCACATCCATAAGCAACTCGGACATGCAGGAAGAAATTACATGCTGTCTTGTCTCCGCAAAAAATATTGGATCATCAAAGCCAATTCTGCTGCAAGAAAAGTCATAAATGACTGTATTGTGTGCAAACGACAGAGGAGTAAAGTCGGAGAGCAAAAAATGTCAGACTTACCTTTGGAAAAAATCCAACCAGACAAACCTCCATTCACGAATGTAGGAGTGGACTACTTCGGTCCTATAGAAATCAAAAGAGGACGAAGTCTTGTTAAAAGGTATGGTGTAATTTTCACCTGCATGGCAAGCAGGGCAGTACACCTGGAAGTTGCACATACACTTGACACAGACTCCTGTATCCATGCATTAAGGAGATTCATCTGTCGAAGAGGTCAAGTTTCATCTCTGAGATCGGACAATGGTACAAACTTTGTAGGACGGAAAAAGAATTAAAGACAGCATTGAACAGCTTGAATCAGGATAAAATCCAGAACGCTATGCTACAGCAAGGTATAAAGTGGAACTTTAATCCCCCTGCAGCGTCCCATCACGGTGGTGTATGGGAACGACTAATCCGCATGATACGGAGTGTATTGCGCTCTGTTCTTCGTCAACAAGTACTTGATGATGAAGGATTGCAAACTTTAATGTGTGAGGTTGAAGCAATCTTAAATGACCGACCCATAACCAAATCCTCTGATGACCCCATGGACCTGGAAGCGCTGACCCCAAACCATCTTCTTTTGCTAAAAACCAATGCAATATTGGCACCTGGACTCTTTGTAAAGGAGGATCTGTACATCAAACGTAGATGGAAACAAGTACAATACATGGCAGATCTCTTTTGGAAACGATGGACAAAAGAATACTTACCTTTAATCCAAGAACGTCAGCGATGGACCAGAGCCAAGAGAAGTTTTGCCCCTGGTGACAGTGTGGTGGTGGTCGATTCCACTGCCCCACGAGGATCCTGGTTACTGGGGAGAATACTGGAAACTATTCCTGATGCAAAAGGTCTTGTACGCACAGTTGGACTTAAGACCAAAAACAGCATACTGGAAAGACCAATAACCAAGATATGTCTCCTCCAAAAGACTGAAATTGAAGATTAAGGAAGATTCAAGATTAATGAACTATAAATGCCAACATATTTTTATTTTGAAATTATGAAAAAAAAAAATTTAAAAAAATGAGAAAAAACAGAGAAGAAGAATCGTGTAAAAGTGAATTTGAATGGCTCCCTTTCAAGTAATTGTTACAGTGTAAACAATTAGGGGCCGGTGTGTAGGAGCCATTTAAGGCATCTTTATTTTTGTGTTGGCATTACTTTATTTTGTCACTAGGTGGCGGGCTTTTTGGTTGAGCAGTGCAGGGGGGAAGGCATATGTAGGAGCACAGGTGAGCCAAACGAGGAAGGACTCAGGTGTGGGAGCACAAACCGTTCTTACCAGCAGCAGACAGCAGCAGACAGCAGCAGACAACAGCACACAGCAACAGGCAGGAGAACATATAACACAATATCACTGCAATAATCCCTGGTATGTTTCATTCACCCTG
Source organism: Entelurus aequoreus (assembly GCF_033978785.1). Classification (NCBI taxonomy): domain Eukaryota; kingdom Metazoa; phylum Chordata; class Actinopteri; order Syngnathiformes; family Syngnathidae; genus Entelurus; species Entelurus aequoreus. The sequence goes on along the minus strand of NC_084749.1, from coordinate 37,974,514 downwards.
CAAGTTCGTTAATAAATATGCATAAACTGGATTTCCGACTGGACCTCACTTCATATACAATGTTTGCTACTGCGTAGGATCACTCCCTCAAACCTGTTGAATAATGACAATAAATTGGAACATTTGAAGGTGAAGATTGCCATTACACAGGGTGAGGGGGGATGGTGGGGCTGTGACTTTCCTGAAGTCCATGATCATCTCCACTGTTTTCTGGGCGTTCAGCTCCAGGTTGTTGAGGCTGCACCAGGACGTCAGCCGGTCCACCTCTCTCCTGTAGGCGGACTCATCGCCATTCGAGATGAGCCCGATGAGGGTGGTGTCATCCGCAAAGTTGAGCAGTTTTACGGATTGGTGACTGGAGGTGCAGCAGTTTGTATGCAGGGAGAAGAGCCAGGGGGAGAGTACACAGCCCTGAGGAGTACCAGTGTTTATGGTTCGACTGTCCGAGACAATCTTCCCCAGCCGTACGTGCTGTCTTCGGTCTGTCAGGAAGTCATTAATCCAACTGCAGAGGGAGTCGGGCATGCTGAGCTGGTAGAGCTTGTCTCGTAGCAGTCCAGGGAGGATGGTGTTGAAGGCAGAGCTGAAGTCCACAGACAGGATCCTAGCGTAGGTTCCTGGGGAGTCCAGATGCTCCAGGATGAAGTGGAGGGCCAGGTTCACTGCATCATCCACAGACCTGTTGGCTCTGTACTGCAGTGGGTCCAGGTGGGGGGGCGGTGATGATGTGGTCCTGATGGCTTCAACTGGCCAGAATCTTCAGCTCTCACTGGATCGGTTCGCAGCTGAGTGTGAAGCGACTGGGATGAGAATCAGCACCTCCAAGTCCGAGTCCATGGTTCTCACCCGGGAAACGGTGGAGTGCCATCTCCAGGTAGGGGAGGAGATCTTGCCCCAAGTGGAGGAGTTCAAGTACCTAGGAGTCTTGTTCACGAGTGAGGGAAGAGTGGATCGTGAGATCGACAGGCAGATCGGTGCAGCGTCTTCAGTAATGCGGACGCTGTATCGATCCGTTGTGGTGAAGAAGGCGACGCTCTCAATTTACCGGTCAATCTACGTTCCCATCCTCACCTATGGTCATGAGCTTTGGGTTATGACCGAAAGGACAAGATCACGGGTACATGGGGCGGAAATGAGTTTCCTCCGCCGAGTGGCGGGTCTCTCCCTTAGAGATAGGGTGAGAAGCTCTGTCATCCGGGAGGAACTCAGAGTGAAGCCGCTGCTCCTCCACAGTGAGAGGAGCCAGATGAGGTGGTTCGGGCATCTGCTCAGGATGCCACCCAAACGCCTCCCTAGGGAGGTGTTTAGGGCACGTCCGACACGTTGTGTCCTCAAGGACACAACGGCATGGTAAGAGGCGGGGAGCGAACCTGCAACCCTCAGGTTTCTGACACGGGCGCTCTACCCACTATGCCATGTCGCCCCATATATATAGTGGCCTAGTGGTTAGAGTGTCCGCCCTGAGATCGGTAGGTTGGAGTTCAAATCCCAGCCGAATCATACCAAAGACTATAAAAATGGGACCCATAACCTCCCTGCTTGGCACTCAGCAACAAAGGGTTGGAGTTGGGGGTTAAATCACCAAAATGATTCCCGGGCGCGGCGCCGCTGCTGCCCACTGCTCCCCAAGGGGATGGGACAAATGCAGAGGACAAATTTCACCACATCTAGTGTGTGTGTGACAATCATTGGCACTTTAATCTTAATCTTTAATATAAAAAGGCCTTTTTCTGATTAAATTGGTGGGTGTGTTTATTCTCCCATTCGGGACAAAGACTCCTGTGAGTGCCTGCAAGTCCTCATTCAGGGCACGATTTCTGGTGCACTCCACCAGATAGTGAAACTAAAGGCTGTCACTAAAGCCGCTGGTCCTTCTAAATCAGGGGTGTCAAAGTCAATTATAATTATAATTATAAATAATTATATTTATAATAATGAGTTATCTATGGCCCCCGGGATAATATTTGATTAGTATTAGAACCGGCCCACAGGCCACAGCCGCCTGCTGCTGTTTTGCACGCACCATTAATCCATCAGTTTTGGCACTAGGAATTTTCAAAATGGGGTACCAGGTGTCAGGTTCAAACACTGATGACATCTATTAAACAGACAAGAAGCAAGGAATTAAACAGAGACATAATTCAATTTAGCTCATTAAAGAGAAACGTCTGGGCTGTACTCTTTGTACAGTCTTCCACCGCGCTCTGGCAAAATGGTTGCACGCCTCCTCTTTTATTTGGACTTTCCCTGATTACATTGCAACAGCTGTTTTTAAAGGAAGGGTGGTCGTAAACAGCCGTCGCCCAGCCGTCGGTCCAGTGGTGAGGACGGCGGAAAAGATCATCAGGACTCCTCTTCCTCCTATCCAGGAGATCGCAAAAAGCCGCTGCCTGACCAGGACTCAGAAAATCTGCAAAGACTCCTACCACCCCCACCAAGGACTGTTTTCACTGCTGGACTCTAGAAAGAGGTTCCGCAGCCTCCGAAGCAGAACCTCCAGGTTCTGTAACAGCTTCTTCCCTCAGGCCGTAAGACTCTTGAACGCATCATAATTAAATAATCCCCTCAACTCCCCCCAAAATGGATTAACTCGCTGGAATAAAAAAGACAATATAACATACATCCATAAACGTGGACGCATGTGAAAAAGTGCACTATATTTATATTTATCTGTACAGTAATCTATTTATTTATTTATATATATTTATATATATATATATTTATTTATTTTATATATATATATTTATATATTATTTTTATATATATTTATGTATTTATATATGCAACTTATTGCTTTTTTATCCTGCACTACCATGAGTTTATGTAACGAAATTTCGTTCTTATCCGTGCTGTAAAGTTCAAATTCGAATGACAATAAAAAGGAAGTCTAAGTCTAAGTCTACTGGAATGATCAGATGTATGATCATTTATTTATTAGAGCACTTTAATATCCATATTAACAACATAGCCATTATCTACCAAAATGTATTGCACATATATTTCAACACAGATAGAATGTAAAGCTACAGATATATTTCATTGTAACATTAGTAAAAGTAGAGAAAGTCAGTGTTACCCTCCCTCCCCCCTTTAATATAGGTTTCTGTTTCTGTTGAAACAGAAACCTAAAAGTAGAGAAAGTCAGTGCCCCCCCACCCCTGTAATATAGGTTTCTGTTTCAACAGAAATAGAAACGTATCTTACAGAGAAGACTCCGACACTGTTATCCACACAGTGTGATAATAGTTTGGTCCCTCGACAGGCTACTGTTGTGTCTCCTGACTTCTCCTGATGTGAAAATCATACAGAAGAGCTTATCTATGTACGGTCATTCTACTGCCTAATCTAACACTGTGAAAATCATCAACTTTATTTTCATGTAATGCATTTTTCAGTGTAGCTATTATCAAACAATATGGCCTCCACATCATTTGATAGTAATAGTAGCAGCAGCAGCATCAATTGGGACTTATGTTATCTCTGCCAATTACAGTCTGATGACCCCTTACAAACACCCAAAAGCGAAGGACTTTTGTCGCTAGCAAAGAATCTCAAAGATTTAAATGAAATTGCGAATGCTATACCTTCATGTATAAATGTCACAATTGATCAATTGAATGATGGTTCAGGTATCGCACCAACACTTGTATTAAATAAGGCCAAATACCACAAACGCTGCAGAAGCTACTGTTGTAGTTCTCGTGTTATAAGGGCTGGAAAGCATAAGGATCATGCTGTCCCCTCCTTATTAAGTCCTAAAAAGCTTCAATCAAGTCATCCCCAAACCAGTGGTATTCAGGGGAGGATACGAAAGATCTGCACAAGGCATTAAAGGTCTACTGAAACCCACTGCTACCGACCACGCAGTCTGATAGTTTATATATCAATGATGAAATCTTAACATTGCAACACATGCCAATACGGCCGGGTTAACTTATAAAGTGCAATTTAAAATTTCCCGCGACACTTCCGGTTGAAAACGTCTAGATATGATGACGTATGCGCGTGACGTCACAGAGGGAACGGAAGTATTCGGACCCCTTTGGATCCAATACAAAAAAGCTCTGTTTTCATCCCAAAACTCCACAGTATTCTGGACATCTGTGTTGGTGAATCTTTTGCAATTTGTTTAATGAACAATGGAGACTGCAAAGAAGAAAGCTGTAGGTGTGATCGGTGTATTAGCGGCGGACTACAGCAACACAACTAGAAGGACTTTGAGATGGATAGAATACGAGCTAGCCGCCGACCTCACCTTGACTTCCTCCGTCTCCGGGCCGCCGACCGCATCTGTGATCGGGTGAAGTCCTTTGTCGCTCCGTCGATCGCTGGAACGCAGGTGAGCACGGGTGTTGATGAGCAGATGAGGGCTGGCTGGCGTAGGTGGAGAGCTAATGTTTTTAGCATAGCTCTGTAAGGTCCCGTTGCTAAGTTAGCTTCAATGGCGTCGTTAGCAACAGCATTGTTAAGCTTTGACAGGCTGGAAAGCATTAACCGTGTATTTACATGTCCATGGTTTAATAGTATTGTTGATCTTCTGTCTATCCTTCCAGTCAGGGGTTTATTTATTTTGTTTCTATCTGCATTTGAGCCCGATGCTATCACGTTAGCTCCGTAGCTAAAGAGCTTCACCGATGTATTGTCGTGGAGATAAAAGTCACTGTGAATGTCCATTTTGCGTTCTCGACTCTCAATTTCAAGAGGATATAGTATCCGAGGTGGTTTAAAATACAAATCCGTGATCCACAATAGAAAAAGGAGAAAATGTGGAATCCAATGAGCCCTTGTACCTAAGATACGGTCAGAGCGAAAAAAGATATGTCCTGCACTGCACGCTAGTCCTTCACTCTTACGTTCCTCATCCACAAATCTTTCATCCTCGCTCAAATTAATGGGGTAATCGTCGCTTTCTCGGTCCGAATCGCTCTCGCTGCATTGTAAACAATGGGAAAATGTGAGCAGCCCTTCCTCCTGTGACATCACGCTACTTCCGGTATAGGCAAGGCTTTTTTTATCAGCGACCAAAAGTTGCAAACTTTATCGTCGTTGTTCTCTACTAAATCCTTTCAGCAAAAATATGGCAATATCGCGAAATGATCAAGTATGACACAGAGAATGGATCTGCTATCCCCGTTTAAATAAAAAAAATTCATTTCAGTAGGCCTTTAACAAATAATGTTGATTCCAAAATGAAAAGCTGGGCAGAATCTAGTAAAGATTTTTAACTTCTTGGGAGACTAGTTACTCAAGCGTCTGATGTGCATGCAGCAGGTGTGTACTATCATACCAAATGTTATCTGAACTTGAGATATGCAGCCACAAGTTGCACAACATAAAACATATTCCAGCATATCAGAAGAAAAAGCGTCTACCAGTGAATCCAGGGAAACCTTTGACCCTCTGACTATAGCACAAATTGTTGCCCTAGTTGAGGATTCAGATTGCTCCTTCACAATTTCAAATTCAAGGCAACTCTATAGAACCCTTATGAATGAACGTGGGCATGTCTGTTGTTATAATGAAGCTCACACAACAAGATTCAAGACACATATCCTCTCTTTTCTGCCTGACTGGAGTGAACTAAGGCTGAAACGACGGGTCGACGTAGTCGACGTCATCGGTTACGTCAATACGTCGACGCCGTTTTTGTGCGTCGACACGTCGCATATTTACGTCACACTACCGTCATGGCGGACCGCAAAGCAGACGGTCAAAGCAGACGATGCGAGCGGTGCGAGCGAGGGGGGAAAAGCATGCCAAAAGTGGTCAAAAGTGTGGGAGTATTTCAATAAACGGCCTAATAATGTTGTTGTATGCACACTGTGTCGAGCGGAAATGGCCTATCATAGCAGCACAACGGCTATGAACGAACATTTGAAAAGAAAACCATCAACTAGTCAATCGTCCGCGCGAGCATACGTTGTCATCATTACACAAAAACATGAATGTGTCATTTGTATCAGAATCAGAATAGTTTTATTGCCATTGTTTGAGAACGGGTTCACAAACTATGAATTTTTCTTGGTGCATACGTGCGACATAAAACACATATAACACATATTTGGTATAAAAAGAGCTGTGACTGAGCTATCAGATAGACTTAGAAGGGATTCAAGGAATTCAAGGAGCTGCTGTTAGGAGTTCTTGTTCATTTGCCTGATGGCCGAGGGGAAAAAACTGTTCAGGTGGCGGGAGGTGTGGGTCTGGATGGAGCGTAGTCTCCTGCCTGAGGGGAGAGGGGAGAATAGTGTGTGTCCAGGGTGAGAAGAGTCAGCTGTGATCCGACCCACACGCCTCCTGGTCCTGGAGGAGAACAAGTCCTGGAGGGATGGGAGCTTGCAGCCAATCACCTTCTCCGCAGCACGTACGATGCGCTGCAGTCTATTCTTATCCTGGACTGTGGCGCCAGGGAACCACACTGTGATGGTGGAGGTCAGGATGGACTCTTTGATGGCTGAGTAAAACTGCACCAGCATCTCGGTCGGCACCTTAAGTTTCCTCAGCTGCCGCAGGAAGTACATCCTCTGCTGGGCCTTCTTGATGAGGGAGCTGATGGTCAGCTCCCACTTGAGGTCCTGGGTGATGGTGGTGCCCAAGAAACGGAAGGAGTCCACAATGGGGACGGAGGTGGGAGAGTCAATCAGGGTGAGGGGGATGGTGGGGCTGTGACTTTCCTGAAGTCCATGATCATCTCCACTGTTTTCTGGGCGTTCAGCTCCAGGTTGTTGAGGCTGCACCAGGACGTCAGCCGGTCCACCTCTCTCCTGTAGGCGGACTCATCGCCATTCGAGATGAGCCCGATGAGGGTGGTGTCACCCGCAAACTTGAGCAGTTTTACGGATTGGTGACTGGAGGTGCAGCAGTTTGTATACAGGGAGAAGAGCCAGGGGGAGAGTACACAGCCCTGAGGAGTACCAGTGTTTGTGGTTCGACTGTCCGAGACAATCTTCCCCAGCCTTACGTGCTGTCTTCGGTCTGTCAGGAAGTCATTAATCCAACTGCAGAGGGAGTCGGGCACGCTGAGCTGGTAGAGCTTGTCTCGTAGCAGTCCAGGGAGGATGGTGTTGAAGGCAGAGCTGAAGTCCACAAACAGGATCCTAGCGTAGGTTCCTGGGGAGTCCAGATGCTCCAGGATGAAGTGGAGGGCCAGGTTCACTGCATCATCCACAGACCTGTTGGCTCTGTAGGCGAACTGCAGTGGCTCCAGGAGGGGGGCGGTGATGTCCTTGAGGTGGGGCAGGACCAAGCGCTCAAAGGACTTCATGACCACAGACGTCAGCGCGACCGGCCTGTAGTCATTTAGTCCTGTGATCCGTGCTTTCTTGGGGACAGGGACAATGGTAGAGGTCTTAAAGCAGGACGGCACGCGGCATAGCTCCAGAGAGGTGTTAAAAATGTCAGTGAAGACAGGAGCCAGCTGGTCCGCACAGTGTCTGAGAGTGGAGGGGGAGACATCATCCGGCCCGGGGGCCTTCCGCGTATTCAGCTTCAAGAACTGCCGGCGTACATCCTCTTCTTTAATGGAGAGGGTCTTTACAGTCTTATTGTGTTTTTGGAGTCCTGTGATGTCATTGGAGTCCTTTGAGTCCTTTATCTCCTTTAATGATGTGCTGGCATTGGTGGGGAGGGTAATGGTGGGGGGAGCATGGCTTTGATGAGCTGAAGGCCGTTCATGACGACAGTAATGTGTGTTGAGGCCCTGAGCGAGAGTCCGGTCATTCAGGGCCTGGGGGGTTTTGGGCTTATAGTTCGTAAGGGCCCTTAGACCTCTCCAAACTGTCGCAGAATCATTGGAGCGGAACTGTTCCTGTAGACGGTTAGAGTACACAGATTTAGCTTTCTCCACTTCCCTGGTGAAGTGGTACTTCGCTTCTCTGTATGTACTTCGGTCCCCGCTTCTCCACGCAGCCTCCTTCTTCTTGCACAGCTGTCGGAGCTTGGGTGTGAACCAGGGCTTGTCGTTGTTATAACAAACCCTGGTGCGCGTTGGAATGATGCACGCCTCATTGAACTGTATGTATGAGGTCACAGTGTCCGTATACTCGTCCAGATTGTTCGTGGCTGCTCCAATTGCCTCCCAGTCTGTCGTTTCCCAACAAGCACGCAACTCGTCCACAGACTCGGCGGTGAAACACTTAATGTTCCTCATAACAGGTTTAGCCAGTTTCAGTCTCTGTCTGTATGAAGGGATTAAGTGCACCATCACGTGATCTGATACTCCAAGAGCAGCGCGCGGGACTGCATGAAAAGCCTTGCTCAATGTAGTGTAGCAGTGATCCAGCGTGTTCTCCTCTCTGGTTGGGCATTTAATAAACTGTCTATACTTTGGTAATTCCTGGCTCAAATTTCCCTTGTTAAAGTCACCAAGCACGATAACAAGAGAGTCAGGAAAAGACCGTTCCACATGTAAGATCTGTCCTGCGAGCGCGCGCTGAGCGTCACGCACGTCCGCGCCGAGCGGAATGTAAACAGCCACGAGAATGAATGAAACAATCTCACACGGTGAGTAAAAGGGCTTACAGTGGATGAATAAATATTCCAGAGAAGAAGAACAGTGTTTAAAAATCGCTGTCACGTCTGTGCACCAGCTATTGTTGATAAAGAAGCATAGTCCCCCGCCTCTTTTTTTGCCAGAGAGCGCCGCGTCTCGGTCCGCGCGGAGGAGATGAAAGCCCTCCAGTTGAAGCGCGCTGTCCGGGACACTTGTGCTCAGCCAAGTCTCCGTGAAACACAACACACATGATGAGGAGAAGTCCTTGTTCCTTCTCATCAGCAACGCTAGCTCGTCCATCTGCTAGGGGTGTAACGGTACGTGTTTTGTATTGAACCGTTTCGGTACGGGGCTTTCGGTTCGGCATGGGGGTGTACCGAACGAGTTTCTAAGCTAAAGCTAACTTTAGCTGCTAAAGTCTTAACAAGCTGCTTCGCTCCTCTGCCTCTGTCTCAGCACGCAGCATTGTCCCACCCACACAACCATCTGATTGGTACACACGCAGCATTGTCCCACCCACACAACCATCTGATTGGTACACACAAAGCATTATCAGCCAATCAGCAGTGTGTATTCAGAGCGCATGTAGTCAGCGCTTCAGCTTGGAGCAGATAGGTGTTTAGCAGGTGAGCATCAGGCAGCGGACTCTCCCCAAATGATAATAAACACCTCCCAGTCAACTACTAGTAACATCACTATGAGCCCGTTGACCTTCTAGAAATATAAACTGCAGCTCAGCTCACTCGCAGTCCTGGCTTGAGGTGAAGGCTAATTACCTCTCAGTTCCAGCCACATCGACCCCTTCTGAGCGCCTATTTTCAGCTGCTGGGAATATTGTAAACAAGAAAAGAACCAGAGCATGTACACATGCTAACCTTTCTTCATTACAACTGTTAGTCACTCACTGGAATGAGTAGAATTGGTTATTGTGTACTGTGTTGGACTGGATGTTTATTTTGCACATTTTAAAAGCAATACTTAATGTTTACAGTGCTCCAGAATATTTAGATTGGCACTTTTTTGTATTGGATGTTTATCTTTATTTTTGCACATTTTAGCAAATAAGCAATACTTTCACTTTTGTTGAAATGTTTACACTGTTGTTACAGAATATTTCGTTTTGCACTTTTTTGTATTGGATGTTTATCTTTATTTTTGCACATTTTAAAGCAAAATAAGCAATACTTTTACTTTTGAAATGCTTATACTATTGCAGAATATTAAGATTTGCACTGGATGTTGACTTTTATATTTGCACATTAAAAAGCAAATAAGCTACTTTTAATTTTGTTAAATGTTAAAAGTTTTAAATGTTTACATTGTTACAGAATATTTAGTCATGTTGTTGTCAATGTTGACTGAGTGGCCATACTTCTTTTTTTTTGTAAATAAAAGCCATGCCTTTTGAAAAAACGGGCCTACATTTATTTTTTCATCTTCATTTTGAATAAAAAAATAATCGGTAAAAGGAAAAATAATCTATAGATTAATCGAAAAATAATCTATAGATTAAGCGATTAATCGAAAAAAAAATAATCTATAGATTAATCGATAGAAAAATAATCGTTAGCTGCAGCCTTAGAGTGAACACCAGAAAGGGAGGGAGACGTACACGTTTGTACATTGCAAGCAAGCAAAAAGTGGCAGACAGTGTAGCTAGAGGCCATGATTCCAACCAGATTGATCAAGATGAGGCACTTTTGTTGACAAGGGCTGCCTTGGTTTTACACAAGTATTGTTTACAACCAGGACACACATTTGATGGCACCTTACTTTCCAACTGTCTTACATACGGTATCTGTTCCTGAACCTTTAAGAGTATTCAATGACATTGTCCTTCAAGGACCAGGTCTGCTCAAAGCCATGCACCAACAATGAGGATCCAGCACACTAACCTGGATGTGCACACTTGGTGCAGCTTTTGTCAAGTAATTGGGTAACAAAAAACACAACAACCCCACAACCCCAAAAAAAAATAAAAAATTAAAAATTAAAAAAAGGGAGAGAAGAAGACAGCCTCCACGTGGCCTTCTCCGCAAGTAGCCAAAAAGTAGTTGCCCTGTAAGTGAAACCAATGTCTTCAAAATGTCACAACCACAGCCGACATTTCATATAAACATTAGAAAGGAATCATGCATGTTGCACCAGGTTTTACTCATAACAATGCCCAAGTTACGTCCAATGTCTTCAGAATAGCAAAACGCTACTTGGAAATATCACTTGGAAATATGCAAATTAGGGGTCTAGACACACCCAAAAATAAAAATGAGCATTCCAACACATTTCTAATTGTCAAAACACATGAAATAGACACCAAGTTTACATTTGTAGCTCATCTGTTTCAAATGTTAGAGACAAAAGCTATTACAAGTGGAGGCCATATTTGATTGGCCACTGTGGTGACCCCACAGTGGCCTAGCTAAATTATTTAAGTATGCCCTGAGCTACACCTGTGCCAAATTTGGCGCTTTTAGACAAAAGTGAACGAAAATATCCCTAAGGGCCTCCACTAATTGAATATAAGTTAAAAAGAATTTGCAAATCATTGTATTCGGTTTTCATTTACGAATTACACAACGTGCCAACTTCACTGATTTTTGGTTTTGTACAATTGTTTAAAGTGATGAAAGTGCTGACAAAAATACAGGCTGCTAAGAAGAAACTCCTGGCTGCATATTCATCTAATCGCAGAGTTAATAGGGTTTTGCCTTGTCAGTTGAAAACATTATGGAACCTTCAGCACCACTTCTTGAAAGATTTAGGTAAATGTCTGAATATATTATATTTAAACCCGTGTAAATGAGCGAAAATTCAAAATAAATACACGTGTGGAGCTAATTCTTTTTTTTTTTTTTTTTTTAATAATTAAAGATGTATGCTGAATGATCATTCCACCCTGGAAAAGGAACTGTTCAAATGATTCACGAAAGGCCCAAACTTGATGATACTCATGATAATTGCGTGTAAACAAACTTCTGACATAAATGGAATGTCCCTTCTTTTTGTCCTCCAAGTTGGGAGGAACTGGACATTTAGATTTTTTGCTGATCGAGTTTTAAATAAACGGTGCATATTAGGGCGTGGTGCACAGTCATAGCCAAAAGTGGCCGGGAATTACTTAAATTTTATATCTAAAAAACTTGGAACAAAAAATGCTATTTTTTTTTTGTATATTAGGTGACTACCTCTTGAAGCTCATCGAGAGAATGCCAAGAGTGTGCAAAAAAGTAATCAGAGCAAAGGGTGGCTATTTTGAACAAACTACAATATAAAACATGTTTTCAGTTATTTCACCTTTTTTTGTTAAGTACATAACTCCACATGTGTTCATTCCTAGTTTTGATGCCTTCAGTGACAATCTACAATGTAAATAGTCACGGAAATAAAGAAAATGCATTGAATGAGAAGCTGTGTCCAACCTTTTGGGCTCTCCTATATATATATATATATATATATATATATATATATATATATATATATATATATATATATATATATATATATATACAGTCAAGATCAACAATATACTTACACTTGTAAAAAAACATAATGTCATGGCTGTCTTGAGTTTCCAATACTTTCTACAACTTTTATTGATGGATTGATTGGAGCACATGTTGGTCACAAAAAACCTTCATGAAGTTTGGTTCTTTTATGAATTTATTATGGGTCTACTGAAAATGTGACCAAATCTGCTGGGTCAAAAGTATACATACAGCAATGTTAATATTTGGTTACATGTCCCTTGGCAAGTTTCACTGCAATAAGGCGCTTTTGGTAGCCACCCACAAGCTTCTGGCTGAATGTTTTACCACTCCTCTTGACAAAATTAGTGCAGTTCAACAAAATGTGTTGGTTTTCTGACATGGACTTGTTTCTTCAGCATTGTCCACAGGTTTGAGTCAGGACTTTGGGAAGGCCATTCTAAAACCTTAATTCTAGCCTGATTTAGCCATTCCTTTAATACTACCACCGTAATGCTTGACGGTAGGAATGGTGTTCCTGGCATCAAAGGCCTCACCTTTTCACCTTTATATATATATTCTATTGTCAGAATGTCATCCAGGATCATGTTTAAACATTTTACTTGAATGCATGTCATTTGCACAAAACTTGGTAACAGTTTTACCTAAAGTTCATTCAGGCTGTATTTGGTAGTGAAATTTACCAGAAAGCACACCAGTCGGGCTCTCCTCACACAATTTTGTACTTACATATGCATTTATCTAATCCCCAAAAAATATAGCGGTCAAGGTAAAACAGCTTGTGAGGTCAAAATAAATACTATAATAAATACAAAATAAAATACTGAGACAGCAGAGTTAAACACCGGATTTAGGGTCTCTCCCAAAACTCTTGGCCACGGCTGTGCAAGATTTGGAAGGCCCCTATCAAGACCTGTGATGTATGACACCAATTGATTTGTTGAATTGAGGGATCAAGGTCAAATGCCAACAAGAATAAATCAGCCTAGCAGCAACCTACGTACTGTATGTACACAAAGTTTGGGAATTAAAAGGTTGACAATCAAGTATTCAACTGAAGCATTTTATTTGTGTGTTTGGTTCACAAACCTTTTAAGTCTTTCTACATGGAGCCGCAGAGCCTGGGGACCGGATGGCAATGTATAAACCGTGTTATGCTGAGACTGAACAAGAGCTTCTGTCGCAAGCTCCTCACAGGATACCCAACACAATGGAACCCAAAACTTCACGTCTCGCTGTGACGAGTTTCCTGGAGGGAACGCGCTCTCTCTGATGCATTTCCGAGCAAACTTACTCGCAATTAGTGTCAATAGTGCACAGTGCAATAGGTCAGAGTATTTACGGACTGTACTGTAGGTGTGTAGTGATTGTGTTCCCACTCACCTACTCTCAGGACAAAGTCATTGTAAGACTGGTAGTTGATGACGTCCAGGACATCAAACATCTCAATGGCAAAATCTGACACTGTGCAGACGTGTGATGTGATGGACTTTTTTGCCTGGAAAACATCAAATGAATACTGCTGTTGACATACAATGAACAAACAGGACCATAGTGCGCACTGGATTATAAGGCGCATTGCCGATGAATGGTCTATTTTTTATCTTTTTTCATACGAAAAGTGCACCGGATTATAGGGCGCATTAAAGGAGTCATATTATTGTAATTTTTTTCTCAATGTAAAACACTTCCTTGTGGTCTACATAACATGTAAAGGTGGTTCTTTGGTCAAAATGTTGCATAGATTATGTTTTACAGATCATCTTCAAGCCGCTTTCTGACAGTCGCTTCCGGATGTGCCGTTTTGTGGGCGGTCTTATTGACGTGGCTCACCTTCGGCAGCGTCTTTTCTCCATCATCTTTGTTGTAGCGGTGTAGCGTGCAAGGACGGGAGTGGAAGGAGTGTCAAAAGATGGAGCTAACTGTTTTAATGACATTCAGACTTTACTTCAATCAATAACGGAGTAGCATCTCCTCATCCGGAAACAACCACACCGGAAATGTGTCCCGTGAAAAACCATCCGACCGAAACTCTAATAACTAATGTTCCTTGGGTGAATAATGTAAACTCACTACACCGGTATGTTTTAGCGCTTTCATGGCGAGTTTACTGACAGGTATAAGTTAGAACTTTACACTACTTTATATGGGATGAATGTCCCATAACAAGAAGATAGAGAAAAAGAAGAAGCTTATCGACCACGCAATTTTTTAGGATTTATGCAGATCCCAAATACACATCAGCAGGTACCAGAAGGTAAGAACAGTTGCTTTTGCATAATATTGCGAAACAAAACGCCAGATAATACGTCTTACCTTATACACACACCATAATAATACTGGTATGTTTAATGCGCCGACAATCCTTCAAGCGGTGTGGCTTCATAGCTTACCAAAGTCGTACTAAAACATTTTGACAGATCTTTGAGCGCCGTGTGTAATGTTCTAAATTTTCAATGGAATATTTAAAATGTTGGCGTTGTTTACTTGAGAGCCATCATAGTGCAGCATACACGTGTCTCTTATGTTTGACTGCCATCTACTGGTCACACTTATCATTACACTATGTACCAAATAAAATAGCTTCGAGGTGGGTAAGCCCAACCAAACGTATTCTTTAAATTAGGCTCACAGGGTTTTAAGGCTCACTGTTGAGTTTTGAGAAAAAAAAGGATTTTAAGTGCGCCTTATAGTCCGGAAATACGGTAAATATGTTTGTGTACACCAAGCTTGACCCTGGCTCTGTGCTGCCCCGTCCGTTAATATCCACCGGCTGCGTCTGTGATACACACTGACCTGATTTGACCCATTGAAAAGACGACAGCTTTGCCTTGCTTTTGCCACGGACTACTTTATGTTTGTATTTGTAGCAAGCAACAACACCTCTGGCTGGCTATGCTTCTTCTCATCGCCGATTGTATTGTACCATATGTCCCGACAAGAAATCTGCGTTCAAAGAACTCCGGCTTATTAGTGATTCCCAGAATCTCCCAGTCTGCGGGCTATAGAGCGTTTTCTATTCGGGCTCCAGTACTCTGGAATGCCCTCCCGGTAACAGTTAGAGATGCTACCTCAGTAGAAGCATTTAAGTCCCATCTTAAAACTCATTTGTATAATCTAGCCTTTAAATAGACCCCCCCTTTTTTAGACCAGTTGATCTGCCGTTTCTTTTCTTCTCTCCTCTTCTCCCCTGTCCCTTGCGAGGGGGAGTTGCATAGGTCCGGTGGCCATGGATGAAGTGCTGGCTGTCCAGAGTCGGGACCCCGGGTGGACCACTAGCCTGTGCATCGGTTGGGGACATCTCTGCGCTGCTGACCCGTCTCCGCTCGGGATGGTTTCCTGTTGGCCCCGCTGTGGACTGGACTCCCGCTGATGTGTTGGATCCACTGTGGACTGGACTTTCACAATGTTATGTCAGACCCACTCGACATCCGTTGCTTTCGGTCTCCCCTAGAGGGGGGGGGGGGGGGTTACCCACATATGCGGTCCTCTCCAAGGTTTCTCATAGTCATTCACCGACGTCCCACTGGGGTGAGTTTTTCCTTGCCCGTATGTGGGCTCTGTACCGAGGATGTCGTTGTGGCTTGTACAGCCCTTTGAGACACTTGTGATTTAGGGCTATATAAATAAACATTGATTGATTGATTGGTTCTCCAGCTCCTATTAACCGCTCTCCACCCAAGTCAGAGTTCACACAAGCCCCCAAAATAGCCGTCACAGGCTATGCCTGTAACACGAGTCTTTGATTTTGGACCTCCAGAATAAGCATCTCTTCATGCATTGTGGGCTTTTTTTTTCTTTTTCTAAGACGGCGCCGCTTTAGTGGCTGCTGTTGGCAGGAGCTCTGTGCTCTTGTGTCATCCTTTTGTGTTTCCCTCTTGTTTTCATGTGTTATTATATAAATATATATATATTTGCCTTTTGGTTCTGGACCCTTTGGGACTGTGTGACAAGGGGTGGCACTTCTGCGGTGCTTTTTTGTGAACTTCTGGATCTGCCTCCCGGGAGCCTTTTGGCCATGGAGACCAGCTGCTGGGTCTCTGCCACACCAGAGTCCGTTTGGAGAGACTGGAGGAGATGTGGATGAAGAGACGGGGCTGCGGAGCTAGGACTGAGCGCCGGGACGGACAGGCTTCACAGTGTCTTGGCTGAATGAGCAGGTATCGGACACCTCGGTCTCCTAAGACGCATCCTCGCTCATCCATGCAGACTGGACACTGGCCGAGAGTTGGTGGGCGGCTGAGAGTGGAGTCGGCTCTCTTGGTTGCTTTGTTGGGTCCGCTCCTGTCTCTGGCCATGCTCCCTCCACCCCAGCAGACGATGGCGTGGAACACCGCAGAGGCCGCCACAGTGTATATGTTTCTTTTACTTTTTATTCATAGTTGTATGTAGAAGTGGCTGGTTGCATCAGCTCTGCTCTTTTAATGTCCTTTGTGTTCTTTGATGTTTCCCTCTTACACACATGTAAGAGGGATGTGTGCTATGGCTATGAGTTTTTTTTTCCCTTGGCTTCAGTCTAGACGCCCTCTCCAGGGGCCCAGGCTTAGACCAATTTTTTTTTCTCACCCCCCCCCATTGTTTACCTATATCTCACCTTTTTTGAAAGGGATGCCTGAAATTGGCAGACCCGTCAGCGATCCTGTTCTGTCTCCCCGGAATGTTTGTCTGATCTTGAATGGGATTGTGCTGAAAATTCTTAACTTCCCCTCGGGGATTAATAAAGTATTTCTGATTCTGATTCTGATTCTGATTAATGTGGTGAAAGAATGTCTCAAACCCTTTAACCTGTCGACTTCAGGTATGACGTTTGCAAAGTGTGAAATATGACCCGCCTGGAACACAGAGTATTTTATTTTGAAAACAAACCAGATTGTGTTTCTTTGCTGAAGTGATCCGCCAATCTATGGCATTTAGCAGAAATAGAAACTCTGCGTATTTGTGAGGAGCGCTCCGGCAGTCACTCTGGAGCCATGACAGATCACACCCGCAGGGGGTGGAAAAGTGCCCTGTGATTTGAACGGAGGTCCGGGGTGAGACACACACAATTTGCATAATTGCCACATATTCTTAATCTTTAATTAAATTTGTCCGGGTACATTAGCCACACAGTAAAATAGGACTGAACTTTTTAACTTTGGATTGACACTTCACTCAACCCAATGGCAAATGGGCACAATAGCCAATTAACTTATGTGCATAAACAGTGCGTAGCTCATAGTAATTACATAAAATCTTAATAATAATTGATGCAAACACTGATATGCTTGGACTGTGCATCAATGTAGCAATTTTAGTTTAGTTCTTTATTTGAGAAAGCATCATGTCAAAATGGTCTTCAGGGACAAGATACAGGGTCAGGAACCCTCGGGTTGCATCAAGTTAGGGAAGACACTGCCCTTGGGTTAGCAAGGGTCTTCAAAAGGAACAGTGTTGAAACACTTGTTCCTAAATTTTGAAAAGAAAAAAGTGTTCATTTTAGTATTATTATCAAAATGTATATTTGGACTATGCAATACCTCAAGCTATGGCCTGATAGTGTTTTCCAGTTGATACTTCCAATATAACTATTTTGAAGGCACTTGTTTCTGAGAAGAAATGGAGGCAAGGGCATTTTTTCTTCAGAGTGTTCAAAATCCCAATTGTCCGTGTCAGTAGCACTTAGACCCATTCAGACTGTTGGGAGAAACTGTCAGAGGGTTTTGTTAAGAGGGCCTAAAGCCAGTGATTGTTCATGTGAGCGTTGCCATTCCCTATCACTGTTTTTCTTTCTTTGCAATTATATCCGTCTTCTTTTAAACCATGGACTGTCCATCCATCCATTCATCCATCCACTCATTCAACTATGGATGAATGGATGGATACAACTTGAACAGAAGGGACATACTTTTATATATACCAGTGTATATATAGAAGGGTTGTACAGTATACCGGTGTTAGTATAGTACCACGATAAAAATGAATCATATTTGTCGTTATTGACATTGCCGGTTTTACGAGCTGAGGAGCATGTTCGTCAGCGCACAATCACGGAGTACTTACAAGCAGACACAGTGTGTAGATAGAAAAGGGAGAACAGACACATTTTGGCTTGAAAACTAAAGATAAAGGTGAAGTTATAACACTGAAACGCCCTCAGGAAGAGGTGCTTTAAGACATGGCTAGCGAGCCAGCGGCAAAATTCCACCCGCAGTCTGCAGTGTTTTAGCTACTTCTAAATCACTAATCCTCGCCTCCATGGTGACAAATAAACTACGTTTCTTACAAGTAATCTCCCTGCAGGACGAGGAATAGCTAAACATGCTTCACTACACACCGTAGCTCACCGGCGTCAAAATGTAAACAAACGCCATTGGTAGATCTACACCTAACATCCACTGTAATGCTACCAAGTACAGGAGCGTATCTAGTCGATACTACTATGATTACATCAATATTTTTTAGTATCACAAAATCTTCTTTCGTTTAAAAAAAATGTATATAATGTTTATAAACTCAGGAAATACGTCCCTGGACACATGAGGACTTTGAATATGACCAATGTATGATCCTGTAACTACTTGGTATCGGATTGAAACCCAAATTTGTGGTATCATCCAAAACTAATGTAAAGCATCCAAACAACAGAAGAATAAGTGATTATTACATTTAACAGAAGTGTAGATAGAACATGTTGAAAGAGAAGGTAAGCAGATATTAACAGTAAATGAACAAGTAGATTAATAATTCATTTTCTACCGCTTGTCCTTAATAATTTTGACAAAATAATAGAATGGAAACTGACACAATATGTTACTGCATACGTCGGCAGACGAAATTAGGAGCCTTTGTTTGCTTACTTACTACTAAAAAACAAGTTGTTGTGTATGTTCACTATTTTATTTAAGGACAAACTTGCAATAATAAACATATGTTTAATGTACTGTAAGATATTTTGTTAAAAAAAAAAGCCAATAATGCTATTTTTTGTGGTCCCCTTTATTTAGAAAAGTACCGAAATACATTTTGGTACCGGCACCAAAATATTGGTATCGGGACAACACTAATATATAGTATACCAGACCTCAACTGTTGTACAGCAAAGTATGTTCTGGCAAACATTGGCATACAGTCCCTCCAAACTGCATATATAGCAATGTATGGCAATGATTGTTTTTGACTTTTTTAAGCATTTCAACCAAAATAATTACAGCATTTTGAGAAGTTAAGCAATGTTTTAGTCAATGCAGAGTATAATACTAATGCTATAGAGGCCACTAATTCCAGACAGCAGTTTTGTGGATTAAACTGTCCCACCAAAGTGCCTTTTGAGCAATTTTTACGAGCACATACAGATTTTTATACAGTACAATGTTCATGTTTGTCCGTACCTTCGAGCCAGTTGTTGGTACGAGCCCTACTGCCGCCATGTATGTACTACCAATAGTCTTAATTTTCTCAATATCCCTGTAGCACTCTTTGTCCATCAGCTAGAAAGAAAGACATAATGGGGTAAAGCACAAAGAAAACAAAATACTTTTGCATATTAAAACCATGTTGTCGAACGCTGAAGCTGTTATATGTTCTAGTGTCTATTGGCAGTTTAAATACATTTTTTTTGGATCAAATAAAGTGCATTGTTCCGTCAGGCCCATATTCAAACTTTGTTTCAAATTGGTCTTTTTTAATGAAAGGACACTTTTAAAATGAATGATGACAATGTGTATCTCCTTAAACATCAGGGGCATACACAAGTTATAGTTAAGTGCCGCCAGGACAAACAAGTCCGTAGGGAGTTAAGAATGTATAAAAAAACATCACACATTTGTCCCATTTATTAACAAACAGTAAAAATTGTCCTATTTTTTTTTTCGAAATGAAACCCTGAAATTGGAAACATACACATTGCATCAACATTAGTTTTATTAGTCATCTTATGTATGTCCAGGCCTGATTTTTAACCGAGGATCCCAATTCTCTATTTTAGACAGGAATTGATTAAGATTTGAATTGAGCAAAAAAAAAGTAGACAAAAGATTAATACAAAAATGTTTTACACAATCTTAACTTCCTAAGAACTTCTTATCCTGGCGGTACTTAACTGTGCTAAAATTATTTCTCAGAGTATCCTTCCATCCATCAAACTTTCTACCGCTTGTCCCTCTCGGGGTTGCGGAGGTGGCTGGAGCCTACCCAGCTGCATTCGAGTATCAATGATACATGACACAGTTTTCAATAAAAATATTAAAATCGAACATGAAAAAAATTATACCATTCGTCGTAGCAAAACCAACGTTAGGGTCAAAAATAGATAATAGATAATAATACCTGTTAAGACGAAAAGCTTACAAGTAGTTAATCAATATTTAAGATGTACAGTCAAGATCAAAAGTTTACATACACTTGTAAAGAACATAATGTCATGGCTGTCTTGAGTTTCCAACAATTTCTACAACTCTTATTTTTTGTGATAGAGTGATTGGAGCACATACTGGTTGGTCACAAAAAACCTTCATGAAGTTTGGTTCTTTTATGCATTTATTATGGGTCTACTGAAAATGTGACCAAATCTGCTGGGTCAAAAGTATACATACAGCAATGTCAATATTTGGTTACATGTCCCTTGGCAAGTTTCACTGCAATAAGGCGCTTTTGGTAGCCATCCACAAGCTTCTGGTTGAATTTTTGACCACTCCTCTTGACAAAATTGATGCAGTTCAGCTAAATTTGTTGGTTTTCTGACATGGACTTGTTTCTTCAGCAATGGAACCGATACCTTAAATGGGACAATGAAAAAGGAGGATTACCTCCAAATTCTTCAGGACAACCTAAAATCATCAGCCCGGAGGTTGGGTCTTGGGCGCAGTTGGGTGCTCCAACAGGACAATGACCCCAAACACACGTCAAAAGTGGTAAAGGAATGGCTAAACCAGGCTAGAATTTAGGTTTTAGAATGGCCTTCCCAAAGTCCTGACTTAAACGTGTGGACAATGCTAAAGAAAACCAACACATTTAGCTGAACTGCACCAATTTTGTCAAGAGGAGTTGTCAAAAATTCAACCAGAAGCTTGCCAGAAGCTTGTGGATGGCTACCAAAAGCGCCTTATTGCAGTGCAACTTGCCAAGGGACATGTAACCAAATATTAACATTGCTGTATGTATACTTTTGACCCAGCAGATTTGGTCACATTTTCAGTAAACCGATAATAAATTCATAAAAGAACCAAACTTCATGAAAGTTTTTTGTGACCAACAAGTATGTGCTCCAATCACTCTGTCACAAAAAAATAAGAGTTGCAGAAATTATTGGAAACTCAAGACAGCCATGGCATTATGTTCTTTACAAGTGTATGTACACTTTTGATCGGGAATGTATGTGCACAACTCTAAATGTGATCAAAGGCATTACCTGCATTATCCTTTCCATCCTTTGTAACTGAGCTACTGTGTGGAACAATTGCCCTTGTGGATCAATAACGTTTGTCTAAGCCTAAGTCTAAATCCCGATAATAACCAATTAAACAAGGCTTTTACCTCATCAAAGTCAGCTATGATCTCATTGAGCAGCCGGAGACACTCGACTCCCATGTTGTTTCCATCCAACTCAATGTAGAAGTCATTGAAGTTAGCGATTGAAGCAAACAGTACTCCAACCTGAGCGTAGGACTGGTAGTACAAGTCCTGGTGGGGACAGAGATTCAGAGAATGTTGTTTGCGTTGGTTTCATGGCTTGACATCCAAAAATGGTCTAAAAGCATGGCAACACAATGGCAAAACACAATTCAAAGTTTATTCAAATGTATTATTACATTTTATTTGAAGGAAAAATGTATGAAGTAGTTTTTTTAAGTGAAAAGTGACACTGTAAAACGTGATACTGTACTGATATATACTCTAAGGCAGGGGTCGGCAACCAAAAATGTTGAAAGAGCCACACTGGACCAAAAATACAAAAAAGCAAATCTGTCTGGAGCCCCAAAAAAATGAAAAGCCGTATATAAGTCTTATAATGAAGGCAACACTAGGCGTAAGTGTCTATATTAGCTATAATAGCCTACTATCACAATGACTTTAAAAGTCTTATATAAGTGTTATAATGAAGGCAGCATATGATATAAGTGTCTATATTAGCTATAATAGCCTACTACCAAAATGACTATGTGTCGCAGGCTGAAGCAAATCTTCGTTGACACAAATGTTGAAATGTAATATTTATTCGACACATTTTTACAACATTAGAAACCATTAGTAAATCACAGGCTACTCAGAAGGTGAGATAACTCTTGGAAATGACTGGGTTTTAAAGGCCAAAGGTATAGATTGTGTCCAAGTTCAAGGAAACAGGTTATTTTAATGGATTTAGTCCAATCTTTGGCAAGCTAGGTAATGTTTGCTGTGGTCTGGAACAACATGGCACACAAACAACTATCTGAAATGCAGCCAATATTACATACAGATAATGTGTCATGAGACATGCAAAACTCAATTATATACAAAGAGGATAAAAGTAAATGATATTGAATGAGCTCAAATATACCCACAAATGAGGCATAATGATGCAATATGTACATACAGCTAGCCTAAATAGCATGTTAGCATTGATTAGCTTGCAGTCATGCACTGACCAAATATGCCTGATTAGCACTCCAACAAGTCAATTACATCAACAAAGCTCACCTTTGTGCATTCACGCACAGCATAAAACGTTTGGTGGACAAAATGAGACAAATAAGTAGTGGAAGATTTTACATGTAAACAAACTGTTGTGTCACAGTGGTGAGTTCAAGAACCACCAAAATTAGTAGGACAAAACGATGTCCACACACAAACATATTAAACAGTGGGCTTTCTAACAATTGGGAAGGTTTGTGTCATGTTTGTCCTCAAACGAAAAAACTTACTGAAACAAAAAAATGTATTTCCCCCCATCTTTTTCCATTTTCAATCCTTTTGTAAAAATGCTCCAGGGAGCCACTTGGGCGGCACTACTGGTTCAAGGTAAAGACAATAGACCGTTTATTAGGAACAGCTGCACAAACCGACGAGATCATATGCTGTATGATAAAGGCACCTCAGTGTTGACGTACATTTCTTTAAGTTATGCATTATTACATGAGATATTATTGCTCACTTTTGTTTTGAAAACAGGACATAAACCCACGCAAACTGCAACTACAATAAGATATTATCAAATGTGTCTGAGAGTGACAGTTTTTACCTTCATAGGATGGGCCATCTATTGCAAATGTCTTCCATGCTTAAATTGCATTTTAATAGTAAACTTAAATTATATAGTTTTTCAAATGTTCTGAAAATTATATTTTTTTACATTATAAAAATGCAGGAGGAGAATCATGCATAATTTAAAGAAATGTTTATTGTTTTAGAGCACGGGTGTCAAACTCATTTTAGATCGGGGGCCACATTGAGAAAAATCTACTCCCAAGACAACTTCAGATTGTTTTCTTTGTTTAAAAATAGAACAAGCACATTATGAAAATGTACAAATCAATCAATTAATCAATCAATGTTTATTTATATAGCCCTAAATCACAAAAGTCTCAAAGGGCTGCACAAGCCACAACTACATCCTCGGCACAGAGCCCACACAAGGGACGTCGATGTGAATGACAATGAGAAACCTTGGGGAGGATCGCATATGTGGATAACCCCCCCTCTAACTACAGTCCCTAGTGGATCCAACATAACAGTGAGAGTCCAGTCCATAGTGGGGCCAGCAGGAGACCATCCCGAGCGGAGACATGTCAGTAGCGCAGAGACGTCCCCAACCGATGCACAGGCGAGCGGTCCACCCCGGGTCTCAACTCTGGACAGCCAGCACCTCATCCATGGTCACCGGAACCGGAATAACCCAGCGAGGGGGCAGAGGAGAAAAGAAAACGGCAGATCGACTGGTCTAAAAAGGGGGTCTATTTAAAGACTAGAGTATACAAATGAGTTTTAAGATGGGACTTAAATGCTTCTACTGAGGTAGCATCTCTAACTTTTACCGGGAGGGCATTCCAGAGTACTGGAGCCCGAACAGAAAACACTCTGTAGCCCGCAGACTTTTTTCGGGCTCTTGGAATCACTAATAAGCCAGAGTTCTTTGAACGCAGATTTCTTGCAGGGACATATGGTACAATACAATCAGCAAGACAGGATGGAGCTAGACCGTGTAATATTTTATACGTAAGTAGTAAAACCTTAAAGTCACATCTTAGGTGCACAGGAAGCCAGTGCAGGTGAGCCAGTATAGGCGTAATATGATCAAACTTTCTTGTTCTTGTCAAAAGTCTAGCAGCCGCATTTTGTACCAACTGTAATCTTTTACTGCTAGACATAGGGAGACCCGAAAATAACATGTTACAGTAAAAATCCTAATATATATTTTTTTTTTACACTTACATGTTGCGGTTAAACGTATTCTACCTTTATTTATTGTTATTTATACTTTCTGAATAAAGGATGTGATAATGTTCATCATTGGTGTTAATTTTCAATCCATCAAAGAATATCAAAATCAAATTACAGGACGTTATTTATGTAGTTTGCTCATTTTCCTCGACTTTTGCACTATCATAATGTGTTTTTTTTTTTTTTACATATATAACATAATCTACAAAGATACAAAGAATTGCTATTGCGACATCTAGTGGACACATTTAGAACAGCAGTTTCTTTCATTCAAAAATTTCGGCTAATTTTTATACTTACCAAACTCATCCCGCGGGCCGGATAAAACCTGTTTGCGGGCCTGATCCGGCCCGCGGGCTGTACGTTTGACACCCCTGTTTTAGAGTCTGATCTACTAAAGGTTTGCGTGTACTAGAACACATGCAAACTTGATAGCGCACGTAACTCTGATCTATTGTACTAATAAGCTTGTGCGATGAGGAGTGCATCTTTTCAATGAGCAAAATAGCGAGTACAATCCATTTAGTGTGTTTGCCTTCATGTATATGCAGAATATAAGCCACATTTTTAAGACGGCCACGAAACCGGGAGGAGAAAATGCACATATAATTAGAGATGTCTGGATAATATCGGCAGGCCGATGTTATCGGCCGATGAATGCTTTAAAATGTAATATCGGAAAATTATCGGTATCGGTTTCAACCTCCCGATTTTCCCGGGAGACTCCCGAATTTCAGTGCCCCTCCAGAGAATCTCCCGGGACAACCATTCTCCCGAATTTCTCCCGATTTCCACCCGGACAACATTATTGGGGGCGTGCCTTAAAGGCACTGCCTTTAGCGTCCTCTACAACCTGTCGTCACGTCTGCCTTTCCTCCATACAAACAGCCCAGTCACATAATATATGCGGCTTTTACCCACACACAAGTGAATGCAAGTCATACTTGATCAACAGCCATACAGGTCACACTGAGGGTGGCCGTATAAACAACTTTAACACTGTTACAAATATGCGCCACACTGTGAAGCCACACCAAACAAGAATGACAAACACATTTCGGGAGAACATCCGCACCGTAACACAACAGAACAAATACCCAGAACCCCTTGCAGCACTAACTCTTCCGGGACGCTACAATATACACCCCCCGCTACCACCAAACCCCGCCTCCCCCAACCCCGCCCACCTCAAATCCCCCCCCCCCATCTCCCGAATTCGGAGGTCTCAAGGTTGGAAAGTATGCTCTAGTATACTCTGGACTGAAGCTGTGTGCCTTCATTGTTTTTGTAGCTGTTGTTTTGAAAAATAAAATAAAGTCATATGAGAGACTTAAAACTAGAGATGTCCGATAATATCGGACTGCCGATATTATCGGCCGATAAATGCTTTAAAATGTAATATCGGAAATTATCGTTATCAGTTTCAAAATTATCGGTATCGTAAAATCTATGACTTTTTAAAACGCCGCTGTGTACACGGACATAGGGAGAAGTACAGAGCGCCAATAAACCTTAAAGGCACTGCGTTTACACATAATATCTACGGCTTTTTACACACACAAGTGAATGCAAGCATACTTGGTCAACAGCCATACAGGTCACACTGAGGGTGTGCGTATAAACAACTTTAAAACTGTTACAAATATGCGCCACACTGTGAACCCACACCAAACAAGAATGACAAACACATTTCGGGAGAACATCCGCACCGTAACACAACATAAACACAACAGAACAAATACCCAGAACCCCTTGCAGCACTAACTCCTCCGGGACGCTACAATATACACACCCCGCCGCCCCCTACCCCGCCCCCCACCACCTCAACCCCGCCCACCTCAACCTCCTCATGCTCTCTCAGGGAGAGCATGTCCCAAATTCCAAGCTGCTGTTTTGAGGCTTGTTAAAAATAAATAATAAATATGGCAGTGCCATGTTGGCATTTTATTCCATAACTTGAGTTGATTTATTTTGGAAAACCTTGTTACATTGTTTAATGCATCCAGCGGGGCATCACAACAAAATTAGGCATAATAATGTTTTAATTCCACGACTGTATATATCGGTATCGCTTGATATCTGAATCGGTAATTAAGAGTTGGACAATATCGAAATATCGGATATCGGCAAAAAATCCATTATCGGACATCTCTTCTTAAAACAAATAAACAGAATAGCTGATAAAAGCAAACACAAGCGAATACGAGTACAAGTAACCAAAAAAGTCTAGCTCAGATTGTTTTTTTAAATGTGTTTTAAATTCTGATTCAACAGATTTGAATTTGCATGGGGAGAGAGTTCCATATTTTGGGGCCTCCAACTGCAAATGTTTTGTATCATCTCTTTTTTTTTTCTTGTCCTGGGACAATGCAGGAGGGACTGGTCACATGAGTGAAATGCTCTCACATGAGAGTACAAAGACAGCAATTGTAATAAATATGGGGGAGTTAGGATTGAGTTAGGGTTCGGGGTTACACACAGAGACTTTGAGTCCCTGCTGAATTCCAGTGTGCTGCAAACCTTTTGTTTGTGTTGATTGTTGTCAACTATTTTCCGACTGCTGATCCTGTCTGAACATGCCTGTGGATGCTTACCATGTTCCTGGGGTTCGACATAAGGAAGTGTTGAGCCACGTGTGCTGGGAGCAGGTTGAACAGGATCCTCTTGTTGTCCAGTTTTACTTTCTCCATGTCATCTCTCTCCTCTTCCGCCTGGGCAGAATCACACACACACACACACACACACACACACACACACACACACACACACACACACACACACACACACTGGTTATCATTTGGAATGCGGACCAAGTTTTTGATCATCACTTGTGGCGATCACCCTTTCTACAGGTTGTGGAGGCATACAAAAAAAAAAAGGTAAAATGGCTACTGCCCAGTTAGCTCATACACATCTTTAAATCTCTGGATTGATGAAGTAATGCGTTGATCATTCTTACAGGGGACCCTGGGGGAAAAGGAGTTAATATGGTTCATGGGGACCAAATTTCAATAATTTTGCATAATTCACACAAATTTGTACGTGACTACTGAGGACCATTTAAAAAAAAAAAAAAAAAAGTTCAAATGAAATATGACATGATCCTCAGAATACAGCACAACAGCTGTCCTCTTATAGGAAGTTTCACCACTTAAATGTTAAAGCCAGTCCTGCATCTTCTGTGACATTACTGAAAACTGCTATTTAGCAGTAATGAAGTTAGTCTGCAACTCCAACTACCACATATAGAAGGATGGACAATTCTTAATGTGAATCATACTTTAAGGTAATAATGTTTTATAATCTTGCTGTATGAAAATGTCATCCGAAGGAACACTAAATGGATCTGACTATCATTTAAAAAGGTTTACCTTTAGGGGATCTGTTTTTTTGTCCCCATGCCGTCAGAGGTCCCCTAAAGGTGACTGTGTAAACAGAGCGATGTCCCCATTAAGTAAGCATTGCCAGAACACACACACACACACGCACACACACATTCTTGTATTTGTTACATTCCTGAGACCTTCGGAAAATGCCTACCTTTTTAGGACCACCCTTTCTAGATATATAAAGATTTGTATTTACAACATTATTAATATATACATACTATGCAAATATAAAAAAGGTTTTTATATTCTATATTATATTTTATATTATACAGTCTTTTAGTTATTTTATTTTTTAAATGTTTGGTTTCTAATTGTTTTTTAATCTTCATTATTTACTTCAAGTTATTACAGTATGTCTCTATATACATATTTTTTTTAAATTTGTGTTTATTAAGTTTGGCCAAAGGGGGCACATTTCAATTTCTTACACACACTTGTTATTACATATGTTGACCAGAGAGGGAGCACTTTTAAAACTGACACACAGTCAATTAGAAAAATCCCTCCTTTTTGGGACCACTCAAATTTTGATATATTTCACCACCAGGGGTGCAAATGAGACATTCTCTATCAGATGCAATGGTTTTCCGTATTGGGACCACGATTTTGGTCCTAACTTGTTCACCGGTCCTCATATTGAAGGTACTTTTCCTTGTTGATGTCTCAAGAAGGGTAGAAAACACACACACACACACACACACACACACATGTACGCACACACACGCACGCAGACACATATTCTCGTATAAAATGACCACCCTAATTTTGATAGATTTCACCACTAGGTGTGCAAATGAGATGCAATGATTTTCCGTATTGGGACCATGATTCTGGTCCTAACTTGTTCACTGGTCCTCATATGGAAGGTATTTTTTTTATTGGGGACTGCGTGGCGAAGTTGGTAGAGTGGCCGGGCCAGCAGTCGGAGGGTTGCTGGTTACTGGGGTTCAATCCCCACCTTCTACCATCCTAGTCACGTCCGTTGTGTCCTTGGGCAAGACACTTCACCCTTGCTCCTGATGGCTGCTGGTTAGCGCCTTGCATGGCAGCTCCCGCCATCAGTGTGTGAATGTGTGTGTGAATGGGTGAATGTGGAAATACTGTCAAAGCGCTTTGAGTACCTTGAAGGTAGAAAAGCGCTATACAAGTATAACCCATTTATCATTTATTGTTGATGTCTCAAGAATGGTATGAATACAAGAAAACACACACACATACACACACACATATTCTTGTATTTGTTACCTTCTTGAGACCTCTAAAAAATGCCTACCTCTATAGGACCACCCTTTCTAGATATATAAATATGTGTATATACAACATTAATAATATATACATACTAAGCAAATATAAAAAAGGTAAGCTTTTAGAATTTTTTTTTTGTAATTGGTTTTTAATATTCATTATTTACTTCAAGTTAATGCAATATGTCTCTATATACATACTTTTTTTTAATTAATTTTGGCCAAAGGGGGCACATTTCAATTTCTTACACACACTTGTTATTTCATATGTTGACCAGAGGGGAAGCACTTTTAAAACCGACACACAGTCAATATGAAAAATCCCTCCTTTTTTGGACAACCCTAATTTTTGATAGATTTCACCACCAGGTTGCAAATGAGACATTCTGTATTAGATGCAATGGTTTTCCATATTGGGACCATGATTCCGGTCCTCATATGGAATGTACTTCTCCATAAGAGTGTGCTCCTGTACTTGGTATCATTACAGTGGATGTCAGGTGTAGATCCACCAATGGCGTTGTTTACATTCAGGAATGGCGTCATTCGCGGTGACGCCGGTGAGCTACGGAGTGTAGTGAAGCATGTTTAGCTATTCCTCGTCCTGCAGGGATGATACTTGTAAAAAACATACTTTATTTGTCGCCATGGAGGCAAGGATTAGTGATTTGGAAGTAGCTAAAACACTGCTGACTGCGGCTGGACTTTTTTAGCCGCTAGCCAGCTAGCCATGTCTTAAAGCACCTCTTCCTGATGGCGTTTCAGTGTTATAACTTCACCTTTATCGTACATTTTTAAGCCAAAATGCGTCCATTCTCCCTTTTCTGTCTACACACTGTGTCTGCTTGTAAGTACTCCTTGTGTGTGCGCTGACGAACATGCTCCTCTGCTCGTAAACCAGCAATGACATGACGTGACGACGTCATGGGGGATGTGGGACCTGTACTTTTCCGAGGTGGTATAGTACCGAATATGATTAATTAGTATCGCGGTACTATACCAATACCGGTATACCGTACAACCCTAGTGTGTGTGTGTGTGTGTGTGTGAGTGTGAGAGAGAGAGAGAGATAGAATGAGTGAAATATGCAGAAACTTTGAGGCTGGATTCAGCTGACTTGATGGTAAACTAGTTTGAGAGGAATGTTTTTTTATTACTCATAGGACTACTGTAACTTTCAATTTTGCAAATATTCACTTTTGCGTGTGAAGTCCTACTAAGGGTTAAGTTCAGTTTAAGAATTAGGTTGTGATGGTTGATTAAATGTGGATGAAGGATACTTTATTTTACTTTTATTTTTTAGTTTCCCCCCCAGAGAAATTGTCACGTTATTGTGAAAAAGAGTGACCAGCTTAGTCTTCATGTGTACAGGTGTGAAGGTAGAGGCCTGACAAAGTGCAATCCTCTTCTCCGGGCAATAGGTACTGATTTACTAAAGGTTGGCGTCTACTAAAACACGTGCAAACCTGACAGCACACGCAAAGCTGATCTACTAAACGTGTGCAAAGTGGATGGCGTCTCTTAAGTGAGCGGAAAAGTGCGTGCAATCCATGTTTTTTCCTTGTCTTCAATAATATACAAAATTAGAGATGTACGATAATACCGGACTGCCGATATAATCGGCCGATCAATGCTGTAAAATGTAATTTCGGAAATTATCGGTTTCAAAATTATCGGTGTCGCTTTCAAAAAGTAAAATGTATGACTTTTTAAAACGCCGCTGTGTACACGGACGTAGGGAGAAGTACAGAGCGTCAATAAAACCTTAAAGGCACTGCCTTTGCGTGCCGGCCCAATCACTTAATATCTACGGCTTTTCACACACACAAGTGAATGCAATTCATACTTGGTCAACAGCCATACAGGTCACACTGAGGGTGACCGTATAAACAACTTTAACACTGTTACAAATATGCGCCAAACTGTGAACCCACACCAAACACGAATGACAAACACATTTCGGGAGAACATCCGCACCGTAACACAACATAAACACAACAGAACAAATACCCAGAACCCCTTGCAGCACTAACTCTTCCGAGACGGTACAATATACCCCCCGCTGCCCCCTACCCCTCCCCCCACCTCAACCCCGCCCTCTCAGGGAGAGCATGTCCCAAATTCCAGGCTGCTGTTTTGAGGCATGTTAAAAAAAAATTATGCACTTTGTGACTTCAATAATAAATATGGCAGTGCCATGTTGGCATTTTTTTCCATAACTTGAGTTGATTTATTTTGGAAAACCTTGTTACATTGTTTAATGCATCCAGCGGGGCATCACAACAAAATTAAGCATATAATAATGTGTTAATTCCACGACTGTACATATCATATCGGTTGATATCGGAATCGGTAATTAAGAGTTGGACAATATCGGAATATCGGATATCGGCAAATAAGCCATTATCGGACATCTCTATACAAAATATATGTTGATCATCAAAACGCCCACCATACTGGGAGGAGAAGGTGCAAATATAATTATTTAGCAAGTGCAATGTGATTTGTCAACACTCATCACGCTTTTGTGAGCTATA
Source organism: Entelurus aequoreus (assembly GCF_033978785.1). Taxonomy (NCBI): domain Eukaryota; kingdom Metazoa; phylum Chordata; class Actinopteri; order Syngnathiformes; family Syngnathidae; genus Entelurus; species Entelurus aequoreus. The sequence continues at coordinate 37,942,975 of NC_084749.1, read as the reverse complement.
TTTTGCGTTTAATTTAGCAACTGCACAAACCGACAGTTCCACACACGGCCGCAGGATCAGTGCTGGTCTGCACAGGTAGACGGAGGACAGACGAGAATCCTCCGTCATATGTGTGTGTGTGTGTGTGTCGACATTTTTGCATGGTCCAAAATAAATATTTGTGGACATATTGTCTATTCAGCAACATCATTATATAGCTGCTAGAGGACTTAAGGGGCTGATTAAAACAAATTAAATTGATAAGTTTTGCTGTCCTTTAGTATTTTTGAATGGCTTTTGTTTTTTTCACATAGTATATACTAGAGATGTCGGCAGGCCGATATTTTTGGCCGATAAATGCTTTAAAATGTAATATCGGAAATTATCGGTATCAACCTCCCGGGAGACTCCCGAATTTCAGTGCCCCTCCCGAAAATCTCGCGGGGCAACCATTCTACCGAATTTCTCCCGATTTCCACCCAAACAACATTATTGGGGGCGTGCCTTAAAGGCACTGCCTTTAGCGTCCTTTACAACCTGTCGTCACGTCCGCTTTTCCACCATACAAACAGCGTGCCGCATAATATATGCAGCTTTTACACACACATAAGTGAATGCAAAGCATACTTGATCATCAGCCATACAGGTCACACTGAGGGTGTCCATACAAACAACCCTAACACTGTTACAAATATGCGCCACACTGTGAACCCACACCAAACAAGAATGACAAACACATTTCGGGAGAACATCCGCACCGTAACACAACATAAACACAACAGAACAAATACCCAGAACCCTTTGCAGCACTAACTCTTCCGTGACGCTACAATATACACCCCCTGCTACCACCAAACCCCCCTCCTCCCCATCTCCCGAATTCGGAGGTCTCAAGGTTGGCAAGTATGCTCTAGTATACTCTGGACCAGGGGTGGGCAATTAATTTTTACCGGGGGCCGCATGAGCAACCCGAGCACTGCTGGAGGGCCACATCGACAATATTTCAATTACATTTTGCTCAATATTATTTTTGATATATACCGTAAGATAAATAATAATAATAATTAATAATAATAGTAATACTTCAACATAGTGTGTGTAACAGCATTCCATGACTAATATAAATAAATTAACATTAATAATAAATGACAGTAAAATAAGCACACGTATGACTGAGGAGTCATAGTGTAACTTTGTGTGATGTTTGAGTTGTCCGACTTTTTGTGTGGCCATAAACGCACCAGTGGTTTAGTGCTATGCATGTTGGTGACAGATGACAAGTTGGTTTTGGCCTGGTTTGTACGGCAGAAAATGACTAGTTTTTCGAGATAGAAGTGTTTTACTTATGTTTTTGGTGTGGTTATGGCCGAATATAAACAGTTTTGCTCAATAAAGTGATCGATATAATTCCTGTCCTCGAAGCATCTCGATAGACGTTACAATAATTGAACGGTGTTCAATTGAACGGTGTTGACGAACACCGTTAGGGCCGCTTGTTGTCACTGTCACTCAAAGTTGCATTGCAAAATTACATAGAATAAATATGTTTATTTTGTTTAGAATTCAGATGGGATTTGATTTGGTGCGCGGCATATATTTGCTGCGCGCAGCAGACGCTTGAACAGTGCGCAATTGCGCAGGCACGCACCTTAGAGGGAACGTTGCTTGGCAGTCCATGTCTTGTTGGAAACACGCCATTCTTCATCAACTTTTCTCTTTTTAGCGTCTCGGGTGTAAACCGTGCATCACTTGTCGCTGCATGTGCACCTTCACTCGCAGGTTACACACGGACACACGCCCATAAATAATAATTTTCAAAATAAAAGCAGCACAGTTGTATTGCGCGCACGACATAGATGTTTTTTCAACTTTATTTTGTAATTAATGATTGCAGCTGTTCACATTCACTCACAATCACGCACATGCCCACACGGAAGTAATACAAATAACGATTTTCAAAACAAAAGCAGCACCGTTGTATTGCACACTCAACATAGATACTTTTTAAAATGTATTTTGTAATTTATAATTGGCCTCACGCGGGCCGGACAGGGACGCACAAAGGGCCGGATGCGGCCCGCGGGCCGCAGAATGCCCAGGTCTGCTCTGGACTGAAGCTGTGTGCCTTCATTGTTTTTGTAGCTGCTGTTTTGAGGCATGTTTAAAAAAATAAAAAATAATGCACTTTGTGAAAGTCAAAGTATAGTATTTCCCATAGTTGTAGTGGGTATCAGGATTATCTCAGGGAGAGCATGTCCCAAATTCCAAGTTGCTGTTTTGAGGCATGTTAAAAAAAAAAAAAAGCACTTTGTGACTTCAATAATAAATATGGCAGTGCCATGTTGGCACTTTTTTCCCTAACTGGAGTTGAAGTTGTTCTCTTATTTTGGAAAACCTTGTTTTTGATTGATTGATTGAAACGTGTATTAGTAGATTGCACAGTACAGTACATATTCCGTACAATTGACCACTAAATGGTAACACCCAAATACGTTTTTCAACTTGTTTAAGTCGGGGTTCACGTTAATCAATTCATGGTAAAGTTACATTGTTTAATGCATCCAGCGGGGCATCACAACAAAATTAGGCATAATAATGTGTTAATTCCACGAATATCGGATATCGGCAAAAAAGCCATTATCGGACATCTCTAGTATATACAGTACAGGCCAAAAGTTTGGACACACCTTCTCATTTGAATTTTTTCTTTGTTTTCATGACTATTGACATTGTAGATTGTCACTGAAGGCGTCAAAACTATGACACCTGTGAAGTGAAAACCATTTCAGATGACTGCCTCTTGAAGCTCATCGAGAGAAATGAATTGATTAACGTGGACCCCGACTTAAACAAGTTGAAAAACTTATTCGGGTGTTACCATTTAGTGGTCAATTGAACGGAATATGTACTGTACTGTGCAATCTACTAATAAAAGTCTCAATCAATCAAAAAAAAAAAAGAATGCCAAGAGTGTGCAAAGGGAGGCTATTTTGCAGAAACTAAAATATAAAACATGTTTTTAGTAATGTCACCTTTTTTTTGTTAAGTACATAACTCCACATGTGTTCATTCATAGTTTTGATGCCTTCAGTGACAATCTACAATGTAAATAGTCATGAAAATAAAGAAAACGCGTTGAATGTCCAAACTGTATATCATAAAAATATTTCTTATATAAAAAATGTAATTCTTGAAGTATGCATTTTTGTGTATTGATCGGACTAAGTGCAGCCTCTCTCAAATGCACCTTCAGTGGTAAAAATAAATTTAAAAAAAAGTGTACAGTAGATGCACTGCACGATTGCTTCTAAAATGCCCATAAAAAGTGATAAATGTCCACTGTATGTTTGAAAATATAGCAAAAGGCCACAGGTTGGAGTGTGCAGTAAATGAAATTGTCTTTGTGGTGATGCCCCGTATAGTACACGCAAAAATCCTCATCTAAATAAGGCAGTCAGCACCACTTTACTCACACGCAGTCTTAGTAAATCACAGGCAACACGGCCAGTAATAGTAGCCGCTAGGGTTGTACAGTATACCGGTATTAGTTTAGTACCGCAATACTAATGAATCATATTCGGTACTATACCGCCTCTAAAAAGCACCGGTGCCCCACCCCACCGACCCTCGTCGTCGTCACGTCGTGTCATTGTTGGTTTTACGAGCAGATGAGCATGTTCAGCAGCGCACAATCATGGAGTACTTACAAGCAGACAGTGTGTAGACAGAAAAGGGAGAACGGACGCATTTTGGCTTAAAAACTAACGATAAAGGTGAAGTTATAACACTGAAACGCCCTCAAAAAGAGGTGATTTAAGACATGGCTAGCTAGCTAGCGGCTTAAATCAAGCCGCAGTCTGCAGTGTTGTAGCTACTTCTAAATCACTAATCCTCGTCTCCATGGCGACAAACAAAGTACGTTTCTTACAAGTATCATCCCTGCAGGACGAGGAATAGCTAAACATGTTTCACTACACACCGTAGCTCACCGGCATCAAAATGTAAACAAACGCCATTGGTGGATCTACACCTGACATCCACTGTAATGATATCAAGTACAGGAGCGCATCTAATCGATACTACTGTGATTACGTCGATATTTTTTGGCATCACAACATCTTCTTTCGTTTAAAAAAAATGTATATTATGTTTATAAACTCAGGAAATATGTCCCTGGACTTCGAATCCTGTAACTACTTGGTATCGGATTGATACCCAAATGTGTGGTATCATCCAAAACTAATGTAAAGCATCCGAACAACAGAAGAATAAGCGACTATTACATTTTAACAGAAGTGTAGATAGAACATGTTAAAAGAGAAAGTAAGCAGATATTAACAGTAAATGAACAAGTAGATTAATAATACATTTTTACAGTTTGTCCCTCATCATTTTGACAAAATAGAATGATAAATGACACAATATGTTACTGCATGCGTCAGCAGACTAAATTAGGAGTCTTTGTTTGTTTACTTACTACTAAAAGACAAGTTGCCTTGTATGTTCACTATTTTATTTAAGGACACATTTGCAATAAGAAACGTATGTTTAATGTACCCTAAGATTTGTTTTTAAAATAAAGCCAGCAATGTAATTGTTTGTGGTCCCCTTTATTTAGAAAAAGTATCGAAAAGTAGGCCTACTGAAAAGTATCGAAATAATTTTGGTACGAGTACCAGTACCAAATTATTGGCATCGGGACAACACTAGTAGACACTATTTTATCGATTTACCATGAATATATTAACGTGGACCCCGACTTAAACAAGTTGAAAAACGTATTCGGGTGTTACCATTTAGTGGTCAATTGTACGGAATATGTACTGTACTGTGCAATCTACTAATAAAAGTCTCAATCAATCAATCAATCAATCAATCAATCAATCAATCAATCAATCAATCAATCGATTGCTCACGCTGTTTGAGTTTGAGTTTGAGTTTATTTATTTACAGTTTCTTTTCAACATGTTCGAAAAGGAGTAGGAAGAAGCAGAGCTTATTTAATCCTACCCCTTTTCTTTACATAACAGTTGCAAAACTTTTTGTTCACTTCCTGTTCACAATTTTTTCACAATAAACTCCATAAGTAATCACAATAAAAATAAATAAATAAATAATAGTAAGAATTTAATAATAATAATTGGTGAAGTAAGATCGTAGTATTTGGATCTTAGTAAATCAGGACCATATTGTAGCTAACAACCAAATGATATGAATAAAGCAATGTTATTACTGTATTAGCACAGACAAAAGTGCATGATGGAGCAGCGTGTACATGTGATGTCACATTTCTGACTTCCCCCTCATATATGCCTGCAAGTAAAAACATCAAACTTATCTGTAAAAAAAAAACCAATGCTTTGTAGTGCCACAGACATAGATGTAATTGCGTGTTACCCCCACTAGATGGCGGCAGTCTCATTCATTTTTAACACTGGTCAAAGTCCATATGTGCAAATAAAGTGACATTAATTCACAACACAACTGTGATGTGAGCACACATACAAACCATCATAATAGGCTTTCAAGAACATGTTTAACTAACTCTGAATATCCTATTTTTCTGTAACTGTCACAGATGACAAATTTAAGCAGACATACGATAAAAACAGAACACATTTAAATGTGTGATTTTTTTGTGCATTGCTGTACATCCCCACAATGACCTGTAAAAATCATTTCCATTTTCATGGATCAAAAAATATGGGTGGAAACAAACTAGTATGCAAAAAGGGGTCAGAAAATATTGGCATTTGAATATTCAGCAAATGTTGACCAAACATGAACTAATTACATCAAATACTGGTACCGGTACAAAATTATTTAGATACTTTGATACTTTTCTAAATAAAGGGGATCACACAAAATTGCATTATTGGCTTTATTTTAACAACAAATTTTAGGGTACATTAAACATATGTTTCTTATTGCAAGTTTGTCCTTAAATAAAATAGTGAACATACAAGACAACTTGTCTTTTAGTAGTAAGTAAGCAAACAAAAGCTCCTAATTTAGCTGCTGACGTATGCAGTAACATATTATCATTCTATTATTTTGTCAAAATTATTAAGGATAAGTGGTAGAAAATGAATTATTAATCTACTTGTTAATTTACTGTTAATATCTGCTTACTTTATCTTTTAACATGTTCTATCTACACTTCTGTTAAAATTTAGTAATCATTTTTTCTTCTGTTGTTTGGATATTTATTTAAGGAAGATTTAGTTTACCCAGTCCTTGCGAAAGGATTGTGTACCTCTGAAAGAATCAATCCTACTGCCATTTTACAACCATTCAAATCAGGAATTGTATCTAATCTGCAACTCAACTGCTGACAGACGGTCTAAATATTTTGTTTCAAGCAAAACAAACTTACCTGAGTTGCCCATAGATAATCAAGGCGTAGCTTCAAGTCGAGCTGTCTTGAGTGGAGAACCAGAGCACCAGAAAACAGCAACACAGCCAACACAGGATCATATCCGCGGGTGTGTAAAAACCCACCACTGAAAGATAGGAAAACATGAACTTTCTAAATAAAATATGCTTACACTTTGCTGGAGTTATTGTGAATTGAAGTTGTGGTTATTGTCAAAAAATATTACCATCCCAAATTAGATTACAGTGGAAAGGACACTTTAGAACAGGGGTGTCAAACTCGTTTTCATTGAGGGCCACTTCGCAGTTAAGGTTGCCATCAGAGGGCCGCATTTAACAATGACTAATACATGTATATATATAATACATTAACACTGTTTATTTTTTTACATAAGCTGCAAAAAAAATCTTTAAATTTTACTTTAAATCTGTCGCTCAGTCACCAGAATTATAACAATTGTATTGTTTGTGCTATGGCGCCACCTTTTGAACAAGTTCACTCTCTACGCTCACTAGTTTAGTGCGGGGGTCAGCAACCCGCGGCTCTAGAGCCATATGCGGCTCTTGAGCGGCACCCTAATTGTTAGAAGGTCCACAGTCTAATATGTTTGTGCTTACGCTTCACTGATGAGAGTATTTGGCGAGCACCAGTTTGTCCTACTAATTTCAGCGGCCCTTGAACTCACCGTTGTGTGGACTGTGACTCAACAGTTTGTTTACATGGCGGGGCGGTATAGCTCGGTTGGTGGAGCGGCCGTGCCAGCAACTTGAGGGTTGCAGGTTCAATCCCGCTTCCACCATCGTAGTAACTGCCGTTGTGTCCTTGGGCAAGACACTTTACCCACCTGCTCCCAGTGCCACCCCCACTGGTTTAAATGTAACTTAGATATTGGGTTTCACTATGTAAAGCGCTTTGAGTCACTAGAGAAAAGCACTATATAAATATAATTAACTTCACTTCACATGTACAACTCTCTCCCACGCTGCCAGAGAAGGACATGTTTTATGGCACTCCTTGTTTGTCTCATTTTGTCCACCAAACGTTTTATACTGTGGGTGAATGCACAAAGGTGAGCTTTGTTGATGTTATTGACTTGTTGGAGCGTTAATCAGGCATATTTGGTCACTGCATGACTGCAAGCTAATCAATACTAACATGCTATTTAGGCTAGCTGTATGTACATGTTGCCTCATTATGCTTCGTTTGTAGGTATATTTGAGCTCATTTAATTTCCTTTACTTATATCCTCTGTGTATTTAGTTTTTTTTTTCCATGTTTCCATGTTTCATGACACATTATCTGTATGTAAAATTAACTGCATTTCTGATAGTGCCATGTTGTTCCAGACCACAGCAAACGTTAGCCAGCTTGCAAAGATTGTAATAAATCCATTAGAAGAAGACAGCCTGCTGTTTCCTTTAACTTGGACACACACATCTATACCTTTGGCCATTCTAAGACAGTCATTTCCAGGAGTTATCTCACCCTCTGAGGAGTTTTACAATGTTGTAAAAATGTGTAGAATAGATATTACATTTCAACATTTTTGTCAACAAAGATTTGCGTCAGTCTGCGACACTTAGTCATTTTGATAGTAGGCTAATATAGCTAATTATCCACTTACATCATGTGTTGCCATCATTATAACACTTATACAAGTCTTTTAATTTTTTGCGGCTCCAAACAGATTACTTTTTTGTATTTTTTGGTCCAATATGGACCAATAGGGACGGCGTGGCGAAGTTGGTAGAGTGGCCGTGTCAGCAATCGGAGTGTTGCTGGTTACTGGGGTTCAATCCCCACCTTCTACCATCCTAGTCACCTCCGTTGTGTCCTTGGGCAAGACACTTCACCCTTGCTCCTGATGGCTGCTGGTTAGCGCCTTGCATGGCAGCTCCCTCCATCAGTGTGTGAATGTGTGGGTGAATGTGGAAATACTGTCAAAGCGCTTTGAGTACCTTGAAGGTAGAAAAGCGCTATACAAGTATAACCCATTTATCTTTTAATTATGGCTCTTTCAACATTTTAGGTTGCCGACCCCTGATTTAGTGCTTTGAACCGTTATGTTTGTTTTCATTCATCACTCCAAGCAACTTTGTAAGTTTTACAATATATCTAAAACAATTCAATTTTACTGGTATTAAACTACTGTTTTCATGCATATTTGTATGTGCTATCATAATGTAATGAAGTTAGCGTCGTTAACATTAGCTAATATGCTAGCACATTTACAAGTGTCTGTGTTAGTATGATTACCTTACAATGGCATTTTTTGTATTGATTAACAAATTCCTCAGTAAATTCACCGAAACGTCACCGTGGAGTAACTGAGTCTGTTTAACTGATTGAAGAGCTGGCTTCTGCAGCTGGTGTGAGTCAGTGACGATGACTGCGGTTTTGTGTGATCAGCCATTTTTCTGCCATGTTACGGCACCGTTTGGCAACAGTTACGGTATATTAATAAATATTTATAAAATATTTCTGCGTAAATAACTAATATCTTGAAACATATTTTTTTATTTTATAATTTAGTGGGTGCATGCTATAATACGGTACAGTAACTGTAATAAAAGGCCAAAATAAAAAGAGTAAACACATTTTTTTTAAAAGTATATACCCTGAAAATGTGTTTTATTGTTTGTCCTATGGCGCCATCTTTTGGACAGGTTTGTTCACTGCAGGTGTTGCAATGTCGTTTCATTTACCGGTAGCGCTTTCAAGCGAAAGTAAAGTCTAGCCGTCCATAGCATTTCTACTCGTATGGATTCTTCATTCATCACTCCAAGCACCGTCTGTAAGTTTTACAATATAACTAAAACTGTTTATACTTACTGAACCGTCCCAAGTGTGATGTCTGTAGGAGTGTTTTCATGTGTATTTGTATGGGCTATTGTAATGTAATGACGCTAGCATCGTTAGGATTAGCTAATAGGCTAACACGTTCACGAGTGCCTGTGTCAGTATTATTAACTTACAACGGCAGTCTTTTTGTATTGTTTCAGTTTTAAAAATTCCTCAGCAAACTCACCAAGATGTCACAGTAGAGTTATTTAGACTGTTGATGACTTCTGTTTTGTTTGATCATCCGTTTTACTGCCATGTTACAAGCACCATTTGGAAACAATTATGGTATGTAAATAAACATTTACAAAATCTTTCTGAGTAAATAACTTATTTCTAGAGATGTCCGATAATGGCTTTTTTGCCGATATCCGATATTGTCCAACATCCCACTGGGTTGTGAGTTTTTTCTTACCCTTATGTGGGCTCTGAACCGAGGATGTTGTTGTGGCTTGTGCAGCCCTTTGAGACACTTGTGATTTAGGGCTATATAAATAAACATTGATTGATTGATTGATTTAATACACGCAAAATAAATTCAACCCATCTTCTTTCTGACTGGTCAGGAGTGGCCAGTTGTTCCCATTGTACACTTTAATTGTAAGACATATTGACTCTTAAATGAGTCAGGCAACTCAAAAGCAGGCTAAAACGGGGCTGTTTGGGACCAGCTTTACTCTTACCCGACAGCTTGGCGATAACCGCTGGTCTCCATGACGACGGTGTAGGTGACAGACAGGATGAGGAGCAGGAGGATCTTTGGAAGTGAAGACACTCTGAGGTAAGGGACAATAGTGAGTGTACCAGCTAGACAAGACAATAGCGCATATGCCATGTTTGGGACGGCTCTATCTGCAGCTGCGGTGTTGGGGGGTTCTACACCAAACACATCTGATTGGCTGGAGTTTGATCTAAGTCGACCCCATGGAATAAATACTACCTAGAAGAATGGAAGAACAAATGTGTGTCAGTCTGACAGCTCATCACCAGGTGATCCACAATAAACACCAAGATTGGTCATGTTTAATGTACAAAACCCAAAACCAGTGAAGCTGGCACGTTGTTTTTGCAAATAATCATTAACTTAGAATTCAATGGCAGCAACACATTGCAAAACAGTTGGCACAGGGGCATTTTTACCACTGTGATACATGGCCTTACCTTTTAACAACACTCGCTAAACGTTTGGGAACTGAGGAGACCAATTTATTAAGCTTCTCAGGTGGAATTATTTCCCATTCTTGCTTGATGTACAGCTTAAGTTGTTCAACAGTCCGGTGTCTCAGTCGTGGTATTTTAGGCTTCATAATGCGCCACACATTTTCAATGGGAGACAGGTCTGGACTACAGGCAGGCCAGTCTAGTACCCGCACTCTTTTACTATGAAGCCACACTGTTGTAACACGTGGCTTGGCATTGTCTTGCTGAAATAAGCAGGGGCGTCCATGATCACGTTGCTTGGATGGCAAAATATGTTGCTCCAAAACCTGTATGTACCTTTCAGCATTAATGGTGCCTTCACAGATGTGTAAGTTACCCATGCCTTGGGCACTAATACACCCCCATACCATCACAGATGCTGGCTTTTGAACTTTGCGCCTATAACAATCCGGATGGTTCTTTTCCCCTTTGTTCCGGAGGACACGACGTCCGCAGTTTCCAAAAACAATTTGAAATGTGGACTCGTCAGACCACAGAACACTTTTCCACTTTGAATCAGTCCATCTTAGATGAGCTCGGGCCCAGCGAAGCCGGCAGCGGTTCTGGGTGTTGTTGATAAATGGCTTTGACTTTGCATAGTAGAGTTTTAACTTGCAATTACAGCTGGAGCGATAAACTGTAGTTACTGACAGTGGCTTTCTGAAGTGTTCCTGAGACCATGTGGTGATATCCTTTACACACTGATGTCGCTTTTTGATGCAATACCGCCTGAGGGATCGAAGGTCCGTAATATCATCGCTTATGTGCAGCGATTTCTCCAGATTCTCTGAACCTTTTGATAATATTATGGACCGTAGATGGTGGATCGCCTAAATTCTTTGCAAAAACTTGTTGAGAAATGTTGTACTTCAACTGTTCTACAATTTGCTCACGCATTTGTTTACAAAGTGGTGACCCTTTACCCCATCCTTGTTTGTGAATGACTGAGCATTTCATGGAAGCTGCTTTTATACCCAATCAGGGCACCCACCTGTTCCCAATTAGCCTGTTCACCTGTGGGATGTTTCAAATAAGTGTTTGATGAGCATTCCTCAACTTTCTCAGTCTTTTTTTGTCAGTTGCGCCAGCTTTTTTTAAACATGTTGCAGGCATCAAATTCCAACTGAGCTAATATTTGCAAAAAATAAAGTTTTACAGTTCGAACGTTAAGTATGTTGATTTTGCAGTCTATTCAATTGAATATAAGTTGAAAAGGATTAGCAAATCATTTTTGTTTTTTATTTACGATTTACACAATGTGCCAACTTCACTGGTTTTGAGGTTTGTACTTGGTACAACAAATACAATTAACCAAAAAATGAAATACAATGAAAAATATGAAATATTATATTTAGTTTACAACAGGAGTATGTTAACTTTTCCACCCAGGGCCACATACAGCGATATGTGAATATGTGGGGGGAACTTTGATACGTTTTGTGCCAAAAAAGCGGAAATTAATGCAACGTCTTGCTTTGGTGAACAAAACCAAACAATATTTAATACTATATCTAACCTAAAAAATATTTGTTTTATATTTGGATTATGCAAGGGCCAAAGAAAAATAAGATGCTTAGATAAAAAAACACACATTTTGGACACTACTAGTTTAAGTTAGGTTTCTATGTTTGTTGTAATGAAAGTAAAGCAATTCAAACAATAAACAGTAACAGTTTAAACAGTGAATTATAATTTTGTCTTTAATAAATTACAATTCCTTATAGCCTTAAATGCAGCATTAATTGCACCAGCTTGTAGCCTTGTTTACCAGCTAAACTGAACAATGCCACACTACTCTTGTCCACTTGTCCATGTACGTATTTGAACAAACAGGAGACTTCATTGATGCATTTGTTTACAGAGTAGACCTACGATGCAAGACACACTTCTTGTCTCTCGCTTGATTTGCATCGTGAGAGAAAATTGAACGCCTCTGCACCAAAACAACGGGTCTTTACCGAAAAATCGGATTGCCAATAGAAGTACTCTGAAACCTCGATTTACGAACGTCTCTATTTGCGAACCTTTTCCGTCTACGAACCTTTAGATTCAGCCTAAAGTGTGTGCAAACACTGTCTCAGTGTACGAACGCTTCATTCGTTTATTCATTCATTCATTTTGTGTGATGCTGAAAGCCCTATGGGGGCTGCCTTTTTAATGACATCACTTCCTGTTAGGGTTGTACGGTACACCAGTATTGGTATAGTACCGCGATACTAATGAATCATTCGGTACTATACTGCCTCTTAATCGTACCGGTCTCACAATGCCATTGGTGGATCTACACCTGACATCCACTGTAATGATACCAAGTACAGGAGCGTTTCGAGTGGATACTACTATGATTACATCGGTATTTTTAGCATCACAAAATCCTTTTCCGTTTTTTAAAAATGTATATTATGTTTATAAACTCAGGAAATATGTCTCTGGACACATGAGGACTTTGAATATGACCAATGTATGATCCTGTAACTACTTGGTATCGGATTGATACCTACATTTTTGGTGTCATCCAAAACTAATGTAAAGCATCCAAACAACAAAAGAATAAGTAATTATTACATTTTAACAGAAGTGCAGATAGAACATGTTAAAAGAAAAAGTAAGCAGATATTAACAGTAAAGGAACAAGTAGATTAATAGTCAATTTTTACAGCTTGTCCCTCATAATTTTGATAAACTAATAGAATGATAAATGACACAATATGTTACTGCATATGTCAGCAGACTAATTAGGAGCCTTTGTTTGCTTACTTACTACTGAAAGACAAGTTGTCTTGTATGTTCACTATTTTATTTAAGGACACAATTGTTCTTCGATTGCAATAAGAAACATATGTTTAATGTACCGTAAGATTTTTTGTTAAAATAAAGCCAATAATGCAATTTTTTAGTGGTCCCCTTTATTTAGAAAAGTACCGAAAAGTATCGAAATACATTTGAGTACTGTTACTAAAATATTGGTATTGGGACAACACTATCCCAGACTATTCAAAAAATGTCACAAATATTCACCAACACAAGAACAGAAGGTAAAACAATTATTTTCCTTTGTTTGTTCTTTATTGTAACAACATGGTTGGTAACGTTTTGGAGCGCACAAAAGGCAAAGGGACTTTGGTGTGTGTGCACGCCGTGACAGTAAAGCTAGCTATTGTTGTTGTGTAGTTTGTTATGTTGGTTTGATTATATATATATATATATATATATATATATATATATATATATATATATATATATATATATATATATATATATATATATATATATATATATATATATATATATATATATACATACACATACACACATTATAGGCAATGTGTGCATTTTTTTAATTTTTAAATTAGGGAATTTTGTCGAGGCTCGAACCAATTGTTCAAGTTTACATTGTTTCTTATGCGAATCACGTTTACAAACCAATTAAGTCGTAAATCGAGGTTCCACTGTACTGGTACACACACCCCTGGTGACCGCAGAGAGAACTTGAATACGCCACAGAGGGATGCCCGAACCGGGATTTCCTGACATGCTAACATGTCAAAATTCATTTTTTACATGAACATAGACTCAATGTCAAAACACATAATACAGTAGCTACAGTATGACAGTATCTTGTGGAGCTTGCATATTTTGATACTGGTAATTATTCTTGTGTGCGGCTATTGTCAACTTAACTGCCTTGAAAGGGACTTGAATTTTTCCGTATTCATCGTGGCTCACTTAAAAGGGAACTGCATATTTTTGGGGAATTTTGCCTATAATTCACAATCCTTATGAGAGACAAGAACACATATGCATTTTTAATGCATTCTAACTCGTAAATAAACGTAAATAAAAGTCAATTGGAGCCATGACGCACATGACGGCGCGTCGTCGCCAAGTCGTGACATTGCTGGTAAAACGGCCAGAGGCGCAGATTAGGTAACACACACAAAAACAGCGTGGACATAGAAAACGAAGAATGGACGCACTTTGGATTAAAAACTAATGATAAAGTTAAAGCTATAAACACGGAAGTGCTGCTCTGCAAGATGTGCTTAGCTCTTGCGCTTGTTAGCCGTTAGGTAGCTAGCGACTAATAATCAATCCGCAGTCGGTAGTGTTTTAGCTACTTCTAAATTACTAATCCTTGTCTTCATGGCGACACATAAACTACATTTTTTACAAGTATCATTCCCGCAGGACCAGGAATAGCCAAACATGCTTCACTACACACCGTAAAAGGATACAATAGCTAACCGCTAACAGCAAGCTAGCGCTCATGAATGTAAACAAAAGACATGGGTGGGTCTCATACTTGCCAACCCTCCCGATTTTCCCGGGAGACTGCCGAATTTCAGTGTCCCTCCCGAAAATCTTCCGGGGCAACCATTCTCCCCAATTTCTCCCGATTTCCACCCGGACAAAAACATTGGGGGCGTGCCTTAAAGGCACTGCCTTTAGCGTCCTTTCTCACCTGAAAAGGAGACTATTATATGTCTCTGTTATCCATAGGTTTATCTATAACCCATAAAGTAGGCAGGCACGGAGCTATTTCTCAGCGTGTGTTTATTCCAGCCGGCACGTTAATACACTGACACACAGCATCCGGATTCCCATCATGCATTGCTTCAAAACTACGGCAAGGAGTAATGTCCAAAAACATAACAGAGACGAAGCAGAAGAACGAAGAAGAGACATGGCGACGACGAGTGAGAAGAAGAAGTACGCTTGCAAGTTCCAAAATGATTGGAAAAAATAATTTCAGTTCATCCAGGACAGCTTGAAAGGGAAGGGGTATGCTGCCTGCACATTTTGTAGATCAGACTTCTCCATTGAACACAGTGGCCGAACGGATATACTCATTCATGAACGGATTATTTGTAAATATATATATATATATATATATATATATATATATATATATATATATATATATATATATATATATATATATATATATATATATATATATATATATATATATATATATAAGAGATACTTGAAAATATATACACCCTCCGCCACCCCCTATATCACACCCCCATCTCCCGAATTCGGAGGTCTCAGGGTTGGCAAGTATGAAATATTACATGTTATTATAAATGTGCCTGTTACAATATTACATACCGTATTTTTCAGACTATAAGGCACACTTAATATCCTTCCATTCTCTCAAAAATGGATAGTGCGCCTTAAAACCTGGTGCGCCTAATGTACGGAACAATTCAGTTTGTGCTTACCCACCTCAAAGCTATTATATTTGGTACATGGTGTAATGATAAGTGTGACCAGTAGATGGCAGTCACACATAAGAGATACGCCAGTAAACAACAACATAACTTTAAATGTTCTATTGGGAATGTAGAACATTACACACGGCGCTCAAAAATCTGTCAAAATGTTTTAATACGACTTCGTTAAGCTATGAAGCCGCACCGCTTGATGGATTTTCGGCAAGTTAAACATACAATTATTATTATGTTGTGTGTATAAGGACTGCAAAATGGCACCTATTACCAGACATTTTCTGGCGTTTTGTTTCGCAATATTATGCAAAATCAACTTTTCTTACCTTCTGGTACCTGTTAATGTGTATTTGGGATCTGCATAAGTCCTTAAAATTTGCGCGTGTCCGCCATTGTAGTCTGTGTCGTACGTAATACGTAGTCGATAAGCTTTTTCTTTATCTCTATCTTCTTGTTATGTGGCATTCATCTTCCGCTGTTGCCATTTCTAATATAAAGTAGTGTAAAGTTCTTACTTATATCTGTCAGTAGACTAGCTATCACAGCACTAAAAACTGTAGTGGGTTTTGAAGGATATATATATATTTTCATTATATCCATATTTTGTTTTACTTCCATAGTCATATTACAAATAGCTAATGTTCCATATTGTACTCTTTTGCTTTCAAATCATCTAATGACAAAGTGCTCGCACTTGGGCCGGCCTTGAAGTAGAAGGCAGAGAGGAGGAATTCCTCCTTCCTGTGCTTCCCAGGCCGACTCAAGATAAGAGACACAATGAGCATGTGTTTGAGGTGAGACAAGTGAGGGCGGGGGGAGATATTGAAGAGGAGAGTGTTTTACGGGAAGTTTTCAGATCAACTTCGGCTCCGCATTTATATGTGTTGTTCGAGGCTGGTCTCTATTCTCAAATATTTGAAAATAAATTTCAAAATACCTATCCTGCCCTTGGTGGTACTTTTGAGTTCAGTTTATATGTCATCTAAGGAACTTGGGACTGACCAGCGTTTTACATCCCACTTGGAGGAACATCTGGTCAAACGCAACAATTTGGGGGCTTCGTCCGAGATGACACGCTGACAATTGGACCTTCTCTTGCAATCTTCCGGACAGACTCACATGGCCAAAACATAATTCAAGGTAAGCAGAACCTTTCTTTTTAGATAAAATCTGCATTAGGAGTCTGCCCAGAAGTCTATAAGTCAAACACAGAATTGTACCCCAGACACAGAGTGGTGATTTTGATATATTGATTGCATTTTGATTGATTGATTGCATTTTGATAGATTGATTACATTTTGATAGATTGGTTGCATTTTGCCGTAGCCACCATTGCATAAAAGTTGTGAATACCATTCACGTCATTGTGTCAAGATTACCGTGACGGGCTGCTTCACTGAAGAGTAAGCAAATAGTCGGGTGTGGCTCGCCCTGGGTGTTTGGTCTTCCCTAAAAAGAGTAACGGGATGGCTGCCCATCATATGGTACAGTAAATACTCCCTGGTTGTGAGTTCCCTGTTGACATTTGTATGTGCACACAAACTAAGGATGGGTTGGAGGCCTTTTGTAAAGTACAATAAATACTTCCTGTTTGCGAGTTCCCTGCGGCATTAACGTGTGCGCTAAAATTAAGGATCGTACGGGAGGAGGCCCTTCTGTACCATATGATAAATTCCACGGCTGGAGGCCATTTGTAATAAATACAATAAAGATTCCCTGGTTGTGAGGTCCCGGCGACACTTTAGTGTGCGCAAAAATTAAGGAAAAATAGACACAATGGACAAGGAGTGTGACAGACAAGAATGTGATGACGGCTGGGGAAAATGTGATGAATCATTACTGTTTAATAATCAATTGAATGCACTGTTTTCGACAATGGAATTAGCAGGTAGAGTTTAAAAAGAAAAAAAAAAAAAGAAAAAAAAAAGAGAACGTTCCTTGAAAGGGTTAAGAGGGAGTTTACAATACTCGAAAAGTTGTGAACTCAAACGTCTGGTAAAATAAAAAATAAAATAAAAAAGTAACTGGAAGTTTTATGGTAAAGTGAAACGCAGAGAGAGTGTGTGTGTGTGTGTGCGTAGGGCCGTAGGCACTTGCTTGTGTGTGTGTGAGTGCTTACACGTGCGTGTGTGTGTGTGTGTGTGCTGGATGCGCATGCTCACGTGTGTGTGTGTGTGTGTGCGCTGGTGAAAATGGAACAGGCAGGTCGAGAGAAAAAGGAGCAGGGTTGGTGCTCGAGAATTTAAGAGTTTGGCGTATGATAAAAGTAAACGGGGATTACGTGGAAAAACGAAATGCAGCAAAAGAACAGATGATTAATGAGACAAATATGACAGAATGGATTGATTGGTCTTTTGCCTGCCGCGCATGCGCAAGACAATTCAAACGACCCGCCCAGACTTTGACTAAGCCACCGCCCTATGACGTAAAGCCGGAGGCGTCTTTTTACCCACTTTTGACAGTCACAGGAGGAGCCCTGGTGGTCGAAACAGAAACAAAGCTCTCTGGTCCACCCCCTACTCCTGTGACAAATGAGGGCGGTGCTAAACACCCTCTCTAAGATTGAACCCTCCTCCAAAACTAACGCTGTCTCCTGAGTGTAAATCACCTCTGGTGCCTAAGCCCCAAAATAACAGCCACCCAGCGGAAAACCTCCCGAATATGCCTAATCTTACTAGACAGCAGATAATGCATGAGTCAACGCAAAACTCCTCACTTTACACGCCAGACCATTTTGTTGCCATAAACAAATGCCCTTCCCCAGTAGATGACAGCCTCTCACGTGCACATCAGACATTCTTGAACAACACACAACAGAGCCAGACTTTGTGGTCTCCTGTAACTGTTAATGGCTCAATGGAAGGCTATATTGACCAACACCCACATGAACCACATGCATACAACACACGCTCAAAAAAGCTGGAGGGACACGCATATCCACTTTTTCCTGATAATAGCGGCAGATTTCAAAATAAGCCTTTTGCTGTGGCAGACATGCAAGCCATTGTTGACAAACTTCCACCTGTGTCTGAAGGTGGGAGTCTTTGGCTCAACACATTAGACAAGCTAAGAGCAGGATACACTCTCTCCGTAGCAAACTTTAGAGGCATTTTGTATCGTTGTGTTTCCACACAAGATGGCAAAAATACAGAACAACAAGCAGGATTAATGGCTGAATCTTCGACCTCACCGATAACACCATACGTTACAAACATAGCTACTGCTATGCGCAGTCTCTTTCCTCAAGATGAGGATGATAAGGCTAATGACAGAGCAGCAAGGAAGCAACTCCTTAATTTACAGATCGCTGAAGATAAAAGGTCAAAAGAACTAATTAGTCAAAAATCAGCTAGGGTATATTCAGCACTGGGTGACCTTGCTTCTGAATTCCAACAGGTGGAGGAAAGAATCCTCAACAGACGTGCAACCAGACGGTTGGACTCGGGTGGTGGACAACACGGTGCTTCAAAGTCAATCCGGGGAAGAAACTGTTTTGCCTGTGACCAGCCTGGTCACTGGGCTCGAGAATGTCCGAATATTTCTGAACAGGAAAGGTCCCGGTTTGCCGGCAAACGAACATTATACCGGCGTGGCAAAGGACGCCCACAGCAGGAGCTCCAGCAGGAAATACAGACTGGCCCCCTGCTGGACATGAGTGTCGACGGAAAATGTTGTCAGTTTGTGATTGACACTGGCGCCACCCATTCGATTCTGAATGCAGAGGTACCAAAGAAACTGTGTGCTTCCTCTTTAAAGGTCGAAGGCTTCGATGGGGTCACAAGAAGGTTACCTGTCACCAAACCACTTTCGGTTCAGATTGCGGGACACACACTAAAGCACCCCTTCGTGATTGACCTGCACACACCCTGCCAAATTGGTAATGACCTCCTTTACAGACTGTACCCTGACATTCAAAATCGCACAGAAGGAACCTTCCTGGTGTTACCTGACGGCTCAACCACCAAGCTGCGACACCACTACCAAGGCTCCTCCCTGAGCTCATACCACAGCCTGAAAAAACAGGAATGGCTGACATCCAACTGCTCTAGCAGTGAAAACCCTGGCTGGCTGAGATGCTTCTGTGGTTTTGCCACCCGACTCGCCATATGTTATGATCACCAGTTAGACACTCATACCAGGAGACCTTTGACTCCTTTTTATATTTATATATGTTGGAACTCAAGGTGTGGCTGCTCATGTTGACCTATCTTTGAAACAACTAGCATGGTATAAGATGGACACAATTGATGTCCCACATTGTTCACTTGCTCTCTGTCTCGCCTACAAAACCAAAGAACTTAGGTGCAATGATAAGACACGGCGTAGCTGCCAAACATTACACCGACACCCAAATACCACATTTTAAATTGTTTAGGTTTAGCACATAGTTGTGTTAAACACATAACTATGGGCTGCACTTTAGACACCTGTAGGCTACGAGGAGCTAGCAGCTACACAACAGCTGAGCTAAAACGACACATTACACATTTAAACATATCAAATAATTATAGTTGCTCATTACATACACAAAGTTGCCATGGCAGAAGTCTGATAGAAAGTATTCAGTAACAAACGTGTCCACATCATTCGACTTTCTACAACATGAGCTTGACTTAATGAATTATTGGGGGCACCAGGTGTGGTAAAATTTCAAAATACTATTGCTAAAGCATCCGCCATAAGGGTAGTATTTTTCTTGTATTTGTGACAATATAAATATGAGCATATGTTGTTACTTTCACCATATTGAATAAGTTACATAAAAGTTAGGGTTTAGTTGAGTTTGAGTTATTTGTGATATCGCTAAGGGGTCCCCTACCCTAACAACACCCCCCAGTGGACCACAGAGGCTAAAGAGACTTTCATTGACCTCAAACATGACCTGTCCTCCACTACTTGACTATTAGCTGACCTTTTTCTTAGATGTTTCTGAAAGTGATAGTATTACTAACACAGTCCTTTTTTCAGAAACAGAAGGGGGTGAGTGAGGGTGGATACAGACTCCTTGGAACAAAATCGACAATCATCCGACTCTGACACATTCCATAGTTTTAACATTTTTCCCGTGGGTAAGAAGTTATAACTAATTTTAATTTGAAAATAACGATTTTATACATTGATAGTCGTTTAGTAGATCAAATTTAGAATATGGAGGAGGTGAGGGTGAACCAGGTATAGTCTTTGATTTCACTGATATGATCAATACGGTACAAGGGAAAAGGTACGTACTGACTTGTGTTGACAATCACAGTGGTTGGCCGGAAGCAACAACAACCTCAAAAGAGGATGCAATATCAGTAATTAAATGACTTGTGAATGACCTAGTAACCCGACATGGTTTCCCCAAAAAGATTAGGTCAGACGACGGCAACCATTTAAAAAAAAAATACTCACTTAGCCTTGGTCGAAAAGGCTTTCGGACTAGAACACAGGTTTGGGGTACCATCCTGAGTCCCAAGGTAAGGTTGAAAGGATGGACCAGAACATTAAAAACTAATTGGCTAAAATCTGTGCACAGACCAAATTGAATTGGATTGACATGTTGCAATTAGCGTTAATGATCATTCGAAGGTCCGTGAATAAAACTGTTTTACCGCCCTTTGAGTTTTTCACCCTATGAGCTGCATACAGGTCAGCCCAGGACCAGCAGCCCCCCATGGAAGGAGGACTCAGCGTAAAACCAAAATGGTATTTTACACAAAAAATTGCAGAATTTGTGTGCCAGTTCTTCTGTACAGATACGAGGATGACAGCCCGCCACTCCAGATTCCCTTTCGCCCGCTGAGAGGGTCAAGATCTAGGTCATCAAACGCAAGTGGACGGAGCCCAGGTGGACTGGTCCCTTCAAGGTCGTGGAACGGACGTCTCACGCCCTTCGACTAGCTAGTAAAGGGGACACCTGGTACCATCTCTCCCTCTGCACTCCTGCTGAAGAACCTGACGGATCACCAGCGGAGGTCATTGCTGACATCGCCACAACATCTGCCCCACTCGACCCCCTAGCGGTGCCTTTTGAGCCTGAGGCATCTGAAGAAGAACGGGAGCAGAAAACGACTCATTTTTAGTGTGTGTGTTAACGAGGTAACACACATAAGGGGTGATTGTGCTAGTAACCTCTCCCCCTCTAGGTCATAGAAGAGCGAGGCTTTAATTACACACACATAATCCTGCAGCCCAGAAGACGACGCTGAGAGAGAGATTTTCTACCTATATTACTCTTTTCAACTTCTATATTGTATATCCTTATTTGAGACCAGCCTTTATACTCGAAGTTATCCAATTTCTCTTGCTTGTTTTCAGCACAACTATCTGTGTCGTTACATTAAGTGAAAAGTTTGATGTTTATCCCCGTTTCGTTACCTGAATTACTCTGATTTTGATAGACAAAAGGCAGGATGTTACACCCAGTAGTATTCCCTGACGGACTGGTACTTGGGCGTGTTCTACTGTCTTTGTGTCTCAGTTCTTCCTTCCCGACGAAAGTGACTGACAAGTGTCTTAGAACATACAGCGGACTTTAAATACACTGGGTCAAAGTGGATAGCAAGACTTATTTTTTGACCTGTGCAGTGTGATTAATTACGGGGGACACAATAGCTATTACCGTGGTAATAACCTCTATATTTGTAATGACTCAACCCTGAACCATTGGTGTCGGATGCAGACAACATACTCTGGTAAGTGGTGCCCATCGTCCCTTTTATGTTGTTTTGGGGGTTGACCTGACTGATACAGACTCTAAAGGAATTATTAAAATTAATGTCCTTGAGAGGGCGTTAACTACCTCTACACCCTCTGTAGCACCTAAAGTACCACCCCACCTCGGTGGTGTTTCAAAGGCTCTCACATCTGTGCGTGCTAATGACATCACCACCGAAGGCCTGGTAACTTTTACCTTAGGAGCGGGTGCAGGCAACCTATGGCTCAGGTGGATGACTAGCGTGGCTAAGAGCCAAAACCTGGGTGACTGTGTTGCTTGTTCCGCTGGATGTCCCTTTCCCCACACTTATCCCGCCCCTTATAAGTTGACTGACACAAATGGCTCAAACTGTCTTATCTCCTTGTTTTCTGAACCCACGCCACCAGGGTGCGATTTGTTTGCTAGTGTGCCCTCCTGTTGACAATTCCACCCGACTTCTTCCATTTGTGGCCCAAAAGCTGAATTACACGTGTTTTCAATTCAAAGGACCCTCTTCGTCCCCCAACAATTTGGGTGACATTAACCCTTCCTGGTGCACCACACTGATAGATGGCTCAAGGATAGGCCCTTGGGCACGAGCTGACTTATTCTGGTATTGTGGGGAGCACAGATTGTACATTAGAATCCCAACGTTATCCGTAGGGCTTTGTGCTATGGTTAGACTGGTGACCCCACTCACCCTAGTGGGTACCACATTAACTCCCCTTGCAACTCCCGTCTCAGCGGCCTCTCTAACTCCCCGCCGCCGCCGCCGCCATATTTTATCTCGGAGGAGTGTAACGGGCTCCTTTGATTTGACGATAAATCCTGATGGTGTTTACTTTGATGCAATAGGCCAACCTAGGGGGGTCCTCTCACAACGTAAATTGTGGTATGAATCCTGTGCAGGTTTCGAAAACCTTCCTATCATTGGTGCTATTTTCCCTGTGACTGCTACTAAAAATGTAGAAGGCATTAACTATGTTTTTTATAATCTGTTGAGACTGACCAACCTGACTCGTGACGCCGTTGAGGGACTTGCTGAACAACTTGCCCCGACCTCCCTCATGGCCATCCAGAACCGCATAGCCCTTGACCGCATCCTAGCCAAGGAAGAAGGTGTGTGTGCAATGTTTGGTGACCAATGCTGTACCTTCAGTCCTAACAACACTTCCCCCGACGGCTCAGTTCAAAGGGCCTTAGAGGGCCTCCAGGCCCTGTCTAAGGAACTTGCTGAAGTTTCAGGGGTATCTGACCCCTTCAAAGATTGGCTCCAAAGCACATTTGGCAGGTGGACTGACCTAATTAAGTCTTTCCTGGTCTCCATTGGAGTTTTTTGGCCATCACATTCTCATGCGGTTGCTTTATCCCCCCTTGTGCTAAGTGTCACTGAAGGGGGTCTAGCAAAGTGGTAACTTTAAGACTTTCGAGAATTGTTGGCTTCCTTCCCTGACCATGACGACATTGCCGTAGACTCCCTCCATCTATCTCCCATGTAGCTAAGCTGTTGTTTTATTGCTAGCTTGCTCAAAAATTAAAAAAAAACAGCACCTACTTTAATGTGGGGCGTGCTTTAGAAGTGTTGTACTAGAGGTAAAGATCTTTTTAAAAGATCTGAAGGGGGAATTGAAGGATATATATATATTTTCATTATATCCATATTTTGTTTTACTTCCATAGTCATATTACAAATAGCTAATGTTCCATATTGTACTCTTTTGCTTTCAAATCATCTAATGACAAAGTGCTCGCACTTGGGCCGGCCTTGAAGTAGAAGGCAGAGAGGAGGAATTCCTCCTTCCTGTGCTTCCCAGGCCGACTCAAGATAAGAGACACAATGAGCATGTGTTTGAGGTGAGACAAGTGAGGGCGGGGGGAGATATTGAAGAGGAGAGTGTTTTACGGGAAGTTTTCAGATCAACTTGGGCTCCGCATTTATATGTGTTGTTCGAGGCTGGTCTCTATTCTCAAATATTTGAAAATAAATTACAAAATACCTATCCTGTCCTTGGTGGTACTTTTGAGTTCAGTTTATATGTCATCTAAGGAACTTGGGACTGACCAGCGTTTTACATCCCACTTGGAGGAACATCTGGTCAAACGCAACAGTTTCCATAAATCACCCAAGGAACTTTAGTTATTAGAGAGTTCCGGTCGGACGGTTTTTCACGGTACACATTTCCGGCGTTTGTGTTGCACTAGTGAGCCACGGATGAGGAGATGCTGCTTCGTTACTGATTGAGGTAAAGTCTGAATGTCATTCAAACATTTAGCTCCATCTTTTGACACTTCTTCCACTCCCGTCCTTGCACGCTACACCGCTACAACAAAGATGACGGAGAGAAGACGCTGTCGAAGGTGAGCCACGCAAATAAGACCGCCCACAAAACGGCGCATCCTGAAGAAACGCTTAGAAAGCTACTTGAAAATGGTCTGTAACACATAATCTATACAATATTTTACCAAAGAACCACCATTACATGTTATGTAGACCACAAGGAAGTGTTTTAAATAAATTAAAAAATCCTAATACGACCCCTTTGATACGCCCTATAATCCGGTGCGCCTTTTGTATGAAAAAAAGACCTGAATAGACCCGCTCATCGGCAGTGCGCCTTATAATCCGGTGTGCCCTATGGTCCGAAAAATACTGTATATAATTACAGCGAGTAAATAAAACCTTGATGGAAGTGTTGGGATGTTTTTTAAGCGCTTTATAGGCAGAATAGAGCGACTCCCATAGGCTCCTTTGTAAGCGTACATTTGCTAACATTTATCGACTAGAGTGCTTCAAAAAATAAAAACGTATGTGTACTTGCTTCAAATAAAAATTGTGAATGATAGGCCAAATTCCCCAAAAAGTGCAGTTCCCCTTTAAGTAAACGTAAACAGAGGAAATGTTACATAATTACTGCTGTTTGGCATATCTGTTTTGGGAATGTAATTTAACATTTCAGTGTGAACATTTTTTCATTTTTAAGTTAGGGACTTACCATGCAGGCCTGGGTAATGGAGTAAGAAAGCAAAACAAGTAAAACACAAACGACTGTTCGGATCTGGATGGTGAGGCAGCCTGGTTGGCACTGACACCACAAAGAAAGACACAAAGAAAAGTAGGTAAGAAAAAGGTTTGAGGATTGAGATAAAAAAAACCTAATTACATAGTTGTATCAAATCTATTAAGAAACTATTCTTGAGGGAAATGTAGAGTGTTGGCTTACTATATTTTCAGAAACTTGATTTAGTGCAATATTTGAAGATTATTTTAAGCAGTATGAGGGATAATAAGCATGCACACACCCACACGCAAATGTGCGCGCACACACACACATTCTTGTATTTGTTACCTTCTTGAGACCTCCAAAAAATGCCTACCTCTTTAGGACCACCCTTTCTAGATATATAAAGGTTGTATTTACAACATTAATTATATATATATATATATATATATATATATATATATATATATATATATATATATATATATATATATATATATATATATATATATATATATATATATATATATATATACTATGCAAATATTAAAAAGGTAAGCTTTTAGTTATTTTTTTAATTTTTTGTTTGTAATTGGTTTTTAATCTTCATTATTTACTTCAAGTTACTACAGTATTTCTCTATATAATTATTTATTTAATTTGTTTTATTAATTTTGGCCAAAGGGGGCGCATTTCAATTTCTTACACCCACTTGTTATTTCATATGTTGGCCAAAGGGGGAGCACTTCAATTTCTTACACCCACTTGTTACTTCACATGTTGGCTAGAGGGGGAACACTTAAATTTTTTTATACACACTTGTTATTTCATATGTTGGCCAGAGGGGGAGCACTTTTAAAACTGACACACAGTCAATTCGAAAAATCCCTCCTTTTTGGGACCACCCTAATTTTGATAGATTTCACCACCAGGGGTGCAAACGAGATCTCTTATTTTTTGTTTTTTGTAATGTGCTTAAGGCCGATGACAAAGGAGTCACGGACCACAGATGGCCCCTGTGCCGCTTTTTGGGCAACCCAGCTGTAGAACCTAACTGTCAATGGCCACTATAGTCTTAGTACCGTAGTGTATTTGCTCATCCTACATTCACATATGGGATGCGGGTTGTCTTACGTCAGCACCGGAAGTCGTAAAAAAAAAAGTTTTTTGGGGGATGAATAGGGAAGTCCTCCTTTAGCTGCTGTCTTGTTTTATCATATATTGCTGCCTTTGCACCTGTGAATGTTTACATTTGTATGCACATTAAATCAACAAAAAAAATGTTCACGGACTCTAGTATTTGGCTCTATATTAGATGCAATGGTTTTCCGTATTGGGACAATGATTTCGGTCCTAACTTGTTCACCGGTCCCGTATGGAAGGTACTTTTCCTTGTTGATGTCTCAAGAAGGTTGGAAATACAAGAACACACACACACACACACATTCTTGTATTTGTTACCTTCTTGAGATGAAAAATGCCTACCTCTATAGGACCACCCTTCCTACAAAAATAAAGATTTGTATTTACAACATTAATAATATATACATACAATGCAAATATATAAAAGGTAAGACTAGTTATTATTATTTTTTGGAATTGTTTTTTAATCTTTATTATTTAGACTAGACTAGACTAGACTAGACTAGTCTAAAGACTTCCTTTTTATTGTCATTCAAATTTGAACTTTACAGCACAGATAAGAACGACATTTCGTTACATAAGCTCATGGTAGTGCAGGATTAAAAAAAGCAATAAGGTGCATATATAAATAAATGAATATATATCAATAATATATACATATATATATGAAATACATTATTATATATAAATATATATAAATAAATAAATAGATTACTATACAGATAAATATATTGCACTTTCTCACATGCGTCAACGTTTATGGATGTATGTTATATTGTCTTTTTTATTCCAGCGAGTTAATCCATTTTGGGGGGAGCTGAGGGGATAATTTAATTATGATGCGTTCACGAGTCTTACGGCCTGAGGGAAGACGCTGTTACAGAACCTGGAGGTTCTGCTTCGGAGGCTGCGGAACCTCTTTCTAGAGTCCAGCAGTGAAAACAGTCCTTGGTGGGGGTGGGAGGAGTCTTTGCAGATTTACATCAAGTTTTTACAGTATGTCTCTATATACATTTTTTTTTTTTTTTTTTAAATACATTTTGGCCAAAGGGGGCGCATTTCAATTTCTTACACCCACTTTGGGCAACCCAGCTGTAAAAGCTAACTGTTAATTGGCCACTATAGTCTTAGTACTGTAGTGTATTTGTTCATCCTACAGTCACATATGGTTGTCTTATTTGAGCACCGGAAGTTGTAAAATCAGCTGTTCACCTGGCGGGTTTTTTGGGGGATGAATAGGGAAGTCCTTCTTCAGCTGCTGTCTTGTTTTATCATATATTGCTGCCTTTGCACCTGTCAATGTTTACTTTTGTATGCACATTAAATCAACCAAAAAATACTGACTTTGGAGCAATGTTCTCGGACTCTAGTATTTGGCTCGCTAATAGATGCAATGGTTTTCGTATAGGGACCATGATTTCGGTCCTAACTTGTTCACCGGTCCTCATATGGAAGGTACTTTTCCTTGTCGATGTCTCAAGTAGGGTAGAAATACAAGATCACACACACACACACACACACACACACACACACACACACACACACACACACACACACACACACACACACACACACAAACGCGGACACAGAAATTATTGTATTTAATACTTTCTTGAGACAAAATGCTTACCTCTATAGGACCACCATATTTACACACACATGTTATTTCATATGTTGACCAGAGGGGGAGCACTTTTAAAACCGACACAGTCAATTTGAAAAATCGTTCCTTTTTGGGACCACCCTAATTTTGATAGATTTTACCACCAGGGGTGCAAATGAGACATTCTTTATCAGATGCAATGGTTTTCCGTATTGGGACCATAATTTCAGTCCTAACTAGTTCACTCGGTCCTCATATTGAAGGTACTTTTCCTTGTTGATGTCTCAAGAAGGGTAGAAATACAAGAACACAGAGCCGGCCCAAGGAATAAGCGAACTAAGCGGCTGCTTGGGGACCCCCTAGAGTCCATGCATATTTATAATGTTTTCATACTAGTTCACTGATGTCCACACTACGGTGGAGTCTTTGGTGCGGCCGGCGAGTCATCACAAGTTCAACAAGAAGCAACCCCGTGTAGTGTTTTTATCTAAATTCATACTTCCGCAAAATTATTTGGTATGATATTGGAAGGATTTTACCGCCCTCAAGAGAAGATCAATGTAATTTTTAGTTAACACTCACAAGTATATTTTTGAATTTATTTTGGCACAGCATTAATTTATATAACCCAATCAAAACAACTTTGCCTACTCATGGTGTAAATTAACAATAACCAACAAAAAAAGTCAACACACGGTCGCACATAACACACATCCTGCTCATTGAACTTTGTGGACATTATAGAACATGTATACATAATTTAAAATTACACATTATAGGGAATGTACGGAGCCCCTAAGGGACATGGGGGATTTTTTTTTTTTAAATAATTTTTATTTTAATTTTATTTTTTTCAGACATGTATCTCGTGCGCACGAGAAAATAAACTTTTTATTGAAAAAACATAAAAATAAAAGTTTCTCGTGTGCACACGATAGTTTCTCGTGCGCACAAGATAGTTTCTCGTGCGCACTAGATACATGTCTGGAAAAAAATATATATATATATATTATAAAAAAAAAAAATTCCCCCATGTCCCTTTAGGAGCTCCGTAGGAATGAGTGGTAATATGTGCAAAACTCTCTTCACACTTCCCCATATTTGACGCAGTTTAGCTGCTTGATATTTCTGATTGATTACAACACTTTAAGGAGGTTGCCAGGGAAGTCAACAAGGTAGGAGTCAAACTTTCACATATTCTTAATATTCAACGTTTTATCGTTTGTACTTCATCTTGCATTGTCGTCACTGTGTGTGTTTGTGTGTGTGTGTGTGTGTGTAACTAATAGTTGAAGTTACAGTATGTCTTGTTGTTCAGTCTGTTATTGCTTGCATTATCCAATGCAGACTGAAGAGTTAATTTGGTATAAAAGAATGTTGCCAAAAAAGTGTCGTAATTTGTGTATTTGTCTATGGGTGTGTGTGGGGGTGGGAGGGTGGGGGGGGGGGGGGGAGTGTGTGTGTGTGCAGCCATGTAACAGCATATTGGCGATTACCCTCTAAACAGGGCTTATCACAGTTTGTGCTGTATTCCTACATGTTTGGCAAACTTACCTCTTTAATTTGGTATGAAATGAATATGCAGACTTAATGCATTGCCATCACAGAACATTCGATAAAATTCAAAGAACGTAATATGTAACGTTTCGGGAGCCGAAAGAATGCTTGCCCTTTGCACCAATATGGAACCAAAAAACAACCCAAAAGGCCCATTGATATAAAGTTAATTGCCCCAAAAGGCTAACGTAATTACAAAATTCCGGGAACCAAAATGGATGGCTGGGTTATTTGTAAAACCAGCTGTGTAAACGTGATCACAAATGACTTTGAGACAGCACCCATAGTTGTAATAAATAATATTTAAAAAAACAACTGAAGTTATTGTAGTGATTTCCATACCACATGTTTTACATTATACACCTACATTTACATTTAAACCGTTTTTGTTACCTTGTTTCTAGTAACTCGGTTCATTAATATTATTTAAGTGTTTGTTTTTGTTGCAATTGAATTTGTTACTTTTGTAGATGTCTGAGTGATGCTATTGTTGAACTTGATTGTTTTCTTGCACTCCAAATTATTTTTGCACATTGCTGTTGCAAGTTTTTCTTACCAAAAATAATAAATCAAATGAGAATCTGTTACGTGCGGGGGGGTCGCAGCTTGCTGCAAGGTTCGTTCCCCCGGGATGCAAACGGACCACTCCGGACAGGACGTGCAGGTAGGAGCATGATTTATTCTTGAAAAAAATCAAAGAGGTACAAAAAAACAGAAAACAAGTCGACGGAACAACGTGCCGATCGCACTCGAAGCTAAGACTACCACTTAGCATAGACTAAAGACGAGCAATACTCACGTAACATGAAGCAAACAAAGAAGCCAGGACGACTGACCGGCAAAGGCAGGCTTAAATAATGCCTCTGATTAGTGCTCGGGGAACAGGTGAGCGTCCCGAACACCAATCAGAGGCAGGTGAAAATTATAAGCAACCATGGCAACTAAAACAAACTCAAGGGTGCATAAAACAGGAACTGAGGGAGTCCAAAACTAACCGAAAATACCAAAACAGGATACGGGCCACGGATCATGACAAGAATCAGCTTTATTGGCCAGGTATTTTTAACATTTGGACTGTGCTCTCTCGATAGAATGTAAACATTAAATAACAGCAATTAGTTAAAAATAAAAACATGTAATTTAAGACTGATATGTACAAGACTGATGACACTTTACTGTAAATACAAAGCTTTATCACTTGGAATGTTCAACCTCAGGCCACTCTTGTAGCTGAATGTTCTACATTTTGCAATTAGGAACCATATGTGGCAGCCTGGACATCATTCATTCGTTGGTATTATTTGTGTTATTATTGCATTGGCATTACCATATTTTCCGGACTATAAGGCGCACATAAAATCATTTTTTCCCCTTTAAAAATCGACAGTGCGCCTTATAACCCGGTGCGCCTAATGCACGGAAATATTCTGGTTTTGCTTACCGACCTCGAAGCAATTTTATTTGGTACATGGTGTAATGATGAGTGTGACCAGTAGATGGTAGTCAAACATAAGAGGTAAGTGTAGGCTGCATAATGATGTCAATATGACTAAAGTAAACAACACCAACATTTTATATGTTCCATTGAAAATACAGAACATTACACACGGCGCTCAAAAATCTATCAAAATGTATAGTACAACTTTGATAAGCTATAAAGCCGCACCGCCTGATGGATTGGCGGTGCATTAAACATACAAGGATTATTATCTGGCGTTTTTGTTTCGCAATATTATGCAAAATCAACTTTTCTTACCTTCTGGTACCTGCTGATCTGTATTTGGGATCTGCATAATTCCTGAAAAACTGTGCGCGTCCGCCTTTGTCGTCCGTAGTCGATAAGCTTCTCCTTTTTCTCTATCTTCTTGTTATGGGACATTCATCATCCGCGGTTGCCATTTCTAATATAAAGTAGTGTAAAGTTTTTACTTATATCTGTCAGTAAACTCGCCATGAAAGCACTAAAACATACCGATATAGTGAGTTTGTATAATCCACCCAAGGAATTGTATTTATTTGAGAGTTCCGGTCGGACGGATTTTCATGGGACACAATTCTGGTGTTGTAGTTGCACTAGTGGGCCACGGATGAGGAGATGCTGCTCCGTTATTGATATAAGTAAAGTCTGAATGTCATTAAAACAGTTAGCTCCATCTTTTGACACTTCTTCCACTCCCGTCCTTGCACGCTACACCGCTACAACAAAGATGACAGGGAGAAGATGCTGCCGAAGGTGAGCCACGTAAATAAGACCGCCTACAAAACGGTGCATCCGGAAGCGACTGTCAGAAAGCGGCTTAAAGATTCATTTCAGTTTCAGTTTATTTCGAACATGCATACGATACAATGTAATGCATTACACATTTCAAGTTGTTTCATTACAGCACAAGCAGAGCTTATTTAATTCTACCCCTTTTCATACCATAGCAATTTTATCCAATTTCCTTGTTTTCTGTAACAGAACAGTGAACAAATAAATAATAAAAAAAATATATACCGTAGTAAGCAAACAAATGTTAAATACATAAATAAGAAAAAAAAAAAAAAAAGGGTTCAAGATGTTCATCATAATTCTTGTTCTGTGTACTTTGTAAACACTTGTAGTTTGAACAGTCTCTTAAACTGAATAATATTGGTGCCTTGTTTGATTTATTTGGTTAATCCATTCCATATTCTAATTCCACATACAGATATGCTAAAGGTTTTAAAGGCCTACTGAAATGAATTTGTTTTATTTAAACGGGGATAGCAGATCCATTCTATGTGTCATACTTGATCATTTCACGATATTGCCATATTTTTTCTGAAAGGATTTAGTAGAGAACAACGACGATAAAGGTCGCAACTTTTGGTCGCTGATAAAAAAAAGCCTTGCCTATACCGGAAGTAGCGTGACGTCACAGGAGGAAGGGCTCCTCACATTTTCCCATTGTTTACAATGCAGCGAGAGAGATTTGGACAGAGAAAGCGACGATTACCCCATTAATTTGAGCCAGGTTGAAAGATTCGTGGATGAGGAAAGTGAGAGTGAAGGACTACAGTGCAGTGCAGCACGTATCTTTTTTCGCTCTGACCGTAACTTAGGTACAAGGGTTCATTGGATTCCACACTCTCTCCTTTTTCTATTGTGGATCACGGATTTGTATTTTAAACCACCTCGGATACTATATCCTCTTGAAAATGAGAGTCGAGAACGCGAAATGGACATTCACAGTGACTTTTATCTCCACGACAATACATCGGCGAAGCTCTTTAGCTACTGAGCTAACGTGATAGCATCGGGCTCAAATGCAGATAGAAACAAAATAAATAAATCCCTCACTGGAAAGATACACAGAAGATCAACAATACTATTAAACCATGGACATGTAACTACACGTTTAATAATTTCCAGCTTGGCGAAGCTTAACAATGCTGTTGCTAACGACGCCATTGAAGCTAACTTAGCAACGGGACCTCACAGAGCTATGATAAAAACATTAGCGCTCCACCTACGCCAGCCAGCCCTCATCTGCTCATCAACACCCAGGCTCACCTGCGTTCCATCGAGCGATGGAAGGACGAAGGACTTCACCCGATCATCCGTGCGGTCGGCGGCTAGCGTCGGCTAGCGCGTCTGCTAACCAAGTCAAAGTCCTCCTGGTTGTGTTGCTACAGCCAACCGCTAATACACCGATCCCACCTACAACTTTCTTCTTTGCAATCTTAATTGTTCATTAAATAAATTGCAAAAGATTCACCAACACAGATGTCCAGAATACTGTGGAATTTTGAGATGAAAACAGAGCTTTTTTGTAATGGATTCAATGGGGTACCAATACTTCCGTTTCAACGATTGACGTCACGCGCATTCGTCATCATACATAGACGTTTTCAACCGGAAGTTTAGCGGGAAATTTAAAATTGCACTTTATAAGTTAACCCGGCCGTATTGGCATGTGTTGCAATGTTAAGATTTCATCATTGATATATAAACTATCAGACTGCGTGGTCGGTAGTAGTGGGTTTCAGTAGGCCTTTAATTGTTGTACGAGCATACACATGTTTTAACTTACATTTTCTTCTAGGGTTATATTTCTCCTCTTTTGTTGAGAAGAATGGTTGTACAAACGTACATTATTGGGTAGCAGGTTATAGTTTGCTTGATACATCATTTTAGCTGTTTGCAAATGCACCAAATTGTTACATTTCAATAATTGTGATTTAATAAATAAAGGGTTTGTATATCCTCTATATCCAACTTTATGTATTATTCTAATTGATCTTTTTTGTAACATACTTAGTGAATGAAGCGCACATTTGTAGTTGTTTCCCCATATTTCTGCACAATAACTCTGATATGGTAACACTAGCGAGCAGTAAAAAATATGAAGTGATTTTTGGTCTAGAACGGGGGTCGGCAACACGCGGCTCTAGAGCCGCATGCGGCTCTTTAGCGCCGCCCTAGTGGCTCTCTGGAGATTTTTCAAAAATGTATGAAGAATGGAAAAAGATGAGGGGGAAAAAATCTATTTTTTTGTTTTAATATGGTTTCTGTAGGAGGACAAACATGACACAAACCTCCCTAATTGTTATAAATCACACTGTTTGTATTAAACATGCTTCACTGATTCGAGTATTTGGCGAGCGCCGTTTTGTCCTACTAATTTTGGCGGTCCCTGAACTCACCGTATAGTTTGTTTACACGTATAACTTTCTCCGACTTTCTAGGACGTGTTTTATGCCACTTCTTTTTCTGTCTCATTTTGTCCACCACACTTTTAACGTTGTGCATGAGTGCACAAAGGTGAGTTTTGTTGATGTTATTGACTTGTGTGGAGTGCTAATCAGACATATTTGGTCACTGCATGACTGCAAGCTAATCGATGCTAACATGCTATTTAGGCTAGCGATATGTACATATTGCATCATTATGCCTCATTTGTAAGTATATTTGAGGTCATTTAGTTTCCTTTAAGTCCTCTTAATTAAATGTATATCTCATGACACATGTAATATGGCTTTTAATTTTTTGCGGCTCCAGCCAGATTTGTTTTTGTATTTTTGGTCCAATATGGCTCTTTCAACATTTTGGGTTGCCGACCCCTGGTCTAGAACATGTTTTGCTTTACTCATTATTGACGTGAAGATGATCTGTAAAACATAATCCATGCAACATTTTGACCAAAGAACCACCCTTACATGTTATGTAGACCACAAGGAAGTGTTTTCAATTTAGAAAAAAAAAATATATATATATATATATATATATATATGACTCCTTTAATGCACCCTATAATCTGGTGCGCCTTATATATAAAAAAAGATCCAAAATAGACCATTCATCGACAGTGCGCCTTATAATCCGGTGTGCCCTATGGTCCGGAAAATACGGTATTTATGTTCTTGGTAACACTTTAGTATGGAGGAACATATTCACCATTAATTAGTTGCTTATTAACATAGGGGTAGGGGTAGGGTTAGGTTTAGGGTTGGGGTTAGGGGTTGGGGTTAGTGGTGGGGGTTAGGGAAGACTCTTAGTTAATGGCTCACTGCTTGTATAATAAGGCCATGCAGAATAAGGGATTAATAAGTACTTAATAATGACTAATTAAGAAACAATATGTTACTAATTTGCATGTTATTAAGCAACTCATTAATGGTGAATAGGTGTACCTTAAAATAAAGTGTTACCATGTTCTTACTGGGCCACCACCATGTATTGATAAATTACATTTCATATGTAAAGACACGCCAGGCCAACAATAGGATAATGTGAACAACACTACCAGAGTCGCAATGAGTTTATAGTAACTAGGTGTGTGTACGATCAACAATCAATGTTATTGGCAGAAATAGAGGGCCTCAAAATCAAATTTTGCTTAGGGCCCCATGGAGACTTGGGCCGGCTCTGCACACACATACACACAGATTACTATTGTTGATAAAAGGGTGGGCCAACATGAAAGAGGTGGGGTCTTACCTGGACACTTGTAAGATGCAGGTACATGACGCCAGCCACGTGAAAACAAACACTCAACACCAACAGAAGAAGTACAAGTATCCCCCTGTGAGAGAAAGACAGATCTGACTGGGAATGATTGGATCAACACACCATGAAAAGAATGATCTGGTTAGAACTTTTTTTACGTACTGTGGGATCATTAACAGATAGATAAGGCCAAAAAATGCATCCAGGATCAGAGAGACCACCACTGCACAGATGAAATGATCGTCATCCACCTGGTTATACTAGGAAAAGGAAGGAAGGACACTTCAGTACTATACTTCGGCCTCGAAGACAGCAACAGGTGAGTAGATGGCCCAGGTGAGCCTTGTCATCTAATCACTTGTCGCCTTTATTAGCAGCAGCCGGAACGAGACACAGGGGTTTGGAGTTGGAGTGGGAGCCAGAGAGAGAGAGACACGGACTAAGGAAAATTCATTTTGCTGGAAAGCAAAAGCCGAGCACTATTTATGAAAATAAAACAGTGTTGTACCCTGAAATCCGGGCTCTCGTGGCAGTGTGTGGTGGTCCGAGGAACCCACTAGAGGGCAACCTCTACACATACATATTTTGTTTGGAAACAATGCTTTATTATGTTTATAGATTTTGCATGCAAGGTCAACAAAAGTTTACGGTGAGGTTGGCATGTTGTGTAAATTGTAAATAAAAACTGAATACAATGATTTGCAAATCCTTTTCAACTTACATTCAATCGGATGGACTGCAAAGACAAGATACTTAATGTTTGAACTGAGAAACTTTTTTTTTTTTTGCAAATAATCATTAACTTAGAATTTAATGGCAGCAAAACATTGCAAAAAAGTTGGCACAGGGCATTTTTACCACTGCGTTACATGGCCTTTCCTTTTAACAACACTCAGTAAATGTTTGAAAACTGAGGAGACCAATTTTTGAAGCTTTTCAGGTGGAATTCTTTCCCATTCTTGCTTGATGTACAGCTTAAGTTGTTCAACAGTCCGGGGGTCTCCGTTGTGGTATTTTAGGCTTCATAATGCATCACACATTTTCAATGGGCGACAGGTCTGGACTACAGGCAGGCCAGTCTAGTACCCGCACTCTTTTACTACGAAGCCACGCTGTTGTAACACGTGGCTTGGCATTGTTTTGCTGAAATAAGCAGGGGCGTCCATGATCACGTTGCTTGGTTGGCAACATATGTTGCTCCAAAACCTGTATGTACCTTTCAGCATTAATGGTGCCTTCACAGATGTGTAAGTTACTCATGCCTTGGGCACTAATACACCCCCATACCATCACAGATGCTGGCTTTTCAACGTTGCGCCTATAACAGTCCGGATGGTTCTTTTCCTCTTTGTTGACACAACGTCCACAGTTTCCAAAAACAATTTGAAATGTGGACTCGTCAGACCACAGAACATTTTTCCACTTTGCATCAGATTTAGATGAGCTCGGGCCAAGATGGGTGTTGTTGATAAATGGCTTTCGTTTTGCATAGTAGAGTTTTAACTTTCACTTACAGATGTAACGACAAACTGTAGTTACTGACAGTGGTTTTCTGAAGTGTTCCTGAGCCCATGTGGTGATATCCTTTACACACTGATGTCACTTTTTGATGCAGTACTGCCTGAGGCATAGAAGGTCACGGGCATTCAATGTTGGTTTTCAGCCTTGCCGCTTACGTGCAGTGATTTCCCCAGATTTTCTGAACTTTTTGATGATATTACAGACCGTAGATGGTGAAATCCCTAAATTCCTTGCAATAGCTCGTTGAGAAAAGTTGTTCTTAAACTGTTCGACAATTTGCTCACGCATTTGTTCACAAAGTGGTGACCCTCGCCCCATCCTTGTTTGTGAATGACTGAGCATTTCATGGAAGCTGCTTTTATACCCAATCATGGCACCCACCTGTTCCCAATTAGCCTGTTCACCTGTGGGATGTTCCAAATAAGTGTTTGATGAGCATTCCTCAACTTTCTCAGTCTTTTTTGCCACTTGTGCCGGCTTTTTTAAAACATGTTGCAGGCATCAAATTCCAAAATGAGCTTATATTTGCAAAAAATAACAACGTTTTCCAGTTCCAACATTAATTATCTTGTCTTTGCAGTCTATTCAATTGAATATAGGTTGAAAAGGATTTGCAAATCATTGTATTCTGTTTTTATTTACGATTTACACAACGTGCCAACTTCACTGGTTTTGGGGTTTGTAGATGCACTGCACAACCATGGCCATTACTATTATTGTGGGAACCGAGATAATATCCACCGTATTTTTGTAAGGGACTAGAAAAAGATGATATGACTGCAAATAGGCTTTGTGTGGGACGTCACAATGCGGTTTATCCTCCTCTCTTAATATACAATCTTTGGTCATGCACAGCTGAACTCGCTACAACTCCAGACAACATCGTAACACAATGAAGTCCACTTTTGCTTTGAACATCATCCGATTAGCTTTGCTATCTGTGAGGGGGTGGCGTTTTGTGTGAAGAAGCACATGTCAAATGTAAATTACTGAATGACAAGAGGTTTCGTATGAAATTTTACCCAAACGTATTCTTGGACACGTTATGCTCTGTCATTGATTAGAATATTAAGAGAGATTCCTCCCCACACGTCCTGTGTCCCTCATGGCGTGCATGACTATGACATGAACTCCAAAGCAATATGTTGTGAATTCAAACCCAAGTCGGATTTGAAGTGAAATACATTTTTTAAACTTATGCTTTAATGATGTTAAAATTCTTTAATGTGCTTAACACTAGAGATGTCCGATAATGGCTTTTTTGCCGATATCCGATATTGTCCAACTCTTAATTACCGATTCTGATATCAACCGATGCCGATATATACAGTCGTGGAATTAACACATTATTATGCCTAATTTTGTTGTGATGCCCCGCTGGATGCATTAAACAATGTAATGAGGTTTTCCAAAATAAATCAACTCAAGTTATGGAAAAAAATGCCAACATGGCACTGCCATATTTATTATTGAAGTTACAAAGTGCATTATTTTTTTTAACATGCCTCAAAACAGCAGCTTAGAATTTGGGACATGCTCTCCCTGAGATGGCATGAGAAGGTTGAGGTGGGCGGGGGGCGGGGTTGAGGTGGGGGGTAGAGGGTAGCGGGGGATGTATATTGTAGCGTACCGGAATAGTTAGTGCTGCAAGGGGTTCTGGATATTTGTTCTGTTGTGTTTATGTTGTGTTACGGTGCGGATGTTCACCCAAAATGTGTTTGTCATTCTTGTTTGGTGTGGGTTCACAGTGTGGCGCATATTTGTAACAGTTTTAAAGTTGTTTACACGGCCACCATCAGTGTGACCTGTATGGCTGTTGACCAAGTACGTTTGCATTCACTTGTGTGAAAAGCCATAGATATTATGTGATTGGGCCGGCACGCAAAGGCAGTGCCTTTAAGGTTTATTGGCGCTCTGTACATCTCCCTTTGTCCGTGTACCACTCCGTACAGCGGCGTTTTAAAAAGTCCTAAATTGTACTTTTTGAAACCGACACCGATCATTTCCGATATTACATTTTAAAGCATTTATTGGCCGATAATATCGGCAGTCCGATATTATCGGACATCTCTACTTAACACCCTAAAGTCAGCACAGTAATTGAAAAAGGGGATTGTTCATTTTGTTGCTCAAGGTAATATTATTTATATGGTGCTGGGATACCCATGATTTCAGCCTTTCAAAGCTCCTCTTGGACTACCATTTTTTGACCTTGGTATTTGTCAAAACCAAATTACGGCCCTTTGCACGACTGCTTCTAAAATGCCCATAAAAAGAAGTACATGTCTCCTGTTTGTTTGAAAACATAGCAATACATCACATGATAACATTAAAGGCCTACTGAAATGAATTTTTTTTATTTAAACGGGAATAGCAGATCCATTCTATGTGTCATACTTGACCATTTCGCGATATTGCCATATTTTTGCTGAAAGGATTTAGTAGAGAAAATCGACGATAAAGTTCGCAACTTTTGCTCGCTGATAAAAAAAAGCCTTGCCTGTACCGGAAGTAGCGTGACGTCACAGGAGCTAGTATTCCTCACAATTCCCCGTTGTTTACAATGGAGCAAGAGAGATTCTGAGCGACAAAGCGACGATTACTTGAGCGAGGATGAAAGATTTGTGGATGAGGAACGTTAGAGTGAATGACTAGAGAGGCAGTGAAGGACGTATCTTTTTTCGCTCTGACCGTAACTTAGGTACAAGCTGGCTCATTGGATTCCACACTCTCTCCTTTTTCTATTGTGGATCACGGATTTGTATTTTAAACCACCTCAGATGCTATATCCTCTTGAAAATGAGAGTCGAGAACGTGAAATGGACATTCACAGTGACTTTTATCTCCACGACAATACATCGGTGAAACACTTAGCTACTGAGCTAACGTGATAGCATCGTTCTCAAATGCAGATAGAAACAAAATACATAAATCCCTGACTGGAAGGATAGACAGAAGATCAACAATACTATTAAACCATGGACATGTAACTACACGGTTAATAATTCTCAGCCTGGCAAAGCTTAACAATGCTTTTACTAACGACGCTGAAGCTAACTTAGCAACTTAGCAACCGGACCTCACAGAGCTATGATAAAAACATTAGCGCTCCACCTACGCCAGCCAGCCCTCATCTGCTCATCAACACCCGTGCTCACCTGCGTTCCAGCGATCGACGGCGCGACGAAGGACTTCACCCGATCATCCGTGCGGTTGGCGGCTAGCATCGGCTAGGCGTCTGCTATCCAAGTAAGTAGTCCTTGTTGTGTTGCTACAGCCAGCCGCTAATACACCGATCCCACCTACAACGTTCTTCTTTGCAGCCTCCATTGTTCATTAAACAAATTGCAAAAGATTCACCAACACAGATGTCCAGAATACTGTGGAATTATGAGATGAAAACAGAGCTGTTTTGTATTGTATTCAACGGGCTCCGAATACTTCCGTTGCCGTCGTGACGTCACACGCATACGTCATATCCAAAGGAGTTTTTCAACCGGAAGTTTAGCGGGAAATTTAAAATTGCACTTTATAAGTTAACCCGGCTGTATTGGCATGTGTTGCAATGTTACGATTTCATCATTGATATATAAACTATCAGACTGCGTGGTCGGTAGTAGTGGCTTTCAGTAGGCCTTTAATGTACAGTAATTGAGTGTCTCCTTGGGGATGCCCCGTATAGTACACGCAAAATCCTCATTTAAACAAAGTCTGCACCACTTTACAATTGCACCGGCAGTGTTAGTAAATAGCCTGCAACACACCCACTAATAGTGCACAACATTTTATAGATTGCACACCGTGGAGGGAGATGTTGCCAACGCTGCCTGCAGGAGCCTCTGTCCATGGTGCTGAGGACAGAGCACCATCAGACGGGTGCTGACGGCGAGACACAGCTGGCAGTAAGCGGCCGGGAGCAGGAGGGAAGAGAGGATACGGACGTGACTGAAAGGTCACATTCTACTGGAGAGAAAAACTTTTGTTGAAACATTCCTATTAAAACCTTGTTAAACCGGGTGGTGTTTGGATATTTTTAATAAGGCCCAGAAGGTGCAGACATAAAGACATGTTGATGTTCAAAATTCTGGACGGGGCTGGTGAATGCTCATTGGGCTCGCTCATTGTGACTGTGATTGTGCATAATGAGGAAGCGTTGCGGTTGCAGCGAACGCTATAGCAAAATGTATAGGCGGCGTTAAGACCTGAGGATTTCTGTTTCCATATTAAGGTCAGTAATTAAGTTTTAAAAAAGTATCTGCCTGGACGCTACATTTAAATGACGTTACTTGTACAATATTATCTCCAATCACTTGTTGCAGTGGCTTTTTTTGCCGGTCTCTTTATTGCCGTTTAAGTCGGCACCGGTGCCATTATGGAAACGAGTTTTGGTACCCATTTCTACTATTGACATTTAATTTACTCCAACGGGTGTTCAGGGCTCAATTCCATCAGTCAGTGGAGGAACCCAAGTACATTTGTTAATAACATATTCATGAAAACACATTTAAATGTATTGTGCGGTTTAGGATGTGTTACTAATGCTGGTTGGACTGTAGGGGGCACTAGTGTGACACTATACACCTAAATTATCCACAGAGAAAATGGAAAGTTGAGACCAGAGGTGTCAAAGTCGTTTTCACTGAGGGCCACATCACAGTTAAGTTTGGCCCCAGAGGGCCGCGTCTAACAGTGAATACTATTATTACACACATTTTCTATGAATTTTATTAGTAGATTTTTTTTAAACTAAAATGTAAAAAATAATATGGTAAGTTGCAATAATTTCACTTCAAAATTTATAATTATAAATATTAATTTTGTAATTTAGTGTTTTTTACTGTAAATGGAAAAACAGCACTGCTGTTTTTATGGTTAAAAGAAAAGAAAAGGCAGCTCAGTTGCCAGAAGTTTACTGTAAAATGTACATTTGGGGTTTTATTTAATGCAATTTGACTGTAAAATTTTGGCAGCTGAGTGTTTTTTTGATTGATTGAATTTTGATTGAAACTTTTATTAGTAGATTGCACAGTACAGTACATATTCCGTACAATTGACCACTAAATGGTAACACCCGGATAACTTTTTCAACTTGTTTAAGTCGGGCTCCACGTTAATCAATTCATGGTATATAGCATATATAGCATATAGCTGCCAGTTTGTTCGTTTTTGGGTTGTTGGTTTTTTTTACCGCAAATCAACAGCAGTAGATTTTTCGGTGTATTACTGTAAATGCCAAAACGGCACCACAGTTTGTTACAGTAAAAAAAGTAAAAATGTTTTCATTTAGAGAAAAATGCTGTAAAAACCACAGTAAATTTCACAATTTTACCGTGAAATCTATTGCTACTTTCACATTACACAATTTGATGGATAACTTGCTTTGAAATTATCATTAGTATTTATTTGTATTTAAAAAATGGTTTGAATGTTTGTTAATATATTTTTGCATAATTAGACCATATTTAAGTTCACATAATTTGCGATTACATGGAGTACTTTTTTGTTTTTCTCCCAAAATAGAAATAAATAATACATTTAGTAAGAAAAGTTACAGTACTTTATTGATACATATTTTTCCCAAGCTTTCGAGGGCCAAATAAAATGAAGTGGGTTTGAGACCTGTGGTCTAGACCTATCTCAAATATAACATTCAATTATTTAAGGTACCGGTAAGTTGCATATTCTACTTCAGCAACCCTCAATTACATGTAATACAAATGTAAACAACAACACTGCATTGAAGTACATTACCAACATAACGTAACTAATTGGTTATAGCTAGTGAAATAGTGATACAAAAAATTCTTATAGAATGTGTCGTATTATTCTATTTTAGATTGAGGATAAAAATAAAACTGAAACACAGTGAATCCAACTTAATTTGGATAAAACTTCAAAGCACCAAATAAAATGAATGCCTGCAAGGAAATTAATACTCAGAAAATGTCAAGGCTTTATAACTTACAGTATGGTATCTCCAATATTAAACATGAAGGACTGCATCTGCTGACATGACTGATTCCTGACTTGTTCTACTGTACTTAGTTGGCTTTCTTTTATTATTCTGATACACACACACACAAACGTGCGCGCGCACACGCACCCACACTCCCACGCACACAATTCCCTGTTCTGTGTCTCATTTATTGGTCTATGGGCGCTGCCCACGCACACATAGGGGAAAGATACCTTGTGTGCTGCTCAGACTTTCCCAAATCATTATCTGCAACCCCTCCTGAGAGGGTGGGTGAATTAGTCAAACACACACATACACACGCTCGCACACATCATAGACTACAGGCGTGGGTGCAAGGGAAATACAGGGGGAAAAAAATTGAGCTGTGTAGGGTGTGCGAGAAAACACATAGGAGGAGTGTGCAGTCACAAAGCACGTTATTGTACTGAATGTGGAATGAGCTGACGTTTTCATACACTTGATAATTAGTTTGAACCAGTATATTTCCAGTGTGGAATAATTATACATCCTGTATCTACGTCGTTATACATATTTGTGTAAATTGGTTAGTTTCCTGGTACACATCTGGCTTTCAAGGCACTCTACACAATTTTCAATAGAGTTGAGGTTGGAGCTTTGTAAAGAACATTGCAGAAGCTTAATTCCAGCCTGCTTTTTACAGTCCGAAAACTGACAAAAAAACAAAACCAAAAAAAACAGTTCTTGTTTTTAAAAATCGTTGAAGATGTACAGTATGATGTGC
Organism: Entelurus aequoreus; assembly: GCF_033978785.1. NCBI lineage: Eukaryota > Metazoa > Chordata > Actinopteri > Syngnathiformes > Syngnathidae > Entelurus > Entelurus aequoreus. Next base: position 37,899,153 of record NC_084749.1, on the reverse strand, counting down.
AGTCATACAGACCCCAAAACCGGTGAAGTTGGTTCGTTGTGTAAATGGTAAATAAAAACAGAATACAATGATTTGCAAATCCTTTCAACCGATATTCAATTGAATAGACCGCAAAGACAAGATATCTAATGTTCAAACTGAAAAACGTTGTTATTTTTTAGCTCATTTGGAATTTGATGCCTGCAACATGTTTCAAAGAAGCTGGCACAAGTGGCAAAAAAAGACTGAGAAAGTTGAGGAATGCTCATCAAACACTTATTTGGAACATCCCACAGGTGAACAGACTAATTGGGAACAGGTGGGTGCCATGATTGGGTATAAAAGCAACTTCCATGAAATGCTCAGTAATTCACAAACAAGGATTAAGAACAACATTTCTCAACGAGCTATTGCAAGGAATTTAGGGGATTAACCATCTACGGTCCGTAATATTATCAAAAGATTCAGGGAATCTGGATAAATCACTGCACTTAAGCGATGATATTACGGACCTTCGATCCCTCAGGCTGTACTGCATCAAAAAGTGACATCAGTGTGTAAAGGATATCGCCATATGGGCTCAGGAACACTTCAGAAAACCACTGTCAGTAACTACAGTTTATCGCTACATCTGTAAGTGCAAGTTAAAACTCTACTATGCAAAACCAAAGCCATTTATCAACAACACCCAGAAACGCCACCAACTTTGCTGGGCCCGAGCTCATCTAAGACAGACTGATGCAAAGTGGAAAAGTGTTCTGTGGTCCGACGAGTCCACATTTCAAATCGTTTTTGGACCAAAGAGGAAAACGACCATCCAGATTGTTATAGGTGCAAAGTTCAAAAGCCAGCATCTGTGATGGTATGGGGGTGTATTAGTGCCCAAGGCATGGGTAACTTACACATCTGTGAAGGCACCGTTAATGCTGAAAGGTACATACAGGTTTTGGAGTAACATATGTTGCTCTCCAAGCAACGTTATCACGGACGCCCCTGCTTATTTCATCAAGACAATACCAAGCCACATATTACAACAGCGTGGCTTCATAGTAAAAGAGTGTGGGAACTAGACTGACCAGCTTGTAGTCCAGACATGTCTCCCATTAAAAATATGTGGTGCAATATATAGCCTAAAATTCCACAACGGAGACCCCAGACTGTTGAACAACTTAAGCTGTACATCAAGCGAGAATGGGAAAGAATTTCACCTGAAAAGCTTCAAAAATTGGTCTCCTTAGTTTCAAAACGTTAACTGAGTGTTGCTAGAAGAAAAGGCCATGTAACACAGTGGTAAAAATGCCCTTCTGCCAACTTTTTTGCAATGTGTTGCTGCCATTAAATTGTAAGTTAATGATTATTTACAAAAAAAAATAAGTTTCTCAGTTCGAACATCAAATATCTTGTTTTTGCAGTCTATAAATATAAGTTGAAAAGGATTTGCAGATCCTTGTATTCTGTTTTTATTTACAAACTACACAACGTGCCAAGTTTTGGGTTTTATACCATCCTAGAAAAAACACGGTTCAAATAAATCTTTCAGTGCCCAACATTTAAAAGACATTCATGCAATGTTGAGTGCTTAGTATGTACACTTCTGACTGTAACTCGATATAGTATACCGTTGTGTATATATTTGCTGCATTAGTACTGTAAACATTTACACAAGTCTTTTCCTATCTGCATATGTTGCGTAAGTGTGATTGGTCTTACCCTGCGTTCCCTGTTTCTGTTCCTGAAGAACAACGTCATGGAGTTAATATCCGATGTCTCCGACTCGGTCTGCCGAGCTTCTATGAGCCTTCCAATGTAACGGTTGACCCGTGTTCCTGGCGATTGCTGGACGGTGGCGGCGGAGAAGGATGTTCGATTTCTTAACTTCTCTGATGCAGTCCGTAAGGCTCTCCGCTGTCACAAACACCACACACAAAACAGTTAGACTCTGATAGTGATACGGTATTAGACTTAGACTATTTGATCTGTTTTTCTGTTGCTTGCAAAAGCTGGTTGTGGAACTGTTATGCTATAAGTTGCGAGCATACATTTCAGTTATGAGCCTCCCCATCGTTAGTAGTAAATGTCAGTTGTAAATGTGTTTACGGATTTAACAAAATCATTTGACACAATTAATCATAGCATCTTAATAAACAAATTAGAACGGTATGGCATCAGAGGGTTGGTCTTGAACTGGGTTAACCAACAGGAAGCAATATGTAAAAACAGGCGAACACACTTCTACAGAGCTGAAAATATTTTGTGGCGTACCTCAGGGATCAATACTTGGACCAAAATTGTTCAATCTCTATATAAAGGACATTTGTAAAGTTACAAAGGACTTCAAGTTAGTATTATTTGCAGATGATACAACTGCGTTTTGTTCAGGAGAGAACACACAGAAGCTAATAATAATAACAGAAGAAATGTACAAATTAAAAAGAGGGTTTGACAAAAACAGACTATCTTTGAATCACAGTAAAACTAAAATATTTCTATTTGGTAACAGTTGAAGGGAAAGTCAAACACAAATACAAATAGACGGAGTAGATATTGAAAGGGTAAAATAAAACTAATTTTTCGGTGTAACAATAGATGATAAAATGAACTGGAAATCTCATGTAAAAAAATACACAACATAAAGTAGCAAGAAACACGTCAATAATGAATAAAGCAAAACCTGTTGTCGACCATAAAATCACTTCATATTCTTTAGTGCTCGCTAGTGTTGCCATATCTGAGTTATTGTTCAGAAATATGGGGAAACAACTACAAATGTGCGCTTCATTCAATAACTGTGTTACAAAAAAGATAAATTAGAATAATACATAGTGTTGGATATAGAGAACATACAAATCCTTTATTTATTGAATCAAAAATATTGAAATTCAACGATATGGTGCATTTGCAAACAGCTAAAATTATGTACAACGCAAACTATAGCCTGCTACCCAAGAATGTACGACAATTCTTCTCAACAAAAGAGGAAACATATAACCTTAGAGGAAAATCTCATTTAAAACATTGGTATGCTCGTACAACACTTAAAAACTTTAGCATATCAGTATGTGGAATTAAATTATGGAATGGATTAACTAAATAAATCAAACAAAGCACCAATATGATTCAGTTTAAGAGACTGTTCGAACTACAAGTGTTCACAAAGTACACAGAACAATAATTATGATGAACATCTTGAACCCTTTTTGTTCTTTTGAGATAAAGATTATTTATGTATTTAATATTTGTTTACTTACTATTTTATATTATGTATTTATTCACTGTTCTGATACAGAGAACAAGGAAATTGGATAAAATTGCTGTGGAATGAAAAGGGGTAGGATTAAATAAGCTCTGCTTCTTCCTACTCCTTTTCGGACGTGCTGTAATGAAACAACTGGAAATATGTGATGCATTATATTGTATCGTATGCATGTTTGAAATAAACTGAAACTGAACTGAACTGAAATGAACGCCGTAAGAGCCGCCAGAAAACATCCACCATGAACAGGTAGGAAATTGCATTTACTTTCCCTGAACATATACTCTATCCAAAAGACATTAAAAATGCCTTCAACCTTGGAACATTTCAAACTGTCAACTAGTTTGAGCTTTTTTTCTTTTTTTTTATAAAACACAATTAACCTTTACTAATGTTTTTTAAACTGTTTTATATGAACACATTCATTGTCAATGCAATTTGCCATCACTTCGCCAGACGGACACACAATCTACAACAACAACCTACGTGGCAGCACTGAGCCCTTTTTTGTCCTGCACATCCTTTTAAATATGGGCTTCAAACCTGATATTGCTACTCTTAAAAATTACTCAATGTTGTGCTGGAATCTGTACTTTGTTTATAAAAAAAACATCACACAGAGATAGGATGTTGTAAAGGGTACTAGAATTTAATATATCACAACAGTCTTTCCTCATTTAATACTAGATGTATGGATCTATATTCAGTCATTGCACAAGTACAACAGCATTTGTTTTCAGCACAAACCCGTTGTAATTTAGATAAACAAACAGTGTATAGGGTTACAGAACAAGAACGCTGATGGGTCGCCACAAGGCGCCCCGTAAAAGATGGGAAAAAGGTAGACGCTGGGGGAGGATGAGTAAAAAAAATACAATCTTTGGGGGGAAAAAATCCATAGCAAAGCACATAAACCAAGGCTGCCTTTTGTCACCGATTCTGTTGATAACTCGTATGGACAGAATTTCTAGGCGCAGTCAGGGCGTTGAGCAGATGCGGTTTGGTGACTTCAGAAAACCACTGTCAGTAACTACAGTTCGTCGCTACAACTGTAAGTGCAAGTTAAAACTCTACTATGCAATGCGAAAGCCATTTATCAACAACACCCAGAAACGCTGCCGGCTTCGCTAAACCCGAGCTCATCTAAGATGGACTGATGCAAAGTGGAAAAGTGTTCTGTGGTTTGACGAGTCCACATTTCAAATTGTTTTTGGAAACTGTGGACGTCGTGTCCTCCGGAGCAAAGAGGTGAAGAACCATCCGGACTGTTCTAGGTGCAAAGTTCAAAAGTCAGCATTTGTGATGGTATGGGGGTCTATTAGTGCCCAAGGCATGGGTAACCATTAATGCCGAAAGGTACATACAGGTTTTGGAGCAACATACACTATATTGCCAAAATGATTTGGCCACCCATCCAAATGATCATAATCAGGTGTCCTAATCACTTGGCCCGGCCACAGGTGTATAAAATCAAGCACTTAGGCATGAAGACTGTTTTCTACATTCAAGTTTATATGTGATTTAAGGGAGGTGGCCAAATACTTTTGGCAATATAGTGTATGTTGCCATCCAAGCAACGTTATTATGGAGGCCCCTGCTTATTTCGGCAAGACAATGCCGAGCCACGTGTTACGACAGCGTGGCTTCATAGTAAAATAGTGCGGGTACTAGACTGGCCTGCCTGTAGTCCAGATCTGTCTCCCATTGAAAATGTGTGGCATATTATGAAGCTGTACATCAAGCAAGAATGGGAAATAATTCCACCTGAAAAGCTTGAAAAATTGGTCTCCTCAGCTCCCCAAACGTTAGCTGAGTGTTAGTCAAGGCGTTGAGCAGATCCGATTTGGTGACTTCAGAAAACCACTCAAGTAACTACAGTTGTTAAAAGGAAAAGTGATTGATTGATTGATTGAGACTTTTATTAGTAGGTTGCACAGTGAAGTACATATTCCGTACAATTGACCACTAAATGGTAACACCCGAATACGTTTTTCAACTTGTTTAAGTCGGGGTCCACTTAAATTGATTCATGATACAGATATATACTATCAGATATATACTATCATCATAATACAGTCATCACACAAGATAATCACATTTAATTATTTACATTATATACAATCAGGGGTGTGGAGGGGGCGGGGGTAGGATATGGACAGCAAGTAGTGGACATAGAGAGAGAGAGAGAGAGAGAGAGAGAGAGAGAGAGAGAGAGAGAGAGAGAGAGAGAGAGAGAGAGAGAGAGAGAGAGAGATCAGAAGGCATAAGAAAAAGTATCTGCATTTGATTGTTTACATTTGATTATTAGCAATCCGGGGAGGGTGTTAGTTTAGGGTTGTAGCTGCCTGGAGGTGAACTTTTATTGCGGTTTTGAAGGAGGATAGAGATGCCCTTTCTTTTATACCTGTTGGGAGCGCATTCCACATTGATGTGGCATAGAAAGAGAATGAGTTAAGACCTTTGTTAGTTCGGAATCTGGGTTTAACGTGGTTAGTGGAGCTCCCCCTGGTGTTGTGGTTATGGCGGTCATTTACGTTAAGGAAGTAGTTTGACATGTACTTCGGTATCAGGGAGGTGTAGCGGATTTTATAGACTAGGCTCAGTGCAAGTTGTTTTACTCTGTCCTCCACCCTGAGCCAGCCCACTTTGGAGAAGTGGAGTGAGGTGGGATCTGGGGTGGAGGTCTAGAAGTAACCTGACTAGCTTGTTCTGGGATGTTTGAAGTTTAGATTTGAGGGTTTTGGAGGTGCTAGGGTACCAGGAGGTCATGTAACACAGTGGTAAAAATGCCCCTCTGCCAACTTTTTAGCAATGTTTTCTCCAGTATGTATGTATGTATGTACAGGTATGTATGCATATGTGGGACCGTAGGTACCTATGTATGTGGGTAAGTAACAATGTGTGTGTGTATGTATGTATTAATGAATTAATATTCGTATGTGTGTATATATGTATGTTTAATAGTGTGTGTGTGTGTGTGTGTGTGAGTATGTATGTGCATTTGTATGCACAATATATATGTCTCCCAGTGTGTGCGGGAGCCAAAGTACGGCTCCAGCCACCCAGAACGCCCAACCCAAAACAGCCGGTGCGGTGCCCAGGGAACAAGGGACCACCGGCCCCTCACAGCCAGGCCGGCCAGCGACAGGAACCCCAGAGCTGGACACATGCAACGACTACAGACAGACCCACCCAGCAGAGGACAAGGCACGGGAGACAGCTAGCCCCCGAGCCAGCGAGAGACAACACCCCACGCAGACAGAAAGGCGGGCCGCCCCACCCCGAGGGGCCGAGAGACTCCCCGCAGCAGGACGGGAAGACCACCCTCACATTTACATACCTGCATCCATACATACATTGAAAATACACGCAACTCTAACTCAAAATGCCGGACATTTGAGGCATTTAAGAAACCCCGCCCGGACAGCCCCGCAAAAGAGGACATGTCCGGGGAAAAGAGGACGTATGGTCATTCTAACATAAGAAGAAGAAGCCGAAGCCGGTTTGAGTGACGTCAAACGTGCATGTGCGTGAGATCACAGTAGTAAACAATTTGCGACAAGTTCGCTCTCAAAATGGCAGGGAAACAAAGCACAGCAAAACGAAAATATGAAAAAGAACACAGGACATGTTTAACAGAGTGGGAGAGTTTATATTTTTTTGTTGAACATAATGGCAAGCCATTCTGCCTTATATGTCAGGCGTCATTAGCACATTTCAAAGCTTCAAATCTTCAGCGTCACAAGGAATGCCAGAAGTCCCACTAAGCAACATGCATAGTAACAGAAAAAATATTATATTTTTGTTTGTGGACTTGGTTGAACTGAGAGTTTGTGTGTGTGAGACAGTGCACACAATGTTAATTGTTGAAAATAACTGGCCTGTAGTGGTACTGTAGGAGTCATGTTGGTGTGTGACATGTACAATAAATCTGGCTGTGCAGAGGTCTGTGTGTGTGCGTGTGTGTGTGTGTGTGTGTGTGTGTGTGTGTGTGTGTGTGTGTGTGTGTGTGTGTGTGTGTGTGTGTGTGTGTGTGTGTGTGTGTGTGTGTGTGTGTGTGTGTGTGTGTGTGTGTGTGTGTGTGTGTGTGTGTGTGTGTGAGGAAGGGATGGGGTGTTGAGGAGAAGGAAAAAGTATTTAGGAAGAAACCTCAAACACAACCCAGGTGTTGGCTACTTCATTGAGGATAATGGATAATCATGTGAACATTCTAAGACAGTGGTCCCCAACCACCGGGTACCGGTCCGCATACCGATTGGTACCGGGCCGTGCAAGAAATTTATAATAAAAATTAAAAAAACAAAACATTTTTTTTTTTTTTTTAATTAAATCAACATAAAAAACACAATATATACATTATATATCAATATAGATCAATACAGTCTGAAGGGATACAGTCCGTAAGCACACGTGATTGTATTTCTTTATGAAAAAAAAATAAAAAATTAAAAAAATCTCCCTCCCACCCGGTTCGTGGGACAAATTTTCAAGCGTTGACCGGTCCCCAGCTACAAAAAGGTTGGGGACCACTGTTCTAAGACAACAGCAAGCTACTAAAGGCAAAAAAAAAAAGTTGTCGATTAAGCCAGTTAGAGAAAGTGTCGGTCCAAAGATGTTTGCAAATGTAATTACCTGAATCAGTATAGACCAGCAAAAGTGTGTCATGTCTATTTTTCGAAAAGTTTGACAAAGAACATTTCAAACTGTAAAACAGTGCTTTTACGAGTGCCCCAGTTTATGAGATGAGACACGCTGTCTCTAGGCCAGTGTTTTTCAACCTTTTTTGAGCCAAGGCTGTCACACGGCGGCGAGGGATGTCTTGTCTTGTTTTTTTCTGTCTTGTGAATTGCATGTTTTAGTTTGAAAAGTAACTCTCCTCTCGTTTCAGGTCACTTGCCCTTCCTTTTGTGTCATCAGTCTGACGTCATCCCTGATCCCTGATTGTTTCCACCTGTTCCCCATTACCCTCATGTGTCTTATAAGCCCACGCCTCCCTTTGTTCTGTGCCAGATTGTCTCGTTTGTTCGTGCCTCTCTAGTGTCCTGTCCAAGCCTTGATCCTGAATTCCCTTGTTGATATTTTGAGTTTTCCTTTTCTCCTCCTCAGCAGAGTGATTTTAGTCATTTGGTTTTGCAGCCGAAGTGGTGAGTTTTCAGTTTTTTCTTACAGTTCTTCCTTTTCCTCAATTTTTTGAGTGACACCTTTTGTTAACCCTTTTTAGATAAGATACAGTGTAGAAGTTTTATAACATTGTTTCTCCCTCCTTCTGGAGCATTTTTTATTTATGATAAATATCATAGATTATATCCTGCGCCAAGTATACATTGTTATTGTTTTTGCGTTTCCTCCTTTCGGAGTGATTTTCGGTTGTTCCTTTTTGTGGAACCTTTTTTCACCGACTCGTCAGGTTATAGCCTATGCTGATTTGCCCTGACTCTGGAGGTGAAAATAAACTTTCAAAATAAAAGCCTACCGGATTGTTCCCTATTCTGCATCTGAGTCCTATTTTTGACCAAGCCTGACAAAGGCACATTTTTTGCGTTGAAAAAATCCAGAGGCACACTACCAGCAGAAATAATTAAAAAACGAAACTCAGTTGACAGTAAAAAATCGTTGTCGCAATTGTTGGATATTACTTTAAACCATAACCAACCATGCATCATTAAAGCTCTTGTCTCAAAGTAGGTGTACTGTCACCACCTGTCACATCCCACCGTGACTTATTTGGAGTGTTTTGCTGTTTTCCTGTGTGTAGTGTTTTAGTTCTTGTCTTGCGCTCCTATTTTGGTTGCTTTTTCTAATTTTTTTGGTATTTTCCTGCAGCAGTTTCATGTCTTCCTATGAGTGATATTTCCCGCATCTACTTTGTTTTAGCAATCGAGAATATTTCAGTTGTTTTTCTTTTTCTTTGTGGGGACATTGTTGATTTTCCTGTCATGTTCGGATGTACATTGTGGACGCCGTCTTTGCTCCACAGTAAGTCTTTGCTGTCGTCCAGCATTCTGTTTTTGTTTACTTTGTAGCCAGTTCAGTTTTAGTTTCGTTCTGCATAGCCATCCCTAAGCTTTAATCCCTTTTCTTAGGGGCACTCGCCTTTTGTTTATTTTTTGTTCAAGCATTAGACACCTTTTTACCTTCACGCCGCCTCCCGCTGTTTCCGACATCTACAAAGCAATTAGCTACCTGCTGCCACCTACTGATATGGAAGAGTACTACACGGTTACTCTGCCGAGCTCTAGACAGCACTGGCACTCAACAACAACACATAATTTGCAGACTATAATTACTGGTTTGCAAATATTGCAAATATTTTTACCCCAAATAGGTGAAATTAGATCATCTCCCACGGCACACCAGACTGTATCTCACGCCACACAGTGGTTGAAAAACACTGCTCTAGGCTACTTGTTCTGCTTGAGGTTGCGAGCATATATGTAGGTTAGGTTGAGGTTAGGCGCCTCCCCACTGTGGCATAACGAATGCCCGAGTTTGATCAAAACTGCCACTAACAACCCTTTAGCAATAGCTTATAGCTAGATATCGACATTGGTTAGTTTTTTCAACCCTTGGAAAAAAGAAAGTGTGTGAAAAGAACAGTGCTGAGTAGAAAAAGTGGATGATATTCAATGAATTAAAGAACTATGTCATCAAAAACAAACACATGACCGAGCGACTGACTTGACAAAGCAGTTTGAATGTATAGCGCTGCCAGTCTGTACCATACTGACGCAAAATATGTCGAAAAAGTTATTTATCGACTTATTAGTCGAAGGTATGGGAGTACCAAGGTGCAGTCGAAGGGCGTTAAAAAGCTGCCGGACCACTCTGGGTCAGTCTGCGTTCTCAGTGAAGGCCTCAGATCTGTGGAACTCTTTGCCACTGGAGTTAAAGTCACAGTCGGACATTAAACTTTTCTCCGCAAAACTGAAAAAGTGGCTTACTCATTGGCCTAGTGGTTAGAGTGTCCGCCCTGAGATCGGTAGGTTGTGAGTTCAAACCCTGGCCGAGTCATACCAAAGACTATAAAAATGGGACCCATTCCCTCCCTCCTTGGCACTCAGCATCAATGGAATTGGGGGTTAAATCACCAAAAATTATTACTGGACGTGGCCCTGCTGCTGCCCACTGCTCCCCTCACCTCCCAGGGGGTAAACAAGGGGATGGGTCAAATGCAGAGGACAAATTTCACCACACCTAGTGTGTGTGTGACAATCATTGGTACTTTAACTTTAACTTTAAGAAGTGTGAACACTAGATCTGGGTGTAGTAATGGACAAATGGGGCAAATTATTTTTAATGTATTTTTATGTTGTATTTGTCTTAATCCGTTTGTATGTGTTATACACTTTTCTCAACTTTTCTTTAAAAGCCTAACCAGGGACGAGGGTTGCAAATTAGCCTGTGGCTAGAAGTCTTATGTACTTTGACATCGGGTAGCAATGTTTAATTGTACTGTCTCTGTTAAATAAATACATAAATAAATAAAATCATTTCAAAACGAAATCATTAAATTATGGTAAAGCTCTTGCTCAGTGGCCTTGTGGTTAGAGTGTCTGCCCTGAGATCAGTAGGTCGTGAGTTCAATCCCCGGCCGAGTCAAACCAAAGACTATAAAAATGGGACCCATTACTTCCCTGCTTGGCACTCAGCATCAAGGGTTGGAATTGGGGGTTAAATCACCAAAATGATTCCCGAGCACGGCCACCGCTGCTGCTCACTGCTCCCCTCACCTCCCAAGGGGATAAAAACGAGGGGATGGGTCAAATGCAGAGGTTAATTTCACCACACCTAGTGTGTGTGTGACAATTATTGGTACTTAATGGTGTGTGTGATGAAGAAACAGCTCAAGTAAGATAACATAGAAGTCTGCTTTCCAAGGTAAATGTTGTACGTTATTATTACTTTACTTCATACAACCACTGTTGTTGTTTGTATTACATTCAATTGTATTGTTTATGGTACAATAGTATTAATATCAATAAAAAAAATAACTTATATTGTATCCATACAACATAAGTTAAAAACGTATATGTGGGGGGGCGTGGCCTGCGCACCTGCAGCGAAGCGGGGTGTGCCAGGACCGGCTTCGAGATCAGCGACAGGTGCGTAGATGGCCCACCTGGGCGTGTTTATCTAATTATCTGTCGCTCTGTTAAAGGCAGCAGCCGGGAAGGAGTGGGGGAAGAGTTGTTGATGGCGGTTGGTGTAGCACGAGCACGAACGAGAGCGAGAGCAAGACAGACGACACTCTGGTGAGAGACCATTCCAGTGCTCGAAAGACAATTGCTGAAAAGCACAAAAATACTTTTGCACAATCCTGCCAATAAAGCACTGTTGTACCCATGGAAGAGCCTGTCATGTTGATGATTGGTGGTCCAAAGAACCCGGAGGTGCAAGACCTCCACAGTATAAATAACTTGTAAAAAACATATATTGTATATACACAATGTGTTTTTTCTTTTTAAAAGGCATGTTACATGGAAAAATGGTGGTGTTTTGAGGGGGCCAGGCAAGGATTAAATCGATTTCGATTCATTTCAATGAGCGACACTGGACGTCACAGTTCAGTGCACAGGTGTGTCACAGTAGCGATTAAACTTGTACACAAGGTGGCATGAGGTACCACTGTATTTTTGTATTTTCAGATTATTTCATCCTACCTCAAACACACAACAGCACTACCACAAGTGTTGTAAAAACACAGAGGAATATCAATACTTACACATTTTGAGTATTTTGTCTCTGTTTCTTGGTTTGGCTTTATAACAACATACTGCTGTGTCAAATATCGTATTCGTCAGAAATTAGTTTATAATGCAGAAAGGGAAGCTGTTTGATTTACCGTATTTCCTTGAATTAGCGCCGGGGCGGTAATTAATTTAAAACCTCTTCTCACTCCGGCGCTTACCAAAGGCATGCGGTAAATTTAAGCATGCGCTTATAAATTTGAGTGTGATGTAAGGATACCATCGTGACATCGCTTAATGCCGCAATAAAATTTAAAGCACAATGAATCATCCCGGTGTTGTGCCGGATAATGCACCCCCGCCGTAGAATGCACCCCCTGACGGGAGTGTTATATCAACTAAAGCCCACACTTAACGTTTCCATGTGCAAGATTGAATCTATTTAAAAAAGTTATTTAATAAGAAGCCAAAAAGTGCAAAAAGTATAATGTTCGTGTTGGAGGAGTTGTGAATGACTGAAATATGAAATCTGTGCTGCAGTCGCTGCTGGGCCACAACATTAGGTACACCTGCAGACTGCAGACTCCATTTTGAAAATGATGACAGGTGAAGTGTCACTCGTGACGTGACGAGTTTGACCCGGCGGAAATTCTAGGCATATGCTAAGTATTTTGCGAAACGAGTTTGACCCGGCGGTAATTATAGACATGCGCTAATGAAAATAATATTTTGCGAAACGAGTTTGACCCGGCGGTAATTCTGACCCGGCGGTAATTCCAAGCATGCGCTAATTGATTTGCGAAACGAGTTTGACCCGGCGGTAATTCTAGGCAGGCGCATACTATATACCCGGCGGCAATTCAAGGAAATACGGTATACAAAAAGTGAAACTTTCCCACAATAAAATAGAGACCAGTACACACCTTGTCGTCATCCTCACAGGTCATGACATTGGAGAAGGGGATCTCAGCCTTGAACATCTTCCTGCAGTGCATGAGCTGCACTAGCAGGTAGCACACGGTCTTGAACTTCATCCTCTTGGCTGGTTTGATGTCAGACAGGATTAAACCAGGAAATATCTGGAAAAATAGTAAAAGCTAGTTGGATATGTAAAAAATATACGGTTATCTATGATACTGATACTGATGAATGCTTTTTCCCTATGGATACAAGACACACAGGAAACAATTGGCATGTGTTTTTTCATTATAAAATACTATATATATATATATATATATATATATATATATATATATATATATATGTATATATATATATATATATATATATATATATATATATATATGTGTGTGTGTGTATGTACATATGTATCAGTGTATTCATGTTTGTATATATATATATATATATATATAATACATACATACACAAACATATACAGTACTGACCAAAAGTTTGGACACACATTCTCATTTCAATGGGTTTTCTTTATTTTCCTGACTATTTACATTGTAGATTGTCACTGAAGGCATCATAACTATGATGTGAAAACCCTTTCAGATGACTACCTCTTGAAGCTCATCGAGAGAATGCCAAGAGTGTGCAAAACAGTAATCACAGAAAAAGGTGGCTATTTTGAAGTAACTAGAATATAAAACATGTTCTCAGTTATTTCACACTCCACGTGTGTTCATTCATAGTTTTGATGCCTTCAGTGACAATCTACAATGTAAATAGTCTTGAAAATAAAGAAAACACATTGCATGAGAAAGTGTGTCCAAACTTTTGGCCTGTACTGTATGTATATACATATACATACATACATACATATATAGTATTACTTAAATTGAAATACATGTTAAATGTAGATTATGACATTTGGAGTCCAAGATAGTAATCATGACATTAATAATGATGTAGGAAATAACATAAATGTATGTTTTAACATGCAATAAAAATCTAAAATTTTAAATAGTAGCCATATAATACACAAGTATGCATGTCGCCTATACTTAAAATGTCCAAAAATGGGCCTGATACAACTTTGTGAAAAACATTTAAAGGTGCTAGATAAACTCCAAAAGCATTTTTTTTTTTTTTTTTGGCCATTTAAGGTACTTTCAATTCTAATCCTTTAATATGGTGTAAAATATTTAAACTTAAACTGTTCTTGATATATTTTCTAGAATTAAAAATGTAAAACAAGCTGCAAAGATATCAATGTAACATCAAATCAAGCTTTTAGCCTTAAATTGCAGTCGAAAGCCTGTTTGTCACATTAGCAGAAATGGTAATAAACCGCCCGATAAATGTCACGGTTTCATTAAGTGAATCAATATTTTTCAAAGTATTGTACATCTGTGGTAGTATAGTAAGTACAAAACAGCATTTAACATTTACATTTAACATGAAAACCCACTTTGATATATGCAAAACCAGTAGTATTTAAAAAAAAAACCTGCATGTAAAATGTGGCCTGTGCTGCTCTTGATCTGGTCTTGGATATATATGCCCATAAAGTTATTTAAGCAGAAATGGGCTGTGTAAAATTTCAATGTGTTTATCTTTTTACGCAAGTTTCAATGTAATACAATATATAATGTGTCTATTTATTCCAATTCTTAGTTTTATCTTTATTACTTTTTGTGTAATTTATTTTTTTTTATCCCATATTTGTTCCCACTACCGCACCTTAAGTTGGAGTCCTTAATCTTGTTATATGCACATATAATGACAATAAAGTCCATTCTATTCTAATTAATATTAAACCACCTCCATAATGAAATACAATTCAACGCCAGCATTCAATAATCTCTGTAATCTCGTACTAACTAGTCATGCAACGTAAATAGAAATGAGTTGTAGTTTCTCTGCAAACTACGTCCGAGCAATAATAAAAACCATCCGCGCGTACGTGTACATGTTGAGTAAGACAGTGATACCAGCCATGTATGTAGCAGCTTAACACATGACCTGCTTCTCTGCCTGTCCCAGCGGATTACCTACTACTACTACACTACGGACAGATGTGTTATACCCAAGTGAAAAAGAGAGAAAATGCGAAAAAAATAAAAAATCAGCTGTACTTTGCGTCTGTGTGATGGCACGATGAAAAATGTCTCTATGTGATGCTTCTGCAGAAAGGAGTGTCTCTTGTGTCCAAAGCCGGGTTCCACCTCATAATCGCCATTTAAACACTCCAAGGTGGTCCTTGTGATGTGCACCTTGCTGAGAGCACAAGCAAAGACAAAATGAAGCTTTTAATGCTAAAACTGGTGTCACTTTACACAAATATCACAGTAATTTGCCATTCGCTTACATATCTTTTTTTTGCATTTTTTTGTAATGAATCCACTCATGTAAAATGGGTGAACATGTGTCTAGTGGTTAGCAGGATTACTCAAAAATTGCCATTGTACTTTGTGTATGTAGGTGACATGCACACAAGAACACAGTGAAATGAGGTAAGAATCTGAATACATCTGGTTGAAAAACCAGCATAACGTGACCGGATGACATACTGAGTAAGTAAATGTCTACTGCATTTGCTTCATGCTTGTCTTGTTTCTGTGGTAGTAACAGTGAGTACTGACCCAGGCAGTCCACCGGCCTCCATCACATTTGCCAAAGTGACATCGTTTGACCAGACATCATACTGCCATTTCCTGAGGCCCAGCACACCACACAGCACCCGTCCCGTGTGTAGGCCAACACGCATGTTCAAGTCCACCTCAGTTGCCTCTACCACTGACCTATGAGAAAATGCATGCGTTGAGAGGGAGGGGCAGCCATGTAAATCTTCTGACAACTTTCATAGTGTTGAGAAAGTGGAGGTGTGGCTCCAATACATTCAAACATCTTGCCAATACTGTGGACTAGAGATGTCCGATAATGGCTTTTTTTACCGATATCCAATATTCCGATATTGTCCAACTATTAATTACCGATTCCGATATCAACCGATACCGATATATACAGTCGTGGAATTAACACATTATTATGCCTAATTTTGTTGCGATGCCCCGCTGGATGCATTAAACAATGTAACAAGGTTTTCCAAAATAAATCAACTCAAGTTATGGAAAAAAATGCCCTATCCAGGAGGTCGCAAAACGCCGCTGCCTGACCAGGGCTCAGAAAATCTGCAGAGACTCCACCCACCCCCACCAAGGACTGTTTTCACTGCTGGACTCTAGAAAGAGGTTCCGCAGCCTCCAAAGCAGAACCTCCAGGTTCTGTAACAGCTTCTTCCCTCAGGCCATAAGACTCTTGAACGCATCATAATGATCCCCTGTAATTCCCCATTAATTCCCATGGACGGTGTCCAACTTTGAATAATCAAAAAATGGTCAATATTTCCAAACTTCCCGAGTTTAACTTCCCGTGATAAATTTCTGGAAATTTACCAGAAACTCTCCACCCCTTTGCAACCCTAGCGCCAGAGAAAATAACCTGTTTTGTACACTGTTGATGTGTTTCAATGACCAGTAAACGTGTTTCTGTATAGTATTTCTCCAGCAATGGTCATGTGGTGACATCAATGATGGTATTTTGAGAGGTAATCGTTGACGTCGGACACCACTGAAGGCCTAGGTGGGAAACGCACGGCCCGCCACTGCCTTCAAGAATATTTGCATTTGGTATTGCTCCTATAGATGTCCGATAATGGCTTTTTTGCCGATATCCGATATTCCGATATTGTCCAACTCTTAATTACCGATTCCGATATATACAGTCGTGGAATTAACACATTATTATGCCTAATTTTGTTGTGATGTCCCGCTGGATGCATTAAACAATGTAACAAGGTTTTCCAAAATAAATCAACTCAAGTTATGGAAAAAAATGCCAACATGGCACTGCCATATTTATTATTGAAGTCACAAAGTGCATTATTTTTTTTTAACATGCCTCAAAACAGCAGCTTGGAATTTGGGACATGCTCTCCCTGAGAGTGTCAGGCTTGGTCAAAATGATAGGACTCAGATGCAGAGTAGGGAATACTTCGACAGGCTTTTATTCCTTTCACCTCCAGAGTCAGGGTAATACAATATCTATAATAACAAAACTATCCGGCGAAAAAAGGTTCCAAAAAAAAGGAACAACCGAAAATCCCTCCGAAAGGAGGAAAACACAAAAACAAAGACAAACTATAATTGGCGCCGTCCTTGCTATAAAACGTATTAACACAAAATGCTCCAACAGGAGGAAGAAACAATGGCTATGAAAAATTCTAAACTTCTCTAATCTAATAAAGGTTAACAAAAAATGTCACTCAAAAATTTGAGGGAAGAAAGAATTGTAAGAAAAACTGATAACTCACCACTTGGACTGAAAAAACTAAATAACAAAAAATCACTCTGCTGAGGAGGAGAAAATGAAAACTCAAAATAGCAACGAAGGAATTCAGGCTCAAGGTATATAAACACGAGACGAGGCAAGGCATGGACATGGAGATTAGAGAGGAACGAATAAACGAGACAATCTGGCACAGAACAAAGGGAGGCGTGGGCTTATAAGACACATGAGGGTAATGGGAAACAGGTGGAAACAATCAGGGGTCAGGGATGACGTAAGACTGATGACACAAAAGGAAGGGCAAGTGATCTGACACCAGAGGAGTTACTTTTCAAAGTAAAACATGCAATTCACAAGACGGAAAAAACCAAGACAAGACATCCCTCACCGCGGTGTGACAGAGAGAGCATGAGGAGGTTGAGGTGGGCGGGGGTTGTGTAGCGGGGGGTGTATATTGTAGCGTCCCGGAAAAGTTAGTGCTGCAAGGGGGTCTGGGTATTTGTTCTGTTGTGTTTATGTTGTGTTACGGTGCGGATGTTCTCCCGAAATGTCATTCTTGTTTGGTGTGGGTTCACAGTGTGGCGTATATTTGTAACAGTGTTAAAGTTGTTTATACGGCCACCCTCAGTGTGACCTGTATGGCTGTTGACCAAGTATGCGTTTGCATTCACTTGTGTATGTGAAAAGCCGTAGATATTATGTGATTGGGCCGGCACGCAAATGCAGTGCCTTTAAGGTTTATTGGCGCTCTGTACTTCTCCCTACGTCCGTGTACCACTCCGTACAGCGGCGTTTTAAGAAGTCATAAATTTTACTTTTTGAAACCGATACCGATCATTTTCGATATTACATTTTAAAGCATTTATCGGCCGATAATATCGGCAGTCCGATACAATCCTTTTCAAGCAAATCGCTGATTTGATCAAGTTCAAATTTGATAGAAATACAATGAATGGGTTGTAGTCTCCGCTAACAGTCATATAAGTGCAAATATATACAATGGAATAAACAATTCATTTTGTAAGTGTATTCCCTTACAAAGACAAACGGTCTATAACTTTTGGTAGCGTTATTCTAACAGAGATGGAATATCAACACAAAATGCAGAGAATAACACACACAAAAAGATGGTTGATTAATTTGTATTTTATTAGGTGAAATACGTATTTCATCTTTAAGGAACATGACTTCAAACCTGGTGGAGAATCCCTTGCTGGAAAGCATAGAGGTCACATACAAAACCCAAAACCAGTGAAGTTGGCACGTTGTGTAAATCGTAAATAAAAACAGAATACAATGATTTGCGAAACCTTTTCAACCTGTATTCAATTGAATAGACTGTAGAGACAAGATATTTAATGTTCGAACTGGTAAAGTTTGTTATTTTTTGCAAATATAAGCTCATTTGGAATTTGATGCCTGCAACATGTTTCAAAAAAGCTGGCACAAGTGGCAAAAAAGACTGAGAAAGTTGAGAAATGCTCATCAAACACTTATTTGGAACATCCCACAGGTGAACGGGCTAACTGGGAACAGGTGGGTCCCATGATTGGGTATAAAATAAGCTTCCATGAAATGCTCGGTCATTCACAAACAAGGATGGGGCGAGGGTCACCACTTTGTCAACAAATGCGTGAGCAAATTGTCGAACAGTGCAAGAACAACATTTCTCAACGAGCTATTGCAAGGAATATAGAGATTTCACCATCTACGGTCCGTAATATCATCAGAAGGTTCAGAAAATCTGGAGAAATCACTGCATGTAAGCGGCAGGGACGAAAACCAACATTGAATGCCCGTGAACTTCGATCCCTCAGGCGGTACTGCATCAAAAAGCAACATCAGTGTGTAAAGGTTATCACCACATGGGCTCAGGAACACTTCAGAAAACCACTGTCAGTAACTGCAGTTTGTCGCTACATCTGTAAGTGCAAGTTAAAACTCCACTATGCAAAGTGAAAGCCATTTATCAACAACACCCAGAAACGCGGCCGGCTTCGCTGGGCCTGAGCTCATCTAAGATGGACTGATGGAAAGTGGAAAAGTGTTCTGTGGTCTGACGAGTCCACATTTCAAATTGTTTTTGGAAACTATGGACGTTGTGTCCTCCGGATCAAAGAGGAAAATAACTCTCTAGACTGTTATAGGCGCAAAGTTCAAAAGCCAGTATCTGTGATTGTATGGGGGTGTACTAGTACCAAAGGCATGAGTAACTTACACATTTGTGAAGGCACCATTAATGCTGAAAGGTACATACAGGTTTTGGAGCAACATATGTTGCAATCCGAGCAACGTCTTTTTCATGGACGCCCCTGCTGATTTCAGCAAGACAATGCCAAGCCACGTGTTACAACAGTGTGGCTTCGTAGTAAAACAATGCGGGTACTAGACTGGCCTGCCTGTAGTCCAAACTTGTCTCCCATTGAAAATGTGCGATGCATTATGAAGCGTAAAATACGACAACAGACTGTTGAACAACTTAAGCTGTACATCAAGCAAGAATGGGAAATAATTCCACCTGAAAAGCTTCAAAAGTTGGTCTCCTCAGTTCCCAAACGTTTACTGAGTGTTGTTAAAAGGAAAGGCCATGTAACGCAGTGGTAAAAATGCCCCAGTGCCAACTTTTTTGCAATGTGTTGCTGCCATTAAATTCTAAGTTAATGATTATTTGCAAAAAAAAAAAAAGTTTTTCAGTTCGAACATTAAGTATCTTGTCTCTGCAGTCTATTCAATTTAATATAGGTTGAAAAGGATTTGCAAATCATTGATTTCTGATTTTATTCACATTGTTTACACACAATGTGCCAACTTCACTGGTTTTGGGTTTTGTAATATGTTGGTTATACAGGTCGGCAGGGTCATTTATATACTGTGGCTGAGGCCAGGAGGTTTTCCTCCAAGATTCTATGGTATATAATCGTGTTAATCAGCACTTTACAGTAATGTGGTGAAGTCTTTCTGTAGACAAACAAAGATAGCTGAGAAAAAGCCCCAAAGCACATTTCTCCCCCATGTTTGTCAGTAGGGATGGTGATTTTTGAGGTTGTCCACTCAAAGTAATGCCAAAGAGTTTTGTATTGGTACTTTAATTCAAGTAATTAAGTAATATTTCAAGGGCTTGAATTTACAACCATTTTTTTTTTATAATGTCCTGCCCAGCTTCTCGGGCAAATCATATAGCAGATGTAGATGCCCATATCGGCTGTTCAGATTTACTTTACAAAAGAGAAGTGTAGGATACTTCTCTTGTTGCCTTACTTGTATTTTGACTTTATTAAATGTATTTATATTATCATTTGGTGCAGCCGGGCCGGAGCAGGAGGGGATAGAAAGAGAGAAAAAGGAAGACAGAGGGAATTTACAACCATTTTAATCACATATGTGCCCAAAATGTAATCTGTGCAACTTCAAAATATTTGGGAACAAACAATTATTGTTTTGTGAGCGAAAGTCGTGGCATTAGCCTCTATGTTGTGAATTAATAACAAAGAGGCTAATGCCATGACTTTCATTGTGTTTCAGTGTATCTTGAAGGATCATGCAAGTAATTGTTTCTTGTTGATGCTGTAAACAAAATGTCACTGTGCAAACCCATGTTTGTTGTTGTACTGAACACAGATTGAAAATAAACCCACTGAAATAATAATAATAACAATTAATCATTTCTAAGTCTTTGTTAGCCGTTTGTGAAGTTTTGTGCTCGTGCGTTACGTTCGCTCGCATCCTGTGCATCTACTGGGGGCTAAGCCCCCCCTGTCCTTAAAAGCTAGTGACGCCCCTGTCTACAATGAATTGGAAGCTGCTGGAACACAGGTGTCAGTGTCCACAGTTTTGCATCGCCATGGACTGAGAGGCTACCATGCAAGAAGGAATCCCTTGCTCCAGAAGCGAAACCTTAAAGGCCTACTGAAAGCCACTACTACCGACCACGCAGTCTGATAGTTTATATATCAATGATGAAATCTTAACATTGCAACACATGCCAATACGGCCGGGTTAACTTATAAAGTGCAATTTTAAATTTCCCGCCACACTTCCGGTTAAAAACGTTTTATTATGCTGACGTATGCGTGTATAGTCACGAGGGCAAGGGAAGTATTCGGAGCCCATAGAAAAAGCTCTGTTTTCATTTCATAATTCCACAGTATTCTGGACATCTGTGTTGGTGAATCTTTTGCAATTTGTTTAATGAACAATGGAGGCTACAAAGAAGAACGTTGTAGGTGGGATCGGTGTATTAGCGGCTGGCGGTAGCAACACAACAAGGACTACTTACCCTGATAGCAGACGCCTAGCCGATGGTAGCTGCCAAACCCACGGATGAATTCCTTCGTCGCGCCGTCGGTCGTTGGAACGCAGGTGAGCACGGCTGTTGATGAGCAGATGAGGGCTGGCTGGCGTAGGTGGAGCGCTAATGTTTTTATCATAGCTCTAAGTTAGCCTTAGCGTCGTTAGCAACAGCATTGTTAAGCTTTACCAGGCTGAGAATTATTAACCGTGTAGTTACATGTACATGGTTTAATAGTATTGTTGATCTTCTGTCTATCCTTCCAGTCAGGAATGTATGTATTTTGTTTCTATCTGCATTTGAGAACGATGCTATCACGTTAGCTCAGTAGCTAAGTGTGTCACCGATGTATTTTCGTGGAGATAAAAGTCACTGTGAATGTCCATTTTGCGTGCTCGACTCTCATTTTCAAGAGGATATAGTATCCGATGTGGTTTAAAATACAAATCCGTGATCCACAATAGAAAAAGGAGAGAGTGTGGAATCCAATGAGCCAGCTTGTACCTAAATTACAGTCAGAGCGAAAAAAGATACGTCCTGCACTGCCTCTAGTTCTTCACTCTAACGTTCCTCATCCACGAATCTTTCATCCTCGCTCAAATTAATGGGGTAATCGTCGCTTTGTCGTTCCGAATCTCTCTCGCTCCATTGTAAACAAAGGAAAATTGTGAGGAATATTACCTCCTGTGACATCACGCTACTTCCGGTACAGGCAAGGCTTTTTTATCAGCGAGCAAAAGTTGCGAACTTTATCGTCGATTTTCTCTACTAAATCCTTTCAGCAAAAATATGGCAATATTGCGAAATGATCAAGTATGACACATAGAATGGATCTGCTATTCCTGTTTAAATAAAAAAAATTCATTTCAGTAGGCCTTTAAGGCTCATCTAAAGTTTGCTGCTGAACACATGGACAAAGATAAGACCTTCTGGAGGAAAGTTCTGTGGTCGGATGAAACAAAAAAAAGCTGTTTCGCCACAATACCCAGCAATATGTTTAGCGGAGAAAAAGTGAGGCCTTTAATCCCAGGAACATCATCCTACTGTGAAGCATGGTGGTGGTAGTATTATGATCTGGGCCTGTTTTGCTGCCAATGGAACTGGTGTTTTACGGAAAGTAAATGGGATAATGAAAAAGGAGCACCTTTTGTATGAAAACAAACCTGAATAGACCCGCTCATCAGCAGTGCACCTTTTAATGAGGTGCACCATACGGTCCGAAAAACACGGTACTCAAGATGTTTATTTCCAAAAGCAATTTCAAAGTACAAATGTTTGTAGAAAAAAGCCCGGCACTTTTTGAGGAGCCCAAATTGTGAGTTGAGCTGAGCATAAGGCTTGGCGATTATATGATCGTGATCGTTGATCACGATTAATTTGAGTTTGATTTAGCTGTTTGCAAATGCACCAACTTGGTGAATTTCAATATTTTTGATTCAATAAATAAAGGGTTTTTATGTTCTCTATATCCAACATTATGTATTATTCTAATTAGGGATGTCCGATAATATCGGACTGCCGATATTATCGGCCGATAAATGCTTTAAAAGGTAATATCGGAAATTATCTGTATCGGTTTCAAAATTATCGGTATCGGTTTGAAAAAGTAAAAATGTATGACTTTTTAAAACGCCACTGTGTACACCAGGGGTCCTCAAACTACGGCCCGCGGGCCGGATCCGGCCCCCCATCATCCAAAATCCGGCCCACAGGAAGTCCCAAGTTAAAAAAAAGTTGTTTTATTTATTTATTTTTTTTTTTTTTCAATCTTTCTTTTCTAATCCATTTTCTACCGCTTGTTACTCTTGGTGTCTCCTAGCCGCTCAGGCAAATCATATTGTCTAAAAATGAATTTTCCCATCGATAACGTGACAATGTTAAATGTTGATGAACATCAATGTTAATTGATGTTAAATGACAAAACAGATTATAAAGACAATGTATATATGTATATACGTATACTAGAGATGAGGGGTTTGCGGACACAACCGCGGAGTCCGCGGATAAACCGCGGGTCGGGCGGGTGACATGACGAAAAAAAATGATTTTAAGTAGATTCGGGCGGGTGGCGGTTGAACCAATTCGGAAATATATATACATATTTAAATGTTGTTACCCACATACGAAAAACGAGCAGCACTCTTTGAAACAGTCAATTATTCATCAGGCACTGCAGCACAACACAACACAGTCTGATGGGTTTGATTTCCACCCTTCAGCTATTTGCCTTGGCCAATAAGTTGCAGGTAATTTATTATTATTATTTATTTAATTTATTTTTGTTTAAATAGGGATGACATACATATGTTATTGTATAATTTAAGTTTGTGCGCGTGATTGACAGCCTAAGGCTTATCAGGGCACATTTTTTATTTATTTTTTTATTTCAACTTAAAAACGTATGAGCCTATGCCTACAACATAGGCTATGTGTTTATCTTTATTTTCCTGCCTGTCATGGCTGCAGATCAATCAATAAAAGTTAATCTTTGTCGCAAAATTGTTCACTGTTTCACTGTGCACCCCGCCCTCGTCCCTATTTGAGCATTATAACGTTAATAAGTTAATATTCATTGAAATAAATTCAGAATTTTTTTTTTACCTAACGAAAATATAGGCCTAGTCTTTCTAAAACATTTTTTTAACTTCTTAAAAGCATCGTTCTGCTTGCTGCAACTGCGCACACCAAGTGTGAGGAACGCACTCCTGATCTGAGGGCATTGGCAACAATAGTCAACACTTTCTTAATGGAAATGACAATAATATTATAATAATGATAAATTATATTCCATCCATCCATTTCTACCGCTTATTCCCTTCGGGGTAGCGGGGGGCGCTGGAACCTATCTCAGCTGCATCCGGGCGGAAGGCGGGGTACACCCTGGACAAGTCGCCAGGGCCAACACAGACAACATTCACACACTAGGGCCAATTTAGTGTTGCCAATCAACCTATCCCCAGGTGCATGTCTTTGGAGGTGGGAGGAAGCCGGAGTACCCGGAGGGAACCCACGCAGTCACAGGGAGGACATGCAAACTCCACACAGAAAGATCCCGAGCCAGGGATTGAACCCAGGACTACTCAGGACCTTCGTATTGTGAGGCAGACGCACTAACCCCTCTTCCACCGTGCTGCCCATAATTAATATTATCACGCATTAATATCTCTTAGAGATATTAATGCGTTAGCACGCATTGAATGTCTCTGCTGCATTGGATCAGTCTCCGGCGTGGCGAAGTTGGTAGAGTGGCTGTGCCAGCAATCGGGGGGTTGCTGGTTACTGGGGTTTCAATCCCCACCTTCTACCATCCTAGTCATGTCCGTTGTGTCCTTGGGCAAGACACTTCACCCTTGCTCCTGATGGCTGCTGGTTAGCGCCTTGCATGGCAGCTCCCCGCCATCAGTGTGTGAATGTGTGTGTGAATGGGTGAATGTGGAAATACTGTCAAAGCGCTTTGAGTACCTTGAAGGTAGAAAAGCGCTATACAAGTATAACCCATTGAACCCATTTATTAACCCATTTATCCTTTCTTTAACAGGCAAAAGCTTTCTAACCTCACTAATGCCTTGCATTGTCTATATTAGATATATAACAACGGGCGGGTGGCGGGCGGGTGTGGTTTTGATAAAATGTTGGTTTGGGTGGATGGCGGGTGGATAACGACTTTTGTGATGCGGTTGCGGATGAAATAATTGCCTATCTGCGCATCTCTAATATATACACATACATACACATACATATATATATATCTATATATATATATATATATATATATATATATATATATATATATATATATATATATATATATATATATATATATGTATACAGCCAGGCCCCCGAACCAAATGTTTTTAACCAAATGTTTTTAACCCAATGCGGCCCCCGAGTCAAAAAGTTTGGGGACCCCTGGTATACACGGACGTAGGGAGAAGTACAGAGCGCCAATAAACCTTAAAGGCACTGCCTTTGCGTGCCGGCCTAGTCACATAATATCTTCGGCTTTTGACACACATACAAGTGAATGCAAGGCACACTTGGTCAACAGCCATACAGGTTACACTGAGGGTGGGCCGTATAAACAACTTTAACACTGTTGCAAATATGCGCCACACTGTGAACCCACACCCAAACAAGAATGACAAACACATTTCGGGAGAACATCCGCACCGTAACACAACATAAACACAACAGAACAAATACCCAGAACCCCTTGCAGCACTAACTCTTCCGGGACGCTACAATATACAACCTCGCTACCCCCCCCCCACCTCAACCCCGCCCACCTCAACCTCCTAATGCTCTCTCAGGGAGAGCATGTCCAAAATTCCAAGCTGCTGTTTTGAGGCATGTTAAAAAAAATAATGCACTTTGTGACTTCAATAATAAATATGGCAGTGCCATGTTGGCATTTTTTTTCCAAAACTTGAGTTGATTTATTTTGGAAAACCTTGTTACATTGTTTAATGCATCCAGCGGGGCATCACAACAAAATTAGGCATAAAAATGTGTTAATTCCACGACTGTATATATCGGTATCGGTTGATATCGGTATCGGTAATTAAGAGTTTCGGATATCGGCAAAAAAGCCAATATCGGACATCTCTAATTCTAATTGATCTTTTTGTAACACCGTTAGTGAATGAAGCGCACATTTGTAGTTGTTTCCCCTTATTTCTGCACAATAACTCAGATATGCTAACACTGGTTAGCAGTAGAGAATATGAAGTGATTTTTGGTCTAGAACATGTTTTGCTTTATTCATTATTAACGTGTTTCTTGCTACTTTGTTGTATATTTTTCACATAAAATTTCCAGTTCATTTTCTCATCTATTATTACACCCAAACATGTGTTTTCTTTTACCCTTTCAATAGCTACTCCGTCTATTTGTATTTGTGTTTGACTTTCTCTTCTACTGTTACCGAATAGCATTATTTTAGTTTTACTGAGATTCAAAGATAGTCTGTTTTTGTCAAACCATCTTGTTATCATTTCACCTGTTATTATTTGTATTAGCTTCTGTGTGTCCTCGCCCTGAACAAAACGCAGTTGTGTCATCTGCAAATAATACTAACTTTAAGTCCTTTGTAACTTTACAAATGTCGTTTGCTTAAAGATTGAACAATTCTGGTCCTAGTATTGATCTCTGTGGTACGCCACAAGATTTATTCAGCTCTGTAGAAGTGTGTTTGCCTATCTTCACGTATTGCTTCCTGTTGGTTAAGTAGCTTCTTACCCAGTTTAAGACCAACCCTCTGATTCCATACTTTTCTAATTTGTTTATTAAGATATTGTGATTGATTGTGTCAAATGCATTTGTTAAATCCATAAACACTGCAGCAGCACATTTTTTGAATCTATTGCATCGGTAATCTCTTCCTTTATTAATTCATGCCATTGACGTTGACATGTTGGCTCTGTATCCGTATTGATTGTGTTGGAGGCAAAATTCCTTATTTGTTTATATTGTTTTTATTTTTATTTTCTCTAATTGATTGTTGGGTTCAGCATGTTTAATTTCCTTTTCGGCAGATTGCTCCGCCCACTTCCTGTTAGGAACCAGGAAGGGTTGACAGGGAGGTGACTGTTGCTATGGTGCGGTTACTATGGTAGCCTCTTTAAATTGGGTTCAGGTGTGAGCATGGGCACGGCGATTGGAGGACAAACAGTTTTCGACCGTGTTCGTGTTTGTGTCGTGACGTGTCATGTGGTATCGTGTTGTATCGTGCCGTGACAATGCTGTGATAATGTGCCATTCAGGTCAGCATACTTTGTTATTTAAGCTACATTTGATTTAATTTAGATAGCTGGAATAAACGGATTGTCATATCCAAACACAGTTCTACAGTACTGGACATTCTATCATTTACACGCGTCAAACTGGTCAACACAGTCGCCCTCGGTACCAGCCCAAAGGTAAGGGCTGTACAGATTGTTTTTGAGTGTTTAATTTTTATTAATGAATTTGTCCAATTTTTTGTTAAACAACTTTTCAATAATTTTAGAAAACTGTGGAAGTAGAGAAACAGGTCTGTAGTTTGTAAACTGGTGTTTGTCTCCAGTCTTACAATCAACAATAGCATAGAAGTTAAAACACCATTTAGAACAAGGGTGTCAAACTCATTTTAGCTCAGGGGCCCCATGTAGGAAATGCGTGCACACGCAGGCCGGACTATTAAAATCATGGCATTAAAACTAAAAAATAAAGACAACTTCAGATTGTTTTCGTTGTCTTACTTTGGCCAAAAATAGAACAAACACATTCTGAAAATATTACAATAAAAATATATAAAAAAATACCGGCAGCGGTAAAGTTTAGATCCATGAAGGAAAGAAGAAAGTGAATGAATGTTTATAACTGAAAAATGTTACATATACATTAAACAATTGTATCTTTTGTATAATTTTTTTTTAATGAATTAAGTAAGGTTTATGACAACCTTTTTTCAAAACACAATGAGATATAACAGGATAATGCATACATTTATCATATATTTTCAAAACGGTTCCAAAAAAAGTGGGACCCCAAAAATGTACTGTGAGACTCGATTTTTATGACTTGATGGGGTGCCTGGTGTCAGAATAATTGTATCTAAGTTATCACAAAACTTTGTGTTTCAATGAGTTCCCGACGAGCAGACAAAAGCTGTCTTTGATCTTACCAATCAAAAGGCTTGTAAAACTCCAATGTGTAGGATGGGAAGCGATATAAAGGTGTCGGTTTCTTTGATCTATTGTAATCCACAGGAAGATTTTGTCTTGACCCGAGATCTACAAAGCGGAGAGGAAGCAGGACCTGACCCCCCTCCAGGCACCTTTTCTTTGAACTGTTTTGTAACCAAGGGCGACGGCTGTTTACGACCACCCTTCCTTTAAAAACAGCTGTTGCAATGTAATCAGGGAAAGTCCAAATAAAAGAGGAGGCGTGCAACCATTTTGCCAGAGCGTGGTGGAAGACTGTGCAAAGAGTACAGCCCAGACGTTTCTCTTTAATGAGCTAAATTGAATTATGTCTCTGTTTAATTCCTTGCTTCTTGTCTGTTTAATAGATGTCATCAGTGTTTGAACCTGACACCTGGTACCCCCATTTTGAAAATTCCTAGTGCCAAAACTGATGGATTAATGGTGCGTGCAAAACAGCAGCAGGCGGCTGTGGCCTGTGGGCCGGTTCTAATACTAATCAAATATTATCCCGGGGGCCATAGATAACTCATTATTATAAATATAATTCTTTATAATTATAATTATAATTGACTTTGACACCCCTGATTTAGAAGGACCAGCGGCTTTAGTGACAGGCTTTAGTTTCACTATCTGGTGGAGTGCACCAGAAATCGTGCCCTGAATGAGGACTTGCAGGCACTCACAGGAGTCTTTGTCCCGAATGGGAGAATAAACACACCCAATCAGAAAAAGGCCTTTTTATATTAAAGTACCAATGATTGTCACACACACACTAGATGTGGTGAAATTTGTCCTCTGCATTTGTCCCATCCCCTTGGGGAGCAGTGGGCAGCAGCGGCGCCGCGCCCGGGATTCATTTTGGTGATTTAACCCCCAACTCCAACCCTTTGTTGCTGAGTGCCAAGCAGGGAGGTTATGGGTCCCATTTTTATAGTCTTTGGTATGACTCGGCTGGGATTTGAACTCCAACCTACCGATCTCAGGGCGGACACTCTAACCAATAGGCCACTATATCTGAATATATTTCAATCAGACGTTTTGTTTATGTGTCTGGAAAGATTCAACTCCTCTGATATAACACAGACACTTTGTGTTCAAATAATTTTTGAGTTTTTGGATTAAAAAAAACTATTTTGTTCCTTAAATAATCATTCAACTTGTTTTATGTGTTAATACACATTATTTTACTGTAACCCAAAAATCTAACTGCTCTTTAATGTAATTTTATTCAATGTATGCTACAGTATTTGAGTTTTAAAAAATTCCACAATCTGGATCACCGCTTGCCGTTTGCCAAAGCACTAATAAAATAATACAAATAATAATTTACCATTTGAAAGTATTGTTTAGTAAATGTTAACTTGAAGTAAAAGTCTTGTAGTATTCAGTACCCCACTGATACTTTGTTTACTGCAGAAGGCACTTTTTGATGACAGGCAAAATAACAAAAGAACTTTGAGAGGAAAAAAATGTACCGAAAAAGAAACAAAACCGTGGTCCTAAACCGAGGTACGGAACGGAGCGTGGGTTACCTGTACTGTAAGCACAATTATATATATGAACAAAATGACAGTCGTTAGCTGTGAGTATATATTACCCTAATCAATCAAGGCATACATGTCTGTTACAAGATACTGCAGTAGTAAACTGTGGGGACGTGCTACTTGCTATAATCCTGCACGGGACAATCCAACTTTAATTAAAAAAAAAAAAAATTTATATTAATCGAGATCGGATTCTATGAAAAAATTAATCGTGAGCGTGACTTTATCTATTGAGAACTTCACAACCTCGTATGGTTAATCCCTAAAGGGAATAGGAAAATTACGAATGTATACATTTTCTAACTATTGTTTTCAGGGAAAATGATCTACTATTGCACGGTAGCCTGTCATGTTCGGCTGTCAAATGTCAAAAAGAGGTTCCTATTCGACCCAAACTAAGTAAAATTATAAAATCATCTCTGGAAATCTTAGCTTATAGATGATAATATATTCAAATGTATAGGTTAAATGTTTAAATCAAATGTATTGAACGTTTTCAAAATATGTTGAAAAGCAAATTATTGCTATTGTATTGGTCAAATAATTGTTATTTTTGCAAATTATACATTTCAAATGTACATTTTTATCTCCGCGCGTGTGTTTGTGTAGAAGGAACACTGGTGTCCATGCATGTCTTTGTGTGACTCACGCTATGGTGTCAATCATGTCCAGGCCCATCTCGACACAGCAGTGGGCATGGTCTGCCTTTGGTTGGGTCAATCCTGATACACAGTAATAACAGTCCCCCAGGATCTTTATTCGCCTGCAGTGGTTCTCCTAAACACAGAGAGGTATGTCACATTGACTACATGAATAAAAAAAAATACATGTGAGGGCAAAAGTTAAAACGTCAGATGAAAATATTGCTGAACATTATCATATATTGCATTGGGTTGAACTGCACGCTATAATCACAGTTCAGTAGATATCTCGGTTTTAAAGTCACGATTGGGATCATTTTCGGTACAGTAAGGGCAATAAATGCAACACATAAAATCTCTAAGCCAAGGGTCCCCACACTTTTTGACTCGGGGGCCGCATTGGGTTAAAACAATTTGGCCGGGCTGTATATATATATATATATATATATATATATATATATATATATATATATATATATATATATATATATATATATATATATTAGGGGTGTGGGAAAAAATCGATTAGAATTCGAATCATGATTCTCATGTTGTGCGATTCAGAATCGATTCTCTTTTTTAAAAAATCGATTTATATTTTTTTTATTTAATTAAAAAAAAAAAAAAAAAGTATTTTATTTATTTTTTAATTAATCAATCCAACAAAACAATACAAAGCAATCTCATAACAATTGAATCCAATTCTAAAACCAAACCCGACCCAGCAACACTCAGAACTGCAATAAACAGAGCAATTGAGAGGAGACACAAACACGACACAAAACAAACCAAGTAGTGAAACAAAAATGAATATTATCAACAACAGTATCAATATTAGTTACAATTTCAACATAGCAGTGATTAAAAATCCCTCATTGACATTATCATTAGACATTTATAAAAAATAAAAAAAAAGAACTATAGTGTCACAGTGGCTTACACTTGCATCGCATCTCATAAGCTTGACAACACACGGTGTCCAATATTTTCACAAAGATAAAATAAGTCATATTTTTGGTTCATTTAATAGTTAAAACAAATTTACATTATTGCAATCAGTTGATAAAACATTGTCCTTTACAATTATAAAAGCTTTTTACAAAAATCTACTACTCTGCTTGCATGTCAGCAGACTGGGGTAGATCCTGCTGAAATCCTATGTATTGAATGAATAGAGAATCCTTTTGAATCGGGAAAAAATCGTTTTTGAATCGAGAATCGTGTTGAATTGAAAAAAAAAATCGATTTTGAATCGGATCGTGACCCCAAGAATCGATATTGAATCGAATCGTGGAACACCCAAAGATTCACAGCCCTAATATATATATATATATATATATATATATATATATATATATATATATATATATATATATATATATATATATATATATATATATATATATATAAGATAAATGGGTTATACTTGTATAGCGCTTTTCGACCGTCAAGATACTCAAAGCACATGCAAGGCGCTAACCAGGACCCATCAGGAGCAAGGGTAAAGTGTCTTGCTCAAGGACACAACGGACGTGACTAGGATGGTAGAAGGTGGGGATTGATACAGGAACCCTCAGGTTGCTGCCACTCCCAACCGCGCCACGCCGTCCCCATATATATATATATATATATATATATATATATATATATATATATATATATATATATATATATATATATATATATATATATATATATATATATATATATATATATATATATATATATATATATGTACTACAAAATAAATTAGAAAGGTCAGATTTGAAAAAATACTAAAAACATTTATTTAAATATTTGTATTTATTTTTTAACTTGGGACTTCCTGCGGACCGGATTTTGGACGCTGGCAGGGCGTAGTTTGGAGACCACTGCTCTAAGCTTTTGTGTAAACCTCTTTTAATGATTATAAAAATCAAACATTAAAAACTGCAAACTGCAATAAAAAAAATACATATAAAATAATACATAATAATAGTGTATTTTGTGTGTCAAAAATATAATGCAGGTCAATAAATGCTAAGCAGTGTGGGACGGCATGGCTCAGATGGTAGAGCAGCCGTCTAACAACTTGAGGGTTCCTGGTTCGAATCCAGCTTCTGCCATCCAAGTTCAACCTTTGTGTCCTTGGGCAAAACACTTCACCCACCTTTCGCCCAGTCTGGTGTATGAATGTGAATGAATGTCTGTAGGTGGTTGGGGAGGCCGTAGGAGCAAATTGGCAGCCATGTTTCCGTCAGTCAACCCCAGGACTGTGACATGAATGAATGATGGGTTTTCAGTTCTCACTGTAAAGTGCTGTGAGTGTCTAGAACAGGGGTCACCAACCTTTTTGAAACCAAGAGCTACTTCTTGGGTACTGATTAATGCGAAGGGCTACCAGTTTGATACACACTTAAATAAATTGCCAGAAATAGCCAATTTGCTCAATTTACCTTTAACTCTATGTTATTATTAATAATTAATGATATTTACACTTAATTGAACGGTTTAAAAGAGGAGCAAACACGAAAAAAATGACAATTAAATTTTGAAACATTGTTTATCTTCAATTTCGACTCTTTAAAATTCAAAATTCAACCGAAAAAAAGAAGAGAAATTCTAGCTAATCCGAATCTTTTTGAAAAAATTAAAAAAATTATTTATGGAACATCATTAGTAATTTTTCCTGATTAAGATTAATTTTAGAATTTTGATGACATGTTTTAAATAGGTTAAAATCCAATCTGCACTTTGTTAGAATATATAACAAATTGGACCAAGCTATATTTCTAACAAAGACAAATCATTATTTCTTCTAGATTTTCCAGAACAAAAATTTTAAAAGAAATTCAAAAGACTTTGAAATAAGATTTAAATTTGATTCTACAGATTTTCTAGATTTGCCAGAATAATTGTTTTGAATTTTAATCATAAGTTTGAAGAAATATTTCACAAATATTCTTCGTCGAAAAAACAGAAGCTAAAATGAAGAATTAAATTAAAATGTATTTATTATTCTTTACAATAATAATAAAAACATGTTTTACTTGAACATTGATTTAAATTGTCAGGAAAGAAGAGGAAGGAATTTAAAAGGTAAAAAGGTATATGTGTTTAAAAATCCTAAAATCATTTTTAAGGTTGTATTTTTTCTCTAAAATTGTCTTTCTGAAAGTTATAAGAAGCAAAGAAAAAACATTAATGAATTTATTTAAACAAGTGAAGACCAAGTCTTTAAAATATTTTCTTGGATTTTCAAATTCTATTTGAGTTTTGTCTCTCTTAGAATTAAAAATGTCGAGCAAAGCGAGACCAGCTCACTGTTAAGTGCTGCTATTTGAGCTATTTTTAGAACAGGCCAGCGGGCTACTCATCTGGTCCTTACAGGCTACCTGGTGCCCACGGGCACCGCGTTGGTGACCCCTGGTCTAGAACAACTCTATATGAATCTAATCCATAATAATAATAATAATACTAATTATTATAATTATTATTAGATATTGATTAGGGTTGTATGGTACACATACTAAGAGTACTAATTATTTAAAAACAGTACTATACTGCCTCCGAAAACTACCGGTACCCGGTATCAGGGCTCGGATGTGCCGCGACTGCCCTCGTCATTTGCTGTAATGCCCTAAAAAATTGACCAGCATCGGCGGCAAGAACATGCCTTGAGTGCCCTTGACTTTTTACTTGTTAATGGACTAGGGATGTAACAGTAAACGATATAATGATAATTTGCGATAAAATTCCAGACGGTTAGTAATACCGTCTAATTTTTTAATTACCGAAACCCCGTCACTTATTAATGCATTTTAGGCTACACAAAGTCAGGCGCATGCACACTAGCGTCGTTTGGCTTGATAATCATGGCGGATAAACTACACGGACTTTGCTCCGGAGATTTTTCCCCGGGGTAATTGGAGCCAAGCGCTTGGTTTAACGTCATTTTCCCTCGCTTCCCGGCGTGCGTTTAAGAGTGCACTGCTGTGTTTAGATGGAGACAGGTGTGGACAATATTGGACACAGACACAGTTGTCCCCACACTAAAAGTATACAGTGAAGGAGAAAAACTATTTGATGTTGCTTTTATTTTCTCAATACAGCGTCTTTCAGCTGCTGTGACTGAGAGTTAATGAGGTGAGGAAACATGCAGCAGGCAATGTGTCGTGAACATTGTCACATCTTGTTTATGAAGTCTTTAGTTTGTTTACTGGGATGTTCACTCATCCTTCATTTAACTGCAAACTGTATCAGTGTTCAAATAACATCAATACTAGCTAAAATGTTTTGTCATCTCATCGAACTGAACGCTGGCTGTGAAGATTGTGTATTTGATGTTGAGGTGTCACTCCTGTTTTGTTTTTTTTGTTGGCCAAATTGTTGTACTGAACCACAAGGAGGCGTTAGAGAAGAACAAAGCTGGATTATTAGAATCCATCTTTATTAGCCAAACTGCTTTGTGTTTTATATTGATATCAAAAACTAAACGCCATGGGGTTTTTTTACATTACTTGTGTTTTTTTTCATGTCACAAAGGTATTACTTCAAAAACCATTCATGTGACACATAATTTTGTTAATGTTTTATTGTGTATAGTTAAATCCTATACGACATATTTATTCAACGGAAGACAACATTTTACAAGAAAAACTGAACATTTTTGCAATATTATGATAAAAGTTGGAATTTTACTAAATAACAGCCGCAATTTTACAAGAAAAGCTTAACATTTGGTCAATTTTATGAAAAGAGTGGTAATTTTACTTGACAAAATTGCAATATTATATTAATAATCAGAATTTTACTTGACAAAATTATGACAAGAGTTGCTCAAAAAAATTCACAATTTTACAAGAACAACAAAAAAAATTGCAATTTTGTGATAAAAGTCAGAATTGTATATGACACATATATATATAAAAAAGTTATAATTTTACGAGAAAATATTGCAGTATTACAGAAACAGAAAGAATATGAGAAATTGTTCCCAACTTTATAAGAAAAAAGTTGACACATTGTGAGAAAAAGACTGCTTTTAGTTCATTTGTATTTTGTTGTATTTTTTGTTTGTAATTGGTTTTTAGTCTTCATTATTACTTGAAGTTATTACAGTATGTCTCTATATACATATTTATTCATTTTTTAAATATATTTTGGACAAAGGGGGTGTATTTCAATTTCTTACACACACTTGTTATTACACATGTTGGTCAGAGGGGGAGCACTTAACATTTTTACACACACTTGTTATTTCATTTGTTGACCAGAGGGGGAGCACTTTTAAAACCGACACACAGTCAATTTGAAAAATCCCTCCTTTTTGGGAGCACCCTAATTTTGATAGATTTCACCACCAGGGGTGCAAATGAGACATTATCTATTAGATGCAATGGTTTTCCGTATTGGGACCATGATTTCGGTCCTAACTTGTTCACTGGTCCTCATATGGAAGGTACTTTTCCTTGTTGATGTTTCAAGAAGGGTAGAAATACAAGAACAAACACACACACACACACACACACACACACACACACACACACACACACACACACACACACACACACACACACACACACACACACACATTTCCATATAACGCATTACGGCGTGCTAGAGCACTGATCGCTCACTACATATCACCTACGTATCTTGATCCCTCTCTTCCTCCGTATATCTGCCTGTATTAAGCCATGACTGATTACGGCGATGCAGAATAAAGTGAAGAGGATAATCTTTGCGATCATGTGACTTTTGTGAATGTGTGTGAATGTAGAGATCAAGTGTAAACCGTCTGTAGAGATCACTTGTCTCAGAGGTCACGCATGCCACGTACAGCATATGAGTGACGTGAGTGTGATACACTGAATATAAATAGAAGGTGCTCTATGATATTTGAGCAACATTTACAAACCCCGTTTCCATATGAGTTGGGAAATTGTGTTAGATGTAAATATAAACGGAATACAATGATTTGCAAATCATTTTCAACCCATATTCAATTGAATGCACTACAAAGACAAGATATTTGATGTTCAAACTCATAAACTTTATTATTTTTTTTGCAAATAATAATTAACTTAGAATTTCATGGCTGCAACACGTGCCAAAGTAGTTGGGAAAGGGCATGTTCACCACTGTGTTACATGGCCTTTCTTTTTAACAACACTCAGTAAACGTTTGGGAACTGAGGAGACACATTTTGAAGCTTCTCAGGTGGAATTATTTCTCATTCTTGCTTGATGTACAGCTTAAGTTGTTCAACAGTCCGGGGTTTTCCGTTGTGGTATTTTAGGCTTCATAATGTGCCACACATTTTCAATGAGAGACAGGTCTGGACTACAGGCAGGCCAGTCTAGTACCCGCACTCTTTTACTATGAAGCAACGTTGATGTAACACGTGGCTTGGCATTGTCTTGCTGAAATAAGCAGGGGCATCTATGGTAACGTTGCTTGGATGACAACATATGTTGCTCCAAAACCTGTATGTACCTTTCAGCATTAATGGCGCCTTCACAGATGTGTAAGTTACCCATGTCTTGGGCACTAATACACCCCCATACCATCACAGATGCTGGCTTTTCAACTTTGCGCCTATAACAATCCGGATGGTTCTTTTCCTCTTTGGTCCGCAGGACACGACATCCACAGTTTCAAAAAACAATTTGAAATGTGGACTCGTCAGACCATAGAACACTTTTCCACTTTGTATCAGTCCATCTTAGATGAGCTCAGGCCCAGCGAAGCCGACGGCATTTCTGGGTGTTGTTGATAAACGGTTTTCGCCTTGCATAGGAGAGTTTTAACTTGCACTTACAGATGTAGCGACCAACTGTAGTTACTGACAGTGAGTTTCTGAAGTGTTCCTGAGCTCATGTGGTGATATCCTTTACACACTGATGTCGCTTGTTGATGCAGTACAGCCTGAGGGATCGAAGGTCACGGGCTTAGCTGCTTACGTGCAGTGATTTCTCCAGATTCTCTGAACCCTTTGATGATATTACGGACCGTAGATGGTGAAATCCCTAAATTCCTTGCAATAGCTGGTTGAGAAAGGTTTTTCTTAAACTGTTCAACAATTTGCTCACGCATTTGTTGACAAAGTGGTGACCCTCGCCCCATCCTTGTTTGTGAATGACTGAGCATTTCATGGAATCTACTTTTATACCCAATCATGGCACCCACCTGTTCACAATTTGCCTGTTCACCTGTGGGATGTTCCAAAAAAGTTTGTTGTCACGTATTGCTGGCATCAAATTCAAAAGTTAATGATTATTTGCAAAAAAAAAAAGTTAATCAGTTTGAACATCAAATATGTTGTCTTTGTAGCATATTCAACTGAATATGGGTTGAAAATGATTTGCAAATCATTGTATTCTGTTTATATTTACATGTAACACAATTTCCCAACTCATATGGAAATGGGTTGTATTTCCAACCAACCTAATGGTAAATGGGTTATACTTGTATAGCGCATTTCTACCTTTAAGGTATTCGAAGCGCTTTGACACTTTTCCACATTCACCCATTCACTCACACATTCACACACTGATGGCGGGAGCTGCCATGCAAGGCCCTAACCACGACCCATCAGGAGCAAGGGTGAAGGACGTGACGAGGTTTGTAGAAGGTGGGGATCGAACCAAGAACCCTCAGGTTGCTGGTACGGCCACTCTCCCAACTGTGCCACGCCGTCCCCTAACCAACCAACCAACACCAGCGGTGAGGGATGCCGTCAAGCTGAAGAAAGTGTCCTATCGGGTCTTTTTGGCTCATGGGACTCCAGAGGCAACTGACAGGTACCGACAGGCCAAGCGGTGTGCGGCTTAGGCGGTCGCGGAGGCAAAAACTCGGACATGGGAGGAGTTCGGCGAAGCCATGGAAAACGACTTCCGGACGGCTTCTAAGCGATTCTGGACCACCATCCGCCGCCTCAGGAAGGGGAAGCAGTGCACTGTCAACACCGTGTATGGTGAGGATGGTGTGCTGCTGACCTTGACTGCGGATGTTGTGGATCGGTGGAGGGAATACTTTGAAGACCTCCTCAATCCCACCAACACGTCTTCTTATGAGGAAGCAGTGCCTGGGGAATCTGTGATAGGCTCTCCTATTTCTGGGAATGAGGTTGCCGAGGTAGTTAAAAAGCTCCTTGGTGGCAAGTCCCCGGGGGTGGATGAGATCCGCCCGGAGTTCCTTAAGGCTCTGGATGCTGTGGGGCTGTCTTGGTGGACAAGAATCTACAACATCGTGTGGACATCGGGGGCGATACCTCTGGATTAGCAGACCGGGGTGGTGGTTCCTCTCAATAAGAAGGGGAACCGGAGGGTGTGTTGCAACTATCGTGGGATCACACTCCTCAGCCTTCCCGGTAAGGTCTATTCAGGTGTACTGAAGAGGAGGCTATGCCGGATAGTGGAACCTCGGATTCAGGAGGACAAGTGTGGTTTTCATCTTGGTCGTGGAACGGTACACCAGCTCTAAACTCTCGGCAGGGTCCTTGAGGATGCATGGGAGTTTGCCCAACCAGTCTACATGTGCTTTGTGGACTTGGACACGTTAAGAAGACTATGTCTCCCGGCTGCCCTGGGAACGCCTCGGGATGCCCCGGGAGGAGCTGGACAAAGTGGCTGGGGAGAGGGAAGTCAGGGCTTTTCTGCTTAGACTGTGCCCCCCAACCCCACTTCGGATAAGCAGAAGAAAATGGATGGATGGATGGATGGATTTTGATTTAAAAAAATAATAAAAATAATAATAATCAGTTTCGTTCTGCATTGTTAAATGTTAGTGTATCAAATTGGATCAAAGGAATGGAGGGTTGTGATATTCACTAACAAACCAAATCTAATGACTGGCTCATTAACATGAACGATAGAATTGGAACAATGCGGTGATTTATATTAGCTTAACATAACAGTGAAGAAATAATTACCTTTACGTCTCGCTCTGTAAATCAGGGCAAGGAAAAAGTGGCAGCCTAATTGCACATGCACATTTCTTTTGCAGTCTGAAGACACGTGGCTCTCCTCTCTGGACTGCATGTCAGTGCTAGCTAGCTAAATGTTCAACTTTTGTCACAGAGAGACATACACACAGACAAGGTGTGTAAAATAAGAAAGTTAATTTGTAGTTGTAATCATACTTATATTTTTTTTTTATTCATTTTTTTATCTCTCCTACAGCATCCATTGCAAAAAATCTTGCAGATGAGGCGATGAGGTCATCTAGCCACTTTTAGCTACTTTTCTTGTGGAGTTGGCAACACAAAATATGGCTGGGATACACTGAAGGATTCGAACAGTTTAGGATCAACTGTTTAAGCTACCTACTAGGATGTCACGGTATGAACATTTCTTATCACGGTTATTAATTATTATTGCGGTATTTTTAAATGTGCTCAATAGTTTCAAAAAGTACATATCCTGAAATCTTTTAACCAAGTTGTATCATTTTAAAAAAATCTAAATGATTTTCTTTGTAGAAGAAACATTATTGTTGATGAGGATACTGTGTTTCATGGACCTCAAGTAGAAATTGAATGTGCACATGAAAACAACACAAGCATTATTAACAAAGTAATATGGCAGAAACAAAATAATAATAACATAAATAGATACAAATACATGTGAAAATTGTGCAAGACGGCACCTTATGGCCATAAGACATAAATGCACTTTTTGTCCATATAAATACAAATAATGATCATATATGAGATCTAGTCTTATACATAGGGCTGCACGATTATGGCCGAACTAATAATTACGATTATTTTTGTCAACAATGAAAACACGATTATTAATCAGGATTATTCATTATGAAGACCTTGATGAAAAAGAAAAACCAAGGACTCAGATTTTCCTCGCCCGGACGCGGGTCACCAGAACCCCCATCTGGAGCCAGGCCTGCAGGTGGGGCATGATGGCGAGGCGGCCGGGTACAGCCCGAAGAGGCAACGTGGGTCCCCCTTCCAATGGGCTTACCACTCATGGGAAGGGCCATAGAGGTCGGGTGAGATGTGAGCGCGGCGGCAGTCGAAAACAGGGCACTTGGCAGTCAGATCCTCGGCTACATAAGTTAGCTCTTGGGACGTGGAACGTCACCTCGCCGGGGGGGAAGGAGCCTGAGCTGGTGCGCGAGGTGAAAAAGTTCCGGCTAGATATAATCAGACTCACTTTGACGCACAGTAAGGGCTCTGGAACCAGTTCTTTCGAGAGGGGATGTACTCTCTTCCACACTGGCGTTGCCAGCAGTGAGAGGCGATGGGCCGGGGTGGCAATTCTTATTGACCCCCTCAAACCTGCACGTTGGACTTTAACCCAGGAGACAAGAGGGTAGCTTCCCTCCGCCTTCGGGTGGGGGGGACAGGTCCTGACTGTTTTATGTGCTTACGCACCAAACAGCAGTTCAGAGTACCCACTATTTTTTGATTCTCTCAAGGGAGTATTGGAGAGTGATCCCTTGGGTGATTCCTTTGATCTGCTGGGTGACTTCAACGCTCATGTGGGCAACATCAGTGAGACCTAGAGAGGCATAATTGGGAAGAATAGCTGCCTGGATCTGAACCCAAGTGGTGTCTTGTTATTGGACTTTTGTGCTCGTCACAGATTGTCCATAACAAACACAATGTTCAAACATAAGGGTGTCGATATGTGCACTTGGCACCAGGACACCCTTGACCGCAGTTCCATGATTGACTTTGTAGTTGTGTCATCGGATTTGCGGTCACATGTTTTGGACACTCGGGTGAAGAGAGGGGCGGAGCTTTCTACCGATCACCACATGGTGGTGAGTTGGCTCCAATGGTGATGGAGGATGCCGGACAGACCTGGCAGGCCCAAACACATTGTGAAGGTCTGGTGGAAAGAGTTTCATTTTCCACCACCGGAAGAACTTTGAACATGTCACGAGGGAGGCGCTGGATATTGAGTCCGAGTGGACCATGTTCCCTACCTCTATTGTCGAGGCGGTCGATTGGAGCTGTGGCCGCAAGGTGGTTGGTGCCTGTCGTGGCGGTAATCAAGCTGAAAAAAAGAGTCCTATCGGGTCATTTTGGCTCATGAGACTCCGGAGGCAGCAGACAGGTACCGACAGGCCAAGCGTTGTGCGGCTTCGGCGGTCGCGGAGGCAAAAACTCGGACATGGGAGGTGTTGGGGAAGCCATGGAAAATGACTTCCGAAAGGCTTCGAAGCGATTCTGGACAATCATCCGCAGCCTCAGGGAGGGGAAGCAGTGCACTGTCAACACTGTGTATGGTGAGGATGGTGTGCTGCTGACCTCGACTGCAGCTGTCTTGGTTGACAAGACTCTGCAGCATTGCATGGACATCGGGGGCAGTACCTCCGGATCTGATAATCAGCACAAATTATGTGTACACATGAAGGCAGACACGCTAAATGGATTGCTATCTCTATTTTCCTACAAACGTTTGTAATTTGAGATGCAATTGCACAAGTATACTATATTAGTGTGTGCTATCATGGTTGCACATGTTTTAGCACACGCAAACCTTTATTTAAAAAAAAATATGAGACAGTGATAGATGATCACCAGGGTTTGTGGTACAGTATACTCTGCAGTTGGAGTTGACTTAATCTGCTGGGGAAATCTTTAATACAGAGCCAAAAGGTTAAGGCTGTTGTTGTTGTGAGACTATTTCTGGCACGCGGCACCAAGTGGGTTCCTTCACCGTGGTCACTCCATCTGTTTGACCGGAGTCAGTGTTTTGGCACACTGCACGGTATGAATTCAACTATGATGATAACACAATGTGTTTATGTGTATAAGCGTGTGTTGTGTGTCATGCAGTGTGATACAGTAGTCTGGTTGCAGATAACCTAACAGTCACCTAATCTTCTTTCCCAGGGAACAACTCCACAGAGGCTTATATTGATGTACTTTGTCTGCTCTCTATTCTCACTACTTTTATCGAGTCTAAGAGTCTCCACAGTGCTCAAACGGCCCGCTCTTTCTCTCTCTCTCTCACACACACACACACACACACACACACACACACACACATACACACACACACACACACACCCACACAAATAACCTAATCTCCAAAGCTCTTATCTCCTCCCTCTCTCAAAAAATCAGTTAACTCATCTCTCCCCTTCGAACCTTTCATTTACTTTGCCTTCTTGACCTCCATCAGCTATTCTTCTATTTCAGTCAGCCTCTCTAAGCTGCTGGATCAATATATGGAGCAGCATATTAAATTAGCTTCTTGATTCAATAGTATGTTTTGATTCTTTCAGTCTAAGTACAACATACATCTACAGTGCATCCTGGAAGTATTTACAGCGCTTCACATTGTCCACATTTTGTTATATTACAGCCTTAATCCAAAATAGAATACATACATTTTTGTCCTGCTGATAGATGAACTGTTGCCCCAGTCTGAGTTCAAGAGTAATCTGGAGCTAGGTTTTCATCCAGGATGTCTCCATACGATGTCTCCATGTGGAGGAGTTCAAGTACCTCGGAGTCTTGTTCACGAGTGAGGGAAGAGTGGGTCGTGAGATCGACAGGCGGATCGGTGCGGCGTCTTCAGTAATGCGAACGCTTTATCGATCCGTTGTGGTGAAGAAGGAGCTGAGTCGGAAGGCAAAGCTCTCAATTTACCGGTCGATCTACGTTCCCATCCTCACCTATGGTCATGAGCTTTGGGTTATGACCGAAAGGACAAGATCATGGGTACAAGCGGCTCGGGGCTCTCCCTTAGAGATAGGGTGAGAATGTCTGCCATCCGGGAGGAGCTCAGAGTAAAGCAGCTGCTCCTCCACATCGAGAGGAGCCAGATGAGGTGATTCGGGAATCTGGTCAGGATGCAACCCGAATGCCTCCCTAGGGAGGTGTTTAGGGCATGTCCGACCGGTAGGAGGCCACGGGGAAGACCCCGGACACGTTGGCAAGACTATGTCTCCCGGCTGGCCTGGGTAACGCCTCGGGATCCCCTGACAGGAGCTGGACGAAGTGGCTGGGGAGAGGGAAGTCTAGGACATGACCACGGATAAGCGGAAGAAGATGGATGGATGGATGGAAGCTTGGCACACCTATCTTAGGCAGTTTCGCCCATTACGCTTTGCAGCACCTCTTAAGCTCCAACAGGTTGGATAGGAAGCGTTGCTGCAAAGCCATTTTCAGATCTCTCCATAGAAGTTCAATGGGATTCAAGTCCGGGCTCTGGCGGGGCCACTCAAGGACATTAACAGAGTTGTCCTTAAGTCATGCCTTTGATATCTTGGCTGTGTGAAAGATGAACCGTTGCCCCGGTCTGAGTTCAAGAGTAATCTGGAGCTAGGTTTTCATCCAGGATGTCTCCGTACATTGCTGCATTCATCTTTT
This sequence comes from Entelurus aequoreus, assembly GCF_033978785.1. Classification (NCBI taxonomy): domain Eukaryota; kingdom Metazoa; phylum Chordata; class Actinopteri; order Syngnathiformes; family Syngnathidae; genus Entelurus; species Entelurus aequoreus. The sequence continues at coordinate 37,855,489 of NC_084749.1, read as the reverse complement.
CTTCAATCCTGACTCGTCTCCCAGTTCCTGCCGCTAAATATTTCACCACAGCACAATGCTGCTACCACCATGCTTCACTGTTGGGATGGTATCAGGGTTGTACGGTATACAGTACTGGTATAGTATCGTGTTACTAATGAATCAAAAACGATACTATACTCTGTTTGAAAAGTACCAGTTCCCAGGCATGACGGTGTCGTCACGCCATGTCATTGCTGGCTTTGTGAGCAGACAAGCATGTTCGGCAGCGCACAGTCACAGAGTACTTACAAGCAGACACAGTGTGTAGACAGAAAAGGGAGAACGGACGCATTTTGGCCTAAAAACTAACGATAAAGGTGAAGTTATAACACTGAAACGCCCCCAGGAAGAGTTACTTTAAGACATGGCTAGCTAGCTAGCGGCAAACGTCCATCCGTAGTCAGGAGTGTTTTAGCTACTTCTAAATCACTAATCCTCTCCTCCCTGGCGACGAATAAAGTATGTTTCTTACAAGTATCATCCCTGCAGGACGAGGAATAGCTAAACATGTTTCACTACGCACTGTAGGAGGATACAATATCTCACCGCTAACAGCAAGCTAGCTCCCTGAATGTAATCACATTGCATGGGTGGATCTACACCTGACATCCACTGTAATGATACCACGTACAACAGTGCATCTCGTCGATACTACTAGGATTACATTGATATGTTTTTATCGTCACAAAATATTTTTTCCTTTTTTTAAATTCGATACCTAAATTTGTGGTATCATCCAAAACTAATGTAAAGTATCAAACAACAGAAGAATAAGTGATTATTACATTTTAACAGAAGTGTAGATAGAACATGCTGAAATGGAAAGTAACCAGTTATTAACAGTAAATGGACAAGTGGATTAATAATATTTTTTTACAGTTTGTCCCTCATAATTTTGACAAAATAGAATGCATACGTCAGCAGACCAATTAGGAGCCTTTGTTTGTTTACTTTCTACTAAAAGACAAGTTTTCTTGTATGTTCACTATTTTATTTAAAGCCAACATAGTTCTTAGATTCCAATAAGAAACATATGTTTATTGTACCCTAAGATTTTTTGCTAAAATAAAGCCAATAATCCCATTTTTTGTGGGCCCCCTTGTTTAGAGAAGTACCGAAAAGTATCGAAATACATTTTGGTACCAGTACTAAAATATTGGTATCGGGACAACCCTAGATGGTATTGGCCTAGTGATGAGCAGTGCCTGGCTTTCTTCAAACATGATGCCTGGCAGTCACGCTGAAGAGTTCAATCTTCGTCTCATTAGACAAAATACTGTTTTTCATGATGTTAGAGTCTTTCAGGTGCATTTTGGCAAACTTGTTATTAAGAAATGGCTTCCTTTTGGCCACTCTACCATTCAGGCCTGATTGGTGGATTTCTGCAGAGATAAAGATAGATATGGAATTAGGAGACTGGTTAAAAAGTTATTTAATCGGGAGGGTACAGTTTGTAAAAATGGTTTATCAGATAATCTTGGCATTGCTTGTGGTGTTCCCCAGGGCTCCGTGTCGAGGCCAAAACTGTTTAATGTGTATACTAATGACATTTGTTTCAGGCAAAACTGGATTGTCGTGTTTGCATACTGTACATTCCCTTTTGCATTATATTCATTAATAATATTATATGATGTCCAACTTGTACTTTTTCTGTGTCATTGCCTGAAATAAATGAACATTCAAGTGAATGAATGAAATGAACAGTTGTCCTTCTGTAAGGTTCGCCCTTCTTCCACAGTGGAAAGCTATAGCACTGACAGAGTGACCATTGGTCACCTCCAGCTCGAGGAAGAGCCTTGATGGTTCCAAACTTCTTCCATTTTCGTATGATGGAGGCCAATGTGCTCATTGGGACCTTCAGCATATTTTTTTTCCGTACCCTTCCCCAGATTTGTGCCTCGAGACAATCCTGTCTTGGAGATCTACAGACAATTCCTTTAAAGGCCTACTGAAATTATTTTTTTTTATTTAAACAGGGATAGCAGATCCATTCTATGTGTCATACTTGATCATTTTGCATCTGCTATCCAAGTCAAAGTCCTCCTGGTTGTGTTGCTGCAGCCAGCCGCTAATACACCGGACCACCTACAGCTTTCTTCTTTGCAGTCTTCATTGTTCATTAAACAAATTGCAAAAGATTCACCAACACAGAAGTCTAGAATATTGTGGAATTTTGCGATGAAAACAGAGCTTTTTGTATTGGATACAATGGTGTCCGAATACTTCCGTTTGAACGATTGACGTCGCGCGCATACGTCATCATACATAGACATTTTCAACCGGAAGTTTCCAATTCAAGCAACTGAATTTACCACAGGTGAACTCCAATTTAACTGTAGGAACACCTCAAGGATGACTAGTTGAAACAGGATTCCTCTTAGCTCACTTTTGAGCTTCATGGCAGGTGTGAATACTGTTTATTTCTTAGTTTTGTATTTTTTTTAAATTTGTGAACATTTTGAAATACACTTTTTCCCATCATCATCATGGGGTGTTATGTGTAGAATTTTGAGGACAAAAAGTAATTTATTCCATTTTGGAATAAGGCTGTAACTGTGGAAAAAGTGAATACTTCCCAGCTGCACTGTATCTTGCTTTTAACAGTAAGTGATATGGTCACAATTTTTGTCTCACAACTAGTTTGTTATTCTCCTTCAGTATATTTGAAAAAATAAAGTAATTGCTTCTTTGATTAGATGTAGCATTAGACATCACACTAATTTGCTTCATCATTAACAACAAAAATGCAACATTTTGACCAAAAAAACCACCATCACATGTTATGTAGACCACAAGATAGTGTTTTAAATTTAGAAAAAAATCATAATACGACCCCTTTAATGCGCCTTATAATCCGGTGTGCCCTATGGTCCGATAATTACATTATATGTAAACAAAAAGTATAAATAAAACTAGAATAAAAATGACAGACATTGCATTTGTGTGTGCAAAAAAAACGGCTTGCCACAGGAATCAGTTGTCATCATTCACCTACAAAAAACGTTCAGAAGGGTCGGTTCGTCTAGTATAATTGCATCCATGAGGTAATTCATTCCATCAAAGTATAAAGAAGGAAACACCTGCAGATCACGGCGATTGTGGTGATCATCAACTACTGAAGTGACCGGTTGGGTGGCCCCCATCAGTCCAAGGGACCCTAAACCAGTGTTTTTCAACCTTTTTTGAGCCAAGGCACATTTTTTCGTTAAAAAAAATACGGAGGCACACCACCAGTAGAAAAGGTTAAAAAATGAAACTCCATCAGGTTTTCGTGCCTTATTTTGGGTTTTTTGTTGTTTCCTGTGTGTTGCGCTGTTAATTTGGTGACCCTTTCTGTTTTGTTGGTGTTCTCCTGTAGCAGCTTCATGCTTTCCTTTAAGTTCTATTGCCCGCACCTGCTTTGTTTTCCCAATCAAGACTATTTAAGTCGTGTGTACGCTATCCTTCTTCGTGGGCACATTGTTGATTGTCATGTCATGTACGGATGTACTTTGTGGACGCTGTCTCCGCTCCACATGCTGTAAGTTTTTGCGTTCGTCCAGCATTCTGTTTTTGTTGACTTTGTAGCCAGTTCAGTTTTACTTTTGTTTTGCATAGCCATCCCTATGCTTCAGTGCCTTTTCCTAGCGGGACTTGCCTTTTGTTAATTTTTGGTTTAAGCGTTACATACCTTTTACATACCAAAAAAGGTTGAAAAACACTGCACTAGACAACGGCACATTATTATACAAACCCCTTTTCCATATGAGTTGGGAAATTGTGTTAGATGTAAATATAAACGGAATACAATGATTTGCAAATCATTTTCAACCCATATTCAATTGAATGCACTACAAAGACAACATATTTGATGTTCAAACTGATAAACTTTTTTTTTTTTGCAAATAATCATTAACTTTAGAATTTGATGCCAGCAACACATGACAAAGAAGTTGGGAAAGGTGGCAATAAATACTGATAAAGTTGAGGAATGCTCATCAAACACTTATTTGGAACATCCCACAGGTGAACAGGCAAATTGGGAACAGGTGGGTGCCATGATTGGGTATAAAAGTAGATTCCATGAAATGCTCAGTCATTCACAAACAAGGACGGGGCGAGGGTCACCACTTTGTCAACAAATGCGTGAGCAAATTGTTGAACAGTTTAAGAAAAACCTTTCTCAACCAGATATTGCAAGGAATTTAGGGATTTCACCATCTACGGTCCGTAATATCATCAAAGGGTTCAGAGAATCTGGAGAAATCACTGCACGTAAGCAGCTAAGCCCGTGACCTTCGATCCCTCAGGCTGTACTGCATCAACAAGCGACATCAGTGTGTAAAGGATATCACCACATGGGCTCAGGAACACTTCAGAAAACCACTGTCAGTAACTACAGTTGGTCGCTACATCTGTAAGTGCACGTTAAAACTCTCCTATGCAAGGCGAAAACCGTTTATCAACAACACCCAGGAACGCCGTCGGCGTCGCTGGGCCTGAGCTCATCTAAGATGGACTGATACAAAGTGGAAAATAGTTCTGTGGTCTGACAAGTCCACATTTCAAATTTTTTTTGGAAACTGTGGACGTCGTGTCCTCCGGACCAAAGAGGAAAAGAACCATCCGGATTGTTATAGGCGCAAAGTTGAAAAGCCAGCATCTGTGATGGTATGGGGGTGTATTAGTGCCCAAGACATGGGTAACTTACACATCTGTGAAGGCGCCATTAATGCTGAAAGGTACATACAGGTCTTGGAGCAACATATGTTGCCATCCAAGCAACGTTACCATGGACGCCCCTGCTTATTTCAGCAAGACAATGCCAAGCCACGTGTTGTATCAACGTGGCTTCATAGTAAAAGAGTGCGGGTACTAGACTGGCCTGCCTGTAGTCCAGACCTGTCTCCCATTGAAAATGTGTGTCGCATTATGAAGCGTAAAATACCACAACGGAGACCCCCGGACTGTTGAACAACTTAAGCTGTACATCAAGGAAAGGTTATGTAACACAGTGGTGAACATGCCCTTTCCCAACTACTTTGGCAAGTGTTGCAGCCATGACATTCTAAGTTAATTATTGTTTGCAAAAACAAAATACAGTTTATGAGTTTGAACATCAAATATCTTGTCTTTGTAGTGCATTCAATTGAATATGGGTTGGAAAGAATTTGCAAATCATTGTATTCTGTTTAAATTTACATCCAACACAATTTCCCAACTCATATGGAAACGGGGTTTGTAATTATTGATTTGCAAAAAAATATTTTTTGGACCAATTAGGGGAAGTTGCATCATTTTCCATGGCACACCAGACAATATCTCACGGCACACTAGTGTGCCGCGGCACAGTGGTTGAAAAACACTGCCCTAAACAATTCCATTGAGTGTTTATGTCATGGGCAGGCCCCTTATATAGGTCTGAAAAGTCAATCATACATTTTGTTTTATATACACTACCGTTCAAAAGTTTGGGGTCACATTGAAATGTCCTTATTTTTGAAGGAAAAGCACTGTACTTTTCAATGAAGATAACTTTAAACTAGTCTTAACTTTAAAGAAATACACTCTATACACAGCTAATGTGGTAAATGAATATTCTAGCTGCAAATGTCTGGTTTTTGGTGCAATATCTACATAGGTGTATAGAGGCCCATTTCCAGCAACTATCACTCCAGTGTTCTAATGGTACAATGTGTTTGCTCATTGGCTCAGAAGGCTAATTATGATAATAAATGATAAATGGGTTATACTTGTATAGCGCTTGTCTACCTTCAAGGTACTCAAAGCGCTTTGACAGTATTTCCACATTCACCCATTCACACACACATTCACACACTGATGGTGGGAGCTGCCATGCAAGGCGCTAACCAGCAGCCATCAGGAGCAAGGGTGAAGTGTCTTGCCCAAGGACACAACGGACGTGACTAGGATGGTAGAAGGTGGGGATTGAACCCCAGTATAATTGATGATTAGAAAACCCTTGTGCAATCATGTTCACACATCTGAAAACAGTTTAGCTCGTTACAGAAGCTACAAAACGGACCTTCCTTTGAGCAGATTGAGTTTCTGGAGCATCACATTTGTGGGGTCAATTAAACACTCAAAATGGCCAGAAAAAGAGAACTTACATCTGAAACTCGACAGTCTATTCTTGTTCTTAGAAATGAAGGCTATTCCACAAAATTGTTTGGGTGACCCCAAACTTTTGAACGGTGGTGTATGTTCTATATAAATCCATTCTACCATCAATGGAGGAGTTAATGGAAAAATAAAAGCCATCCACTTACTGTAGCAAGTTCATCAAACTTCCCGAAAAGCTCATTGAGGAGTTTGACCAATTCCTGAGCAGTACACTGAGATGCCAAGCTGGTGAAACCCACAATGTCCGCAAATAAGATGCTGTCAAGACAGAGAACACAAAAAAACGTTACAAGTCATCAAAGAATGTCATATTTTTACATTTCCACTGTATATTGATCCTCATAGAGAAAGCAGAATGGATGTCACAGAAGAGAATGTTTCCTATTGTTGACTAAACGTACTAACAGATCACTCTGCTGTAAAGACAAAAGGGGCAATCAGTGAGTATCAAATCTGATAAGTGAAAGTGTCATTTGATGGTAGCCCACCACCACTAAATGAATTACAGGTTGTAACTGAATGCTGCTGGTGAAACGGTGAGTGCAGCTGAGGAAAGTGATGAAAGCTACTTGAGGCCTAATTTCATTACCTGAGGGACGGGCCAGATGGCAACAAAACAAGATGTTATGGATATCACTGACTAGGTTAGACTGTAGACAGCTCTCACAGGGGGGGCCTAAAAGTAGAAAACGAGATGTGCCTCCTTCCATCATCCAAGTCATTTATGTCACTTAATGCCTGGTCGATATATCGATTTTATCGATAAACTCGAGTTTTTTGTGCAGCACATTGAGAGTTTTTTTTTTTACTTGATTAAAACGAAAGAGAATAATTCACTTTCATAACAATTTTAAAGGCCTACTGAAACCCACTACTACCGACCACGCAGTCTGTTAGTTTATATATCAATGATGAAATCTTAACATTGCAACACATGCCAATACGGCCGGGTTAACTTATAAAGTGCAATTTTAAATTTCCCGCTAAACTTCCGGTTGAAAATGTCTATGTACGATGACGTATGCGTGTGACGTCAATAGTTAAACGGAAGTATTCGGACACCATTGAATACAATACAAAAAAGCTCTGTTTTCATCTCAAAATTCCACAGTATTCTGGACATCTGTGTTGGTGAATCTTTTGCAATTTGTTTAATGAACAATGAAGACTGCAAAGAAGAAAGTTGTAGGTGGGATCGGTGTATTAGCAGCTGGCTGTAGCAACACAACCAGGAGGACTTTGACTTGGATAGCAGACGTGCTATCCGACGCTAGCCGCCGACCGCACGGATGATCGGGTGAAGTCCTTCGTCCTTCCGTCGATCGCTGGAACGCAGGTGAGCACGGGTGTTGATGAGCAGATGAGGGCTGGCTGGCGTAGGTGGAGCGCTAATGTTTTTATCATAGCTCTGTGAGGTCCCGTTGCTAAGTTAGCTTCAATGGCGTCGTTAGCAACAGCATTGTTAAGCTTCGCCAAGCTGGAAAGCATTAACCGTGTAGTTACAGGTCCATGGTTTAATAGTATTGTTGATTTTCTGTCTATCCTTCCAGTCAGGGGTTTATTTATTTTGTTTCTATCTGCATTTAAGCACAATGCTATCACGTTAGCTCCGTAGCTAAAGTGCTTCGGCGATGTATTGTCGTGGAGATAAAAGTCACTGTGAATGTCCATTTCGCGTTCTCGACTCTCATTTTCAAGAGGATATAGTATCCGAGGTGGTTTAAAATACAAATCTGTGATCCACAATAGAAAAAGGAGAGAGTGTGGAATACAATGAGCCAACTTGTACCTAAGTTACGGTCAGAGCGAAAAGAGATGCATCCTGCACTGCACTCTAGGCCTTCACTCTCATGTTCCTCATCCACGAATCTTTCATCCTGGCTCAAATGAATGGGGTAATCGTCTCTTTCTCGGTCCGAATCGCTCTCGCTGCTGGTGTAAACAATGGGGAAATGTGAGGAGCCTTTCAACTTGTGACGTCACGCTACTTCCGGTATAGGCAAGGCTTTTTTTATCAGCGACCAAAAGTTGCGAACTTTATCGTCGATGTTCTCTACTAAATCCTTTCAGCAAAAATATGGCAATATCGCGAAATGTTTAAGTATGACACATAAATTGGATCTGCTATCCCCGTTTAAGTAAAAACATTTCATTTCAGTAGGCCTTTATATCATTTGGAGTCATGCCGTTTATCTATATGTACATTAACCTATTCTCTTTCAGGAAAAGCTCTTGTGTACGAAACCCAAAGCCAGTGAAGTTGGGCACGTTGTGTAATTCGTAAATAAACACAGAATACAATGATTTGCAAATCAACTTACTGTATATTCAATTGAATAGACTGCAAAGACAATATATTTAATGTTCGAACTGAGAAACTTGTTTTTTTTTTGCAAATAATCCTTAACTTAGAATTTAATGGCAGCAACACATTGTAAAAAAGTTGGCACAGGGCACTTTTACCACTGTGTTACATGGCCTTTCATTTTAACAACACTCAGTAAACGTTTGGGAACTGAGGAGACATATTTTTGAAGCTTTTAAGGTGTAATTATTTCCCATTCTTGCTTGATGTACAGCTTAAGTTGTTCAACAGTCTCCGTTGTGGTATTTTAGGCTTCATATTGCACCACACATTTTCAATGGGATACAGGTCTGGACTACAGGCAGGCCAGTCTAGTACCCGCACTCTTTTACTATGAAGCCACGCTGTTGTAACACAGGCAGAATGTGGCTTGGCATTGTCTTGCTGAAATAAGCAGGGGCGTCCATGAAAAAAACGTTGCTTGGAAGGCAACATATGTTGCTCCAAAACCTGTATGCACCTTTCAGCATTAATGGTGTAAAGTCATTTACGTCACTTTATGCCTGGTTGACGAATTGATTTCATCGATAAATTCAAGTTTTTTGTCGCAGACGATTTAAAAGAAATAAAAAATCTATGGTGTTCTCCTCTTCCTCTGACATCATTTTTGCCCCGTTGAGCTTCTGTAGCCCTTGCCCTTAGCAGAAATGTACAAGCCTATCAAAACATGGCTAATGCTAAGAGTAAGACGTTTGTTCCAAAGAAAAGAAAAGTGTTTTTAGACTTGCTGCAACAGACGTGGAATAAGTGACTGCACAGTGCAAAGTTTGTTTAAAAAAGGCTGTAGCACAACAAACTTATTCCGCATCTGAAACAGCATCAAGATGAGAAGGGGGAATGCAACTCTTTACGAGGCGAACAAGACTGCAACGACAACAAACCCCATCTAAGAAGCAGCTTACTGAGGTGGAACCATTTACACAAGGTACCGTGTATGATGAGAAAGGAGAACAATGCACAGAGCGAGCACTAAAGCAGTCGCTCTGCACATCCAAACCGGACAGCTTGTACGCGCGTGTGCTGCTGCAAAACTCTTGTCAAATTATAAAACATTTAATCATTAATATAGTGATATATTACAAAACCCAAAACCAGAGAAGTTGGCATGTTGTGTAATTCGTAAATAAAAACAGAATACAATGATTTGCAAATCCTTTTCAACTTATATTCAATCGAATAGACTGCAAAGACAAGATACTTAATGTTCGAACTGGTAAACCTTGTAATTTTTTGCAAATATTAGCTCATTTGGAATTTGATGCCTGCAACATGTTTCAGAAAAGCTGGCACAAGTGGCAAAAAAGACTGAGAGAGTTGAGGAATGCTCATCAAACACTTATTTGGAACATCCCACAGGTGAGCAGGCTAATTGGGAACAGGTGGGTGCCACGATTGGGTATAAAAGCAGCTTCCATGAAATGATCAGTCATTCACAAACAAGGATGGGGCGAGGGTCACCACTTTGTGAACAAACGCGTGAACAAATTGTCGAATAGTTTAAGAACAGCATTTCTCAACCAGCTATTGCAAGGAATTTAGGGATTTCACCATTTAAGGTCTGTAATATCATCAAAAGCTTCAGAGAATCCGGAGAAATCACTGCACGTAACATTGAATGCCCGTGACCTTGGATCCCTCAGGCGGTACTGCATCAAAAACCGACATCAGTGTGTAAAGGATATCACCAAATGGGCTCAGGAACACTTCAGAAAAACACCGTCAGTAACTACAGATCGTCGCTACATCTGTAAGTGCAAGTTAAAACTCTACTATGCAAAGCAAAAGCCATTTATCAACAACACCCAGAAACGCCGCCAGCTTTGCTGGGACCGAGCTCATCTAAGATGGACTGATGCATAGTGGAAAAGTGTCCTGTGGTCTGACGAGTAGACATTTCAAATTGTTTTTGGAAACTGTGGACGTCAAAAGAACCATCCGGATTGTTGTAGGCGCAAAGTTCAAAAGCCAGCAGCTGTGATGGTATGGGGGTGTATTAGTGCCCAAGACATGGGTAACTTACACATCTGTGAAAGCGCCATTAATGCTGAAAGGTACATACAGGTTTTGGAGCAACATATGTTGCCGTCCAAGCAACGTTATCATGGACGCCCCTGCTTATTTCAGCAAGACAATGCCAAGCCACATGTTACAACAGCATGGCTTCATAGTACAAGAGTGCGGGTACTAGACTGGCCTGGTAAACGTGCCAACTTCACCGGTTTTGGGTTTTGTACATGGAGGAGGATTTTGGTACCTATTACCAAAGTATTTTCTCTGTAAATGTAAACAAATGAAAATGTATATTTTTACTGGAAAGCAGTATATGAAGCAACTTGTTCAGTGAGTTTCAGTGGGAGACGACTGATACCTGTACTAGTGTAAGGGATATGCACACATACCCACAACCCCACCTAACCCCTTTTCCACCGCTTCACCCCTTGAGGAGCGACGGATGGAGCAGCGCCGGAAGGGCTGCAGCTTCGACAACGGATGCTCCCCTACTCCTCACCTTCTGTTGCAAGTCTCGTTGTTTCTGTGTCATAACATTTGTATACTGTATGTGCTTATCGTGGCTATTGATTTTTTTTCCAGGCAACATATCTGACCAGGTTTTAGCCTATGACATTATTTGATATTTGGTGCATGTGCACATAATAGGCTCCTACAATAATGGTTGTTTGTTGCTCAGGCAGAAGAGCTCTGCTGTGTGATTTGCATTCGAATGCCACTGTGCTGCAGGTCATGCTGTTTGTGTGATGGATGAGGATGAGAAGGGGAAGGCCAGAAGATCACGTGAAGGTGGAGGAGAGGGTGAGCAGAGCAATTGCAGAGCTAAATACAAACCCCGTTTCCATATGAGTTTAGAAATTGTGTTAGATGTAAATATAAACGGAATACAATGATTTGCAAATCCTTTTCATCCCATATTCAATTGAATGCACTACAAAGACAAGATATTTGATGTTCAAACTCATAAACTTAATTTGCTGCAACACATGCCAAAGTAGTTGGGAAAGGGCATGTTTACCACTGTGTTACATGGCCTTTCCTTTTAACAACACTCAGTAAACGTTTGGAAACTGAGGAGACACATTTTTTAAGCTTCTCAGGTGGAATTATTTCCCTTTCTTGCTTGATGTACAGCTTAAGTTGTTCAACAGTCCGGGGGTCTCCGTTGTGGTATTTTAGGCTTCATAATGCGCCACACATTTTTAATGGGAGACAGGTCTGGCCAGTCTAGTACCCGCACTCTTTTATAATGAAGCCACGTTGATGTAACACGTGGCTTGGCATTGTCTTGCTGAAATAAGCAGGGGCGTCCATGGTAACATTGCTTGGATGGCAACATATGTTGCTCCAAAACCTGTATGTACCTTTCAGCATTAATGGCGCCTTCACAGATGTGTAAGTTACCCATGTCTTGGCCACTAATACACTCCCATACCATCACAGATGCTGGCTTTTCAACTTTGCGCCTATAACAATCCGGATGGTTCTTTTCCTTTTTGGTCCGGAGGACACGACGTCCACAGTTTCCAAAAAAAATTTGAAATGTGGACTCGTCAGACCACAGAACAATTTTCCACTTTGTATCAGTCCATCTTAGATGAGCTCAGGCCCAGCGAAGCCGACGGCGTTTCTGGGTGTTGTTGATAAACGGTTTTCGCCTTGCATAGGAGAGTTTTAACTTGCACTTACAGATGTAGCGACCAACTGTAGTTACTGACAGTGGGTTTCTGAAGTGTTCCTGAGCCCATGGGGTGATATCCTTTACACACTGATGTCGCTTGTTGATGCAGTACAGCCTGAGGGATCGAAGGTCACGGGCTTAGCTGCTTACGTGCAGTGATTTCTCCAGATTCTCTGAACCCTTTGATGATATTACGGACCGTAGATGGTGAAATCCCTAAATTCCTTGCAATAGCTGGTTGAGAAAGGTTTTTCTTAAACTGTTCAACAATTTGCTCACGCATTTGTTGACAAAGTGGTGACCCTCGCCCCATCCTTCATGGAATCTACTTTTATACCCAATCATGGCACCCACCTGTTCCCAATTTGCCTGTTCACCTGTGGGATGTTCCAAATAAGTGTTTGATGAGCATTCCTCAACTTTATCAGTATTTATTGCCACCTTTCCCAACTTCTTTGTCACGTGTTGCTGGCATCAAATTCTAAAGTTAATGATTATTTGCAAAAAAAAAAAAGTTTATCAGTTTGAACATCAAATACGTTGTCTTTGTAGCATATTCAACTGAATATGGGTTGAAAATGATTTGCAAATCATTGTATTCCGTTTATATTTACATCTAACACAATTTCCCAACTCATGGAAACGGGCTTTGTAGTTGTGCAGGCAAACAAACCAATTGGAGTTAGGGCTGGGCGATATGGCCTTTTATTAATATCTTGCTATTTTTGGGCCATGTCACGATACACGATATATATCGCAATATTTTGCCTTAGCCTTGAATGAACACTTGATGCATATAATCACAGCAGTATGATGATTCTATGTGTCTACTGTGGAGCATCACAATACCTCCGAACAGGTGAGACTGGGCAGAGGGCCAGCCATCACAGTGAAAACATGCATCAGGGGGTCAAACTACGCCACTCTTTAGGTGTGGTCATTGAAGGCAAATACATCCCTAATTTTATCCTCAATCAGGCTGATGTGTGGCCACCTGCCCCAAGGCAGCTGTGTCAGGTTGGCAATCACTGTTTGAGTTAAATAGCACCTCAGTGTTTGACTCATTGTGTGGCTGGCTCCCTGCTGGGAAAGGTCTGCTTCCATCGGGCGGTAAGTGTGTTGCTCCACTGAAATATAGTTTGCTAAATGTGTAAGATGTTTGATTTGTTTTAATGCAGTTATTTATTGAACTTGGCACTGATCAGTTTTCTCTGCTATATGTTCCAGGCAATTTAGGAGACATGATCAAGACTTGGAAAAAGTGACAATTTGTTTGTTTCAATGGAAGCCCCAATCGGGAAGAACTTTAAGTTAACCTTTATTCAGAAAAACTGACTGAATAAAACAACGCTGCGGCGTTTGAACTTTAAACAAAACTGTCTCTGGGAGGTTGGTTTGTGACCGCACATCACAAATTGGTGGAGAATGCAGGTATAGAAGACCCTCCCCAACCACAGTATGGAGCAAGCAGTAATGGCGCTTTTGCAAAGCCAGGCAGAGTTGCAGAATGCGATGAAGGAACTGCTCAAGATGGTCGACAAAGACGAAGCAGTGGTTCGAGCCCCGGGGGGAGTCCTCACCAAACAAGGCCCCGAGGACGACGTTGAAGCCTATTTGGAGCTCTTTGAGCGCACTGCTACAAGGGAGCGATGGCCACCCGGTGAGTGGGCAGGAATAATTGCCCCGTTCCTCATTGGGGAGGCCCAGCACGCCTGCCGTGACCTGCCAGCAGAGGACGCACGAGACTACCCCAAGCTCAAGGCCGCCATATTAGCAAGCCATGGGTACAGCCTACCAGCTAGGGCTCAGCGATACCACGCCTGGGCCTACTGTGCCAGCCAGCCGCCCAGGGCCCAGCTCGCAGAGCTGCTACGTCTTACCAAGGGCTGGCTGATGAGTGGCGGGGAGACACCCTGGATCCAAAGATTGGTGATTGATCGGTGTATTCGAGCTTTGCCGCCCGATGCCAGAAAGTATGCTGCGCAGGTGAGCCCCACCTCCCTGGATTCTCTGGTAGCTCTGTTGGAGAACTACCAAGTTAGCAATGAGATGCTCCGAACCACCAGAGCTGAGCCAAGCCGCCCCACCCCTGCTGAAAGGATGGGTCGTGAGCGCCGGCGATCTCCGCCCCGTACTCCTCCACGTAATGCCCCAAGGGATAGTAACCCACCGGAAAGGTTGGCCCGGCCCCCCAGAAGGTGCTATGTCTGCGGGCGAGAAGGCCACATCTCCTGGGCCTGTCCGGAGCGGGACCGAGACGTCTCAATGCCCTCTGCCGCCAGCTCGGGTGCCCACCGACCTTGCTTGCACACCGGGGACACCGGCCGACCCCATGCCTCCCTGCCGGTGCGGGTGGGAGGTACCGACGCCCATGCCCTGATTGATTCTGGCAGCGTCGTCACCTTGGTGAGGGCTGTCGGCTCAGACATCGTCCCGGTCACCTGCGTCCATGGTGATGTCCGCCATTATCCGGTCAGCCATATCCGGGTCCAGACCCCCCGTGGAGACGCCGTTGTGGCTGCTGGGGTGGTCCCCAACCTACCTGTCCCTCTGCTGATAGGCACGGATTGTGTCCTCTTCCAGCGGTATTTGAACCCAGGCCGCCGCCGCCCACATCTTCCCCGACAAACAAGACACCGGGACCGGCGCCCCGCAGCCTCGACCCCGCGGACCGCATTCCCCACCTTCCGAGCACCTAGAGGAACCTCACCAGGAAGTGGAGCATCTGAGAGAGACGTCAGTGGGGGAGAGACCCCTCCAGCCAATGAAGACCCCTTCTCTGAGTTCCCGCTCATGCCGGTCGAGGGGAATCCACCTCAAGGCGAGTACGCCACAGCCCAATGGGCTGACCCGAACCTGGAAATGGCCCGCCAAAGCATCGCCACCATAGACGGTCAACTGGTCGCTGGGGTGAGTGGGGTGTCTTATCCTCATTTTTTGGTAAAAGCGGGTCTGTTGTACCGAAGTGAAAAAACTAAGGGGGGGAAGTTGTCGAACAACTATTAGTTCCGAAAAGTTTTGTCACCCGGGTGTTGTACCTCGCTCACTCCCACCAATTAGGGGCTCATCTGGGAGCCCAGAAGACTTACGACCGAGTGGTCGCACGTTTTTATTGGCCTGGGGTGAAACGAGCCGTCGAGGACTTTTGTCGCACATGTCCGGAATGTCAAAAAGCGGCACCGCAGCCCTTTCTCCGGAATCCCCTCATACCCCTTCCTATTATTGAGACGCCATTTTCACGGATAGCTATGGACATTGTGGGGCCGTTGCCAAAATCGTCTCGTGGACACCGCTATATACTTGTCATTGTCGATTATGCAACCCGACACCCCGAGGCCATTCCCTTGCGTGTTGCTACAGCCAAGAATGTTGCCCATGAACTACTCATGCTTTTTAGCCGGGTTGGAATAGCAGACGAGGTTTTGACAGACCAGGGTACCTGTTTTATGGCCCGTGTAATGACCGCGTTGTATAAATGGCTTAAGATAAAAACAGATCAGAACCTCCGTCTATCACCCACAAACTAACGGACTAGTGGAACGCTTTAATTCAACCTTGAAGACAATGTTAAGGAAACTGGTTGAAATTGACGGGAAAGACTGGGATCAATTAATTCCTTATGTACTGTTTGCTATTCGTGAAGTGCCACAAGCCTCTACAGGTTTTTCCCCTTTTGAGCTGCTCTACGGGCGGAATCCACGGGGTCTCCTGGACCTCTCCAACAAGCCTGGGAAAGTCAGCCCTCCCCCCACCGGAACGTTATAGACCACGTGGAACACCTACAGGAGAGAGCCAGAAGGGTATGGCCACTGGTCCGGAACCATATGGAGAAGGCTCAAGCTGCCCAGGCACGAACATACAACAAGGGCGCCCGTCTCCGTGAGTTTAAGGTGGGTGACCTTGTCTTAGTATTGGTCCCGACGGCAGAGTGCAAATTCTTGGCTAAATGGCACGGCCCGTACGAGATCACTGAGCGAGTGGGGGCCGTCAACTACCGTGTGCAGCAACCCGGCCGGAGGAAAGGTTTGCAGCTGTATCATGTAAATGTATTGAAAAGATGGCACACTGCTGCACCTTTGCCTAGCCCTGCCCTTCTAACGGACCTCTCTTCCCAGAAACCCGCCGTCAATGTAGGCGTAGACCTTGGCCCAACACAAGTCCAAGATGTCCAAGAGCTCTTGGGCCGCTACCGGGACATTTTTGCAGAGATGCCCGGGCGCACCCATGTCATAGAACATGACATAGAGACCCGGCCTGGGAAGGTGATCAGGCAACGACCATACAGGGTCCCAGAAGCGCGGAGGGAAGCGATAAAAGAAGAGGTAAAAAAGATGCTTGACCAAGGCGTCATTGAAGAGTCCTACAGCCCTTGGTCCAGTCCAATTGTCATCGTCCCTAAACCAGATGGCTCCTTGAGGTTTTGCAACGACTTCCGAAAACTAAACGAAATCTGCACCTTCGATGCATATCCCATGCCTAGAGCCGATGAGCTGATTGACCGCCTTGGACCTGCCCGCTTTTTCAGCACCATGGACTTGAGAAAAGTTTATTGGCAGGTACCCCTGACCCAGAGAGCCAAACCCAAGACGGCCTTCTCAACTCCAGATGGCTTGTTCCAGTACACTGTCCTCCCCTTCGGCATCCACGGGGCCCCTGCGACCTTCCAGCGCATGATGGACCGAATCCTCCGTCCTCACCAATCCTATGCCGCCGCCTACCTTGATGACATCGTGGTCCACAGCGCCACCTGGGCCCACCATCTGGAACACCTGGAGGCTGTCCTCAGGGCCCTTCGTCAGGCTGGTCTAACAGCGAACGCCAAGAAGTGCCGGGTAGGATGGACCGAAACCGACTACCTTGGGTATACGATAGGCCGGGGGTGTGTGCGACCCCAAGCCCAGAAGGTGGAGAAGATACGGAATTGGCCCCGCCTCATCACTAAAAGACAGGTGCAGTTCTTCTTAGGTCTGATCGGCTACTACCAGAAGTTTATCAAAGACTTTGCCACAATAGCGGCCCCCCTCAACGACCTCATGCGCCAACGGTCAACCCACCGAGTATCTTGGACCACCGAAACGGAAGGGGCCTTCGATGGTGGGCGCCGATGAACACCCCGTAACCTTCATTAGCCGAAAACTGCTAAAGCAGGAAAAAAACTACTCGACCGTGGAGAAGGAGTGTCTTGCTGTGAAGTGGGCCATCCACCATCTCAGGTATTACCTATGGGGAAGACGCTTCACTCTGGTGACCGACCACGCCCCCCTCAAATGGATGGCCACCAATAAGGACAGCAACGCTCGGGTGACACGCTGGTTCCTGGAACTGCAAAATGATAAATTCACCGTCAAGCACCGCCCTGGAAAGGATATCCGCCACGCCGACGCGATGTCCCGCCGCTACGAAGATGAGGAACAGGAAGCTCCTCGTACCAACAAGGAGCTTAGGGGGGGGGGGGATATGTGGAGCTTCACAATACCTCCGAACAGGTGAGACTGGGCAGAGGGCCAGCCATCACAGTGAAAACATGCATCAGGGGGTCAAACTACGCCACTCTTTAGGTGTGGTCATTGAAGGCAAATACATCCCTAATTTTATCCTCAATCAGGCTGATGTGTGGCCACCTGCCCCAAGGCAGCTGTGTCAGGTTGGCAATCACTGTTTGAGTTAAATAGCACCTCGGTGTTTGACTCATGGTGTGGCTGGCTCCCTGCTGGGAAAGGTCTGCTTCCATCGGGCGGTAAGTGTGTTGCTCCACTGAAATATAGTTTGCTAAATGTGTAAGATGTTTGATTTGTTTTAATGCAGTTATTTATTGAACTTGGCACTGATCAGTTTTCTCTGCTATATGTTCCAGGCAATTTAGGAGACATGATCAAGACTTGGAAAAAGTGACAATTTGTTTGTTTCAATGGAAGCCCCAATCGGGAAGAACTTAAGTTAACCTTTATTCAGAAAACTGACTGAATAAAACAACGCTGCGGCGTTTGAACTTTAAACAAAACTGTCTCTGGGAGGTTGGTTTGTGACCGCACATCACACTACATAAAAACATTCTTGTTCATACTGCATTAATATATGCTCATTTTAAACTTTCATGCAGATAGGGAAATCACAACTAAGTCAATTGACCAAGACTGTATTTATGAAACAGTTATTAAGCAGTGGCACAAACATTCATGTCATTTCAAAACAGAAAGTGCAAGATTGTCAGAGACATTTTAAAACAAGCTATGAGTGCACTTTTGTGCATGATGTCACTAAGATGACATATCAAAACAACACTAAATTAAAGTGCACTTTTTGTACAGAACGCCACTACAATAGTTAAAAACAAATAAAGTGCACTTTTGTGCATGATGTCAAATAAAAACTGTCAAATAAAAATGAGCTGCATAATAGGAACTCAAATAGTATATGTTCTTCGTTCTGTGGTAGGCTCCTGCGGACGTTATCTACTTCTGTTGTTGATTTTTTTTTCATACCGTGTTGATCTGGAAATTGTTGCTTCGGCATTTTGTGGGTGTGGCACCGAACGGAGATGTTGACATGCAGAGTTTCAAGCACTCTTCATTCTCTAGCGCGTGACTTTTCAAATGATCCTACATTAGCAGTAATGCTACTTTTTGTAGCAACGCTTTTGCCACATAATTGTTCGACATATTCCCGCTTGAAGCCAAACCACCGCCACACGATGGACCCCGTGCTGTTTTTCTTGGGAATTAATTCTTCCTCCATTTGTTACCAGATTCGCACCTTCTTTCTCTCGTATTACCACTCGCACCGCTCCGTTAGCATCACAGCTAATGTTACCCATGTAGCTACCTCTCTGCTCGGGGAGGGCGTGTGACGTATGTAAGAAGGTGCGCTTGTTTTGTATGTCTCTGTGAGAAGGAGAGACAACAAAGAGTGGGAAACGCATGCAGTGTAATGCCTGCAGCTAAAAGCAACTGTGTGAGAACCTATACTCGAATATCACGTTATAGTCATTTTCTATATCGCACAGAGACAAACCCGCGATATATCGAGAATATCGATATATCGCCCAGCCCTAATTGGAGTCACATCAAAACGGGGCTAAATCAAACCTTTTAATATAAAGCTAATTGTTTCAATATGTGTGAGTGTGTCCACATTAGTGTGTTTGAAGCAGGTCCCAGGAGATAGAACCTTCACTGGACTGTGATGTTTTGACTCGGGTAGCAAGAGCAGAGATGCTCCTCAATTATAAAAACGAGTGGGAGCTAAGCAGACAGGCCAAGAGAAAAAAAGATACAGACATGGTGGAAAAGCTTGTCTCTTGACAGCGGTGCCATTGACATTTTACCTCGGCCTCCACTCCCACATCCACTATCACTGAAGCAGCTCACTTATTCTCTTTAGAGGCCTTGTTGCAATACAATCAGCGCAAAGTCAGGCCAGACTCTTACATGCTAATATTCTCTTAATATCAGGTCGAAAATTGTCTTCTTGAAATGGTGATGAAATTCACACACCAGGGACACCCAACAATGATATGTTATTATAGTTATTGAGGTTATTTCTTTTTCAATTAATGAGCCGGAACACAACGATCCTCAAATTGCACCAAACCTGAAAAAATCAGAAAACATTCAATCTATGTTTTGGTTGTTGATTGCGTGTTGTTTTTAACAAACAAGTAAAGAATGAGATGTAATTAATAAGTTATTAATCTGTAATAAACCTCCTGCATTGTTCTAGATTTCTTGTACTTATGTGTTTCCTGTCTTTGGTATTTATTTTTCATTCCACTACCTGTCTGCTTTTGTTCTCAGTGACTATACCTCTGGTTTAAGCTACACTATACTGCCAAAAGTATTTAGCCACCCATCCAAATGATCAGAATCAGGTGTCCTAATCAACAATTTCTACAAATATTTGTGAAAGAATGGGCCGCTCTCAGTGATTTCCAGCGTGGAACTGTCATAGGATTCCACCTGTGCAACAAATCCAGCCGTGAAATTTCCTCGCTCCTAAATATTCCAAAGTCAACTGTCGACTTTATTATAAGAAAATGGAAGAGTTTGGGAACAACAGCAACTCAGCCACAAAGTGGTAGGCCACGTAGACTGACAGAGAGGGGTCAGCGGATGCTACAGAGCTCCAAACTTCATGTGACCTTCCAATTAGCCCACGTACAGTACGCAGAGAGCTTTATGGAATGGGTTTCCATGGCCGAGCAGCTGCATCTAAGCCATACATCACCAAGTCCAATGCAAAGCTTTGGATGCAGTGGTGTAAAGCACGTCGCCACTGGACTCTAGACCAGTGGAGACGCGTTCTCTGATGAATCACGCTTTTCCGTCTGGGTTTGGCGGTTGCCAGGAGAACGGTACATTTCGGACTGCATTGTGCCGAGTGTGAAATTTGGTGGAGGAGGAATTATGGTGGGGGGTCGTTTTTCAGCAGTTGGGCTTCGCCACTTAGATCCAGTGAAAGGAATTTTGAATGCTCCAGGATACCAAAACATTTTGGACAATTCCATGCTCCCAACCTTGTGGGAACAGTTTGGAGCGGGCCCCTTCCTCTTATAAGTAAATAAATGATAAATGGGTTATACTTGTATAGCGCTTTTCTACCTTCAAGGTACTCAAAGCGCTTTGACAGTATTTCCACATTCACCCATTCACACACACATTCACACACTGATGGAGGGAGCTGCCATGCAAGGCGCTACTAGCACCCATCAGGAGCAAGGGTGAAGTGTCTTGCCCAAGGACACAACGGACGTGACTAGGATGGTAGAAGGTGGGGATTGAACCCCAGTAACCAGCAACCTTCCGATTACTGGCACGGCCACTCTACCAACTTCGCCACGCCATCCCAACATGGCTGTGCACCAGTGCACAAAGCAAGGTCCATAAAGACATGGATGACAGAGTCTGGTGTGGATGAACTTGACTGGCCTGCACAGAGTCCTGACCTGAACCCGATAGAACACCTTTGGGATGAATTAGAGCTGAGACTGAGAGCCAGGCCTTCTCGGCCAACATCAGTGTGTGACCTCACCAATGCGCTTTTGGAAGAATGGTCGAAAAATCCTATAACCACACTCCGCAACCTTGTGGACAGCCTTCCCAGAAGAGTTCAAGCTGTAATAGCTGCAAAAGGTGGACCGACATCATATTGAACCCTATGGGTTAGGAATGCGATGGCACTTCACGTTCATATGAGAGTCAAGGCAGGTGGCCAAACACTTTTGGCAATATAGTGTACCTGCCCTCTGTTAGTTATTAAGTGAGTCACCTGTCGGTGATGTCTAATCAAGAGGTATTATTTTACAGCGTCACCTGGATGATTGCTTATTGCTTTGCATAGTGTTGCCTATTCTGTTTTTCTGCGCACTGTTTATGTTTGGCACTACAGTACTTGCTATTTTGAAGTTCATTACCTTGCCTTGTGTTTTTTTAACCTGGGGTTCTCTGCTTTTGACCACGCTGATGTAATTTTATTTTGGCGTACCTAATAAAAAAAGATTGTCTTACTTGCATGTCATCTACCTGTCTTTGCATCACGTGGTCACAATAACAGTTGATATGCGACACCGTGACGTTGAAGCATAAACCCTATATGTAGTTGTTTAGGGCCAAAAAGTCTGGGCTTTTGTAAAGATTTGATATTTTTTTGTATTTAATTTGAATCTGACTGTTATGAAAGAAGACGTCATGAAAGTTAATCCATCCATCCATCCATTTTCTACTGTGTGTCCCTTTCTGGGTCTAGAACCTATCCAAGTTGCATTTAGGTGGAAGGCATGGCACTCACTGGACAAGTCGCCACTTCATCACAGGGGCCATATTAATTTAAAATCAATGTTGTTGTCAAAGTTCAATAACGAGATTGTTTGAATACAATTAGAAATGTGCAAAACTACCTAGACTCCTGTCAAAACGTGGATTTTTACGCAGCTTACTGCGAGGATTGTTTTCCCGGGATGCAATCGGACTAGACCAGCCATGGCTTGAAGGTAGGAACATGATTTAATCTTTCAAAAAGTACTACAAAACAAAAGGGCACACAAGCCGGAGGCACAACTTAACGCAGGGAACAAAACTAATACTTTAACGTAAACTATGGACATGAAACAAAAACTCGCTAACTGTGACATGAATAAACAAAAACGTACTTGGCAAGGCATTGAACGAGCATCAAACTATGGCAAGGCATGAAACATGTCAGCACAGAGCAAGAAAAAAACATCAATGTCGCCAGGCCGACTAACTGGCAACCAAAGGCTTAGATAGTCTCTTTGATTAAAACAGGTGCGTGTGTCAAAATGAGTCAGGTGAAACCAATGAGTCGTCATGGTGACAGAACAAACAAGGAAGCGCAAACAAGAACTAAAAGAGTCCAAAAACCAACAGAACATAACCAAACAAAACATGATCTAGACCACAGATCATGACAACTCCCTTGCAAAAATACAAAACCCAAAACCAGTGAAGTTGGCACGTTGTGTAAATAGAAAAAAAAACAGAATACAATGATTTGCAAATCCTTTTCAACTTATTTTCAATTGAATAGATTGCAAAGACAAGATACGTTCGAACTGAGAAACTTTATTTTTTGCAAATATTAGTTCATTATTTGATGCCTGCAACCTGTTTCAAAAAAGCTCGCTCAGGTGGCAAAAAAGACTGAGAAAGTTGAGGAATGCTCATCAAACACTTATTTGGAACATCCCAAAGGTGAACAGGCTAATTAGCAACAAGTGGGTCTTTTTTGCCACTTGTGCCAGCTTTTTTGAAACATGTTGAAGGCATCAAATTGAAAATATTTGCAAAAAATAACAACGTTTTCCAGTTCAAACGTTAAGTATCTTGTCTTTGCAGTATATTCAATTAAATATAGGTTGAAAAGGACTTGCAAATCATTGTATTCTGTTTTTATTTACCATTTACACAACGTGCCAACTTCACTGGTTTTGGGTTTTGTGCAATGTTAAAATATACGAAAAATATACGACAAATACAAGTTAATTGCCTTTAAACGGCGTGGCGCGGTTGGGAGAGTGGCCGTGCCAGCAACCTGAGGGTTCCTGGTTCAATCCCCATCTACCAACCTAGTCACGTCCGTTGTCTCCTTGAGCAAGACACTTCACCCTTGATCCTGATGTGTCGTGGTTAGTGCCTTGCATGGCAGCTCCCACCATGTGTGTGTGAATGGGTGAATGTGGAAATAAACTTGCATTATTATTATGTTCTATTCTGTGTTGGCCCTGCGATGAGGTGGCGACTTGTCCGGGGTGTACCCCGCCTTCCGCCCGATTGTAGCTGAGATGGGCTCCAGCGCCCCCGCGACCCCGAAGGGAATAAGCGGTAGAAAATGGATGGATGGATGGATATTATTATGCATCGTCATTACATTGGTGGTTAATTTGGACTAAAAAATGAATGGCAATAATTTGTAGGTCAATATATAATTGAGCAAAATGTGTTATCGGACCAGGCCTAGGTGGGGGTGGAGGGGCTTCAGGAGTTTAATAATAGTAATAAATATATCAATGACCGAAAGGGTGCTATGACAAAATCTTGTTAAGGGACACACACAGTTTATGGCTGGTCCTACCGAGACACATTTAAATGTTACAAAATGTTTGTATCATTACTGTTCAAGAGAAAAAAAATACAATTGTGCTTTTGCCAGTGAATTAGTTTGTCAAATGACTTCTGGGTATTTGACTGAGCAGTTAAACCAAAAAGGTATTATCCCAATATCGTGGTGATAAAACCATACATCTCCTACAATTAATTGCTGTAATTAGATTTATTGCTTCATATTACACAGTAAAAGTCTGTGATCAAGGAAAATAAATTATGGTAAATGTGATTAATTTCAGGCAGCTCATCCATTTAATTGAGGGAAACCGACATGGGAACCTATGCCAGCTTCGTCACCTGAATAGAATGTTGGCATCACACTTTCTATAAAACCAAGGAAACAAAACAAAACCAAATAAATACATTAAAAAAAAAACACTAATGATTAACAATAAATACGACACCATTTTGTCTTCAAGATATATATTAATACTTTTACCTTAAAGGCCTACTGAAATGATTTTTTTTTTAATTAAACGGGGATAGCAGATCCATTCTATGTGTCATACTTGATCATTTTGCGATATTTACATATTTTTGCTGAAAGGATTTAGTAGAGAACGACGACGATAAAGTTCGCAACTTTTGGTCGCTGATAAAAAAAAACCTTGCCTATACCGGAAGTAGCGTGACGTCACAGGAGGAAGGGCTGCTCACATTTCCCCATTGTTTACACCAGCAGCGAGAGAGATTCGGACCGAGAAAGCGACGATTACCCCATTAATTTGAGCGAGGATGAAAGATTCGTGGATGAGGTACGTGAGAGTGAAGGACTAGAGTGCAGTGCAGGGTGTATCTTTTTTCGCTCTGACCGTAACTTAGGTACAAGGGCTCATTGGATTCCACACTTTCTCCTTTTTCTATTGTGGATCACGGATTTGTATTTTAAACCACCTCGGATACTATATCCTCTTGAAAATGAGAGTCGAGAACGCGAAATGGACATTCAGTGCCTTTTATCTCCATGACAATACATCGGCGAAACACTTTAGCTACGGAGCTAACGTGATAGCATCGGGCTTAAATGCAGATAGAAACAAAATAAATAAACCCCTGACTGGAAGGATAGACAGAAAATCAACAACACTATTAAACCATGGACATGTAACTACACGGTTAATGCTTTCCAGCCTGTCGAAACTTAACAATGCTGTTGCTAATGACGCCATTGAAGCTAACTTAGCAACGGGACCTCACAGAGCTATGCTAAAAACATTAGCTCTCCACCTACGCCAGCCAGCCCTCATCTGCTCATCTACACCCGTGCTCACCTGCGTTGCAGCGATCGACGGTGCGACAAAGGACTTCACCCGATCACCGATGCGGTCGGCGGCCCGGAGACGGAGAAAGTCAACGTGAGGTCGCCGGCTAGTGCGTCTGCTATCCATCTCAAAGTCCTCCTGGTTGTGTTGCTGTAGTCCGCCGCTAATACACCGATCACACCTACAGCTTTCTTCTTTGCAGTCTCCATTGTTCATTAAACAAATTGCAAAAGATTCACCAACACAGATGTCCAGAATACTGTGGAATTTTAGGATGAAAACAGAGCTTTTTTGTATAGGATCTAATAGGGTCCGAATACTTCCGTTCTCTCCGTGACGTCACGCGCATACGTCATCATATCTAGACGTTTTCAACCGGAAGTGTCACGGGAAATTTCACTTTATAAGTTGGCATGTGTTGCAATGTTAAGATTTCATCATTGATATATAAACTATGAGACTGCGTGGTTGGTAGTAGTGGGTTTCAGTAGGCCTTTAAACATGAATTATTTTCTTGTAATAAAAAATAAAAAAACGCAAAAAAAAAAGTGTTTTCTGTGAAGTAAAGAATGAGCTCACAAAATGGAAAATTCACCATAACCAATTGAAAATTCCCAGCTGCTGCATTTAGAACAAAATTGGGCTAAAATAAAAAAAATATACATATATATATATATATATATATTTTATTTTATCGATTATACATTACAGCCCTGAGTGTGACAGTTATTAAAAATAAAATACAAATATGGATAAAAAATTGTTTTTTTATATATATATACACTGAACTCTTCTTAAATACATATCGCATTTTTCGGACTATAAGGCGCACTTTAAATCCTTTCATTATTTCAAAACTTGACAGTGCTCCTTATAACCCGGTGCGCCTAAAGTACGGAATCATTTTGGTTGTGCTTACCGACCTCGAAGCTATTTTATTTGGTACATGGTGTAATTATAAGTGTGACCAGTAGATGGCAGTCACACATAAGAGATATGTGTAGACTGCAATATGATGGCAGTCACACATAAGAGATATGTGTAGACTGCAATATGACTTAAGTAAACAACACCAACATTTTATATGTTCCATTGAAATAATAGAAAATTACACACAGCACTCAAAAATCTATCAAAATGTTTTAGTACGACTTTGGTAAGCTATGAAGCCGCACCGCTTGATGGATTGTACTGTGCTTCAACATAGGAGTATTATTTAGGGTTGGGTATCGAGTATCGATTGGAACCGGGACTAACTTTTCGATTCTCCCGGAATCGTTCAAAAGTTTAAATTTCGATTCCTATTTTCGATACCAGTCCGCCGACCGGAAAAAAATATGTCCGCCGAACCGGAAGAAGAAGCCGCTTAGCACCAACGAAGAAGCGCCCACCGCCGGAAGTGTTAGCATAGCCGAGCGAGTCAGTCAAGCTCAAGCATGGATAGCGGGCGTCGGCGGTCGAAAGTGTGGCTTTACTTTACAAAAAAAAAAGAAATAACCGCGAAATAACAGAGCTCCATGTCCATCAAGAAACGAGTGGAGAGAGAGCTGCAGATGTACCAGGACGTTCCACCGATACTTATGTCTGACGACCCTGCTGCATGGTGGTGGTCCGGTGGAACCAACAAAAGACTTATCCTTTGCTGTCATATCTCGCTTTCTCCTATTTATGCGTTCAAGCTTCTTCCACACCCAGCGAACGTGTATTTTCCACAGCAGGAGACACTATCTGTCCAGAACGCTCACGCATCCTGCCTGAGAAGGCGGATATGGTCATTTTCCTAAACAAGAACTGTCTCTGATTTTATACTGTACCTGCTGCTAATCTGGACTGGGTTTTGCAAGTTGTTTCTTATTGTTTATTTGCTTTTCTGCACCAGGTTAGCCCATCAGTGGGAGCACGGTAACATGTTTAAGTACCTGCAGAATCATACACTTGTGTGTGTAAATGTGTTTTCATGAGGTTTCCTGCAGCATCATACACTTGTGTGTGTAAATGTGTTTTCATGAGGTTTCCTGCAGCATCATACACTTGTGTGTGTAAATGTGTTTTCATGAGGTTTTCAAAAATAAAGCTCTCTTGAGGAAAGTGTACCCCTGGGAAAATGTATTCATAATTTATAATATTTATATTCAAGTTCATAGATTTGATATTTATATTCTAGTTGAAAACAGCCCTGTGAGGAATTTATGGTAAAGTTCATAAAAAGTTAATAGAATTAAAATTTGATGGAGAATGTCAGACTATTTCATTCAGAAAGACTGTAGGTTAGCTCGCTCATTTAAAATATCCTAAACTTTTTTTTGACCCTGCCTCTTAAAAGAATCGGAATCGAGAATCGCAAGGAATCGGAATCGGAACAAAGAATCGGAATCGGAATTGGAATCGTTCGAATTCAAACGATACCCAACCCACTGGGGTGAGTTTTTCCTTGCCCGTATGTGGGCTCTGTACCGAGGATGTCGTTGTGGCTTGTGCAGCCCTTTGAGACACTTGTGATTTAGGGCTATATAAATAAACATTGATTGATTGATTGATTGATAGTATTATTATGGTGTGTGTATAAGGTAAGATATATTATCTACCATTCTGTTTCGCAATATTATGCAAAAGAAACTTTTCTTACCTTCTGGTACCTGCTGTGCTGTATTTGGGATCTGCATAAGTCCTGAAAATGTGCGCGCCTCCGCATAAAGCTTCCTCTTTTTCTCTATTTTCTTGTTATGGGACATTCATCTTCCGCTGTTGCCATTTCTAATATAAAGTAGTGTAAAGTTCTTACTTATATCTGTCAGTAAACTCGCCATGAAAGCGCTAAAACATACCGGTGAAGTGAATTTACATAATTCACCCAAGGAACTTTAGTTATTAGAGAGTTCCGGTCAGAAGTTTTTTCACGGGACACATTTTCGGCGTTGTTATTGCACTAGTGAGCCACGGTTGAGAAGATGCTGCTCCGTTATTGATTGAAGTAAAGTCTGAATGTCATTAAAACATCTTTTGACACTTCTTCCACACCCGTCCTTGCACGCTACACCGCTACAAAAAAGATGACGGAGAAAAGACGCTGTCGAAGGTGAGCCACGTAAATAGGACCGCCCACAAAACGGCACATCCTGAAGCGACTGTCAGAAAGCGGCTTGAAGATGATTTGTAAAACATAATCTATGTAACATTTTGACCAGAAAACCACCATTACATGTTATGTAGACTACAAAGAAGTGTTTTAAATTTAGAAAAAAATAATAATAATATGACCCCTTTAATGCGCCTTATAATGCGGTGCGCCTTTTGTATGAAAATAGAGCTGAATAGACCCGCTCATCGGCAGTGTGCCTTATAATCCGGTGCGCCCTATGGTCCGGAAAATACGGTATATTATACATGATTCCAATCATTTTAAATATTTTAATCAGTAAAAAAACATGACCTGATCAAATATAGAGCATAAACATTAGGGGAGGCAGTTTCTCAATGTGCAATCCCGCTGAACTCATTTTTTCTTTGCAGCATTTTGCCAATATTATGTTTGCAGAAGAATGACGTCTAACAGCCTGTCTAATGTCTTTAATGTGATACGTTTACAGCTAGTGAGGCACGGACTACTTCCAAGTTTTTTTTTAAAGTTTGAATTATTGTTCTCTCATCAATGGTAATACAGGCTGCTAATTAAGGAGATAAATATAATATATTATGTTTGGGTTCTGTTATTCCTCTGATTTATGGTCGTGTTACCGTGTCTTTATTCCTTGTGTCGATTTCTTGTTTTTGTTCGCCTTTTTTTGCAGAATGTGAGCATGTCTTTTTCATCTGTCATGTTAGTAATGATGTTAGTCCAGTTGTGTCATTACTGCATATAGTTTGTGTGCAGTGGGATGTTCTGATGTCCAGAGAAGATACTGGGCTGTTTGTGGGGGTTTTCTGTATACTGTAGTTTGAATGTTGCCATCCTCTTTGTGGTGTACGTTTATGTCCAGAAATGCTATTGACCTGTATTTTTCTTCATCATGTGTAAATTGTATAAACCCCAAAACCAGTGAAGTTGGCACATTGTGTAAAATCGTAAATAAAAACAAATTACAATGATTTGCAAATCATTTTCAACCTATATTCAATTGAATAGACTGCAAAGACAAGATATATATCTAATGTTTTGCAAATATTAGCTCATTTGGAATTTGATGCCTGCAAAATGTTTCAAAAAAGCTGGCACAAGTGGCAAAAAAGACTGAGAACGTTGAGGAATGCTCATCAAACACGTATTTGGAACATCCCACAGGTGAACAGGCTATTTGGGAACAAGCGGGCGCCATGATTGGGTATAAACGCAGCTTCCATGAAATGCTCAGTCACTCACAAACAAGGATGGGGCGAGGGTCACCACTTTGTCAACAAATGCGTGAGCAAATTGTTTAGGAACAACATTTTACAACCAGCTATTGCAAGGAATTTAGGGATTTCCCCATCTACGGTCCGTAATATCATCAAAAGGTTCAGAGAATCTGGAGAAATCACTGCATGTAAGCGATGATATTACGGACCTTCGATCCCTCAAGCGGTAGTGCATCAAAAAGCGACATCGGTGTGTAAAGGGTATCACCACATGGGCTCAGAAACACTTCTGAAAACCACTGTCAGTAACTACAGTAACTAAAACTTTACTATGCAAAGCCAAAGTCATTTATCAACAACACCCAGCTTATCTAGGATGGACTGATGCAAAGTGGAAAAGTGTTCTGTGGTCTGACGAGTCCACATTTCAAATAGTTTTTGGAAACTGTGGACGTCGTGTCCTCCGAAACTAAGAGGAAAATAACTATCCGGATTGTTATAGGCGCAAAGTTCAAAAGCCAGCCTCTGTGATGGTATGGGGGTGTATTAGTGCCCAAGACATGGGTAACTTACACATCTGTGAAGGCACCATTAAAGCTGAAAGGTACATACAGGTTTTGGAGCAACATATGTTGTCATCCAAGCAATGTTATCATAGACGCCCCTGCTTATTTCAGCAAGGCAATGCCAAGCCACGTGTTACAACAGCGTGGTTTCGTAGTAAAAGAGTGCAGGTACTAGACTGGCCTGCCTGTAGTCCAGACCTGTCTCCCATTGAAAATGTGTGGTGCATTATGAAGCCTAAAATACCACAACGGAGACCCCCGGACTGTTGAACAACTTAAGCTGTACATCAAGCAAGAATGGGAAAGAATTCCACCTGAAAAGCTTCAAAATTGGGTCTCCTCAGTTCTCAAACATGTTACTGAGTGTTTTTAAAAGGAAAGGCCATGTAACACAGTGGTAAAAATGCCCCTGTGCCAACTTTTTTGCAATGTGTTGCTGCCATTAAATTCTAAGTTAATGATTATTTGCAAAAAAAATTAAGTTTCTCAGTTGGAACATTAAATATCTTGTCTTTGCAGTCTATTTAATTGAATATAAGTTGAAAAGGATTTGCAAATCATTGTATTCTGTTTTTATTTATGAATTACACAACGTGCCAACTTCACTGGTTTTGGGTTTTGTGTGTTACCAGTGCTGTCGATTGTGTTCAAGCGATCTGTAAGCTCTTGTGTCTCTCCAGTCTTTGTTATTTCTATGATGTCATCTACAAAACGCTTTCAAAGTGCACTTGGAATGGCTTTGAGTGGCCCACGGGCTGCCAGTTGAATACACCTGCTGTACTTCTTAAAGCCCTCACCTCTATTCTTTTTTACAGACACAGTCGGAAAAAAAACTTCAAAAACCTTATAGAGAGGGCTTCTGATTTTTTTGTTAAAGTATCTTACAATTCAGCCATATTGGTAGGCATTGTCCACCGAGTGCCATTGTTCACGATAGCGCGACACCGTGGAAAAAACACAATGCGGCAGCTTTGATACGATGTGGTCACTAGATGAGAAGTCCCTGACTCGTTGCAAGGACAAAACAGTCGCACTTGGACGTGAGGATCCTTACCAGATCGACAAGTCTGAGTGGAGTAGTACTACTTGATTTTCTTTAACCCAGTCCATTTTATCACTTGAAGGACTTTTACAATTATAAGAGTTTAGAAAGCTATGACTGGTTTGTTTGTGGATGGGTTCGTGACGTTTGTGTTTACCTGCATAAACCAAGTGGACATCGTTTTGTTGGTTGATTGTAGCAATCCATGCTCACCTTCGCCGTTCGTTCCTTTTTTCAGCCGCTTATGTCTGTCCAGAAATGCACTCTCAGAAACGAGTTCCAAGTTTGACACCCTGGATAGTCACAAATAGCCAATCCAAGGTCATCTCAGCACACTGTGACTATAAGGCAAGATTAGGGGAATGCTGTTCCCAGGTCGCTTCCGTTTTGTTTTATAAAATGTCACATTTGATCGGTTGATTGCAGCAATCCATGCACACCTTTGCCGTTCACTATAATTTTCAGCCGCTTGCATCGGCCCAGAAATACACTTAGGCCCTGTCTACATTAAGCCGGATAACTCCTTAAACAAATAATTATTCAGCCTAAACCCCGTATCAGCCACACTAAACCATTGTTTAGTTCCCCCTCCTTGGATACATTTTTACACGGGTAAGTGCGCCGTGTATTTCTTGAATCTCCGGGTCTTAGCTCTGTGTAGACTCATCGATGGTTTAAAAACTGAGTTCAGAGAGGAAGTGACGCGAGAAAGACCGCGCCCAACACAGGAAGTGACGTCAGAAAGAACGCGCCACAGCCAGCTTCATAACAACCAGTTTCGTAACTCGTAGCTAACCACTAGAAAGATGGAGGCGAGTCATCCAGACATGCCAGTGTTTCTTCCTCTTCTACATGTACGGACGCTTGTGGAAATCACACATGAATACCTTAAGAGAAGGAAACGCGCGATTGCAGCTATTTGGGATACAACACATCTCAGCAATGTTGAGCGACGGTTTTGGATAAGGCCTGGAAGAACGGCAGCCTGGTGGGATATGTTTGTCAACGAGTGTGTTGTGTCAGAGGCAAGATAACTTTTGAACGTCCAGGTCAGGTGTGATTCTACCAAGCGAAAAACTTTGTCCATTTGTCGAAGGAGAGACAATGAGAATGCGGGCTCCCGTGGATGTGATAAAAAAGGTAGCGTGTTGTGGAGGGGGGGCGTGGCCTGCGGGCCTGCAGCGAAGCGGGGTGTGCTAGGACCGACCTCGAAGTCAGCGACAGGTGCGTAGATGGCCCCACCTGGGCCTTGTTATCTAATCACCTGTCACTCTGTATGAGCAGCAAACCGGGAGGAGAGAGGTGGTTGGAGCTGGAGCACGAGCGCGAGCGAGAGAGAGAGAGAGACAAGAGACACTTGCTGGAAAGCAACCCACGGACTTATTGCAAAATAAAACTGTGTTGTGAACCTGAACCGGGCTTGGTTGGGCGACAAATTGTGGAGGTTGCCCTCCAGGGGGTTCTTTGGACCACCAAGCATCGACATGACAGCCCGTTCAGGTTCACAACACAGTTTTATTTTGCAATAAGTCCGTGGGTTGCTTTCCAGCAAGTGTCTCTTGTCTCTCTCTCTCTCTTGCTCGCGCTCGTGCTCCAGCTCCAACCACCTCTCTCCTCCCGGTTTACTGCTCATACAGAGTGACAGGTGATTAGATAACAAGGCCCAGGTGGGCCATCTACGCACCTGTCGCTGACTTCGAGGCCGGTCCTGGCACACCCAGCTTCGCTGCAGGCCCGCAGGCCACGCCCCCCTCCACACGTGTGTTTTGTATTACCTGGCCGATGAGGGAAGACTACGGAAAACAGCGAATGCATTTAGACTGGCAAAACAGACTGGATTAGTTAGTGTCCGCCATGTACTGTATGTCGCGGTCTCAACGTCTAGGTCCAGAGTATATAAAGTCACCAAAAAGGAATGGACAATGAAGGTGAAGGCAAAAGAGTGAGGAGTGTCCTGACCAGATATCTAGATCCCTAGATTGATTGTTGTCAAATGTTCTTTATCACATTTTTTATTCCACACGTCCATTAAAGATTTGATTAAATGATGATGGCTCAGGTGTGATTCACTACAAAAGGGAATTTTCCGCGCATGCGTACTAGGTCGCGTTGCACCGGCGGACGGCGGACGGAGGGGGTCTTAAACGATGGCATTGTGTGTGTGTGGACAGGGATAAGGTTAGGTGGGATATGCCTTGTATGCCTTAGTGTAGAAGCAGCCTGAGCAATTCGATAAAAGCTAGTAATACCTCTCCCACCTTGATTGTGGCTAGAGATGTCCGATAATGGCTTTTTTGCCGATATCCGATATTCCGATATTGTCCAACTCTTAATTACCGATTCCGATATAAACCGATACCGATATATACAGTCGTGGAATCAACACATTATTATGCCTAATGTTGTTGTGATGCCCCGCTGGATGCATTAAACAATGTAAAAAGGATTTCCAAAATAAATCAACTCAAGTTATGGAAAAAAATGCTAACATGGCACTGCCATATTTACTATTGAAGTCACAAAGGGCATTATTTTTTTTTAACAAGCCTCAAAACAGCAGCTTGGAATTTGGGACATGCTCCTGGAAGAGTTAGTGCTGCAAGGGGTTCTGGGTATTTTTTCTGTTGTTTTTATGTTGTGTTACGGTGCGGATGTTCTCCCGAAATGTGTTTGTCATTCTTGTTTGGTGTGGGTTCACAGTGTGGCGCATATTTGTAACAGTTTTAAAGTTGTTTATACGGTCACCCTCAGTGTGACCTGTATGGCTGTTGACCAAGTATGCAAGGCATTCACTTGTGTGTGTGAAAAGCCGTAGATATTATGTGATTGGGCCGGCACGCAAAGGCAGTGCCTTTAAGGTTTATTGGCGCTCTGTACTTCTCCCTACGTCCGTGTACCACTCCGTACAGCGGCATTTTAAAAAGTCATACATTTTGCTTTATGAAACCGATACCGATAATTTCCGGTATTACATTTTAAAGCATTTATCGGCCGATAATATCGGCAGTCCCATATTATTGGACATCTCTAATTGTGGCAATTGTGGCAACATTTGACAATCGTACATGTTGTCGGCATTATGAGTATCACTAGATGAATAATCAGCAACAATGAGCGTGTTTACAAATGAAGCCTACCAATATGGCCATTGTGGGAAATGGAGAAAAATCCGAAGCCCTCTATCGATTCGCCAGTGATATCATTAGGTATACCTGCACACTCGCCGATAGAGCGGACAAGCTGCATAAAAAAAGCTGCATTTGGCAGAACTTACGTCACTGCATGTTGCACGTCGTTGTTATTATGTGCATTTAATGACCATATAATAAATAATACTTTATCCTACCATTTTATGTGTTTCCTCCACGTTTGACAGCTCTCGGACATTTCTGAATAGACCATATTTGTAATATTTTTTAGTCTTGTCAGTCCAAATATTAAAGTTAAAGTTCCAATGATTGTCACACACACACTAGGTGTGGTGAAATGTGTCCTCTGCATTTGACCCATCCTCTTGTTCACCCCCTGGGAGGTGAGGGGAGCAGTGAGCAGCAGCGGTGGCCGCGCCCGGGAATCATTTTTGGTGATTTAACCCCCAATTCCAACCCTTGATGCTGAGTGCCAAGCAGGGAGGTAATTGTTTCCCATTTTTATAGTCTTTGATATGATTGAACTCACGACCTACCGATCTCAGGGCGGACACTCTAACCACAAGGCCACTGAGCAGGACACACAGACATAGGACGGAAGATTCTTGTCCCTCCATCGTCTGTCTTAGCAGCACGAGCACCTCTTTTTCTCACAGCGTCTGTGTCAGATGGCATGTCCTTCTGACATGTGCTAAATAAAACGCAAAACAGTGCTGGCAAAATGGTGATGAGTGTTGATTAATCACTTTGCGCATGCTACATAATTTAATCTGCCTCCAAATATTGTGGGTGTTGTGACGATCAGCATTTATGTTGCATATTAATGAAGACAGAGACCTAACATGGATTGCATGCCTTATTCCGCTTACTTAACAGACGCAATCCACTTTGCACACATTTAGTAGAACTGTTGTGCGTGTGCTATCAAGTTTGCAGGTGTTTTAGTGCACGCAAACCTTTACAGTATTTTGTTTTAAAAATAAACTGTGCAATTTATTATACAAACCCCGTTTCCATATGAGTTGGGAAATTGTGTTAGATGTCAATATAAACGGAATACAATGATTTGCAAATCCTTTTCAACCCATATTCGGGGACGGCGTGGCGAAGTTGGTAGAGTGGCCGTGCCAGCAATAGGAGGGTTGCTGGTTACTGGGGTTCAATCCCCACCTTCTACCATCCTAGTCACGTCCGTTGTGTCCTTGGGCAAGACACTTCACCCTTGCTCCTGGTGGGTGCTGGTTAGCGCCTTGCATGGCAGCTCCCGCCATCAGTGTGTGAATGTGTGTGTGAATGGGTGAATGTGGAAATGCTGTCAAAGCGCTTTGAGTACCTTGAAGGTAGAAAAGCGCTACACAAGTATAACCCATTTATCATTATTTAATTGAATGCACTACAAAGACAAGATATTTGATGTTCAAACTCATAAACTTTTTTTTTTTTTTGCAAATAATAATTAACTTAGAATTTCATGGCTGCAACACGTGCCAAAGTAGTTGGGAAAGGGCATGTTCACCACTGTGTTACATGGCCTTTCCTTTTAACAACACTCAGTAAACGTTTGGAACTGAGGAGACACATTTTTTAAGCTTCTCAGGTGGAATTATTTCCCATTCTTGCTTGATGTACAGCTTAAGTTGTTCAACAGTCCGGGGGTCTCCGTTGTGGTATTTTAGGCTTCATAATGCGCCACACATTTTCAATGGGAGACAGGTCTGGACTACAGGCAGGCCAATCTAGTACCCGCACTCTTTTACTATGAAGCCCCGTTGATGTAACATGTGGCTTGGCATTGTCTTGCTGAAATAAGCAGGGGCGTCCATGGTAACGTTGCTTGGATGGCAACATATGTTGCTCCAAAACCTGTATGTACCTTTCAGCATTAATGGCGCCTTCACAGATGTGTAAGTTACCCATGTCTTGGGCACTAATACACCCCCATACCATCACAGATGCTGGCTTTTCAACTTTGCACCTATAACAATCCGGATGGTTCTTTTCCTCCACAGTTTTCGTCCACAGTTTCCAAAAACAATTTGAAATGTGGACTCGTCAGACCACAGAACACTTTTCCTCTTTGTATCAGTCCATCTTAGATGAGCTCAGGCCCAGCGAAGCCGACGGCGTTTCTGGGTGTTGTTGATAAACGGTTTTCGCCTTGCATAGGAGAGTTTTAATTTGCACTTACAGATGTAGCGACCAACTGTAGTTACTGACAGTGGGTTTGAGCATACCTCAACTTTATCAGTATTTATTGCCACCTTTCCGAACTTCTTTGTCACGTGTTGCTGGCATCAAATTCTAAAGTTAATGATTATTTGCAACAAAAAAAATGTTTATCAGTTTGAACATCAAATATGTTGTCTTTGTAGCATATTCAACTGAATATGGGTTGAAAATGATTTGCGAATCATTGTATTCCGTTTATATTTACATCTAACACAATTTCCCAACTCATATGGAAACGGGGTTTGTATGTTTGTGCTTGACTTACTATAATGTTTCCATAAAATCAGATTTTTCCTGAACTGATCTGTCGTGCTGCAGCGTCTGCCAAAAATACAAGCCCTGCTTATGTGATTTGATTTATGAGGGCTGGCACTGTTCTGCGGCCGCTGTCAAAAGGAGGCGATTAGTGCAACGGTGGAGAGAGAGAGAATCATCCGTGAACGTGTCGACAATCTACATATTTCTGTAAGAAATAACAAATATTTTACGTATCTGTCGAGCAATTACATTTTTGAGCTGATAAATTATTTAAAGAGTTTGTATTATGCAAATCCAACTTTTCTTACCTGTTGGCTCCTGTTATTGTGTAATTGGGGATCCCATATAACTCCCAAAAATGTGAATTCAAACCATTAAGGCACGGTGGAGCCATTAATAAAACACTGTTGCCTCTTTCCAAACAAGACATTTTGAATTTGAGAAGACTGTGACAGATTTTGCTAAGTTACATCAGCGGATATCTCCATATATGGTAAAGGTTTACCTGAAGAACATTGCGCGAGTCCGCAATTTTGATTCAGTTGTAGTCAAAGGGTTCCCTATATTTTTCTATCCTCTTGTTGTGGGGCAGACTGGCTCATACATATGCACGCTAAAATCTTCCGCTGTTGCCATTTCTAATAAAACTAGCGTATAGTTCTAACATACAGTACCGTATTTGCCGGACCATTGGGTGCACCGGATTATAAGGCGCACTGCTGGTGAATGGTTTATTTTTTATCTTTTTTTATATATAAGGCGCATTAAAGGAGTCATATTATTTTTTATTTTTTTTTAATTGAAAACACTTCCTTGTGGTCTACATAACATGTAATGGTGGTTCTTTGGTCAAAATGTTGCATAGATTATGTTTTACAGATAATCTTCAAGCCGCTTTCTGACAGTCGCTTCAGGATGCGCTGTTTTGTGGGCGGTCTTATTTATGTGGCTCACCTTTGGCAGCGTCTTTTCTCCGTCATCTTTGTTGTGCGTGCCAGGACGGGAGTGGAAGAAGTGTCAAAAGATGGCGCTAACTGTTTTAATGACATTCAGACTTTACTTAAATCAATAACGGAGCAGCATCTCCTCATCCTTGGCTCACTAGTGCAACAACAACGCCGTGAAAAAACGTCTGACTGGAACCCTCTAATAACTAAAGTTTCTTGGGTGTATAATAAACTCACTACACCGGTATGTTTTAGCGCTTTCATGGAGAGTTTACTGACAGATATAAGTAAGAACTTTACACTACTTTATATTAGAAATGGCAACAGCGGAGGATAAATGTCCCATAACAAGAATATAGAGAAAAAGAAGAAGCTTATCGACTACAGTGTCGCCACGGACTACAAAGGCGGAAGCGCGCAAATTTTCAGGACTTATGCGGATCCCAAATACAGATCAGCAGGTACCAGAAGGTAAGAAAAGTTGCTTTTGCATAATATTGCGAAACAAAATGCCAGATAAGATGTCTTACCTCATACACACACCATAATAATACTCCTATGTTGAAGCACAGTACAATCCATCAAGCGGTGCGGCTTTATAGTTTACCAAAGTCGTACTAAAACATTTTGATAGATTTTTGAGCGCGGTGTGTAATGTTCTATTTTTTCAATGGAACATTTAAAATGTTGGTGTTGTTTACTTGAGTCATATTGTAGTCTACACGTATCTCTTGCATGTGACTGTCATTATATTGCAGTCTACACGTATCTCTTATGTTTGACTGCCATCTACTGTTCACACTTATCATGTCACCATGTACCAAATAAAATAGCTTTGAGGTCGGTAAGCAAAACCAGAATTATTCCGTACATTAGGCGCACTGTCAAGTTTTGAGGGAAAAAAAAGATTTTAAGTGCGCCTTATAGTCCGGAAAATACGGTATATCTGTCAGTAGACTTGATATGAAAGCTCTAGCAATTCGAACATAGCTGACGGGGTGAAAATGAAATTGTCTAAAAATGCATTTTCCCATCGATAACATGACATCATCGCGCCAAGTGCGTGCTCTTTCAGTCAATTAGTGTGCGAGGAATATATATATATATATATATATATATATATATATATATATATATATATATATATATATATATATATATATATATATATATATATATATATATATATATATATATATATGTATATATATGTATATATATATATATATATATATATATATATACATATATATATATATATATATATATATATATATATATATATATATATATATATATATATATATATATATATATATATATATATATATATATATATATATATATATATATATATATATATACATATATATATACATATATATATATATATATATATATACAGCCCGGCCCCCAGCCAAATTTTTGTTATTGTAATTTGGAAGAATTTACCTGAATGTGCATGAACTATTTCTGTTCAAAATAGTTTGAAATGTCAAATGCTGAATGTTTAATTATTAACTGTCCGTTTACTGTACTGTGCCAACTGTACTACTATATGAGTACGTATTTTCTCTTGTTTCGTTGAAAAATACACAGCAAAGTCAGTTTGGCTGGCATCTGTTTTAATTATGAGACACAATTGTGTCCAAGTCATGATATTTTTTTCATGCTTGAAATAAGAAATGATTACTTTGAAAAAGCGGTTTTATACTTGTGAGTGTTGATGACACAGCTTTGCAACAGTTGATATTCTAGTTTCAAGCATGTTTTACTCAATATAGGTCATAAAATCTCAGCAACAAGCTGTAATATTTTACTGTGATAATTTAAGTGAAGTGAATTATATTTATATAGCGCTTTTCTCTAGTGACTCAAAGCGCTTTACATAGTGAAAACCCAATATCTAAGTTACATTTAAACCAGTGTGGGTGGCACTGAGAGCAGGTGGGTAAAGTGTCTTGCCCAAGGACACAACGGCAGTGACTAGGATGGCGGAAGCGGGAATCGAACCTGCAACCCTCAGGTTGATGGCACGGCCACTCTACCAACCGAGCTATACCGCCCCATTTAGGACCAAAACACTTAAAACCAGTAAAACACTCTAACATAAAATCTGCTTAGTGAGAAGAATTATCTTATCAGACAAAGAAATAAGCAAATATCACCCTTATTTGAGATATTTAATCCCACTTAGATTTCAGTTTTTGCAGTGTAGTAGTGTGCTGCAGGTTTAACAACATAGCAGAACGCCACGGGTTGGAGCAGGATAACATGAATATGGAGTGAAATGACTGTCTCCATGGTGACATAGTCGTAAACACAAAAACGTCATAGGGCGGTCTGCTCCACTTTTGCAACGATTACAGTTACTTTCTCACTGGCACTCATCGAGGGCGGACGTTCCCCTTTCCTCTCCCTTATCTCTCCTGCTTGCTTCTTTGTCTTGTCTTGTCTTAACTTTCTTGTTGCCTCTTTTTGCACAGCTCTCCAAATCTAAACAATAGGAACTAATTAGCTGGCCTCAATGAAATTGAATGTATTGTATTGTATATGTACAGTATAAGGAATACTGTATGAATATAAAAAAACCTCCCCTGACTTGAAAACTGATTTTGTTCTTCTGTCTTCCTAACATTTATGTAATTTAATTAAATCTACTTCATTGCTTTATAGTAATTGCTGTACATCTGTACAAGCTGTACTTGACCGTGATGCCTCAGCAGGCGACATCTGGATGAAAACACACCAGGTCCTCTCACTGTACACCCTCTGGTCCACAGTTGTCATGACACCGCCATACCTGACATTGTCATGACGTTGGATGTAGATCTTGTGAAAGATCCTTTCGGGCGGCTTCAGGAAGTCCTCCTTCATCTCCATGGCAACATTCCTGGGCAGTAGGCTCATTAACAGACGCTCCTGAAAAGGGAATGTTATAAATATCAACAACCCTTGTTTGCTAGAACATTTCGTTGAGCAAAATCATCAACAATGACTTTTGAAATGAATGAGGAAAAGCTTGTAAAAAATCACCTTTTTTTAAAAATAAATAAATAAAGGTTGATTAACCCCCAATCCAAAATGTAATACTTAAACCAGGGGTGTCCAAAGTGCCGCCCGGGGGCCATTTGCGGCCCGCAGGTCATTTTTTAACGGCCCCACGGCACATTTTAAAAATACGATTGAAAAAAATAAAAAAACATATAAAAGAGCAAACTGGTGAAATGTAACAAAAAAATGTTGCAATGTTTACGCTAATAACACAAAGTTGCCTTGCAGGCTGTTTCTTTCTTGAAAAAATAATATGAATCAAAATCAGTGTCATTATGAATTATTGACCTATTCAAGGCTCCAATTATGTCACATTAAATATTCCACTTTGAGATATTTTGGGGGAAAATGTTGCATATTTTGTGTTTGAAATATAAAAAACTGAGCTGTTTTTTTTTTTTTTTTGAAGAAGGGCCTAAAACGAACAAACAGAAAACATAAACAACAATAAAACTTAGAATTGACGGATAGATCTGAAGTTGATCTCGAGATTATTGTGTTAAAAGTAAACAGTAAAAAAAAATTATAATTGATTTTTTAACACTTTAATGAGTAGAACCCTTTTGGATCCCAATAATTTTAGTGTGATTTGTTTTTAAGTGTCATTGCTCAAAAAAATAATAATGAATTAAAATCAATGTTGTTATGAGTTATTGACCTTTTTAAGGCTCCCATTATTATATAATCTCAAATATTCCACTTAAAAGTTTTATTGGGTGAAAATATTGCATATATTGTGTTTTTTCCATAAAAAAACTGGGTTTTCTTTGACAAAAAGAGCATACAACTTAAATCTTTAAAAATGTTATATTGACAGATATATATACCTAGTGTTGATCTAGAGATTTAAAACTTAAATAATAATAAAAATAATAATACTGAATAATGACACATTTTTTATATTTTTTTGACCAAACCCCTTTGGGGTCCCCGGGATCAAGCCTGAGTGGAGGCCTAAATGTAAAAAATATCAAAATGGCCCCCGCTTGCTTTGATTTTTCAGTGTGCGGCCCTCAGTGGAAAAAGTTTGGACACCCCTGACTTAACCCATTCAAATAACATAGTGTTGAAACATGGATATATTTATAAACTTATGTAATGATTTAATTACTAAGTGTCTAGTTGGATGAAATAAATTATTAGGCAATGAATTTGTATTTATGATGATAAAACAGACAAAGTCACCAGAGGAAGATTTTGTCTTCACAGATAGCTGTGCAACTATGAATGCGTAATTGTTCTCAACACAGTTGCATCGGAGGAAATATTATACTTCTGAACCCAAGGGCCCTCCCACCACCCCGACCCCAAACCTCAACAACACCCGCCCTGGCAAACCTCAAAACGCCCATCCCCTCAGGTGTACTAGAGGCCAGTCAACATCAAGTAAAATGCTGGCTTTCCGAGAGATTGCCTGTGTTTTTAGCTCACTAATAGTACGCTGGCCTTTCACGCGGGCGAGAGAGTACACAATCGCTAGATGAAGCGGAGATGTTTGCGCATGACAGCTATGAATACTAGAGATGTCCAATAATATCGGACTGCCGATATTATCGGCCGATAAATGCTTTAAAATGTAATATCGGAATTATAGGTTTCAAAGAGTACAATTTATGACTTTTTAAAACGCCGCTGTACGTAGTGGTACACGGACGTAGGGAGAAGTACAGAGCAGTTGCGTCTCCCAGTCATACTTGCCAACCCTCCCGATTTTCCCGGAAGACTCCCGTATTTCAGTGCCCCTCCCGAAAATCTCCCGGGGCAACCATTTTCCCGATTTCCACTCAGACAGAAATAATGGGGGCGTGCCTTTGCGTGCC
Organism: Entelurus aequoreus; assembly: GCF_033978785.1. Lineage (NCBI taxonomy): Eukaryota > Metazoa > Chordata > Actinopteri > Syngnathiformes > Syngnathidae > Entelurus > Entelurus aequoreus. The sequence goes on along the minus strand of NC_084749.1, from coordinate 37,813,012 downwards.
GGCCCAATCACATAATATCTACGGCTTTTCACACAAGTGAATGCAAGCATACTTGGTCAACAGCCATACAGGTCACACTGAGGGTGACGTGTAAACAACTTTAACACTGTTACAAATATGCGCCACACTGTGAACCCACACCAAACAAGAATGACAAACACATTTCGGGAGAACATCCACACCGTAACACAACAGAACAAATACCCAGAACCCCCAGCAACCCTGCCCACCTCAACCTCCTCATGCTCTCTCAGGGAGAACATGTCCCACATTCCAAGCTGCTGTTTTAAAGCATGTTAAAAAAAATAACGCACTTTGTGACTTCAATAATAAACATGGCAGTGCCATGTTGGCATTTTTTCCATAACTTGAGTTGATTTATTTTGGAATTGTTTAATGCATCGAGTGGGGGATCACAACAAAATTAGGCATAATAATGTGTTCATTCCACGACTGTATATATCAGTATCGGTTGATATCGGAATCGGTAATTAAGACAATATCGGAATATCGGATATCGGCAAAAAAGCCATTATCGGACATCTCTAATGAACACCAATCATTGAATTCTGCCGTCAAAATCAAGGGCTTCTGAGTAGCTTGGGCCCCTGGGCTTCAGCCCAGATAAGCCCGTGCATGAAGTTCAGTAGCTCTGTAGTTGTTTAAAACAACATTGAATAAATTAACCATCCAATCACTTCAGAAACCACTTCAGCATGTTTATATTTCGGAATCATTTCAGTTGCACGCAATTAGCAAATTGCTGTCATGTTCTGCGTTACCATGATGTTTTTTATTTTGTCCTTCTCCCTCCTCTCATTTGTGTTTTCTTTTAAAAACGCTGGTTTCCTGTGCCGGTCACGGCCACGCGTTGCACCTGCTCCCAATCACTCATCAGTGGCATATTGAGTTGGGGACACTGTGGCAGGGAGATGTTAGATTGTTCTTGGCTGTCACGTTTTTTTTCCTCTCGCTGCCGGTTCTCTGAAATCTTCCATGGAGCTTCAGAGCAAACGACTTTAATCTTGTATTTCCTCCATTTCTGAACTAATGAGGCGATAGTGGTCTCTTGCTGATGGTCTTTGAGTCCATTCCAATCTTGTGCAATTCTACAAACGTGTCCCTGAGGTCCTTTGACAGCTCGTTGGTCTTGTTCAAAATGGTGGAGATGTTTGAATGGAAGATACTGTTTTTGTGTAACTTGATGCATGTGTTTTACCAAAACACATTCATGAGATAGAAATGGTTCAATATTTTTATGCAATAGCAACTTTAACAAAATTCTATCAAAAAAGTGTAAACATTACTAGCCTCAACGTCGACAAGGATTTCAAACCCAAAACGGTCTGCCTTACCACATATAAACTTATGCTGTGTGCAATGAGAGCCACAGAGATATCATTTGCCATTAAATTCATTTGGGGCAACATTAGAGATGTCCGATAATGGCGTTTTTGCCGATATCCGATATTCCGATATAGTCCAACTCTTAATTACCGATTCCGATATCAACCAATACCGATATATACAGTTGTGGAATTAACACATTATTATGCCTAATTTTGTTGTGATGCCCCGCTGGATGCATTAAACAATGTAACAAGGTTACCCAAAACTCAAGTTATGGAAAAAAGTGCCAACATGGCACTGCCATATTTATTATTGAAGTCACAAAGTGCATTATTTTTTTTAACATGCCGCAAAACAGCAGCTTGGAATTTGGGACATGCTCTCCATGACGAGGTTGAGGTGGGCGGGGTTGGGAGGGTGGGGGGTTAGCGGGGGGTGTATATTGTAGCGTCCCGGAAGAGTTAGTGCTGCCAGGGGTTCTGGGTATTTGTTCTGTTGTGTTTATGTTGTGTTACGGTGCGGATGTTCACCCGAAATGTGTTTGTCATTCTTGTTTGGTGTGGGTTCACAGTGTGGCGCATATTTGTAACAGTGTTAAAGTTGTTTATACGGCTACCCTCAGTGTGACCTGTGTGGCTGTTGACCAAGTATGCCTTGCATTCACTTATGTGTGTGTAAAGCCGTAGATATTATGTGATTGGGCCGGCACACAAAGGCAGTGCCTTTAAGGTTTATTGGCGCTCTGTACTTCTCCCTACATCCGTGTACTACTCCGTACAGCGACGTTTTAAAAAGTCATACATTTTACTTTTTGAAACTGATACCGATAATTTCCGATATTACATTTTAAAGCATTTATCGGCCGATAATATCGGCAGTCCAATATCATCGGACATCTCTAGGCAAAATTTAACGTCAAGTATCCTGTCACTCATTTATTGACATTTTCCATACGGCTCTTTACGCAAAACGGGGCTCCCCATGGATCAAGCGGTCCTATGCATAGCGCGCCTTAAAGGCCTACTGAAACCCACTACTACCGACCACGCAGTCTGATAGTTTATATATCAATGATGAAATCTTAACTTTGCAACACATGCCAATACGGCCGGGTTAACTTATAAAGTGCAATTTAAAATTTCCCGGGAAACTTCCGGCTGAAAACGTCTATGTATGATGACGTTTGCGCGTGACGTCAATGGTTGAAGCGGAAGTATTGGTACACCATTGTACCCCAATACAAACAGCTCTGTTTTCATCGCAAAATTCCACAGTATTCTGGACATCTGTGTTGGTGAATCTTTTGCAATTTGTTCAATTAACATTGGAGACTGCAAAGAAGAAAGCTGTAGGTGGGATCGGTGTATTAGCGGCCGGCTGCAGCAACACAACCAGGAGGACTTTGAGTTGGATAGCAGACGCGCTATCCGACGCTAGCCGCCGACCGCATCGATGATCGGGTGAAGTCCTTCGTCGCGCCGTCGATCGCTGGAACGCAGGTGAGCACGGGTGTTGATGAGCAGATGAGGGCTGGCGTAGGTGGAGAGCTAATGTTTTTAGCATAGCTCTGTCGAGGTCCCGTAGCTAAGTTAGCTTCAATGGTGTCGTTAGCAACAGCATTGCTAGGCTTTGCCAGGCGGCACAGCATTAACCGTGTAGCTACAGGTCCAGTGTTTGGTTCGGTGTCTCCTGATAGTAGTATTGTTGATCTTCTGTCTATCCTTCCAGTCAGGGGCTTATTTCTTTTGTTTCTATCTGCATTTAAGCACGATGCTATCACGTTAGCTCCGTAGCTAAAGTGCTTCGCCGATGTATTGTCATGGAGATAAAAGTCACTGTGAATGTCCATTTTGCGTTCTCGACTCTCATTTTCAAGAGGATATAGTATCTCCTGAGACGCCGAGATGAGCGGTCGCACCCTCTTCCGCTCCCGATCGGGAATCCAAACAACTGCTCGGATTATCCCACACTTCCTCCTTTTTCTACTGTGGATTACGGATTTATATTTTAAACCTCCTCGGATACTCTACCCTCTTGAAAATGAGAGTCGAGAACGCGAAATGGACATACACAGTGACTTTTATCTCCACGACAATACATCGGCGAAGCACCTTGGCTTCGGAGCTAACGTGTTAGCATCGTGCTTGTCTGCACATCGAGGCAGAAGAAACATGCCCCTGACTGGAAGGATAGACAGAAAGTCAATAATACTACTATTACTTCTACTATCAGGAGACACTGAACTCAACCCTGGACCTGCAACAACACGGTTAATGTTGTCCCGACTGGCGAAGACTAGCAATGCTACTGCTAGCGTCGCCATCGAAGCTAACTCGGCTACCGGCTCGTCTCAGCTCAAGCTCACCTGTGCTCCTGCGGTCGGCGGCTCGGCGGAGGACTTCGCCCCGTTCATCGACATGGTCCGAGGCTCGGCGGCGGCGGACGACCCGGTCATCAGAGAAGGCAGCGACTCAGCGGCGGTGAACGACGCGGCGGCTGCGGTGGACGGCGACCCAGACATCGGTGATTGCGGGGAACTGCACGAGATGGCGGGGGTCCACGCGACCTCTCCCCGGTCCCGGACGGCCGAGGACGCGCCATACACAGGATTTAGAGGCGCCTTTACACAAACATTTTCGTTATTCTCTTTCTCTTTGTCTTCAAAAAAGCCCGCCAAAAGGAAACCCAACCCATCCCCCAGCAACCCTACCTGGCCTCCTCCTCCCTCTCCCTCCCCTCCCCCTTTCTCTCCCTCCCCCTTCACCTGGAGGACGATCAATATGCCTCTCTCTCCTTGCTCTTCAACTGCAACAGCAATAATAACCAACAATTTTTCTGGTCAGTACCACAACACAGCGGACTCTGATGCTCTTTTTGGTTCCAGTGGACTACACATCATCCACCTTAATGTGAACAGCCTCTCTGGAGCCAAACTCGACCAAATCAGAGAAATGTTCCTCAACACGAAGGTAAAAATCTTGTGTTTCTCTGAAACCAAATTTGATCAAAGTATTTCTGACTCAGAGATAGAAATACAAAACTTTTCGGTTATCAGAAAGGATAGGAATAAACACGGTGGGGGCGTTTGTATGTATATTCACCAGGATATTAAATACATAACTCGCACTGATCTTAACCACAATAACCTGGAATCTGTGTGGGCGGAAATCAAATTTAAAAATGCTAAGCCGGTACTAATAGGGACTGTTTATAGACCCCCTAATCAGAGTGATTTCTATGGGGCTTTGGAAGAATGCTTGGCGGGGACAGACAACATGGAGAAAATTATAACTGGGGATCTGAACACAGATATTCAACGCAAAGATGCGCCTGTCTTCAGATCCTTCAGCAAGTTTTGTAATCTGCACGGTCTTTCCCAGCTAATAGCGCTACCCACAAGGGTGTGTGATTCCACCCAATCAACCATAGATCTCATTCTCACTTCAGACCGGCCTAAAATAAAAAATAGTGGGGTCATGATCTGTGGTCTTAGCGACCACTATCTAACCTTCTGCACCCGTAAAATAGCTAAACCTAAAGCCAATGGCCACATAACAGCCCAATCCAGATCCCTCAAAAAATACTCCAATGACAATTTCAATTTAAAATTAGATGAGTGGGACTGGTCCCCTGTGCTCGCGAGCAACCTGGTCGATGTCGCTTGGGATCGCTTCAAAACGGCGTTCCTAAAGATACTAAATGACATGGCTCCCGTGAAAACAGTCAGGATCAAAGCCCGCTCGGAACCATGGATGAATCCGGACCTATTAGCTGCCATAAAAGACAGAGACAGGAAATACTCTGAATACCAAAAATGTAAAACAGAAGTAGATAAACAACCCAATAATATCAACCTCAAATTACTCCTTTCAACTCTCAAAAAGCAATGCAATAAATTAAGAAATAAGTCAACCAACCTGACTAAATCCTTAAAAAAAAATTACATTAACGACAAAATAGAGGAAAACATGAATAAGCCACGTGAGCTCTGGAAAATTCTCAACAACCAGCTTCCTGGTTGCAGCCAGAAACTTAAAACAAGACTCACCAACATCAGCATCAAGGAGGGTGACTCCCTCATTACAGACAAAATGGAGGTAGCTAGCAGACTTAACGCCTTTTTCACCAGCATAGCTGCAACTCTTGTCAACAAGCTGTCCCACCACTCTGGTCGCTTTGGTGTAGAACACATTAAAGCCTTCTACAGAAAGCTAGGAGTATCCAACAATGATTTCAAATTAGAAATGGTCACAGCTGATGAGGTGTTTAAAAAATTGAGCGCGCTCCACCCTAACAAGGCCACCGGCCTTGATAATATTCCCTCCAGATTCCTCAGGGACTCTGCCTCCATCATTGCCCCGATCATCACGCACATAATAAACCTATCAATTACACAAGGCCAAGTACCAAAAGATTTTAAGATAGCAAGAGTAACTCCCCTCTTTAAAAAAGGAAGCAAATTGGAACCTGGCAACTACCGACCTGTTTCTATTCTCAGCTCCATTTCGAAAGTAATGGAGAAAATAGTTTATGAACAGGTCGATAGTTACCTTGCCACTAATAAACTCATGTACAAATTCCAATCCGGCTTCAGAACTAACCACTCCACTGACACATGCCTTCTCTATCTGACCGACCACATCAAACATGAGGTGGACGCGGGCAAATACTGCGGCATGGTCATGCTGGACCTTCAGAAGGCCTTTGACACCGTTAACCACGCTATACTGTTGGATAAGCTCAGAGCAATCGGATTTAACAAAACCTCTTGGAGCTGGATGCAGTCTTACTTGGAGGGGAGGGAGCAGGTGGTAGAGGTGAACGGCACCGTGTCCCCCCCCCTCTCGGTGAGCTGTGGAGTCCCCCAAGGCAGTATATTGGGACCTTTACTGTTCCTAATATACATAAACGACATGTCATCGGCATGTGACTGTGAATTGTTTTTGTTTGCGGATGACTCTGCCCTGCTGGTATCCGGCAAGGACAAGTCACAGGTGGAGAAAATCCTCAGTGCTGAGCTCTGTAGAACCTGCACCTGGCTCGCTGACAACAAGCTATCCATCCACTTGGGTAAAACAGAATCCATCCTGTTTGGGTCCCACATCAAACTTAAGAGAGTCAATCGCTTCACCATAAAAGTAGGTGACAGTGTCATCACCAGGAAAGATGAGGTCACCTACCTAGGTTCCATTCTAGAGGCTAACCTTTCCTGTGATAAAATGGCAACCAAGGTAATCAAAAAGGTTAACCAACGAACGAGATTTCTCTACAGAATTTCCTCTCTGGTCAACAAAAGCACCTTGAGGATTCTGGCGGGAACTCTCGTTCAACCCTTTTTCGATTACGCATGCACCTCCTGGTACCCTAGCACCTCCAAAACCCTCAAATCTAAACTCCAAACATCTCAGAACAAGCTAGTCAGGTTACTTCTAGACCTCCACCCCAGATCCCACCTCACTCCTACCCACTTCTCTAAAGTGGGCTGGCTCAAGGTGGAGGACAGAGTTAAACAACTTGCACTGAGCCTAGTCTATAAAATCCGCTACACCTCCCTGATACCGAAGTACATGTCAAACTACTTCCTTAACGTAAATGACCGCCATAACCACAACACCAGGGGGTGCTCCACTAACCACGTTAAACCCAGATTCCGAACTAACAAAGGTCTTAACTCATTCTCTTTCTATGCCACATCAATGTGGAATGCGCTCCCAACAGGTATAAAAGAAAGGGCATCTCTATCCTCCTTCAAAACCGCTATAAAAGTTCACCTCCAGGCAGCTACAACCCTAAACTAACACCCTCCCCGGATTGCTAATAATCAAATGTAAACAATCAAATGCAGATTCTTTTTCTTATGCCTTCTGATCTCTCTCTCTCTCTCTCTCTCTCTCTCTCTCTCTCTCTCTCTCTCTCTCTCTATGTCCACTACTTGATGTCCATATCCCCACCCCCCCACCCCACCCCCCCTCCACACTCCTGATTGTAAATAATGTAAATAATTCAATGTGATTATCTTGTGTGATGACTGTATTATGATGATAGTATATATGATAGTATATATCTGTATCATGAATCAATTTAAGTGGACCCCGACTAAACAAGTTGAAAAATTTATTCGGGTGTTACCATTTAGTGGTCAATTGTACGGAATATGTACTTCACTGTGCAACCTACTAATAAAAGTCTCAATCAATCCGAGGTGGTTTAAAATACAAATCCGTGATCCACTATAGAAAAAGGAGAGAGTGTGGAATCCAATGAGCCCTTGTACCTAAGTTACGGTCAGAGTGAAAAAAGATACGTCCTGCACTGCACTCTAATCCTTCACTCTCACGTTCCTTATCCACAAATCTTTCGCTCAGTCCGAATCGCTCTCGCTGCTGGTGTAAAAAATGGGGAAATGTGAGGAGCCCTTCAACCTGCGACGTCACGCTACTTCCGGTACAGGCAAGGCTTTTTTTATCAGCGACCAAAAGTTGCGAACTTTATCATCGTTGTTCTCTACTAAATCCTTTCAGCAAAAATATGGCAATATCGCAAAATGATCAAGTAAGACACATAGAATGGATCTGCTATCCCCGTTTAAATAAGAACATTTCATTTCAGTAGGCCTTTAACTTTTTCCTATGGCATCTTCTTGCCACATATGCCTTGTTAATGTCTGCCCTTTTGTGTTGTCCATTTCATTCTACTTTAGTTTACTGCTTGTATTTTAGTGATGTTGCTTCTTGCTTGTTGGACTTGACCGTAGTAAGTTCTTTGTACTTTTTTGTCTGTGAGTACGTGTTCTCATTGTGCCTGACTAAAGGGGGGTTAATCACTTTGCAATGCAGTATGCTGAAAATGGGAAGCGCCAATCTACACATGAACTGACTCTGTGGTAGAATTTGGAAATTTACCTACAAAACCCAAAACCAGTCAGGTTGGCACGTTGTATAATTTGTTAATAAAATCAGAATACTATGATTTGCAAATCATTTTCAACTTATATTCGATTGAATATACTGCAAAGACAAGATATTTAACCATTAAACTGAGAAACTTTTTTTTTTTTTGCAAATAATCATTAACTTAGAATTTAATGGCAGCAACACATTGCAAAAAATTGGCACAGGGGCATTTGTACCACTGTGTTACATGGCCTGTCCTTTTAACAACACTCAGTAAACGTTTGGGAACTGAGGAGACACATTTTTTAAGCTTTTCGGGTGGAATTCTTTCCCATTCTTGCTTAAAGTACAGCTTAAGTTGTTCAACAGTCCGGGGTCTCCGTTGTCATGTTTTAGGCTTGATATTGTGCCACACATTTTCAATGGGAGACAGGTCTGGACTACAGGCAGGCCAGTCTAGTACCCGCACTCTTTTACTATGAAGCCACGTTGATGTAACACGTGGCTTGGCATTGTCTTGCTGAAATAAGCAGGGGCGTCCATGATAACGTTGCTTGGATGGCAACATATGTTGCTCCCAAACCTGTATGTGCCTTTCAGCATTAATGATACCTTCACAGATGTGTAAGTTACCCATGCCTTGGGCACTAACACACCCCCAAACCATCACACATGCTGGCTTTTCAACTTTGCGCCTATAACAATCCGGATGGTTCTTTTTCTCTTTGTTCCGGAGGACACGACGTCCACAGTTTCCGAAAACAATTTGAAATGTGGACTCGTCAGACCACAGAACATTTTTCCACTTTGCATCAGTCCATCTTAGATGAGCTCAGGCCCGGCGAAGCCGGCGGCGTTTCTGGGTGTTGTTGATAAATGGCTTTCGCTTTGCATAGTAGAGTTTTAACTTGCACTTAAAGATGTAGCGACGAACTGTAGTTACTGACAGTGGGTTTCTGAAGTGTTCCTGAGCCCATGTAGTGATATCCTTTACACACTGATGTCCCTTTTTAATGCAGTACCGCCTGAGGGATCGAAGGTCCATAATATCATTGCTTAAGTGCAGTGATTTCTCCAAATTCTCTGAACCTTTTGATGATATTACGGATCGTAGATGGTGAAATCCCTAAATTCCTTGCAATAGCTCGTTGAGAAAAGTTGTTCTTAAACTGTTGGACAATTTCCTCACGCATTTGTTCACAAAGTGGTGACCCTCGCTCCATCCTTGTTTGTGAATGAATGAGCATTTCATGGAAGCTGCTTTTATACCCAATCATGGCACCCACCTGTTCCCAATTACCCTGTTCACCGATGGAATGGTCAAATTAAGTATTTTGATGACCATTCCTCAACTTTCTCAGTCTTTTTGCCACTTGTGCCAGCTTTTTTGAAACGTGCTGCAGGCATAAAATTCCAAATGGGCTAATGTTTGCAAAACATAACAGTTTTTCTGTTCGGACGTTACGTTTCTTGTCTTTACAGTCTATTCAATTGACTGTAGGTTGTAAAGGATTTGCAAATCATTGTATTCTGTTTTTATTTACGATTTACACAACGTGCCAACTTCATTGGTTTTGGGGTTTGTAAAACACGTTTAAACATTGAACACTCTACTTTTATATTGCGGCTAAAGTGGTTAGTGCACGCCCCAAAATCGTCACGTTTCATGTGTCAGGTAAATCACGATGACCGGGGCCCTATAAATCCCCTTCCTATTGCATATGTACAGTACCCTTCTAATAGTTCTGACATTCATTAACGGTCCAGTCAAGTTGCAGGGTTAACCTCCATATACTGACACATAGACACATACATGGTCAAGAGATCTACCGTAGGTAGAAATACAGTCTTTTTACCCCTTCCACTCCCGATACACCCAATACACTCTTTACACTTACACTACTGTTCAAAAGTTTGGGGTCACCCAAACAATTTTGTGGAATAGCCTTCATTTCTAAGAACAAGAATAGACTGTCGAGTTTCAGATGAAAGTTCTCTTTTTCTGGCCATTTTGAGCGTTTAATTGACCCCACAAATGTGATGCTCCAGAAACTCAATCTGCTCAAAGGAAGGTCAGTTTTGTAGCTTCTGTAACGAGCTAAACTGTTTTCAGATGTGTGAACATGATTGCACAAGGGTTTTTCTAATCATCAATTAGCCTTCTGAGCCAATGAGCAAACACATTGTACCATTAGAACACTGGAGTGATAGTTGCTGGAAATGGGCCTCTATACACCTATGTAGATATTGCACCAAAAACCAGACATTTGCAGCTAGAATAGCCATTTACCACATTAGCAATGTATAGAGGGTATTTCTTTAAAGTTAAGACTAGTTTAAAGTTATCTTCATTGAAAAGTACAGTGCTTTTCCTTCAAAAATAAGGACATTTCAATGTGACCCCAAACTTTTGAACGGTAGTGTACACTGTATAGTAATAGTTAGCAACAAGTGAAGTTGTCATCCACCTGTTCTGTTAACTGCCTGACTGCCATAAGCTCATGAAAGTTGTCTGCTACAGCACTCCAATATATTTTAATAAAATCCTGAATTCAGACAGTGAATCACCCCCAAAATGTGATCACCCTTATCCCAATTCTGACATTACTTGAAAATGTAATAAAAAAAAATACCCATAACTTGTTGAGCTTGCTAACAGACAAACAGACAAAGTTACATAACATCCTGAAGGAGATAAATAAAGGATGAATGAAATTGCATGATTCTGAAATTGTATTTGTTTTATTTGTCTGTGGCTTCCAAACAGGCTGCAAAAGGGTTCAATGTCAGCATTAGGGTGTGTTTGTTCTATAGCGGAATTAAGTAAATGGAGTAAACCTTCTTGTCCAGGGGTGTCCAAAGTGCGGCCCGCAGCTAATTGTTTAGCAGCCCGCCACACATTCTGGAAAGGCCATTGCAAAAATCAAGAAAACATTAAAAAAGTGGAATGAGGTGAAATCTAACTAGAAAACGTTGCAATGTTGACACAAAGCTGCCATGCAGGCTGTTTTTTTTTATTTTGTCTATCTTTATTTTCCTTTTTTTGCCATTGTTAAAAAAAAAAAGACAAAAAATCAATAATAATGAATTATTGACATCTTCAAGGCTCCAATTACTTCAAATATTTCACATTAAAATGTTTTATGTGGAAAATTATTGCATATATTGTGTGGTTGCCATATAAAAATATTCAAGTTTTCTTTGACAAAAGAGCATAAAACAAACAAAATAATAGTTCAAACGTAAAATCGACAGATATATCTGAAGTTGATCTCGTAACTTAAGTGTTGAAAGTAAAACAAATAATAATAAAAATTTATGAGTGGGGTACGTTTTGGATCCCAAAGATATTTAGTGGGATTTTATTTATCTTTTCACTGTGATTACTCAAAAATAATAATGAAAATAAAATCAATGGTGTCATGCATTATTGATCTTTTCAGGGCTCCAATTACTTCACATCAAACATTGCTTTCTGAATGTTTAGGGCGGTGGGGGAAATACTGCATATTTCAGTTTTACTATAAAAAACAAAGTTGTCTTTGACAGAAAAGGCATATATAATAATAGGCAATAATAATTTGACTTGCTTTTAACATTTTAATGACTGAGACCCTTTACGGGCCCCAGGAGCCCTAATTGTTTAAAAAAAAAATCTATATATTTTGTTATGGTTTGAAAATGAAAAATATCAAAATGGCCCCCGCATGCTTTAATTTTTCCGTGTGCGGCCCTCAGTGGAAAAAGTTTGGACACCCACGTTCTTGTCAGTCATCCACTCTTTCTTTTTATGCCGCTAGCATAGACGCACAGAGAAATTTAGACTTGTAATGTACACAAAAGAAAATGTGGTAGAAATGATCCGGACCGCAACTAAAATTAAACCACTTGTTCCTTATCTCATTTCTGCCATTTCCTGAAAGTTTCATCAAAATCAGTCCATAACTTTATGTTGCTAACTAACTGACGCCGGTGAATACGCAACCAACTCATGGCGGAGGAAGTAGCCTCTGTGCATTTGTACTCTTTTGTACAAAACATTTGAGTAAACTTTCGGCTAACAATTTTTTTAGCTAACTTGCCTGATTAGATTCTTTTTTAAGGTCTAAACCGTTATCATTTCGTGCCATCTCACGTGTCTCATGTGTGCTGGTATATGGAGTGAAATTACTGCCAAAATTCCATAAACACACACAAGTGTTTTTATTCATGTCGGACAATTAATGTATTTAATTAAAAAATAATTTGCATGTAAAGAAAACAATTTATTCCAAGTAAAAAAAAAATATTTGCAGTTATGTATGAAACATTTTTTTCATCATTTGCATGTATAAAAAACTTTTCCTTCAAATTAAAACTTTTAGCAGTACCGTATTTTCCGGACAATGAGGCACACTTAAAATCAATTTTTTTTCTCAAAACTGGACAGTGCGCCTTATAACCCGGTGCGCCTAATGTAAGGAATAAATTTGGTTGAGCTTATCCACCTCGAAGCTATTTTATCTGGCATATGGTGTAATGATAAGTGTGACCAGTAGATAGCAGTCAAACATAAGAGATAAGTGGTGGCCGCACTATGATGGCAATATGTCTCAAGTAAACAACACCAACATGTTATATGTTCCATTGAAAATATAGAACATTACACACGGCATTCAAAAATCTATCAAAATGTTTTAGTACGACTTTGGTAAGCTATGAAGCCGCACCACTTGATAGATTGTCGGCGCATTAAACATACAAGTATTATTATGGTGTGTGTATAAGGTAAGACATATTACCTGGCGTTTTGTTTCACAATATTATGCAAAAGCAACTTTTCTGGTACATGCTGATCTGTATTTGGGATCTAAATAAATCCTGAAAAATTGCGGGCTTTCTCCTTTGTAGTCGATAAGCTTCTTCTTTTTCTCTCCAAGGTTTCTCATAGTCATTCACATTGACGTCCCACTGGGGTGAGTTTTCCTTGCCCGTATGTGGGCTCTGTACCGAGGATGTCGTTGTGGCTTGTACAGCCCTTTGAGACACTTGTGATTTAGGGCTATATAAATAAACATTGATTGATTGATTGATTGATCTTCTTGTTATAGGACATTCATTCGCTGCTGTTGCCATTTCTAATATAAAGTAGTGTAAAGCTCTTACTTATATCTGTCAGTAAACTCGCCATGAAAGCGCTAAAACATACCGGTGTAGTGAGTTTAAATTATTCACCCAAGGAACTTCAGTTATTAGAGAGTTCCGGTCGGACGGTTTTTCACGGGACACATTTCCGGCCTTGTTGTTGTTTCCGGATGAGGAGATGCTGCTCGGTTATTGATTTAAGTAAAGTCTGAATGTCATTAAAAAAGTTATCTCCTTCTTTTGACACTTCTTCCACCCCCGTCCTTGCACGCTACACCGCTACAACAAAGATGACGGGGAGAAGACACTGCCGAAGGTGAGCCACGTAAATAAGACCGCCCACAAAACGGCGCATCCGGAAGCGACTGTCAGAAAGCGGCTTGAAGATGATCTGTAAAACATAATCTATGCAACATTTTGACCAAAGAACCAACATTACATGTTATGTAGACCACAAGGAAGGGTTTTCAATTTAGAAAAAAATAATAATAATATGACTCCTTTAATGCGCCTTATAATCCGGTGCGCCTAATATATGAAAAAAGATCAAAAATAGACCATTCATCGGCAGTGTGCCTTATAATCCGGTGCGCCCTATGGTCCGGAAAATACGGTATTATTCCACCCTGCGATCCACACACTCAGAGTTCCCGTAATTCGCACTCTTCAACGACAGGTGGTGCTGCTGAGTAAATTTGAGGCTGTCAGAAGTATTGTTATTTGCGCATGGTGTCGTTCGTCAAAAATACCAAAAAAAAGAAGCAGAGCACGGTGGGGAGTAAAATTGCGGACAGAAGAGAGGGGAAACAAGCTCAACGTCTGGGTTAACACATTTGTTTTATAATCCCCTCTTTGTAATTTAAAGGCCTACTGAAACCCACTACTACCGACCACGCAGTCTGATAGTTTATACATCAATGATGAAATCTTAACATTGCAACACATGCCAATACGGCTGGCTTAACTTATAAAGTGCAAATTTAAATTTCCCAGGAAACTTCCGGCTGAAAACGTCTAGGTATGATGACGTTTGCGCGTGACGTCAATGGTTGAAGCGGAAGTATTAGGACACCATTGTGTCCCAATACAAACAGCTCTGTTTTCATCGCAAAATTCCACAGTATTCTGGACATCTGTGTTGGTGAATCTTTTGCAATTTGTTCAATTAACAATGGAGACTGCAAAGAAGAAAGCTGTAGGTGGGATCGGTGTATTAGCGGTTGGCTGCAGCAACACAACCAAGAGGACTTTGAGTTGGATAGCAGACGCGCTACCGTGAGTACAGCTTTCCTCACCTTGACTTCCTCCGTCTGCGGGCCGCCGACCACAACAATGATCGGGTGAAGTTCTTTGTCGCACCGTCGATCGCTGGAACGCATGTGAGCACGGGTCGTGATGAGCAGATGAGAGCTGGCGTAGGTGGAGAGCTAATGTTTTTAGCATAGCTCTGTCGAGGTCCCGTGGCTAAGTTAGCTTCAATGGCGTCGTTAGCAACAGCATTGCTAGGCTTCGCCAGGCGGTACAGCATTAACCGTGTGGTTACAGGTCCAGAGTTTGGTAGTATTGTTGATCTTCTGTCTATCCTTCCAGTCAGGGGCTTATTTCTTTTGTTTCTATCTGCATTTAAGCACGATGCTATCACGTTAGCGCCGTAGCTAAAGTGCTTCGCCGATGTATTGTCGTGGAGATAAAAGTCACTGTGAATGTCCATTTTGCGTTCTCGACTCTCATTTTCAAGAGGATATAGTATCCGAGGTGGTTTAAAATACAAATCCGTGATCCACAATAGAAAAAGGAGAGAGTGTGGAATCCAATGAGCCGTTGTACCTAAGTTACGGTCACAGCGAAAAAAGATACATCCTGCACTGCACTCTAATCCTTCACTCTCACGTCCCTCATCCACGAATCTTTCATCCTGGCTCAAATTAATGGGGAAATTGTCGCTTTCTCGGTCCGAATCGCTTTCGCTGCTGGCGGCCATCATTGAAAACAATGGGGAAATGTGAGGAGCCCTTCAACCTGTGACGTCACGCTACTTCCGGTACAGGCAAGGCTTTTTTTTATCAGCGACCAAAAGTTGCGAACTTTATCGTCGATGTTCTCTACTAAATCCTTTCAGCAAAAATATGGCAATATCGCGAAATGATCAAGTATGACACATAGAATGGATCTGCTATCCCCGTTTAAATAAAATAAAAAAAATTCAGTAGGCCTTTAAACAGTGTTATGTAGTGTTATGTTGTTATGCCGTTGTGTTCAGCAGGGAAGAAACCGTAGCCGTCAGTCTACAGAAAATGACATCCCAGAAAATTGTTTTTAGACTTGCAAATCGTTTTTTTTATTGTTTTTATACATCCAAATTGTTTTTTTTACGGGCAGAATCGTTGAGCGTGAGTAAAAACAATTTGGTGTGTTTGTGGAGTCTTGGCAGTAATTTCTCCTTCATATTTGTTTGCAATAAAGTTATTTGAATCCGTGAAATATGAAGGCTATATAGCAAAATATTCAGACCAGACACGCAGCCAAGGTGAGGACACTACGCTTGAATGTTAAGACATTTATCTCATGTATTGTTTTAATTGATGACTCTCTCACTTTTAAAGCTGTTATTGATCAACTGGTAAATAAACTAAAACTTTAAAAAGCGCCTTGTCTCTGCCACATTTGACATGAATGCTATTAATTTGTGTCTAAAGATGGTGGACTGTGTTTACCATGCTTCTTTGAGGTTCATCACAAACTGTAGAGCCATGACCAGGGGTAGGCAACCCAAAACGTTGAAAGAGCCATATTGGACCAAAAATACAAAAAACAGATATGTATGGAGCCGCAAAAAATGAAAAGCCGTTGTGGAAGTCGCTTACTATCCGTTCCACTATTACACACGGCACAAGAGCCAAGCTTGCAGTTTTTAACAATGGTTTAATGTCCATAGAATTTTCTCACACTTTTCTCTCCAGCAGGACGTGACTTTTCAGCCACATCCGTATCCTCTCCTCGTCCTGCACTCGGCCGCTTACTGTTAAAGACAACAGATGATTAGATTACCACGTACCACCTGTGAAATCTAATCACCTGCCAGCTGTGTCTCGCCGTTGTCCTCAGCACCATAGACAGCGGCGGTGACCTTTGCTCCTGCAAGCGCGCTGGCCACACCTCCCTCCACAGCCGTATATAAGTCTTATAACATGACGTAAGTGTCTATATTAGCTATAATAGCCTACTATCAAAATGACTATGTGTCGCAGGCTGAAGCAAATCTTTGTTGGCAGAAATGTAATATTTATTCTACACATTTTTACAGCATTAGAAACCATTAGTAAATCAGCGGCAACTCAGAAGGTGAGACAACTCCTGGAAATTACTGGCTTTTAATGGCTAAAGGTATAGATGTGTGTGTCCAAGTTAAAGGAAACGGCAGGCTGTCTTCTTTTAATAGATGTATTACAATCTTTGGCAAGCTAGGTAATGTTTGCTGTGGTCTGGAACAACATGGCACACAAACAACTATCAGAAATGTATCATGAGACATGCAAAATTAAATTATGTACAAAGAGGATAAAAGTAAAGGATATTAAATGAGCTCAAATATAGGCATAATGATGAAATATGTACATACAGCTAGCCTAAATAGCATGTTAGCACTGATTAGCTTGCAGTTATGCACTTACCGAATATGCTTGATTAGCACTCCAACAAGTCAATAACACCAACGAAGCGCACCTTTGTGCATTCACCTACAGCATAAAATGTTTGGTGGACAAAATGAGACAAAGAAGGAGTGGAAGATTGTACATGTAAACAAACTGTTGCGTCACAGTCCACACTATGGTGAGTTCAAGAACCGCCAAAATCAGTAGGACAAAACGATGTTCACCAAATACTCTCATCAGTGAAGCATACAAACAAACATATTAAACAGTAGGCTTTCTAACAATTGGAAAGATTTGTGTCAGGTTTGTCCTCATACAAAAAACATACTAAAACAAAACAAAAATGTTTCCCCCCATCTTTTTCCATTTGTAATCCTTTTTTAAAAATGATCCAGGGAGCCACTAGGGCGGCACTAAAGAGCTGCATGCGGCTCGAGAGCCGCGGGTTGCTGACCCCCAGCCATGACACACCAGTGTGACTTGTGCTCTCGGGTGGGATGGCCTTCTGTATTTACAAGGCTCTTCTGTGACTATTGCCCAATTACATTTTGTGCATTGATTTCACAGAGAAGTACGGACTCTTATGCACTGAGATCCAACGAACAGCTGTTGCTCTCTGTCCCTTTTGCTCGCACTGAGCTAGGGAAAAAAGTTTTTGTCTATGCAGCTCCTTGTACTTGGAACATGTTACAAAGAGACTGGAAGCTGACTGACTTAATTACTTTTAAATCTAAACTGAGAGCATTTGAAGGAGCCTCAGTTATCTGTAACTGTTTTACTTGATGTCCATCCTGTCATTTTAATGTGAATCTGATTTTATGTGTAACTTTGCTGCCTCTTGGCCAGGACTCCCTTGAAAGAGTGGTTCTTAATCTCAATGGGATTTTTTTCCTGGTTAAATAAAGGTTAAATAAAAAATAAAAATAAAAATCTCCATGACAACTAAACTTAGCCCACTAATAATGACAGTTTGTTGATGGACTTGCTTTTTTTTTTTGCACATTGTTAGCATTAGAACTTCGGTCAGCAACCGGCGGCTCTTTAGTGCCGCCCTAGTGGCTCTCTGGAGCAATTTTTTAAAAAGGATTGAAAATGGAAAAAGATGGGAAGAAAAATATATTTTTTGTTTTAGTATGTTTTTGTTTGCAGACAAACATGACACAAACACAGTTTGTTTACATGTAAAATCTTCCACTCCTTCTTTGTCTCATTTTGTCCACCAAAAGTTTTATACTGTGCCTGAATGCACAAAGGTGTGCTTTGTTGATGTTATTGACATGTGTGGTGTGCTAATAAGGCATATTTGGTCAATGCATGACTTCAAGCTAATCCATGCTAACATGCTATATAGGCTAGCTGTATGTACATATTGCATCATTATGCCTCATTTGTAGCTATACTTGAGGTCATTTAAAGGCCTACTGAAATGCATTTTTTTTAGTTAAACGGGGATAGCAGATCTATTCTATGTGTCATACTTGATCATTTCGCGATATTGACATATTTTTGCTGAAAGGATTTAGTATAGAACAACGACGATAAAGATCGCAACTTTTGGTATCTGATAAAAAAAGGCTTGCCCCTACCGGAAGTAGCGTGACGTAGTCAATTGAACATATCCGCAAAGTTCCCTATTGTTTACAATGATGGCCGCATGAAGTGAGAGAGACCGAGAAAGCGACAATTTCCCCATTAATTTGAGCGAGGATGAAAGATTTGTGGATGAGTAAAGTGCAAGTGAAGGACTAGTGGGGAGTGGAAGATGCTGTGAGAGCCGGGGGTGACCTGATATTCAGCTGGAAATGACTAAAACAGTAAATAAACACAAGACATATATATACTCTATTAGCCACAACACAACCAGGCTTATATTTAATATGCCACAAATTAATCCCACATAAAAACACCTAGGTGTTTGTTATGCTAGCTCCTAGCTACTAGCTCGAGCTATAGCTCGAGCGGGTAATATGGACGGGATCCCGTATATATAACCAGCCAATACAATTCAAACACCTGCACAACACACACACTCACTCAGCCCAAAGAACCGTTCACCTAACCCAAGGTTCATAAAGCTTATATATTTAACCAAAGTTACGTACATGACACGCACGTACGGGCAAGCAATCAAATGTTTGGAAGCGCGCGGGTGGGACCTGATATTCAGCTGGGAATGACTACAACAGTAAATAAACACAAGACATATATATACTCTATTAGCCACAACACAACCAGGCTTATATTTAATATGCCACAAATTAATCCCGCTAGCTAGCTCCTAGCTCCTAGCTACTAGCTACTAGCTCGAGCTAGTTATAGCAAGCGATCAAATGTTTGGAAGCGTACTCACGGTATCGCGTCTGCGTCTGTTAACGAAATCAAAGTCCTCCTGGTAAGAGTCTCTGTTGTCCGAGTTCTTCGATCTTGACTGCATCTTTCGGGAATGTAAACAATGAAACACCGACTGTGTTGTGTTGCTGACTTCCCTCGCAAAAATACACCGACTTTCTTCTTTGCTTGCTCAGCTTCTTTCTCCATAATGCAATGAACAAATTGCAACAGATTCACCAACACAGATGTCCAGAATACATCTAGAATGAGATTAAAACAGCTATTTCGTATTGGCTTCAATGGGGAAGCCATACCTGTGTTCTACTGGCTACGTCACGCGCATACGTCATCCTCAAAGGCGTTTTGAACCGGAAGTTCCCCGGGAAATTTAAAATTGCACTTTATAAGTTAACCCGGCCAAATTGGCATGTGTTGCAATGTTAAGATTTCATCATTGATATATAAACTATCAGACTGCGTGGTAGGTAGTAGTGGGTTTCAGTAGGCCTTTAATATCCTTTACTTTGTATTTAATTTATATTTGCATGTCTCATGACACATTATCTGTATGTATTATTGGCTGCATTTCAGGTAGTTGTTTGCGTGCCGTGTTGTTCCAGACCACAGCAAACATTACCTAGCTTGCCAAAGATTGTAATACATCTATTAAAAGAAGACAGCCTGCCGTTTCCTTTAACTTGGACACACAAATATATACCTTTAGCCATTAAAAAACAGTATTTTCCAGGAGTTCTCTCACCTTCTCAGTAGCCTCTGATTTACTAATGGTTTCTAATGTTGTAAAAATGTGTAGAATAAATATTACATTTCTACATTTCTGTCAACGAAGATTTGCTTCAGCCTGCAACACATAGTCATTTTGATAGCAGGCTATTATAGCTAATATAGACACTGACATCATGTGTTGTCTTCATTATAAGACTTATATACAGCTTTTCATTTTTTGCGGCTCCAGACAGATTTGTTCTTTGTATTTTTGGTCCAATGTGGCTCTTTCAGCATTTTGGGTTGCCGACCCCTGCATTAGAACAATGTTTCAAAACGCTCCACATGAAGTGAGTGAACACTGCATTGCTTTGTTCTGTGAGATCAATTAACCAGATTGATGTAGAACGTGATCATAAATTATATCACATTTGGATGTATTAGTTTAAATCTTTAGCACAAATGAAAAACCCCCAAACAAACAGCCAGAGTGATACGAAAGGCTTGTTTGATGGATGGAATTTAAATCCAAAACACCTGCTTGTGTGCCCAGTTGAACATGGTTGATAGATCCCAATCTAGTTGTGTGTGCTTTTCCTTTCTTCCAGATAAACTGTGACCTTTACGGAAGTTTGGAGACCATGAAAGCAATCTGCTTGTGTAATTACCTGTCAGAAGGGAGCTTGTTCCTGCACTGGAAAACAAAGCATATCACCAAGCCATCTTAAATGCACAGGTGCTAAGTGTGTGGCAATGTTATTGAAAGCAACACATTGATTATTTCACAATGTTTGTGCGGGTGTTTTATTGTGCACATACGGGTACCGATGGGTTGACTGTTCTTGAGTTAGTGTCATCATGCATGTAGGTGTACACAGAAAATTTAGAATTTGCAATTGTAATTGTCATTTCCTAAAATAGGTTCTGTCATATTACTGCCTTACAGTGGAATTGTTGTTAAAATGCATCTGCACCTGAAACGTTAAAGGACCTAAGCTGCTACACTTATTCATAGTACTGGACTTAAAGGCCTACTGAAATGAATTTTTTTTATTTAAACGGGGATAGCAGATCCATTCTATGTGTCATACTTGATCATTTTGCGATATTGCCATATTTTTGTTGAAAGGATTTAGTATAGAACAACGACGATAAAGTTCGCAACTTTTGGTCTCTGATAAAAAAAAGCCTTGCCCCTACCGGAAGTAGCGTGACGACACCGGAGGAAGGACTGCTCACATTTTCCTATTGTTTACACCAGCAGCGGGAGAGATTCGGACAGAGAAAGCGACGATTACCCCATTCATTTGAGCGAGGATGAAATATTCGTGGATGAGGAAGGACTAGCGTGCGGTGCAGAACATATCTTTTTTCGCTCTGACCGTAACTTAGGTACAAGGGTTCATTGGATTCCACACTCTCTCCTTTTTCTATTGTGGATCACGGATTTGTATTTTAAACCACCTCGGATACTATATTCTCTTGAAAATGAGAGTCGAGAACGTGAAATGAACATTCACAGTGACTTTTATCTCCACGACAATACATCGGTGAAGCTCTTTAGCTACTGAGCTAACGTGATAGCATCGGGCTTTAGTGCATATAGAAACAAAACAAATAAGCCCCTGAATGGAAGGATAGACAGAAGATCAACAATACTACCAAACTCTGGACATGTAAATACACGGTTAATGCTTTCCAGCTTGGCGAAGCTTAGCAATGCTGTTGCTAACGACGCCATTGAAGCTAACTTAGCTACGGAACCTCGACAGAGCTATGCTAAAAACATTAGCTCTGCACCTACGCCAGCTCTCATCTGCTCATCACGACCCGTGCTCACCTGCGTTCCAGCGATCGACGGTACGACGAAGGACTTCACCCGATCACCGATGCGGTTGGCGGCCCGGAGACGGAGGAAGTGAAGATGAGGTCGTTCGGCTAGCGCATCTGCTATCCTCAAAGTCCTCCTGGTTGTGTTGCTGTAGTCCGCCGCTAATACACCGATCGCACCTACAGCTTTCTTCTTTGCAGTCTCCATTGTTCATTAAACAAATTGCAAAAGATTCACCAACACAGATGTCCAGAATACTGTGGAATTTTGGGATGAAAACAGAGCTTTTTTGTATTGGATTCAATGGGTCCGAATATTTCCGTACCAACCGTTGACGTCACGCGCATACGTCATCATATCTAGACGTTTTCAACCGGAGGTGTGGCGGGAAATTTAAAATTGCACTTTATAAGTTAACCCGGCCGTATTGGCATGTGTTGCAATGTTAAGATTTCATCATTGATATATAAACTATCAGACTGCGTGGTCGGTAGTAGTGGGTTCCAGTAGGCCTTTAAAAATTATGTCTACAAGTAAAATTAGCACCCACGATAGACAAAGTAGTGATACTTGGCTTGTTTTCTAACAAGTGTCAGCTCATTTTTAAAGGCCCACCTTTAGCTCCAAATGTGGGCAAGCCATGTTGACGTAATCTAAGAAGACAGGAAGCAATTTCATATTGAGTATTATGTGTTTTTTCGGTAAGATTTTATTAGATAATGCCTGCCAAATGCATTGTTGCATGTTGTAGCAATACAACTAAAGAAAGGGGTCTGCCTGCTTACATTTCCAAACGAGGACAGTATGGACCTCTCCAATCAAATTGTCTCGCACAAAATGAGATGGACTAAGCGAGATGAGTGTCATTTGCAGGGATCGTTTGATTGTTTTCCCGAGATACTTAAACTCCTCCACCTGGGACAGAGTCTCGTCCTCTACCTGGACTGTACAACTACCTGGAGTTTAAAGGCCTACTGAAATGACATTTTTTTTATTTAAACGGGGATAGCAGATCCATTCTATGTGTCATACTTGATCATTTCGCGATATTGCCATATTTTTGCTGAAAGGATTTAGTAGAGAACATCGACGATAAAGTTCACAACTTTTGTTCGCTGATAAAAAAAGCCTTGCGTGTACCGGAAGTAGCGTGACGTCACAGGTTGAAAGGCTCCTCACATTTTCCCATTGTTTACAATGCAGCCAGAGCGATTCGGACCGAGAAAGCGACGATTACCCCATTAATTTGAGCGAGGATGAAAGATTCGTGGATGAGGAACGTCAGAGTGAAGGACTAGAGTGTAGTGCAGGACGTATCTTTTTTCGCTCTGACCGTAACTTAGGTACAAGGGTTCATTGGATTCCACACTTTCTCCTTTTTCTATTGTGGATCACGGATTTGTATTTTAAACCACCTCGGATACTATATCCTCTTGAAAATGAGAGTCGAGAACGCGAAATGGACATTCACAGTGACTTTTATCTCCACGACAATACATCGGCGAAGCTCTTTAGCTACGGAGCTAACGTGATAGCACATTGAGGCTTAAATGCAGCTAGAAACAAAATATAAACCCCTGACTGGAAGAATAGACAGAAAATCAACAATAGTATTAAACCATGGACATGTAAATACACGGTTAATGCTTTCCAGCTTGGCGAAACTTAACAATGCTGTTGCTAACGACGCCATTGAAGCTAACTTAGCAACGGGACCTCACAGAGCTATGATAAAAACCTTAGCTATCCACCTACGCCAGCCAGCCCTCATCTGCTCATCAACACCCGTGCTCACCTGCATTCCAGCGATCGACGGAGCGACGATCATAGATGCGGTCGGCGGCCCGGAGACGGAGGAAGTCAAGGTGAGGTCGGCGGCTAGCGCGTCTGCTATCCATCTCAAAGTCCTCCTGGTTGTGTTGCTGTAGTCCGCCGCTAATACACCGATCCCACCTACAACTTTCTTCTTTGCAGTCTTCATTGTTCATTAAACAAATTGCAAAATATTCACCAACACAGATGTCCAGAATACTGTGGAATTTTGAGATTAAAACAGAGCTTTTTTGTATTGGATTCAATGGTGTACCAATACTTCCGGTTCAACGATTGACGTCACACGCATACGTCATCATACATAGATGTTTTCAACCGGAAGTTTAGCGGGAAATTTAAAATTGCACTTTATAAGTTAACCCGGCCGTATTGGCATGTGTTGCAATGTTAAGATTTCATCATTGATATATAAACTATCAGACTACGTGGTCGGTAGTAGTGGGTTTCAGTAGGCCTTTAAGTATCTCGGGGTCTTGTTCACGAGTGAGGGAAAGATGGAGAAGGAAATCAGTCGGAGAATCGGAGCAGGTGGGGCAGTATTGCAGTCTCTCTGCCGCACTGTTGTGACGAAACGAGAGCTGAGCCAGAAGGCAAAGCTCTCGGTCTACCGAGCTATCTATATTCCTACTCTCACCTATGGTCATGAAGTGTGGGTCACGACCGAAAGAATAAGATCGCGGATACAAGCGGCCGAAATGAGTTTCCTCAGAAGGGTGGCTGGCATCTCCCTTAGAGACAGGGTGAGAAGTTCAGTCACCCGAGAGCGACTAGGAGTAGAGCCGCTGCTCCTTCCCTTGGAAAGGAGCCAGCTTAGGTGGTTCGGGCATCTTGTGCGGATGCCTCACGAGCGTCTCCCTAGGGAGGTCGTCGTTGCACGTCCCACTGGGAGGAGACCCCGCGGTAGGCCAAGGACCAGATGGGGGGATTACATCTGCTCTCTGGCCTGGGAACGCTTCGGGATTTCCCAGGAGGAAGTCGCTAATGTTGCTCTGGAGAGGGAAGTCTGGGGGTCTCTGCTGGAGCTGTTGAAGATAAGCGGTTGAAGATAGATGGATTTGATTGTTTTCCACTTTGAAAAAGAAGGGATTTGGTCAAAGTTTGTATGGAAAATAATTAAAAGATTCAAGCCGAATGTGATCCCAAAAAGCCGGGACACCATCGAGAGGGAAAGGAGAAAGAAGAGCATACCCGCCGCTCAAATAACAGACAAAAAGAAGGTAAGCTACAGTGGTTCTTAATCTGGGTTCGATCGAACTCTAGGGGTTCGGTGAGTCAGCCTCAAATAAAAACGTTTCCCTATCGGCGTAGTATGGTTACCCCCAAACAATGTTCCCTCTAATTTTCCATATGTGTGAGCAAACTCAAAAACTCATTGAGCATTCAGTGGAGCACATGTGAGCAACGTCAGACATGCACATGCACTGTGGTCACACTAGCAGCACACCTGTCCCAAACCCATACTTGACAACCCTCCCGGATTTTCCGGGAGACTCCCGGAATTCAGCGCCTCTTCCGAAAACCTCCCGGAAGAAATGTTCTCCCGAAAAACTCCCGGAATTCAGCCGGCGCTGAAGGCCACGTCCCCTCCAGCTCCATGCGGACCTGAGTGGGGACAGCGGCGACAGTCTGTTTTCACGTCCGCTTTCCCACGATATAAACAGCGTGCCTGCCCAATCACGTTATAACTGTAGAATGATCGAGGGCGAGTTCTTGGTTTCTTATGTGGGTTTATTGTTAGGCAGTTTCATTAACGTCCTCCCAGCGCGGTAACAACACACAACAACAGCAGTCACGTTTCCGTCTACCGTAAAGCAGTTTGTCTGCTGTAAACAGCATAGTTGTGACACTCTTAAACAGGACAATACTGCCATCTACTGGATAGCCTCCGGAACACTGAAATTCAAGTATTTCTTTTATTTATATGTATAATAAAATAAATAAATGTATATATATATATATATATATATATATATATATATATATATATATATATATATATATATATATATATATATATAGCTAGAATTCACTGTCAAGTCAAGTAATTCATAAATATATATATATATATATATATATATATATATATATATATATATATATATATATATATATATATGAAATATATATGAAATAATCGAGTTGGTGAATTCTAGCTGTAAATATACTCCTCCCCTCTTAACCACGCCCCCAACCACGCCCCCGGCCCGCCCCCGCCCCAACCACCCCCCACCCCACCCCACCCCCCACCCCCCACCTCCCGGAATCGGAGGTCTCAAGGTTGGCAAGTATGCCCAAACCTGACTAAATAAGTTAAATGTTTTATTATTATAATCAAATGACAGCAGTCATTTCCATGAGATTATTTTACAATACAAGCGTTTTGGCCCACTTACAATGACAATAACAAAAAATGTTGTTTTTCATGAGCTGTGTACTAATAGATGGGTGGGAAACGAAGAAAAGGAACAGACTTTGCTGTGAAAATGACTTGAAAATGACTTGAGAGTGGCACTTGCCAAGGTGAAGCCACACATGTCTGAACTTGTCTCTCAAAGGCAACAGCAGAAGTCACACTGATTTGCAGGTGTGTAATTTGTTGTGAGTTCATGCACTGTGTTGGTTTTGTTCCTTGAACAAGGTGATGTTCATGCATGGTTCATTTTGTGCACCAGTAAAAAAAAAACATAAAATGTTGTCAAAATTTGGCTCACCTGCACTGGCTTCCTGTGCACTTAAAGGCCTACTGAAATGAAATTGTCTTATTTAAACGGGGATAGCAGATCCATTCTATGTGTCATACTTGATCATTTTGCGATATTGCCATATTTTTGCTGAAAGGATTTAGTAGAGAACATCGACGATAAAATTCGCAACTTTGGGTCGCTGATAAAAAAGCCTTGCCTGTACCGGAAGTAGCGTGACGTCACAGGTTGAAGAGCTCCTCACATCTGCACATTGTTTACACCAGCAGCGAGAGCGATTCGGACCGAGAAAGTGACGATTACCCCATTAATTTGAGCGAGGATGAAAGATTTGTGGATGAGGAAAGTGAGAGTGAAGGATTAGAGTGCAGTGCAGGACGCCAGGGTGTATCTTTTTTCGCTCTGACCGTAACTTAGGTACAAAGGCTCACTGGATTCCACACTTTCTCCTTTTCCTATTGTGGATCACGGATTTGTATTTTAAACCACCTCGGACAGTACATCCTCTTGAAAATGAGAGCCGAGAACGCGAAATGGACATTCACAGTGACTTTTATCTCCACTACAATACATTGGTGAAGCACTTTAGCTTCGGAGCTAACGTGATAGCATCGTGCTTAACTGCGGATAGAAACAGAAGAAACATGCCCCTGACTGGAAGGATAGACAGAAGATAAACAATACTACTATTACTTCTACTATCAGGAGACACCAAACCAAACCCTGGACCTGTAACCACACGGTTAATGCTGTCCAGCCTGGCGAAGCCTAGCAATGCTGTTGCTAACGACGTCATTGAAGCTAACTTAGCTACGGGACCTTGACAGAGCTTTGCTAAAAACATTAGCTCTCCACCTACGCTAGCCCTCATCTGCTCATCACGACCCGTGCTCACCTGCGTTCAAGCGATCGACGGCGCGACGAAGGACTTCACCCGATCATCGGTGCGGTCGGCGGCTAGCGTCGGATAGCGCGTCTGCTATCTAACTCAAAGTCCTCCTGGTTGTGTTGCTGTAGCCAGCCGCTAATACACCGATCCCACCTACAACTTTCTTCTTTGCTGTCTCCATTGTTCATTAAACAAATTGCAAAAGATTCACCAATACAGATGTCCAGTATACTGTGGAATTTTTCGATGAAAACAGACGCTGTTTGTATTGGGACACAATGGTGTCCAAATACTTCCGTTCAATCCGTGACGTCACGCGCAAACGTCATCATACCGAGACGTTTTCAGCCGGATATTTCCCGGGAAATTTAAAATTGCACTTTATAAGTTAACCCGGCCGTATTGGCATGTGTTGCAATGTTAGGATTCCATCATTGGTATATAAACTATCAGACTGCGTGGTCGGTAGTAGTGGGTTTCAGTAGGCCTTTAAGATGTGACTTTAAGGTTTTACTACTTAAGTATAAAATACTACACAGTCTAGCTCCATCCTATCTCGCTGATTGTATTGTACCATATGTCCCGGCAAGAAATCTGCGTTCAAAAAACTCCGGCTTATTAGTGATTCCCAGAGCCCAAAAAAAGTCTGCGGGCTGTAGAGCATTTTCTATTTGGGCTCCAGTACTATGGAATGCCCTCCCGGTAACAGTTACAGATGCTACCTCAGTAGAAGCATTTAAGTCCCATCTTAAAACTCACATGTATACTCTAGCCTTTAAATAGAACCCCCTTTTAGACCAGTTGATCTGCCGTTTCTTTTCTGCTCTGCCCCCCTCTCCCTCGTGGAGGGAGAGGGGGGCAGAGGTTCGGTGGCCACGGATGAAGCCACGGATGAAGCGCTGGCTGTCCAAAGTCGGGACCCATGGTGGACCACGCCTGTGCATCGGTTGGGGACGTCTGCGCTGCTGACCTGTCTCCGCTCGGGATGGTCTCCTGCTGGCCCCACCGTTACGTTCCACGTAGTGGTGGTTTGTTTGTTTTGTGTTTCTTCTTCATTTGTTTGTACAGGTCACACTCAATCACTGCCTCTGCTGCCAATCAACCGGTTCCTGTTCCCAGCTGCTCCTCATTTCACCTGTTGATCAGCCAGCCGATCCCGGTCCACCATTCATCCTCCTGTGCTGCTTAAAACCACCTGCTCACCACTGGATGAGGTGGATTCTTTTTCTGACATGCTGTGTGGAGCTTTGAGAGATGCTACTTTGTCGTTGACGCTATTTTGTTTTGTAATCATTTTTGTTAAGCTCTTTGCTAAACTTGTGCCACCTGTTTTTTTGTCTTCCTTTTTGTTTGACCTTTCAACTTTTGTAAGCATCTGCAGCCTAGTCTTGGGAAAGGTTAGACAGAGGCCTCTATACACTACACACGTAGGATTTGTTTGTGTATAGAGACACCAGGCTTAGTGGTGGCTGTCACCCTTGTATGTTTTGGACCCCCCTCTTTGTGCTAAATAAATAGCTTTAGTTAGTCAGCTTACCTTTTCTTTTCTAGAGGTGTGTTTTGGTATGTTTTGTTCATTTCTTTGACAGCACCTGTATTCCCAAGCTAGGCTAGTGTTGTGTCTTGTTGTAACCCCCCCATGGTTACTTTTCAATAACACTAGTTTTTGTTTTCAAATCTTGGCTTCTGTGTCTTTAATTTACAACTCATTTGGTTTATACACTTTTATGTTGCGTTCCCCTACGATCCCTAGACTCTGAGCCATCAGGGAACGTAACACCCACTATGGACTGGACTCTCACTATTATGTTAGATCCACTATGGACTGGACTCTCACAATGTTTTGCAAGATCCACTCAACGTCCATTGCACCGGTCGCCCTGGGGGGGGGGGGTCCCCACGTCTGCGGTCCGCTCCAAAGTTTCTCATTGTCCCATTGGGTTGAGTTTTTCCTAGCCCTGATGTGGGATCTGAACCAAGGATGTTGTTGTGGCTTGTGCAGCCCTTTGAGACACTCGTGATTTAGGGCTATATAAATAAACATTGATTGATTGATTGATTGATTGATTGTCCTGAATTTGAAAAAAAATTTTTTTTAATGTTTCACGAAAGAAGGGTTCGGTGAATGCGCATATGAAACCGGTGGGGTTCGGTACCTCCAACAAGGTTAAGAACCACTGCACTAGTATTATACAAAACCCAAAACCAGTGAAGTTGGCACGTTATGTAAATCGTAAATAAAAACAGAATACAATGATTTTCAACTTATATTCAATTGAATAGACTGCAGAGACAAGATATATATTATTTGAACGGAGAAACATTTTTTTTTTTTGCAAATAATCATTAACTTAGAATTTAATGGCAGCAACACATTGCAAAAAAGTTGGCACAGGGGCATTTTTTACCACTGTGTTAAATGGCCTGTCCTTTTAACAACACTCCCTAAACGTTTGGGAACTGAAGAGACCAATTTTTGAAGCTTTTCAGGTGGAATTATTTCCCATTCTTGCTTGATGTACAGCTTAAGTTGTTCAACAGTCCGGGGTCTCCGTTGTCGTATTTTACGCTTCATAATGCGACACACATTTTCAATGGGAGACAGGTCTTGACTACAGGCAGGCCAGTCTAGTACCCGCACTCTTACTATGAAGCCACGCTGTTGTAACACGTGGCTTGGCATTGTCTTGCTGAAATAAGCAGGGGCGTCCATGATAACGTTGCTTGGATGGCAACATATGTTGCTCCAAAACCTGTATGTACCTTTCAGCATTAATGGTGCCTTGACAGATGTGTAAGTTACCCATGCCTTGGGCACTAATACACCCCCATACCATCACAGATGCTTGCTTTTTAACTTTGCGCCTATAACAATCAGGATCAATCAATCAATCAATGTTTATTTATATAGCCCTAAATCACAAGTGTCTCAAAGGGCTGTACAAGCCACAACGACATCCTCGGTACAGAGCCCACATACGGGCAAGGAAAACTCACCCCAGTGGGACGTCAATGTGAATGACTATGAGAAACCTTGGAGAGGACCGCATATGTGGGTAGCCCCCCCCCCCCCCCTCTAGGGGAGACCGAAAGCAATGGATGTCGAGTGGGTCTGACATAATATTGTGAAAGTCCAACACATCAGCAAAAGTCCAGTCCATAGTGGGGCCAGCAGGAACCATCCCGAGTGGAGACGGGTCAGCAGCGTAGAGATGTCCCCATCTGATGAACAGGCTAGCGGTCCACCCCGGGTTGGGAGCAGAGTAGAAAAGAAAAGAAAAGAAACGGCAGATCAACTGGTCTAAAAAGGGAGTCTATTTAAAGGCTAGAGTATACAAATGAGTTTTAAGATGAGACTTAAATGCTTCTACTGAGGTAGCATCTCTAACTTTTACCGGGAGGGCATTCCATAGTATTGGAGCCCGAATAGAAAACGCTCTATAGCCCGCAGACTTTTTTTGGGCTCTGGGAATCACTAATAAGCCGGAGTTCTTTGAACGCAGATTTCTTGCCGGGACATATGGTACAATACAATCGTCAAGATAGGCAGGAGCTTGACCGTGTAGTATTTTATACGTAAGTAGTAAAACCTTAAAGTCGCATCTTAGGTGCACAGGAAGCCAGTGCAAGTGAGCCAGTATAGGCGTAATATGATCAAACTTTCTTGTTTTTGTCAAAAGTCTAGCAGCCGCATTTTGTACCATCTGTAATCTTTTAATGCTAGACATAGGGAGACCAGAAAATAAAACGTTACAATAATCGAGACGAGATGTAACGAACGCATGGATAATGATCTCAGCATCGCTTGTGGACAAAATGGGATGAATTTTAGCGACATTACGGAGATGAAAGAAGGCCGTTTTAGTAACACTCTTAATGTGCGACTCAAACGAGAGAGTTGGGTCGAAGATAATACTCAGATTCTTTACAGAGTCACCTTGTTTAATTGTTTGGTTGTCAAATGTTAAGGTGGTATTATTGAATAGATGTCGGTGTTGAGCAGGACCGATAATCAGCATT
Organism: Entelurus aequoreus; assembly: GCF_033978785.1. Taxonomy (NCBI): domain Eukaryota; kingdom Metazoa; phylum Chordata; class Actinopteri; order Syngnathiformes; family Syngnathidae; genus Entelurus; species Entelurus aequoreus. The sequence continues at coordinate 37,781,660 of NC_084749.1, read as the reverse complement.
TCCGTTTTCTTAGCGTTGAGTTGCAAAAAGTTAGCGGACATCCATTGTTTAATTTCATTAAGACACGCCTCCAGCTGACTACAATCCGGCGTGTTGGTCAGCTTTAGGGGCATGTAGAGTTGGGTGTCATCAGCATAACAGTGAAAGCTAACACCATATTTGCGTATGATGTCACCTAGTGGCAGCATGTAAATACTAAAGAGTGCAGGGCCAAGAACCGAACCCTGGGGAACTCCGCACGTTACCTTAACATAGTCAGAGGTCACATTGTTATGGGAGACACACTGCATCCTGTCAGTTAGATAAGAGTTAAACCAAGACAAGGCTAAGTCTGTCATCCCAATACGCGTTTTGATACGCTCTAATAAAATATTATGATCAACAGTATCGAAAGCGGCGCTAAGATCAAGAAGCAGCAACATAGATGAAGCATCAGAATCCATCGTTAGCAATAGATCATTAGTCATTTTTGCGAGGGCTGTCTCCGTAGAGTGATTTGCCCTGAAACCGGACTGAAAAGGTTCACAGAGATTGTTAGACGCTAAGTGTTCATTTAGCTGCTGTGCTACAATTTTTTCAAGGATTTTCGAGATAAACGGAAGGTGGGACACCGGCCGGCAGTTTACCAGGAGATCAGGATCGAGGTTAGGTCTTTTGAGTAGAGGATGAATAACCGCTTTTTTGAATGCTAGGGGAACAGTGCCAGAGGAAAGTGATAAGTTTATAATATTTAACACTGATGGACCTAGTAATACAAAAAGCTCCTTGATAAGTTTCCCAGGAATTGGGTCAAGTAAACATGTTGTTTGTTTTGTCCCATTTACACATTTTGACAATTCCTCCAATGTTATTTCATCAAAGAGAGAGAAACTATTTTGGAGGGCGGTATCCGTCGTATATACAGTCGTATTTGTGTTAATAGAACCCAGTTGTAGCTGAGATGCATTGTCTTTAATCTCTTTTCTAATGACTTCAATTTTCTTATTAAAGAAATTCATAAAGTCATCTGCTGAGTGGGTGGAGCTACTGGGAGGAGTCCCTTGTTGGGTTAGCGATGCTACTGTACTAAACAGAAATTTAGGATCATTTTTGTTGAGGTGGATGAGATTTGAGTAATATTTAGCTTTAGCTGAGGTAAGCATGCGTTTATAAGTTATTAAACTATCACACCATGCTTGATGGAAAACCTCAAGTTTAGTCGCACGCCATTTGCGTTCCAGCTTTCTACATGATAATTTCTGGGCTTTAGTTTCTTCTGTAAACCATGGGGTACGCCTTTTAGGGGCTACAATATCAATGGTGTCGCGCAGGGCGTCATTAAAGTTGTTAGTGAGGTTATCAATAGAGCCCAAATAATTTGGGAATGGTGCCATTACCGAAGGCAGTAGGTCAGTAAGAGTCGTCGTTGTGGCAGCATCAATGTTGCGGCTGCTATAGTAGTTATTATTATTGTTATTATTAGTTTGTTGACAATGAGTCAGAACTTCGAATTTTATAAGGTAATGATCGGACATTACTTTAGTGTACGGGAGTATCGTAACTTTAGAGGTGGTGACACCCCTGACAAGCACTAGATCTATCGTATTACCGTTGCGATGCGTGGGTTCATTTATTATTTGTGTAAGACCACAGCTATCAATTATAGTCTGGAGCGCCACGCATGGAGGGTCCGATGGGGTATTCATATGGATATTAAAGTCCCCCATTATGATTATATTGTCGGCGTGCGTCACTAGATCAGCAACAAACTCTGAGAATTCACTGATGAAGTCCGAATAGGGCCCAGGGGGGCGGTAGATAACAGCCAGGTGGAGAGGGAGCGGTGTGACAAACCTCAAAGTGAGCACCTCAAACGAGTTATATTTATTATTTAGGTTAGGTGTAAGATTATAGTTTTCATTGTATATTAGTGCGACACCCCCTCCCCTTTTAAGAGGTCGGGCAACATGTGTATTGGTATAGTTAGGAGGAGATGACTCATTTAGCGCAAAAAAATCGTCTGGTTTGAGCCAGGTCTCGGCGAGACCAACGACGTCAAGTTTGTTGTCTCTAATGACTTCATTAACTAATAACGTTTTGGAAGATAATAATCTTATGTTTAAAAAGCCCATATTATAGGTAGTGGGCTGTTTTGAGGATTGTTTGTTGAAATTATCCGAAGTAGTAATATTAATAATGTTGCGTTTATTATGCGTATTGCACTTTAAATAGTTTTGACCATATCTAGGAATTGATAAGACGGGGATATTCAGATTGTTTGCTTGATGTTGCGATAAACTGAACGCATCATAGTTAGCTACCTCAGTACAATGTATGTCTGCCTATGACACGGTCACAAAAGAAAAAACATTATGTGAGTTGTGTTTTATTCTAAGAGAATTGCTATGTGTGCAGGGATTATCCAGCCTGACGCCGGCTAGTTGTAGTTTGAATGGCTTCTTACCCGGAGACTCCACGCTTCTTTGGTTAGCTTTTCTCTTTGTTGTTAGCCCAGCTCGGCATCCCCGCTTCTGCTTCCGCTCGCACCGCTTATGTCGTCTCCATTGGCGGTCACCGCTAGCACTTGACTCCGCTGCTACAAAGGCCGCTCGATGTAGCCCACGAAGTATTCCCATGCTAGCGAGGAGGTCCACCGTACATGCATATTTCAGTCTATAACGACCCGATCCATCCACATCCAGAATTGTCTGTCGGTCGTATGTGATCACAGAGTGTTCACGCTTTGAGCCAGCCATGAAATTGACAGAAATGACGGGTGTTTTTTGCCAAATCGCTCTACACTCCCAAGAACGTTAGCATAGCCGCAGCAGACCATGCGCCGCCATCTTGCCTTATGGTTATGGTTTAGGATGGTTCTTTTCCTCTTTGTTCCGGAGGACACAACATCCATAGTTTCCAAAAACAGTTTGAAATGAGGACTCGTCAGAACACTTTTCCACTTTGCATCAGTCCATCTTAGATGACCTCGAGCGCAGCGAAGCTGGCGGCGTTTCTGGGTGTTGTTGATAAATGGCTTTGGCTTTGCATAGTAGAGTTTTAACTTGCACTTACAGATGTAGCGACAAACTGTAGTTACTGACAGTGGTTTTCTGAAGTGTTCCTGAGTAAATGTGGTGATATCCTTTAGAAAACTGATGTTGTTTTTGATGCAGTACTGCCTGAGGGATCAAAGGTCACGGGCATTCAATGTTGGTTTTCAGCTTTGCTGTTACGTGCAGTGATTTCTCCAGATTCTCTGAACCTTTTGATGATATTACGGACCGTAGATGGTGAAATCCCTAAATTATTTGCAATAGCTCATTGAGAAATGTTGTTCTTAAACTGTTGGAAAATGTGCTCACGCATTTGTTCACAAAGGGGTGACCCTCACCCCAGCCAATCAACCTCACCCCAGCCAATCAACCGGTTCCTGTTCCCAGCTGCTCCTCATTTCACCTGTTGATCAGCCAGCCGATCCCGGTCCACCATTCATCCTCCTGTGCTGCTTAAAACCACCTGCTCACCACTGGATGAGGTGGATTCTTTTTCTGACATGCTGTGTGGAGCTTTGAGAGATGCTACTTTGTCGTTGACGCTATTTTGTTTTGTAATCATTTTTGTTAAGCTCTTTGCTAAACTTGTGCCACCTGTTTTTTTGTCTTCCTTTTTGTTTGACCTTTCAACTTTTGTAAGCATCTGCAGCCTAGTCTTGGGAAAGGTTAGACAGAGGCCTCTATACACTACACACGTAGGATTTGTTTGTGTATAGAGACACCAGGCTTAGTGGTGGCTGTCACCCTTGTATGTTTTGGACCCCCCTCTTTGTGCTAAATAAATAGCTTTAGTTAGTCAGCTTACCTTTTCTTTTCTAGAGGTGTGTTTTGGTATGTTTTGTTCATTTCTTTGACAGCACCTGTATTCCCAAGCTAGGCTAGTGTTGTGTCTTGTTGTAACCCCCCCATGGTTACTTTTCAATAACACTAGTTTTTGTTTTCAAATCTTGGCTTCTGTGTCTTTAATTTACAACTCATTTGGTTTATACACTTTTATGTTGCGTTCCCCTACGATCCCTAGACTCTGAGCCATCAGGGAACGTAACACCCACTATGGACTGGACTCTCACTATTATGTTAGATCCACTATGGACTGGACTCTCACAATGTTTTGCAAGATCCACTCAACGTCCATTGCACCGGTCGCCCTGGGGGGGGGGGGGTCCCCACGTCTGCGGTCCGCTCCAAAGTTTCTCATTGTCCCATTGGGTTGAGTTTTTCCTAGCCCTGATGTGGGATCTGAACCAAGGATGTTGTTGTGGCTTGTGCAGCCCTTTGAGACACTCGTGATTTAGGGCTATATAAATAAACATTGATTGATTGATTGATTGATTGATTGTCCTGAATTTGAAAAAAATTTTTTTTTAATGTTTCACGAAAGAAGGGTTCGGTGAATGCGCATATGAAACCGGTGGGGTTCGGTACCTCCAACAAGGTTAAGAACCACTGCACTAGTATTATACAAAACCCAAAACCAGTGAAGTTGGCACGTTATGTAAATCGTAAATAAAAACAGAATACAATGATTTTCAACTTATATTCAATTGAATAGACTGCAGAGACAAGATATATATTATTTGAACGGAGAAACATTTTTTTTTTTTGCAAATAATCATTAACTTAGAATTTAATGGCAGCAACACATTGCAAAAAAGTTGGCACAGGGGCATTTTTTACCACTGTGTTACATGGCCTGTCCTTTTAACAACACTCCCTAAACGTTTGGGAACTGAAGAGACCAATTTTTGAAGCTTTTCAGGTGGAATTATTTCCCATTCTTGCTTGATGTACAGCTTAAGTTGTTCAACAGTCCGGGGTCTCCGTTGTCGTATTTTACGCTTCATAATGCGACACACATTTTCAATGGGAGACAGGTCTTGACTACAGGCAGGCCAGTCTAGTACCCGCACTCTTACTATGAAGCCACGCTGTTGTAACACGTGGCTTGGCATTGTCTTGCTGAAATAAGCAGGGGCGTCCATGATAACGTTGCTTGGATGGCAACATATGTTGCTCCAAAACCTGTATGTACCTTTCAGCATTAATGGTGCCTTGACAGATGTGTAAGTTACCCATGCCTTGGGCACTAATACACCCCCATACCATCACAGATGCTTGCTTTTTAACTTTGCGCCTATAACAATCAGGATCAATCAATCAATCAATGTTTATTTATATAGCCCTAAATCACAAGTGTCTCAAAGGGCTGTACAAGCCACAACGACATCCTCGGTACAGAGCCCACATACGGGCAAGGAAAACTCACCCCAGTGGGACGTCAATGTGAATGACTATGAGAAACCTTGGAGAGGACCGCATATGTGGGTAGCCCCCCCCCCCCCCCCCCCCTCTAGGGGAGACCGAAAGCAATGGATGTCGAGTGGGTCTGACATAATATTGTGAAAGTCCAACACATCAGCAAAAGTCCAGTCCATAGTGGGGCCAGCAGGAACCATCCCGAGTGGAGACGGGTCAGCAGCGTAGAGATGTCCCCATCTGATGAACAGGCTAGCGGTCCACCCCGGGTTGGGAGCAGAGTAGAAAAGAAAAGAAAAGAAACGGCAGATCAACTGGTCTAAAAAGGGAGTCTATTTAAAGGCTAGAGTATACAAATGAGTTTTAAGATGAGACTTAAATGCTTCTACTGAGGTAGCATCTCTAACTTTTACCGGGAGGGCATTCCATAGTATTGGAGCCCGAATAGAAAACGCTCTATAGCCCGCAGACTTTTTTTGGGCTCTGGGAATCACTAATAAGCCGGAGTTCTTTGAACGCAGATTTCTTGCCGGGACATATGGTACAATACAATCGTCAAGATAGGCAGGAGCTTGACCGTGTAGTATTTTATACGTAAGTAGTAAAACCTTAAAGTCGCATCTTAGGTGCACAGGAAGCCAGTGCAAGTGAGCCAGTATAGGCGTAATATGATCAAACTTTCTTGTTTTTGTCAAAAGTCTAGCAGCCGCATTTTGTACCATCTGTAATCTTTTAATGCTAGACATAGGGAGACCAGAAAATAAAACGTTACAATAATCGAGACGAGATGTAACGAACGCATGGATAATGATCTCAGCATCGCTTGTGGACAAAATGGGATGAATTTTAGCGACATTACGGAGATGAAAGAAGGCCGTTTTAGTAACACTCTTAATGTGCGACTCAAACGAGAGAGTTGGGTCGAAGATAATACTCAGATTCTTTACAGAGTCACCTTGTTTAATTGTTTGGTTGTCAAATGTTAAGGTGGTATTATTGAATAGATGTCGGTGTTGAGCAGGACCGATAATCAGCATTTCCGTTTTCTTAGCGTTGAGTTGCAAAAAGTTAGCGGACATCCATTGTTTAATTTCATTAAGACACGCCTCCAGCTGACTACAATCCGGCGTGTTGGTCAGCTTTAGGGGCATGTAGAGTTGGGTGTCATCAGCATAACAGTGAAAGCTAACACCATATTTGCGTATGATGTCACCTAGTGGCAGCATGTAAATACTAAAGAGTGCAGGGCCAAGAACCGAACCCTGGGGAACTCCGCACGTTACCTTAACATAGTCAGAGGTCACATTGTTATGGGAGACACACTGCATCCTGTCAGTTAGATAAGAGTTAAACCAAGACAAGGCTAAGTCTGTCATCCCAATACGCGTTTTGATACGCTCTAATAAAATATTATGATCAACAGTATCGAAAGCGGCGCTAAGATCAAGAAGCAGCAACATAGATGAAGCATCAGAATCCATCGTTAGCAATAGATCATTAGTCATTTTTGCGAGGGCTGTCTCCGTAGAGTGATTTGCCCTGAAACCGGACTGAAAAGGTTCACAGAGATTGTTAGACGCTAAGTGTTCATTTAGCTGCTGTGCTACAATTTTTTCAAGGATTTTCGAGATAAACGGAAGGTGGGACACCGGCCGGCAGTTTACCAGGAGATCAGGATCGAGGTTAGGTCTTTTGAGTAGAGGATGAATAACCGCTTTTTTGAATGCTAGGGGAACAGTGCCAGAGGAAAGTGATAAGTTTATAATATTTAACACTGATGGACCTAGTAATACAAAAAGCTCCTTGATAAGTTTCCCAGGAATTGGGTCAAGTAAACATGTTGTTTGTTTTGTCCCATTTACACATTTTGACAATTCCTCCAATGTTATTTCATCAAAGAGAGAGAAACTATTTTGGAGGGCGGTATCCGTCGTATATACAGTCGTATTTGTGTTAATAGAACCCAGTTGTAGCTGAGATGCATTGTCTTTAATCTCTTTTCTAATGACTTCAATTTTCTTATTAAAGAAATTCATAAAGTCATCTGCTGAGTGGGTGGAGCTACTGGGAGGAGTCCCTTGTTGGGTTAGCGATGCTACTGTACTAAACAGAAATTTAGGATCATTTTTGTTGAGGTGGATGAGATTTGAGTAATATTTAGCTTTAGCTGAGGTAAGCATGCGTTTATAAGTTATTAAACTATCACACCATGCTTGATGGAAAACCTCAAGTTTAGTCGCACGCCATTTGCGTTCCAGCTTTCTACATGATAATTTCTGGGCTTTAGTTTCTTCTGTAAACCATGGGGTACGCCTTTTAGGGGCTACAATATCAATGGTGTCGCGCAGGGCGTCATTAAAGTTGTTAGTGAGGTTATCAATAGAGCCCAAATAATTTGGGAATGGTGCCATTACCGAAGGCAGTAGGTCAGTAAGAGTCGTCGTTGTGGCAGCATCAATGTTGCGGCTGCTATAGTAGTTATTATTATTGTTATTATTAGTTTGTTGACAATGAGTCAGAACTTCGAATTTTATAAGGTAATGATCGGACATTACTTTAGTGTACGGGAGTATCGTAACTTTAGAGGTGGTGACACCCCTGACAAGCACTAGATCTATCGTATTACCGTTGCGATGCGTGGGTTCATTTATTATTTGTGTAAGACCACAGCTATCAATTATAGTCTGGAGCGCCACGCATGGAGGGTCCGATGGGGTATTCATATGGATATTAAAGTCCCCCATTATGATTATATTGTCGGCGTGCGTCACTAGATCAGCAACAAACTCTGAGAATTCACTGATGAAGTCCGAATAGGGCCCAGGGGGGCGGTAGATAACAGCCAGGTGGAGAGGGAGCGGTGTGACAAACCTCAAAGTGAGCACCTCAAACGAGTTATATTTATTATTTAGGTTAGGTGTAAGATTATAGTTTTCATTGTATATTAGTGCGACACCCCCTCCCCTTTTAAGAGGTCGGGCAACATGTGTATTGGTATAGTTAGGAGGAGATGACTCATTTAGCGCAAAAAAATCGTCTGGTTTGAGCCAGGTCTCGGCGAGACCAACGACGTCAAGTTTGTTGTCTCTAATGACTTCATTAACTAATAACGTTTTGGAAGATAATAATCTTATGTTTAAAAAGCCCATATTATAGGTAGTGGGCTGTTTTGAGGATTGTTTGTTGAAATTATCCGAAGTAGTAATATTAATAATGTTGCGTTTATTATGCGTATTGCACTTTAAATAGTTTTGACCATATCTAGGAATTGATAAGACGGGGATATTCAGATTGTTTGCTTGATGTTGCGATAAACTGAACGCATCATAGTTAGCTACCTCAGTACAATGTATGTCTGCCTATGACACGGTCACAAAAGAAAAAACATTATGTGAGTTGTGTTTTATTCTAAGAGAATTGCTATGTGTGCAGGGATTATCCAGCCTGACGCCGGCTAGTTGTAGTTTGAATGGCTTCTTACCCGGAGACTCCACGCTTCTTTGGTTAGCTTTTCTCTTTGTTGTTAGCCCAGCTCGGCATCCCCGCTTCTGCTTCCGCTCGCACCGCTTATGTCGTCTCCATTGGCGGTCACCGCTAGCACTTGACTCCGCTGCTACAAAGGCCGCTCGATGTAGCCCACGAAGTATTCCCATGCTAGCGAGGAGGTCCACCGTACATGCATATTTCAGTCTATAACGACCCGATCCATCCACATCCAGAATTGTCTGTCGGTCGTATGTGATCACAGAGTGTTCACGCTTTGAGCCAGCCATGAAATTGACAGAAATGACGGGTGTTTTTTGCCAAATCGCTCTACACTCCCAAGAACGTTAGCATAGCCGCAGCAGACCATGCGCCGCCATCTTGCCTTATGGTTATGGTTTAGGATGGTTCTTTTCCTCTTTGTTCCGGAGGACACAACATCCATAGTTTCCAAAAACAGTTTGAAATGAGGACTCGTCAGAACACTTTTCCACTTTGCATCAGTCCATCTTAGATGACCTCGAGCGCAGCGAAGCTGGCGGCGTTTCTGGGTGTTGTTGATAAATGGCTTTGGCTTTGCATAGTAGAGTTTTAACTTGCACTTACAGATGTAGCGACAAACTGTAGTTACTGACAGTGGTTTTCTGAAGTGTTCCTGAGTAAATGTGGTGATATCCTTTAGAAAACTGATGTTGTTTTTGATGCAGTACTGCCTGAGGGATCAAAGGTCACGGGCATTCAATGTTGGTTTTCAGCTTTGCTGTTACGTGCAGTGATTTCTCCAGATTCTCTGAACCTTTTGATGATATTACGGACCGTAGATGGTGAAATCCCTAAATTATTTGCAATAGCTCATTGAGAAATGTTGTTCTTAAACTGTTGGAAAATGTGCTCACGCATTTGTTCACAAAGGGGTGACCCTCACCCCAGCCTTGTTTGTGAATGACTGAGCACTTCATGGAAGCTGCTTTTATACCGAATAATGGCACCCACCTGTTCCCAATTAGCCTGTTCACCTGTGGGATTTTCCCAATAACTGTTTGATGAGCATTCCTCAACTTTCTTGGTCTTTTTTACCACTTGGGCCAGCTTTATTGAAACATGTTGCAGGTTACAAGTCCAAATGAACTAATCCATTCATCCATCCATTTTCTACCCCTTAACTAGTATTTGCAAAAAATAACAACGTTTTTTCAGTTCGAACATTAAACATCTTGTCTTTGCAGTCTATTCAATTGAATATAGGTTGAAAAGGATTTGCAAAGTGGAAAATGCAATAACACATATGCTTTCAGATTATTTTATATTTATTTTTTGCTCATAATGTACACACTTACATACACTACCGTTCAAAAGTTTGGGGTCACATTGAAATGTCCTTATTTTTGAAGGAAAAGCACTGTACTTTTCAATGAAGATAACTTTAAACTAGTCTTAACTTTAAAGAAATACACTCTATACATTGCTAATGTGGTAAATGACTATTCTAGCTGCAAATGTCTGGTTTTTGGTGCAATATCTACATAGGTGTATAGAGGCCCATTTCCAGCAACTATCACTCCAGTGTTCTAATGGTACAATGTGTTTGCTCATTGGCTCAGAAGGCTAATTGATGATTAGAAAACCCTTGTGCAATCATGTTCACACATCTGAAAACAGTTTAGCTCATTACAGAAGCTACAAAACTGTCCTTCCTTTGAGCAGATTGAGTTTCTGGAGCATCACATTTGTGGGGTCAATTAAACGCTCAAAATGGCCAGAAAAAGAGAACTTTCATCTGAAACTCGACAGTCTATTCTTGTTCTTAGAAATGAAGGCTATTCCACAAAATTGTTTGGGTGACCCCAAACTTTTGAACGGTAGTGTATACGTTTTGACGTAATGATGGACCAGGGTGACAAAAGCATGCAATTAAGGGATCAAAATAATATAAACCTGCCGTACGCCCATTTTCATGGCAAAGTTTAGATGTATTAAGACTGCCAATGCATTTAATACTACATATTCATATTAATATCCATCCATCCATTTTCTACCGCTTGTCCCTGTCGGGACGCGGGGGTGGCTGGAGCTTATCCCAGAAGGTGGTGTACACTCAGGACAAGTCGCTCCCTCATGGCAGGGCCAACACAGATAGACAGACAACATTCACACTCACATTCACACACTAGGACACCAATTTAGTGTTGCCAATCAGCCTATCCCCAGGTGCATGTCTTTGGAGGTGGGAGGAAGCCGGAGTACCCGGAAGGAACCCACTCTGTCATGGGGAAAACATGTAAACTCCACACAGAAAGACCCCGAGCCCGGGCATCGAACCCAGGACCTTCTTGTTGTGAGGCAACAGCACACACCTGTGACACTGTGCTGCCCCATGTTAATATTTGTGAGGAAATGTATCTAGGAAACCATTTCACTACCTATTGCTTTCTAAACGTGATCCTGTGACTCCTTAGCCAAGAAGCATTCCTTTGTTGTATTAATAAATTGAGTAATCAAACAAGAGTCAAAGTCTTTCGTATACTTTGTGATGTACTGGCATTTTTAAATGTAAAATATTTCAAACACATCAATTTTTCCACCGCAATTGTCCCTCTCGGGATCGCAACAGGGTGGGGGTTGAGGGGCGGGGGGTTGTTGGTTTTTCATAAAACTGTAATCTGGCTCATGTGACCAGGCTACTGTATAAGCACATTATGTTGGGAGTAGGGTTGTACGGTATACCGGTACTAGTATTGTACCGCGATACTAATGAATCATATTCGGTACTATACCGCCTCTAAAAAGTACCGGCACACTCAGTTGCTACAGAGCTCCAAACTTCATGTAACCTTCCAATTAGCCCACGTACAGTACGCAGAGAGCTTCATGGAATGGGTTTCCATGGCCGAGCAGCCGCATCTAAGCCATACATCACCAAGTCCAATGCAAAGCGTCGGATGCAGTGGTGTAAAGCACGTCGCCACTGGACTCTAGAGCAGTGGAGACGCCTTCTCTGGAGTGAGGAATCACGCTTTTCCATCGGGAAGTGTGATGGACGAGTCTGGGTTTGGAAGTTGCCAGGAGAACGCTACATTTCGAACTGCATTGTGCCGAGTGTGAAATTTGGTGGAGGAGGAATTATGGTGTAGGGTTGTTTTTCAGGAGTTGGGCTTGGCCCCTTAGTTCCAGCGAAAGGAACTTTGAATGCTCCAGGATACCAAAACATTTTGGACAATTCCATGCTCCCAACCTTGTGGAAACAGTTTAGAGCGGGCCCCTTCCTCTTCCAACATAACTGTGCACCAGTGCACAAAGCAAGGTCCATAAAGACATGAATGACAGAGTCTGGTGTGGATGAACTTGACTGGCCTGCACAGAGTCCTGACCTGAACACCTTTGGGATGAATTAGAACGGACACTGAGAGCCAGGCCTTCTCGACCCACATCAGTGTGTGACCTCACCAATGCGCTTTTGGAAGAATGGTTGAAAATTCCTATAAACACACTCCGCAACCTTGTGGACAGCCCAGTTGAAGCTGTAATCGCTGCAAAAGATGGACCGACTTCATATTGAACCCTATGGATTAGGAATGGGATGGCACTTCAAGTTCATATGTGAGTCAAGGCAGGTGGCCAAATACTTTTGGCAATATAGTGTATGTTACTGCATATGTCAGCAGCTGAATTAGGAGCCTTTGTTTTCTTGCTTACTAATAAAAGAAAAGTTGTGAAAAGTTCACTATTTTATTTAAGGACAAACTTGCAATAAGAAACATATGTTTAATGTACCGTAAGATTTTTTGTTAAAATAAAGACAATAATGCCATTTTTGTGGTCCCCTTTATTTAGAAAAGTATCGAAAAGTATCGATTTTGGTACGGGTATCGGGACAAGCCTAGTTGGGAGTTACACAAATGATACTTATATGGTGGTTAATCAGAGTCAGCCACCTCTTCAAAAGTTTGACAGACTACTTGGGATTGGTCAAAACGTGCCCAGCTATTTTCAATATGATTTGCATGTAAGGAGGCGTGGTCTGGGCGTACCAAGCCACCACATGCCTGCGGCCGTTTCTAAGTAGATTGCTATGTAGCTAAGAAATGTGCTTAAATTTGTGCTTGCGAATACTTTAATACATCTCAATATTTACTTGTGTACGCCGTTTTCTGGATTTGAACTTGCATCTGTTACATGAAGCCCCGGTTCTGTAGATGACGTCACACCAGGAGGAGTCTGGTGATGGAAAGGGAGCGTTCTAGTTATCTACCAATAACTCCAAAATGTATTGATATTATGGTGAATTACTTATTTTGAGGTGCAAAAAATGCATATAGAAAACATGACGTTTTAGTCATCTCTAAAGGCTACGGGTCCTAAAAGAAATCCTAGCAGACAGTAAAGATTTTGTGAAAATACAAGCAAAAGACAAAATATTTTGGAAACGTGGAACCATGTTGAGCCTCACCTGTTTTTCATTCTCGTCCTCCAGCCTGAGTCTCTCCTCGATGCAGTTTCGGGCTTGCAGAAAGACTTTCCTCTGGGTTCGCTCGGTGAGAATCCTCACAAACACTCCCGTCAAGTTGACACTGGTGAACAGCACCCCGTTGGCTACCAGCTACACACAAACAAGAACAGACACTGCAAACAAAGCTGATGGATGGGCATTTGCACTTGCAATATCAGAAAATGGAGTAAAAGAGGAGTCAATTAGTCTACAATTATTCACTAATGTACTGCTAAGGGGTATTTATTGATTTACAAGGTGATTGTGCTTTTTTCCAAAGACATAAAGATAGAGAGTTCAGTGCATCCTGAAAGTATTCAAAGCGATTAACTGTTACAGCCTTATTCCAAAGTGGAATAGATTATTTTTTTGTCCTCTAAATTCTACACACAATAACCAATAATGGCAATGTGAAAAAGTTTCTGTTTTTTTTAATAAAAAACTACACAAATATCCCATGTACAAAGGTATTTCCAGCCTTTGCTCAATACTGTACAGCTGAGTTCCGCTACCTTTTTTCCACCAGGGACCGGTTTAATGCATGCATTATTTTTACAGACCGGCTTTCTACGGGTGGTAGATAAAAACAGCAAAAAAATGAGCATGAGAAATTAACCTACAATCTGGCACATTAACATTTTACATGTCCATTAATGTGCATTTTCCCATGTACTATAACAAAGGAGTTGTAACATACATCTAATAACCAGCTTTTTGGTGTGTTTAGTGGGACAGGCGAAAGTTAAGTCCGAGAAAATGCGGTAGTTTATAAATTAATTATTGTTTCTGCGCGGCCCGGTAGCAATTGTGTCACGGACCGGTACCGATCCCTGGACCGGTGGTTGGGGACCACTGCTGTACAGAGATATCCTGGATGAAAGCCAACGATCTGATGGAGCTTTAGAGGTTCTTCAAAGAGAAATGGACAAAGAAGAATGGGAGAAACTGTCCATAGATAGGTGTGCCAAGCTTGTGGCGTCGTAATGAAAAAGACTTGAGACTGTAATTGGTGCATCAACAAAGTATTGGTAAATATTTATGGAAATGTTATTTTATTTGTATTTTTTATTTTTCATTTTTGATATCTTTGCAATTTCTTTTCACATTGTCATAATGGGGTATTGTCTCTAGAATGTTGATGAGAAAAGTGAATGTATTCCATTTTGGAATAGGGCTGTAACTAGAGATGTCCAATAATGGCTTTTTTGCCGATATCCAATATTCCGATATTGTCCAACTCTTAATTACAGATTTCGATATCAACCGATACCGATATATACAGTCGTGGAATTAACACATTATTATGCCTAATGTTGTTGTGATGCCCCGCTGGATGCATTAAACAATGTAACAAGGTTTTCCAAAATAAATCAACTTAAGTTATGGAAAAAAATGCCAGCATGGCACTGCCATATTTATTATTGAAGTCACAAAGTGCATTCTTTTTTTTAACATGCCTCAAAACAGCAGCTTGGAATTTGGGACATGCTCTCCCTGAGAGAGCATGAGGAGGTTGAGGTGGGCGGGGTTGGGGGGGGGGGGGGGGGTTGAGTTGGGGGAGAGGGAAGCGGGGGGTGTATATTGTAGCGTCCCGGAAGAGTTAGTGCTGCAAGGGGTTCTGGGTATTTGTTCTGTTGTGTTTATGTTGTGTTACGGTGCGGATGTTCTCCCGAAATGTGTTTGTCATTCTTGTTGGGTGTGGGTTCACAGTGTGGCGCATATTTGTAACAGTGTTAAAGTTGTTTATACGGTCACCCTCAGTGTGACCTGTATGGCTGTTGACCAAGTATGCATGCATTCACTTGTGTGTGTGAAAAAACGTAGATATTATGTGATTGGGCCGGCATGCAAAGGCAGTGCCTTTAAGGCACGCCTCCGATATTGTTGTCTGGGTGGAAATCGGGAGAAATTCGGGAGAATGGTTGCCCCGGGAAAATCGGGAGGATTGGCAAGTATGACTGGGAGACGCAACTGTTCTGTACTTCTCCCTAGGTCCGTGTACTACTACGTACAGCGGCGTTTTAAAAAGTCATAAATTTTACTTATTGAAACCGATACCGATAATTTCCGATATTACATTTTAAAGCATTTATCTGACATCCGATATTATCGGACATCTCTAGCTGTAACATAACAAAATGTGGAAAAAGGGAAGCGCTGTGAATACTTCCCATATGCACTGTATATGTTACCAAACTGAAAGATGAAATCCGGCAACCATGACAAACCATTTTACCGTTAATCTTTATTTTCATTGAGTGAGTTAATCTAAATATCACATGTCCATATATGTGTTTGTTTATGCTACACAATGGCCCACATCAGGTGCAGAAGATTGCAACACAGAGTGACAAGGAGAACAATTGCTTTACAGTGAAAAGACGGACAAAGGGCCTGATCTACTATGATCCCATACAACACGCGCTCGATCACGTTTGCAAACTATAAAACTGTGTGTACTATTAGTGGGTGTGTTTCGGGCGATTGACCGAGAGTGGTGTAAAAAAATGGTACAAATCGCCCTATTATAATTAGGTTTGTGCGTGCTGTACCGGCAGTGCCAATGGAGAGAGACTATTATTAGAGATGTCCGATAATATCGGACTGCCGATATTATCGGCCGATAAATGCTTTAAAATGTAATATCGGAAATTATCGGTATCGGTTTCAAAAAGTAAAATGTATGACTTTTTCAAACGCCACTGTCACCGAGTGGTACACGGACGTAGAGAGAAGTACAGAGCGCCAATAAACCTTAAAGGCACTGCCTTTGCGTGTCGGTCCAATCACATAATATCTACGGCTTTTAACACACACAAGTGAATGCAAAGCATACTTGGTCAACAGCCATACAGGTCACACTGAGGGTGACCATTTAAACAACTTTAACACTGTTAGAAATATGCGCCACACTGTGAACCCACACCAAAAAAGAATGACAAACACATTTCGGAGAACATCCGCACCGTAACACAACATAAACACAACAGGACAAATACCCAGAACCCCTTGCAGCACTAACTCTTCCGGGACGCTACAGTATACACCCCCCGCTACCTCCTAAACCCCCCCCCCCCCCCCCCCCCCCCCCCCGTAGCACGCCGTAGGTGAACTCTAGGAGGCGGAAAGATCCAGATGCGTGACAACAAAAAGAAAATGTACCAGGAACCAGGAACCAGCAAACAGAAAAACTGGAAACAGCTAATGGCTAACAGGATAACATGAAACAAGCAGCTAGGAGACAGCAAACTGTAAATAGCAATTAGGAACTAGCAAACAGGAACAGCTTACCGCAAACAAAGACATTGACAAGTATTAGCGACAACGACAGGTAGTGATGACAATGTAGTGGAATTTCTGCCCTTTTCACCTTTTTCTATTTTGTACCATTTGAAGAGCATATGTGTGTAAGAGTTGAGCGTATAGTCGCCCTGACATTGTACAAGATGTTTTGATTGTTTGTTATGGCTAAGGGATTCAAGGATGTTGCAGAACAAACAGGTCCAAAACAACTGGACCTTGACACACGAGGGAAACCCATAAATAACCAAGTAGACCAAGTCTAGGCATGATTTGCGTGATTCTAGCTCTTTCCTTTTTTTCCCTGCTCGAGGGAACTCTTTCTTTTTCTCTGGAGAAAACTGTCTGTAATCAGGGCAATTCAATCCAACCTTGTACCATTTGATTATGGGTAAATAAAACTTTTGTACTAAATTCACTTTTGTTGCTGTTTAAGATTCGGACATTCCACCACGACAATCACATCGATAATACTCCAGCCCAGACTGACTCAGGGAGACAAGCAGGAAACAACCAAAATAAAAGTGCTGATAGGAAATAAAGACAAGCACAGAGGAAACACTAAAACATAACCAAACTGTCAGGGACAAGCCTGACATCACGAAAGTTCCACCCCTTGTCACAAAGGCCCAAAGGGTCCCGAACCAAAAGGCCCAAAAAAAAATATATACTGTATATATGATGGATGTATTTATTTTTTTATTTAATTATATATGTGTATATATATGACATATGTATTTATTTTTTTATTTAATTATATATATATATACAAACCCTGTTTCCATATGAGTTGGGAAATTGTGTTGGATGTAAATATAAACGGAATACAATGATTTGCAAATCCTTTTCAACCCATATTCAATTGAATGCACTACAAAGACAAGATATTTGATGTTCAAACTCATAAACTTTGTTTTTTTTTGCAAATAATAATTAACTTAGAATTTCATGGCTGCAACACATGCCAACGTAGTTGGGAAAGGGCATGTTCACCACTGTGTTACATGGCCTTTCCTTTTAACAACACTCTTACTCTTACTACGTTTGGGAACTGAGGAGACACATTTTTAAGCTTCTCAGGTGGAATTCTTTCCCATTCTTGCTTGATGTACAGCTTAAGTTGTTCAACAGTCCGGGGGTCTCTGTTGTGGTATTTTAGGCTTCATAATGCGCCACACATTTTCAATGGGAGACAGGTCTGGACTACAGGCAGGCCAGTCTAGTACCCGCACTCTTTTACTATGAAGCCACGTTGATGTAACACGTGGCTTGGCATTGTCTTGCTGAAATAAGCAGGGGCGTCCATGGTAACGTTGCTTGGATGGCAACATATGTTGCTCCAAAACCTGTATGTATCTTTCAGCATTAATGGCGCCTTCACAGATGTGTAAGTTACCTATGTCTTAGGCACTAATACACCCCCATACCATCACAGATGCTGGCTTTTCAACTTTGCGCCTATAACAATCCGGATGGTTCTTTTCCTCTTTGGTCCTTAGGACACGACGTCCACAGTTTCCAAAAACAATTTGAAATGTGGACTCGTCAGACCACAGAACACTTTTCCACTTTGTATCAGTCCATCTTAGATGAGCTCAGGCCCAGCGAAGCCGACGGCGTTTCTGGGTGTTGTTGATAAACGGTGTTCGCCTTGAATAGGACAGTTTTAACTTGCACTTACAGATGTAGCGACCAACTGTAGTTACTGACAGTGGGTTTCTGAAGTGTTCCTGAGGCCATGTGGTGATATCCTTTACACACTGATGTCGCTTGTTGATGCAGTACAGCCAGAGGGATCGAAGGTCACGGGTTTAGCTGCTTACGTGCACTGATTTCTCCAGATTCTCTGAACCCTTTGATGATATTACAGACCGTAGATGGTGAAATCCCTAAATTCCTTGCAATAGCTGGTTGAGAAAGGTTTTTCTTAAACTGTTCAACAATTTGCTCACGCATTTGTTGTCAAAGTGGTGACCCTCGCCCCATCCTTGTTTGTGAATGACTGAGCATTTCATGGAATCTACTTTTATACCCAATCATGGCACCCACCTGTTCCCAATTTGCCTGTTTACCTGTGGGATGTTCCAAATAAGTGTTTGATGAGCATTCCTCAACTTTATCAGTATTTATTGCCACCTTTCCCAACTTCTTTGTCACGTGTTGCTGGCATCAAATTCTAAAGTTAATTATTTGCAAAAAAAAAAAACGTTTATCAGTTTGAACATCAAATATGTTGTCTTTGTAGCATATTCAACTGAATATGGGTTGAAAATGATCTGCAAATCATTGTATTCCGTTTATATTTACATCTAACACAATTTCCCAACTCATATGGAAACGGGGTTTGTATATATATATATATATATATATATATATATATATATATATATATATATATATATATATATATATATATATATATATATATATATATATACATATACATATATATATATATATATATATATATATATATATATATATATATATATATATATATATATATATATATGTAACGGGTACAAGAAATACTTTGATTATTTGAGTGAAATTCCTGCTAAAATATGTATATTGGTTTGCTATGCAATGAGAGGTCCAATTGCGCCATCTGCTGGTACCTGAAAAGTCTGTAGATATGACCGCAAACCGGAAGCTATTAGTAGACTTCCTGTTCTCTGCTAATGGTAAGACACGTTTTGATATTGCTCTGCAAAATATTATAAATTACACTAAAGCTAACGTGAGATTTATTGTAAGATACACAGTTATTGAATGGCAGTTGAAATGCTATGTTGTGGAATTTTCGTTTTGAATTGGTTATTGCTCACGTCAGATGTCCTACTATTTTGCACTGAAGTCGATATTATTTTCCCCCTGTAGACATCGAAAACAGCAGAGGTGCTAACCACATATTGTGTGTATGTGCGTTCTGATCACTCATTGCAGCTACCAGTAAAGAACCACATCATCCAATCCAGCCTGTGTGTGGGTTCTTGGCGGGACGGGTACACAGCAGTTACTACTTTGGTGCCGTGACCTGAGACTTGTATCAAGTTCGTCGAACCGGTGACCGTCCTGCCTACCACATCGCTCCATGAAGCCACAAGTTCACAGTATTTGTGTGTTCACAGTTTGCAAGGGTAGCATATATTGCAGCGAAGCTCATTATAGTGTGTCACAGCGGCACAGATCATTTTATGTGGCATAGCAGTAACGTGTCACACAGACTGCTGATTTGTTTTATCATTTTGATTCTATTTGCCATTTTCTTATTGATTATTTCACAAAGTGGGGTGGACTGTACTGTAATGTGGCAGACATTTTTGAAACATGTCTTTTCAGAGTAATCCACTTTTCCCAAAGTTTGGCACACCCATTCAAGTTGGCAGAGGCAGGGGTATGCCTACTCCCATCCCTTTTTCTGTTGATAGTCATGCCCCAGGTGTTAGTTTACCCTCATTAGAGGCAGTTTCCAATGCTAGCGTACATAATGCAGCTAACCAGCGCACTAGCTCTTATTTGCCTCAAGTCACGTCTACACCAAATCCTATTAGTGGCGTCTCTGAGTGTGTAGCTGACCAGATGAGGACTGTCATTCAGGAAATAGGTCAACAGTTAGCTGATAGCATCATGTCGCATATGCAGGCAAATAACACAGTAACTTCTGCTTCAACTTTCACACAGGATGTAACAAACACACTGAGTCAGCCTAGCCATGTGTCTGATGTATCTCAGGTTCAGGTTGTCACACATAGGAAGGTTAAGGAACCACCATCATTTGTAGGAGATGGGTCGGATTCAATTAAGGTGCATGAATGGGAAGATCTGATGAGAACATTCATTAAGAGGAGTAATGTGAGAGTCGAAGAGCAGGCTGAGGAGATCCTTATGCATTTGAGGGGAAAAGCTAAGGATGTAGTGAAGTTTGGCATTAGGAACAGTAATATTGACATGTATGCTCAGCCCGACCTGATTTATGGTCTACTTAGGAAACACTTTAGCTGTACTAGGTACTCTTCTGTCCCCTTAGCTGACTTTTACTCGACTTTGCCTAAAGACCAGGAAGACCCCTATGACTACTGGCTGAGACTGAACAGTGCAGCTGACCTCGCCATTGACTGTCTGAGAGAGCAAGGCAAGACGCTGGACAACCCTGAAACAGAGGTGACTCGCAACCCTCCTATTGTCCTTGGGGTCAATGTGACCCCAAGGCATTTTGAGAGTCTCTAAAAAGATGGTTGTCATTAGTTTTTCTTCCTAATATTTCATGACTTTTCCTAATCCATCAGGGAGACACAGAAAAATATAAAATCAACTGCATGATTGTTTCTCATTTCTCTGTACACATTTTGACCACGCCATCGTTCCTCAGGGGTCATATAGACCCCAGGATTGGAAAGCACTATAAGTCTCTGTGTGTTAGAGTGAGACACATGATCCAATTGACTTTTTTGTGCTCCCAAGTGATCTGAACACAGAGAATTCAATTGTGAGTTGATCTGACCATCATACACTGAATTATTGTTGGTTTAATATCGTTTGGCAGCCATTTTGACAGTTTTCCATAGATATTTCTGCACATTGCACCCCCCCCCCACCAAATACCCCCCAGTGGGAAATTACTTATGTGTGCTCCTAAGTCCCCTGAACACAAAGAAACAAATAGTGAGTCAATCCAACCATCATAGACCGAGTTATTGCAGTTTGAATACTGTTAGGCTTGGTCTTGAATGTGACCAAAAGTGATTTTCGTAATTTCTGAACGTACAAATACATATAAACTCAGTTTTCCATATAAGTGTCACACAAGAAATGAAATGGAACAATCACTGTGAGTTTATCTGACTATTACATGCTGAACTAGTGTGGTTTGAGTAGCGTTTGGTGGCCATTTTAGCGTTTTTCTACCTCGAACATCCCAGTAGGAAACCATTTATTTGTGCTCCTAAGTCCCCTGAACACAGAAAAAAGCAGTGAGTAGATCTTTATTAGTAATTGATGCAGAAACCACTGAGATAAATGGTCTTGAAAATAAATTTATAATTTATACTCTGTCGGAATGGCGGGATGTCGGAACAGTTCAAACATTCCGTTCCCGCGCCGTGTGAGAACAGGAGGAGGGGAGGGGGGAGGAGCAAACATATAAAAGCACTCGCATAGCAGCCTTCTAAACCATTTCTCTGCTGCTGTCTCTGCTGCTGTTTGTGATATACTCTCTCTCTCTCTCTCTTGTTTCGAGTTTGCCTTCTAAACCATTTCTCTGCTGCTGTTTGTGATATACTCTCTCTCTCTCTCTTGTTTCGAGTTTGCCTTCTAAACCATTTCTCTGCTGCTGTTTGTGATATACTCTCTCTCTCTCTCTCTCTTGTTTTGAGTTTGATGATGCCAAACCACAAGACGTTCTCTGTCCAGGAGGTTTTGGATCAGGTTTTTAGTGAAGAGGTAGACATAGAGGAAAATGTGTCTGAAATCGAAGACAATGTTGTGGAAGACCCTGATTATGGGGCATCGTCCTCTGATGAGGATGAGACCCTTGATGCTGAAGTTCCTGTCAACACTGGAACACCAGCAGACATTTTCCTGTCCAAAAATGGAAAGTTGTCGTGGTCCCCTGCCCCACGTCAACGGCAGGGTAGACTTAGCGCTGGTAATGTCATCAAAATGGTTCCAGGCCCAACCCGATATGCGATTAGCCGTGTCCAAGACATAAAATCTGCATTTGAGCTCCTCATGACACCATCAATTGAGAACCATGTACTCTTGATGACCAATTTAGAGGGGAGTCGTGTGTTTGGGGACAGTTGGAAGCCGATCGATGCAATTGACTTGCAGGCATACATCGGGTTGCTCATTTTGGGGGGCGTGTACAAGTCCAAAGGCGAGGCAGCAGAAAGCCTGTGGAATAAAGAGACTGGAAGGGCCATCTTCCCAGCCACCATGTCTCTGAAGAAATTCCATATTATGTCTCGTGTCCTACGGTTCGATGACAGAGAGAAAAGACAGGGCCGGAGAGAACATGACAAGCTGGCAGCTATCCGGGATGTATGGGACAAGTGGGTTCAGCAACTGCCATTGCTTTACAACCCAGGCCCCCATGTGACTGTGGATGAATGTCTGGTGGCGTTTCGTGGCCGCTGTCCATTTAGACAGTACATCCCGAGTAAACCAGCCAAATACGGCATTAAAATATGGGCAGCATGTGATGCCCAGTCGAGCTATGCCTGGAATATGCAGGTCTACACCGGCAAAGCCCCTGGGGAAGCACCTGAAAAAAATCAGGGCATGAGGGTTGTCCTGGACATGGCTGAGGGACTGGAGGGGCACAATATAACGTGCGACAACTTCTTCACCTCCTATGCCCTTGGTGAAGAACTCGCAAAGCGGAAAGTCACCATGCTGGGGACAGTCCGCAAGAACAAGCCAGAGCTTCCCTCTGAGCTTGTTGCAATCAAGAACAGACAGGCTACATCCTCAGTGTTTGCCTTCACTGAGAACGCCACAGCTGTTTCGTATTGCCCCAAGAAAGGGAAGAACGTTGTGCTCATGAGTACGATGCACAAGGATGCCCAGCTCAGCACCAGGGAGGACAAGAAGCCACAAATGGTGTTGGACTACAATGCCACAAAGGGTGGTGTTGACAACCTGGATAAAGTCACAGGCACGTACAGCTGCCGACGCATGACTGCACGATGGCCCCTTGTTGTATTCTTCAACATCATCGATGTGAGTGCCTACAACGCTTTTGTGCTTTGGAGGGAGATCAGTGAAGGCTGGAACAGCGAAAAGCTGTACCGGAGGAGGCTGTTCCTGGAACAGCTGGGGTACGCGCTGGTGCAACCCCAAATTGCACGAAGAGTTGTCCTACCAAGAGCCTCAGCGGCTGCTGTGGTGATAGTGGAGGATGTTCAGAGGGAGGCACACACCTCCAATCCTCCAGTGGCCAGAGGGCAAAAACGAGGCAGGTGCCAGATCTGTTCCACTAGGAACGATAACAAGACAACTAATACATGTGGGGGATGTGGCAAATACATCTGCAAGGAGCACATCCGTTGTGGATCATGTGCCCAGTAGTGCTTTACCCTTTCTTGGAGAGTGGGGGATGAATATTGCCATTTTTCATTTGTTTTACATTTCTTGAGAGAGGTAGACTCTAGGCTACTTTTTGCAGTCTGTGAAAAAATAGGAGTGGCAGACTTTTACAGTATTTTAGTTTTTTTGAAATAAGACAATATTTTTGGTAAATAGCCTACTGTCTTGTTATTTTTTTCTTCAAATATGGACACTCCAAATGGCCGGCCAATGGTCAGATATTTGTTGTTGTTGAAAAAAAACAAAACAAAAAAAAATAAAAATAAAAATATAAAGAGTAATAAAAAAACTTCCCCCATTGAGGATTGCCACCTTATCCTGGTCAGAGGGTTTGTGCTTGACCCTTTCTTGGAGAGTGAGACGAATATTGTTATTTTCAAATGGACACTCCAAATGGCCAACGGTCAGATATTTGTTGTTGTTGAAAAAAAAAAAAAAGAAAAAAAAAAAGAAAAAAAAAAAAAGTTATAAAAAACTTCCCCCTGGAGGATTGCCACCTTATCGTGGTCAGGGGGTTTGCGTGCTTCCATGACCCTAAGAGCTATAGCTGGTCTTAGGGTAGAAGCCTGACTAAGTGCAATCTAAATGGCAAAAAACAACAACAACAACAACACCATACAATTAATACAATTCGGTCACATTCAATGATGGCCGCCTAACAGTATTCAAACTGCGATAACTCGGTCTAAGATGGTTGGATTGACTCACAATTTGTTTCTTTGTGTTCAGGGGACCTAGGAGCACAAATAAGTGGTTTACCACTGGGAGGTTATCTGGGGGGGGGGGCGTAGTGTGCCAAAAAATCAATAAAAAACGGTCAAATTTGACACCAAACGGTATTCAAACAACAATAATTCAGTGTATGATGGTCAGATCGACTCAGAGTTGACTTCTCTGTGTTCAGAAGACTTGGGAGCACAAAAAAGTCAATTGGATCATGTGTCTTACTCCCACACACAACAACTTATAGAGCTTTACATCTCTGGGGTCTATGTGACCCCTGAGGAACGATGGTGTAGGCAAAAATCGAGGTCAATAGGAGGGTTAAGAACTGTCCCTGCAAAGACCTGGCCCTCACTTTCAGATCCAAAACAATCGACAAATGGTCAGCGTGTGAAGTACTCGAGGTGCTGAATGAGTACCATGCTGAGATGAGCTGCATAGCAACTCCCCCAGTACACACTGTGAAGAGGATGGACATCGCAGTACACGCAGCTGAGGTGAGCCATAGTCCAGCCCTTGACCACAGTGGTCACAAGCCACCTCAAACCCAGAGCCCTCAGTATGTCCCCCTAGCGGAGGTGATGGCTATGTTGGAAAAGGTTCTGCTGTGTGGGACCTCTAACCAGTCACAAGTGAGGAAGCGAGCTCCACCCAGGTGTCTTGAGAACAAAGATGACAGGTTCACTGACATGCCATGCATTATTTGCAAGGATGACGGTCACAGTGCTTTCTCTCATTGCCGGGAGAAGAGGCTTTGCTTCAAGTGCTATGCTCCAGGCCATTCACGTCGTGACTGTCCAGCGAGGAGGACCACTCCACAGCCTCAGGAAAACTGACCGATCTGCACACGGGAGGACCGTGCAGATCAGCTAATTGAACCTCCAACCAGTTATGAGAAGCCCGACATGCTTGATATTGAATCCCTCTATGAGTCGCACAGCAGTTATAGTGGCAGTACAGTAGTCTCGTCCAAGAAACTGATCTTTCAGGGATTCCAGAGAATAGCAGAGACTGATAGCCTGTTCTACACGCCTGTACTTGTAAAGAATGGCCCCACTTTCAAAGCACTGTTAGACAGCGGGTCAATGGCCTGTACAATAAGTGAGTCTGCTGTTGAGTCCCTGCTGCAGCAATGCTCTAACATGACAAAGGACACAGCTGATGATTATGTCATTGTAGGCTGCGGTGGACACCGTGTTTCCCCCAAAGACATGTATAACCTTGATGTTACCGTTTACGGATGCAGGATGATCGTTCCGGTAATGGTTGTACCTGGCCAGACAGAAGCAATGATCCTTGGCAGCAATGCTATCAAGCATATCCTAACTCAACTGAAGAGCACTGACGGCTACTGGAGGCTTGTTTCCTCGCCAGACAATGGTCAGACTGATGACCACTGCCAATTCTTGTCACTACTGTCCAACACAGAGAGATGGAGAGGTGAATGCATTCCAGATAAGGTGGGAACAGTGAAAGTCAAAAGTTGTGTAACACTGAAACCACAGAGTGAGCACCTTGTCTGGGGCACGTTACCTGAGTCAGCTGTGATGTCAGTAGGCAGTACCGTGGTCGTTGAGCCGACCCAGTCTAAAGCCAGACCCAAAAAAATCCTTGTTGGAAGGGTTATTACTCCACTTTGGGGAGATAGATGGGTGCCCGTTAAAGTAATTAACCCTACAGACAGAACTGTGGTGTTGAGAAGGAACGCCAAGATCGCAGATGTATCCCCCTGTATCGCAGTGGAGGACCTACCCAAAGTGGAGGAGGTCAAGTGCAACATGTAGTGTGTGCAGAGCGAAGATGTGCATCCGAGGTCAGAAGAGGACATGGTGCGTGCACTGGAGACTCTGGGCCTGCAAGACATTGATCTGAAGTCATGCGAAGTGTCACTGCAGTGGAAAGACAAGCTTGTTCACATTATTGAAGAATATGAGTCAATCTTCTCCAGACACAAGATGGACTGCGGAGGGGCCAAAGAGTTTGTGCATCGCATCCACCTTGTTGATGACAAGCCGTTCCGTCTACCATACAGGCGCATACCACCAAGCCAATATGAGAAACTGAGAAATACTCTGAATGAGATGGAGGAAAAAGGCATTATTCAAAAGTCGAGCAGTGAATATGCATCCGCACTCGTTCTCGTATGGAAGCGGAATGGAGACCTCAGAGTATGCACTGACTTCAGATGGCTCAACGCAAGAACTGTGAAGGATGCCTACCCACTGCCGCACCAAGCAGATGCTCTAGCCGCACTCGGTGGAAATGCTCTATTCTCCACGATGGACTTGACATCAGGCTTCTATAATGTCCCCTTGCACCCCGATGACAAGAAGTATACAGCATTCTCATCACCCTTTGGACTTCATGAATATAACCGTCTCCCTCAGGGCCTATGCAACAGTCCAGCTACCTTCATGAGGATGATGATGTCAATATTCGGTGACGAGAATTTCACAAGCCTGTTGTGTTACCTCGACGATCTGATGGTATTTGCACCTACAGAAGAAGTTGCACTCAAACGCCTGCAGATGGTGTTTGCCCGCCTCAAGGAGCACAACCTTAAGCTTGCACCCAAGAAGTGCTTCTTCCTCAGGAGGAATGTGAAATTTCTCGGGCACGTCATCAGTAAAGATGGAGTCCGAACAGACCCTGAGAAAGTCAGAGCCATAAATGACCTAAAGGTCGCAGACATCATGGAATCTGATGGTAAAACACCTTGTCCTAGTAAAATCAGATCGTTTTTAGGCATGGTGATGTACTACCAAAGTTTCATCGAGGCATGTTCTGCGAAGGCTAAACCGCTGTTCAGGCTCACAGCTGAACCTAGTGCTCACTGCAAGCGCAAGAAAGGTCGCAAACCTGTGAAGAAAGGAGGTCCTGTGAAGCTGACTTCTGCTGATTGGTCCGACGCATGCCAGACCGCGTTTGAGACACTGAAACACGACCTCATGACAAGTGTCACCCTAGCCCACCCAGATTTCAATGCCCCGTTCATTCTGGCTATCGACGCATCCTTTGATGGGATTGGAGCTTGTCCTGTCGCAACTTCCGCCTGGTGGAAAGGTAGCTAGACCTGTCGCCTTTGCGAGTAGAATGCTCTCTCGCTCCCAGCTAAACTACCCTGCGCACCGACTTGAATTTCTTGCCTTGAAATGGGCAGTATGCGACAAATTCAGCCACTGGTTGAAAGGCAGACATTTCACCACATGGACTGACAATAACCCCTTGACATATATTCTGACCAAACCCAGACTTGACGCGTGTGAACAGCGGTGGGTGGCAAAGCTCGCTGCTTATGACATCGACTTGAAGTACATTCCTGGCCCAAAGAACATCGTAGCCGACGCATTGAGTCGTGAGCCATTTGTCCAGTCGTGTGTGGGTCATCGCCTTGTCACCGAACCTTATGCCTCACTGTTGGAACAAGTCAACGGTGTGAATGACAGAACCGTGCAAGAGGTGTTCAGAGTGTCCAACAACTGTCAGGCTGTTGTGGACGGAGGTGGTGAAACATCAGACGGGCCAGTGCAAGAGGCAATTTCACCGAACACAAGAGGCTCAGTTGCGTCAGAGGAAGTCGCTGCCATCTTCAGTGCTCAGTCCACTGGAGGTGTAAGTCACATGATTGGGGCGGACGCTGCCTTCAGTCTTCTACAGAAGGAAGACCAGTCCACTGCACTCCCTCAGAGTCAGCTTGTTGGTCAACAGGAGCAAGACAAGACAGTAGGCAGGGCCATGTACTTTGTACAGAGACACAAGAGACCTACCAGGCGTGAGCGGGCTCTTGAGTCGCATAGCGTGATCAAACTTCTAAAGCATTGGAGTAGACTGACCATACAGAATGGCATGCTGTACAAGATACGAAAAGATCCCCAGATGAACAAGAAGATCCTCCAGTACATAGTACCAGACTCTTTAAAGCAGAAAATCCTCCAAGGTCTCCATGACTCAGCAGGTCACCAAGGCCAGCATCGTACCTTGTCTCTGGTGAGGCAACAATTCTTCTGGAGTGGCATGGAACGGGATGTTGTGAACTATGTTCAGTCTTGTCAGCGCTGCATAGTAGGGAAGACACCCGAACCACACAGCCGTGCGCCTCTCAAAAACATTGTCACCTCTGAGCCTATGGAGTTGGTCTGCATAGACTTTTGGACTGCTGAGCAAGGGAACAAGTCTGTGGATGTTCTAGTTGTGACCGATCACTTCTCCAAGATGGCACACGCCTTCCCATGCAAGAATCAGACTGCCAGGCAAGTCGCTCGTCGTCTCTGGAATGACTTCTTTCTAATTTATGGCTTTCCGCGGCGCATCCATTCGGACCAGGGAGCCAATTTTGAGAGCAAGCTGATTAAGGATCTTCTGGAGATGGCTGGGATACAGAAGTCCCATACGACTCCGTATCACCCTGTGGGAAATGGTGTCACAGAGCGTTTTAACAGGACCCTGGGAGATATGATCAGGTCTCTTCCCCTTCAGTCCAAAGCAAAGTGGCCACAAATGCTGCAGCAACTTACCTTCTGCTACAACTGTGCAGAGCATGAGACAACAGGGTTTGCACCCTTCTACCTAATGTTTGGAAGAATCCCTCGTCTCCCTGTCGACGTCATGTTTCAACATGCTCTCACCAATGACGCTGTTGTCAGTCACTCAGACTTTGTGTCCCAACTGAAGAAGGATCTGCATGAAGCTGCTCAGATTGTGCAGAGGAACAGTCTCAGGGAACAGACTCGCCACGTCAAGCTGTACAACCGCAAAGTCAAGGGCTCACCCCTCGTCGTTGGAGACAGAGTGCTGATTGCCAACAGAGGTGTGCCAGGAAAACGCAAGGTTGCAGACAAATGGGAGTCGACTCCTTATGAAGTCATTTCAGTCAGACCTGAACTCAATGTCTACAGAGTCAAGGATTGCCTGACAGGCAGAGAGAGAGTCGTTCACCGGAATCTACTACTCTCTGTTAGCTTCCTGCCATGTGACAGAGACCTGGACAATGTCTCTGGGCACTCTGAATGTGACGCTGCTGCGCATGGAAGTGATGTATGTCCTGACGTGCCTGATCTGGTGGAAGGCAGTGATGTACGTACAGTCAACTGGCTGATGCGGACGGGTGAAGAGGAAGTCCATTCAGAAGAGGATGTCAATTCTGAAGAGGAGGATGACTCGTTTGACCGGAGGTCTGATGCTGCTCAGTCCGACTCTCTCTGTCACTGCGTCCAGTCAGGACAGTCAGCGAGTCCCTAAAGATGTTGACTATGCTGCTGTTAATGGTGCGGAAAGCTCACCACAGTGCTCTGAAGATATAGTCACTGACACAGAAGTTGCCCCTCCCGTAACTGTCCATCCAGATGTGACCCCTTTGGACACTGACTCTACTGACATGTCCCCTCCTGACAATATCCCCACAGACGTTGCTCCTCCTGACAAAGACCTTCAACAAGACATTGATTCCCCGGACACTGATGCTCCTGAGACAGCCATTCTTGACACTGACTTTCTGAACAGTGACGTTCCAGGCCCTTTAGCTCAAGCAATTTGCACACAGCCTGGCCGTTATGGTCTCAGGGATCGTAGTTCCATGAACCCTCCACAACGCCTTATTTGTCAGATGAATAAGCAAGTAGTAGATGAAGATTCTGTGTCCACAGTATCAGTTAATACCTTCTTTAAGTTCTTTACAGATGCAATTTCAGTTTGAGCTATGAAAGTATTTGACCAAAGAAGAGTCTAAGTAGTACTTGAAGCTATAGGAACAACATTTTGCATTTCAGAGGTGTAACAGGCATCTCTGAGTCTGTGTTTGGTTAGGAGATTGATCACCTTCTTTCTTTCCACATTCCTTTTTGAGAGAGTTTTAGAACTGACATGCACACCAGTTTTGTTCCTAGTAAAAACCTCTTTTATATTTTTTTTTGTCTCAAGTGGTGCACTCTTAAATTTAGCAGAATTTCAGGGGGGTGTATGTAACGGGTATAAGAAATACTTTGATTATTTGAGTGACATTCCTGCTAAAATATGTATATTGGTTTGTTATGCAATGAGAGGTCCAATTGCGCCATCTGCTGGTACCTGAAAAGTCTGTAGATATGACCGCAAACCGGAAGCTATTAGTAGACTTCCTGTTCTCTGCTAATGGTAAGACACGTTTTGATATTGCTCTGCAAAATATTATAAATTACACTAAAGCTAACGTGAGATTTATTGTAAGATACACAGTTATTTAATGGCAGTTGAAATGCTATGTTGTGGAATTTTCGTTTTGAATTGGTTATTGCTCACGTCAGATGTCCTACTATTTTGCACTGAAGTCGATATTATTTTCCCCCTGTAGACATCGAAAGCAGCAGAGGTGCTAACCACATATTGTGTGTATGTGCGTTCTGATCACTCATTGCAGCTACCAGTAAAGAACCACATCATCCAATCCAGCCTGTGTGTGGGTTCTTGGCGGGACGGGTACACAGCAGTTACATATATATATATATATATATATATATATATATATATATATATATATATATATATATATATATATATATATATATATATATATATATATATATATATATATATATATATATATATATTAGGGATGTCCCGATCCAGGTTTTTGCACTTCCGATCCGATACCGATGTTGTTTTTGCACTTCCGATCCGATACTGGCCGATACTGGCCTATCCGAGCATGTATTAAAGTTTAAAGTTATTTAGCCTACTTAGTTGTCAGATTCATGTTGAAAAAGGTTTTAGTACTCTTGATAACAACTAGCCAGCTGAGCTAGGTGAGTTTGAATAATACACAATGGTTGGTAACAAGAAACTGACCTGTTTATTCAAGGATAAACACAAAATAGACAAAATTATACATGACAAACAGAAATGGCATCATTAAACAGTAAAAAAGTGAACAGTATAAAGTGCAAATAATGCTATAAACATTATTTAAAAAAGCAAAACACACAAACAACCTGAGTGGGATAAAATGTCTATAACTCAGCATCAATACTTTCTCTTGAACAAGTGTAAACTTAAAAAAAAAAACTATCTACACACTCCCTTCAATTGTTTGCCCCCTCCCCCCCGTCTGACTGCAGTCCAAGCATAATGAGGAGATTCTTTCTAACAAAGACGAGCACTTCAAGATGCTCAGGTGTCAACCTGCTCCTGTGTTCATCAATGATGAGTGAGGCTGTGCTAAAAAGCCTCTCACTCTCAACATTGGTGCAAGGAGCACTGAGGAACTTGGCTGCTGTTGCCGCCAGGGCGGGTAGTCGAGACTGATTGTCTCTCAAAGTAGCTGCCGAGGCTGCTGGTTGAGCTTCCAGCCTCCATTCCTGGTGTTTGCCTTGCTGTCTCAGCCTCAGCCACACCTTCTCCAGAGGGCATGGTCTTCAGTTCTTGTTCCATTTTCATCACTTCTACCTTTAGTGCCTCCTTTGCCTGATCCAGGTTGGTAGCATTAGTGAAGAACCTTACCATTTGGATAAAATGTAATAAAGATATATCAATTATTTTATATTGTTTCAGCCAGTCTCCACATATTAATGTTCAATGACAACATGTAACACAAAATAGATCACAAATGATCAACAGTGACATTAATTTCCTCACCCATCATATAACTGAAGGAAAATAAGAATAATAACAATAATAATAAATAATAATATTATAATAATAATAACAATAATAATACATTCCCATCACCTTATATCTACGAAACATTAGGTTACTGAAATACTGACAAAGAAATAAATGCCAGCTGTAGAGTAAAATATTTTCAATATAGTACTGAAGCTTATAACATGCTCAACTAATTATAAAGCACTTACTTGTCTTTGTAGCGTGGATCTAGCATTGTTGGCACGGCATAGAGGGGTTCAGTTTCCACATGGTCAAAACGTGTGCGCACCGCATCGAGTAAGGTGGCCTTCATGGTTTGAATCCCTCGGTGTTCTTCGCTCTCACTGTCTAGAAAGCGTGTCAGGACACGGACAGATGGGATAACATCGGCTGCTGTGGCGGAGGCTGCACTAACCTCGGCTGTCAGCTCTTGGAAGGGTTTAAGAATTGTTGCAGTTTTCTCTTGCAGCGACCATTGGTTGCCTGTTAATGTGGCTGGCAGATTGCTGTCGCGATCCGATGCATAGGCCTGCAGTGCCCGCTTACAATGCACTAGGCCAGGGGTCTGCAACCTTTACCACTCAAAGAGCCATTTTGGCAAGTTTCACAAATTAAAGAAAGTAATGGGAGCCACAAAAAATTTTTTTAAATGAAAAACACTGCATACAAAGCTTAAATGCTTTGTGCTATGTTAACCAGGGGTCTCCGACACACGTACCGGCACGCACTTTAATGTGAAAATTTGATGTTAGTGCAGCCCGCGAGTTTTGAATGAATGGCGCTTGATAGCGTCATACTTACCAACCTTCTCATTTTTCCCGGGAGACTCCCGAATATCAGAGCGTGATGACGCTGCATTTGGCGCACTCTACAGTCTGCCCTAACAGTGTACCTGCTCGACCACACGTAGAATGCAATTTCAGCTTGCTTACGTAAGTGACAGCAAGGCGTACTAACTCAGCAGCCACACATCTTACACTGACGGTAGCAATACCCAGAATCCCATGCAGCCCTAACTCTTCCGCTCAACCAACGCACGGAGAGGGATTTGGTGGTAGCGGGGGTGTATAATGTAGACCGGAAGAGTTAGGGCTGCATGGGATTCTGGGTAATGGTTGTGTTGTGTTTATGTTGTGTTACGGTGGGATGTTCTCCAGAAACGTGTTTTTCATTCTTTTTTGGTGTGGGTTCACAGTGTGGCGCATATTTGTAACGTAACAATGTTAAAGTTGTTTGATACGGCTACCGTCAGTGTAAGCTGTGTGGCTGATGAGTAAGTATGCTTTGCTGTCTCCTGTGTGTGCAAGTAATAACAACATACAACATGTGGCTGGACTGGCACACTGTATGTAAATGTTATAGAGGACAATTACTGTAGTGCAATTAGGGCACGTCCTTTATTTAGTAATTAGAGTGTAAATAGGATAATTTTTTCCCTGGGAGTAATCTATGAAAGACACTGAGATCCATAAATCTCCTGGTAAAATCGGGGGGTCGGCATGTATGTAGCTGAGCCGCATCAGAGTGGTCAAGGAGCCGCATGCGGCTCCGGAGCCGCGGGTTGCCGACCCCTGCACTAGGCTGTCGATCATCATCTTTGTACTGCTCCATCTGGTCTTGACGTCCTGTTGCAAACGCTTCGGTTCAACATTCAACCCTTCCTCGATATCCTCGAGTTTTGAGTAGGCCATGGGCGAGTGCTTGAAGTGGGTCACTATTTTTCTCCCGTTGGCGATGGCATCGCTTACAGCTCGCTGTGCCAATAGACCGTGTTGGACAACGAGCTGTAAGGTGTGCGCAAAACATCCCAGGCTGGGCACGCCAAGCTGATCCATTGCCTTTTTCATATTGGCCGCGTTAGGTCTTAAAATTACATGGACCTTCTTTTTGTCAATCTTCCAAGCGCGTAGCATATGTTCAATTGCGTCTGTGATGGCATTCGCTGTGTGTGAGCCTCTAAGCCAGGGGTGTCCAAAGTGCGGACCGGGGGCCATTTGCGGCCCGCAGGTAATTTTTTAACGGCCCCACGGCACATTCTAAAAATACGATGAAAAAAAACAAAAAAAACATAAAAAGTGGTATAAAAGAGCAAACAGGTTAAATGTAACAATAAAATGTTGCATTATTTACTC
Organism: Entelurus aequoreus; assembly: GCF_033978785.1. Taxonomy (NCBI): domain Eukaryota; kingdom Metazoa; phylum Chordata; class Actinopteri; order Syngnathiformes; family Syngnathidae; genus Entelurus; species Entelurus aequoreus. The sequence goes on along the minus strand of NC_084749.1, from coordinate 37,747,545 downwards.
TAATAACACAAAGCTGCCATACAGGCTGTTTCTTTCTTTAAAAAATAATAATGAATCAAAATCAATGTCATTATGAATTATTGACCTATTCAAGGCTCCATTTACTTCACATTAAATATTCCACTTTGAGATATTTTGGGGGGAAAATGTTGCATATTTTTTGGTTGCCATTTAAAAAACAAAGTTTTTTAAAGAAGGGCCTAAAACGAACAAACAAAAAACACAAACAACAATACAACTTATAATTGACGGATAGATCTGAAGTTGATTGTGGTAAAAGTTAAAAAAAAATGTTGGATTAATTTTTTTAAACATTACTGAGCCCTTTTGGATCCCCAATAATTTTAGTGGGACTTTTTTTTTTAAGTGTCATTGCTAGTTAATTACCTTTTTAAGACTCCAATTATTATATAATCTCAAATACTCCACTTTAAAATTTTATTGGGGGAAAATCCATCCATCCATCCATTTTCTACCGCTTAATCCCTTCGGGGTCGCAGGGGGCGCTGGAGCCTATCTCAGCTACAATCGGGCAGACGGCGGGGTACACCCTGGACAAGTTGTCTCCTCATCACAGGACCAACACAGATAGACAGACAACATTCACACTCACATTCACACACTAGGGCCAATTTAGTGTTGCCAATCAACCTATCTTGGGGGAAAATATTGCATATTTTGTGTTTTTTTCCATAAAAAACCACGGTTTTCCTTGACAAAAATGGCATACAACTTAAATCTTTGAAAGCGTTTTATTGACAGATAGACCTAATGTTGATTTAGAGATTTAAACCTTGAATAATATTAATAATAATATTAATACTAAATAATGACACATTTGTAATATTTTTTTGGACCAAAACCTTTTGGGGTCCCCGAGATCAAGTCTGAGTGGAGGCCTAAATGTATCTTTTTTATACATATATTGTATTGGTTTTTAAAATAAAAAATATCAAAATGGCCTCCGCTTGCTTTGATTTTTCAGTGTGCGGCCCTCAGTGGAAAAAGTTTGGACACCCCTGCACTAAACTCACGCGCATGTAAAACAGCTCTCTTTGGGTTGAAGTCCGGCCCAAGCCAGTGTGCAGTTAAACTTAATAATATAAAGGGCGGTGATCACAGCTCCATATATTGGTTGTGAAACTAAGAGCATTTGCACTCTCTACTTGTTTGGCAATGTAATCTCTAACATCTTTGTGAATCTGGGGGATTGTTTTCTCAAGGATGTGTTGACGGCTGGGCGTGTTGTACCGTGGTTCAAGGTGTTGGATGGTGCGTCGAAAGCCCACTTTACTCACGAGAGATAACGGCTCATCATCCACAATGATTTCCTCGGCAATGACTCTAGTTATCCCCTGGGCTTTAGCACTGTTCATTGGCAGTATGTCACGCTTCGCAAACGTTTCTGTCAGAGTTAGTTTGGTAGGACCTTTCTTTTTCTTTTCGTCAGTTTTCTTTAGAAATTCTTCATATTCTTTACGGTGGTATTTCGCTAAATGCTTGATCAGATTTGTTGTATTAAAATGTCTTACAACTTTACCACCACGCTTGACTTTATTGTGGCATGTTTTGCACTCCACCTCTTCATCTTTTTCGTTTTGTAGGGTAAAATAATCCCACACAGCTGACATTTTTACCGGTAACTTTTAATTCACATGGCCGTCTTAACGGTTAGGACACAGACCTGTGGATGTATTGAAGGTGTGCTGGAAAATGCCGGAAGGAAATTAGGGATTATTTAAATCGGTGCGTTGGAAAACACGGACCGGAATTTTTTTAAAAACTGGATCTGGATCGGCCTTTTCCCATGCCTTGCCAAATATCGGATCGGGACAACCCTAATATATATATACCGTAATTTCCGGACTATAAGCCGCACCTGACTATAAGCCGCACCAGCTAAATTTAGGGAAAAATACAGATTGCTCCATATATAAGCCGCACCCGACTATAAGCCGCAGGGTTTTGATGTGTAATTACCGTAGTATATAGGGGTTCCTGCTACCACGGAGGGGATTGTCGGGACAGAGATGACTGTTTGGGAACGCAAAGCGTCCCATTTATTAACAATAAATCTTTCAATCATTCAATCAAACTTTCACATCTTTGACATGGCGAACAGCATTCGTGCAGAGTACAAATAATACAACGGTGCAAAGTAATACAAAGTGCTCGCCTGTACGTTATCAAAATAACCAGCCTACCGGTATATGAAAAGTCAGTCTTTAATCATTGTGTCATCGTCTTCCTCCTGCGTACTAAAACCACCAAAATCCTCTTCGTCGGTGTCGGAGAAGAACAGGCCGTAAATAAGCCGCACCCTTGTATAAGCCGCAGGGACCAGAACGAGGGGAAAAAGTAGCGGCTTATAGTCCGGAAATTACGGTAAATATATATATATAATTCAACATTTAAAACATTTCTACATTCATCCTACATTCTATTAGCATTTCAGTTCAGCGTCAGCTCTTCAACGTTCAAACCATTCCAACATTCAAACTATTCTTACATTCATACTACATTCTGTCAGCATTCCACTTCAACTTCAGCATTGGAGCACTCACACGCAATTCCTTCAGGAATTGCCTCTTCTAGTTAAACTTCTTCTTTTTCTTCTCCAGATTTTGGCGCGCTCTACCTTCCACATTTTTCATCTGATTCAAACCGTTCCAACTTCAAACTGTTCAGCCTATTCGGGAATCGCGGGCTTTCCCTTGACAAATTCCAAAAATTCCCAGATTTCCCAGAGTTCCAGGTTTTCTGGGACATGTTTCCCATTCAAAATGAATTGGCCATTTTTCAAACTTCCACCTTTTCCACATTTTTAAACCAATTCAAACCATTCCACCTTCAACACATTTCACCATCCTGGAAATTCAAAACGAACTTTTTTCCAAGTTCAAAAAAATTCCAGGATTTTCCAGAATTCCTGGTTTTCCAAAGCCCTATTTCCACCTTTTTTTCTGGCGACTACTCCTTCCACATTTTTTAACTAATTTCAACCGTTCTACTGTCAAAACATTCCTCTGAATAAGGACAAAAAATGAATTTGTTTTTTGAACTGAAAAAATTCCCGTTTTTTCCCGAAATTCCAGGAATTCTGTAATACCATTTCTCAATTCAACATGTTACTACTTCAACATTTCTCGACCGATTTGAAAACAATTCAAGTTTTTTACCATTTTCCAAAAAATTCCCGCTTGTCCCGAAATTTGCGGGAAATTCCCATTGAAATCAATGGGACATTCTTCATAATTCCACAATTCCAACATTTTTCATCTGATTCAAACTGTGTGCTCTACTTCAACAATTAAAAAAAAAATTCCAGGATTTCATTTTCAACTTCAGCTTTGGAGCATTCACACGCAATTCCTTCAGAAATTGCCTCATCTAGTTGAATTTATTTTATTTTTTTAATATTATAAAATAGCATTGCTGAATATACAATATTCTTATAGTCCACATTTTTTGACACACAGTCATAAGACGAAGGATTCGCTCTCCATCGTCTATCTTTGCATTGTGCCTGCCTCATTTTACTGCCATTTATGTGTAGTTGTGCCAGTTTGCCCGTACTGTAATTAGTGGTGTGGTGTGGCTCAGATGGTAGAGCGGCCATCCAGCAACTTCAGGGTTGTTGGTTCGAATCCAGTTTCCGTCATCCGAGTCACGGCTGTTGTGTCCTTGGGCTCCGAGTGTTGCTGACACTTGTGAATGAATGTTTGGTGGTCGGAGAGGTCGTGGGTGGAAATTGGCAACCACATTTCCGTCAGTCTACCCCAGGGCAGCTGTGGCTACAAATGTAGCTTATGTGTGAGTGTGGAGTGAAGGAATGATGGGTTCTCAGTTCTCACTGTAAAGCGCTTTAAGTGTCTAAAAAAGCGCTATATAAATCTGATCTGTTCTTCTTATATACCTTCCAAATGTGCTAAATAAACAGTAGATGAAAACATTCCAGGATGGATTTATTAGATTGTGGCCACTACTTGATATTTGCATCTCCTCCTCCAAGTATTGTGGGCGTTCTAATATTCAGTGTATATTCTGCATATATATGAATACTAACACTTTTACAGTAAATGTATTGCAATCCTCAGCGCACAAGCTTAGGAAATCAACTTTGTACATGTTTTAGCCCACAAACCTTTAGTAGATCAGGTCAAAGTTGTTTTTTTTATTGATTAATGATGTGACTAATAACAAAAAACAACATGTCCATACACCAAGATGGATGCCTTGTGTTTGTGTCTAAGCTACTCAGTAAAACACTGCTTGAGTTATTCGATACACCGTTATTTTCATTAGGGACTGTTTATTCAGGTTCATCAAATGAAAAATGCCTTCTGATTTCATTTGGGAAGGCTGTAAATTAAGTAGAACGTTCTGACATAAAATCTCTTTGTGTTCACTGATGAACTTCTAGACAATCCTAAGCCTTTTTCCATGTTAATGCCAGGTAATGTTTATGAGTTTAACTTCAGCATATGTGTACCGTATTTTCCGGACCATAGGGTGCACCGGATTATAAGGCGCACTGCAGATGGGCGGGTCTAGTCAGGTGTAGTTTCATACAAAAGGCGCATTGGAATATAAAGCGCATTAAAAGGGTCATATTATTTTAATTTTTTTTCTAAATTGAAAACACTTCCTTGTGGTTTACATAACATGTAATGTTGGTTCTTTGGTCAAAATGTTGCATAGATTATGTTTTACAGAACATCTTCAAGCCGCTTTCTGGCGGTCGCTTCCGGATGCGCCGTTTTGTGGGCGGTCTCACCTTCGGCAACGTCTTTTTGCCGTCATCTTTGTTGTAGCGGTGTAGCGTGCAAGGACGGGAGTAGAAGAAGTGTCAAAAGATGGAGCTAACTGTTTTAAAGACATTCAGACTTTACTTAAATCAATAACGGAGCAGCATCTCCTCATCTGTGGCTCACTAGTTTAATAACGCCGGAAATGTGTCGTGTGAAAATTGCCGACCGGAACTCTCTAATAACTAAAGTTCCTTGGTTGAATTATGTAAACTCACTACACCGGTATGTTTTAGCGCTTTCATGGCAAGTTTACTGACAGATATAAGTAAGAACTGTACACTACTTTATATTAGAAATGGCAACAGCGGAGGATGAATGTCCCATAACAAGAAGATAGAGAAAAAGAGAAGAAGCTTATTGACTATGGTGTCGCCACGGACTACAAAGGAGGATGCGCGCAAATTTTAAGGACTTATGCAGAACCCAAATACAGATCAGCAGGTACCAGAAGGTAAGAAATATCGCATAATATTGCGAAACAAAACGCCAGATAATATGTCTTACCTTAAAGGCCTACTGAAATGAAATGTTTCTATTTAAACGGGGATAGCAGATCCATTCTATGTGTCATACTTGATGATTTCGCGATATTACCATATTTTTGCTGAAAGGATTTAGTATAGAACAACGACGATAAAGTTCGCAACTTTTGGTCGCTGATAAAAAAAAAGCCTTGCCTATACCGGAAATAGCGTGACGTCACAGGAGGTAGGATTCCTCACAATTCCCCGTTGTTTACAATGGAGCGAGAGAGATTCGGACCGAGAAAGCGACGATTACCCCATTAATTTGAGCGAGGATGAAAGATTCGTGGATGAGGTACGTTAGAGTGAAGGACTAGAGAGGCAGTGCAGGGTGTATCTTTTTTCGCTCTGACCGTAACTTAGGTACAAGGTCTCATTGGATTCCACACACTCTCCTTTTTCTATTGTGGATCACGGATTTGTATTTTAAACCACCTCGGATACTATATCCTCTTGAAAATGAGAGTCGAGAACGCGAAGTGGAAATTCACAGTGACTTTTATCTCCACGACAATACATCGGCGAAGCTCTTTAGCTACTGAGCTAACGTGATAGCATCCTGCTCAAATGCAGATAGAAACAAAACAAATAAATCCCTGACTGGAAGGATAGACAGAAGATCAACAATACTTTTAAACCAGGGACATGTAACTACACGGTTAATAATTCTCAGCCTGGCAAAGCTTAACAATGCTGTTGCTAACGACGCTGAAGCTAACTTAGCAACTTAGCAACCGGACCTCACAGAGCTATGATAAAAACATTAGCGCTCCACCTACGCCAGCCAGCCCTCATCTGCTCATCAACACCCGTGCTCACCTGCGTTCCAGCGATCGACGGCGCGACGAAGGACTTCACCCAATCACAGATGCGGTTGGCGGCTAGCATAGGCTAGCGCGTCTGCTATCCAAGTAAGTTCTCTTTGTTGTGTTGCTACAGCCAGCCGCTAATACACCGATCCCACCTACAACTTTCTTCTTTGCAGTCTCCATTGTCCATTAAACAAATTGCAAAAGATTCACCAACACAGATGTCCAGAATACTGTGGAATTGTTCGATGAAAACAGAGCAGTTTGTATGGTGACACGTTGGGTACGAATACTTCCGTTACCGTCGTGACGTCACGCGCATGCGTCATCATACATAGACGTTTCCAACCGGAAGTTTAGCGGGAAATTTAAAATTGCACTTTATAAGTTAACCCGGCCGTATTGGCATGTGTTGCAATGTTAAGATTTCATCATTGATATATAAACTATCAGACTGCGTGGTCGGTAGTAGTGGGTTTCAGTAGGCCTTTAAAGTACACACACCATAATAATACTTGTATGTTGAAGCACAGTACAATCCATCAAGCGGAACGGCTTCATAGCTTATCAAAGTCGTACTAAAAGATTTTGATAGGTTTTTGAGCGCTGTGTATAATGTTCTATATTTTCAATGGAACATTGGACAAATTTTGGTGTTGTTTACTTGAGTCGTATTGCAGTCTACATGTATCTCTTATGTGTGACTGCCATCATATTGCAGTATACACGTATCTCTTATGTGTGAATGCCATCTACTGGTCACACTTGTCATTTCACCATGTACTAAATAAAATAGCTTTGAGGTCGGTAAGCACAACCAAAATTATTCCGTACATTAGGCGAACCGGGTTATAAGGCGCACTGTCGAGTTTTGAGAAAATGAAAGGATTTTATGTGCGCCTTATAGTCCGAAAAATACGGTAAATATTGGATGTACATGTGTATCTGGGAGTTTTGAGGTTTACTGGGTGAATGCTGAACAGTTATTTGGCAAGCAAATTCAGTCATTTAACTTGAGCGGATTGCCACAAAAGAATTTGCCGCTGCCCCTTTTTTTTTTTGCTCGCTGACAAACATGAAAAACATGACAAACATGACAAACATAATGTGACTGCATGCGTACTTTGTCGTTCTGACTCTGCAGAGTAGGTGTCATTGTAACTCTGCTTTTATGGTAGAATGAATTTGAATGAACTGATGGTGAACCTCAAATAGAGAAAAGCCACTCTGACCTGAAGTTGTGTAACGCGCGCCTTTTTACATTACTCGTTTTGTCACAAACCTCATAAGTGTTGAATACGACACTCCAGTAAAAGGAAATTATATCTAGCTGGAAGGAACAATTCAGGTAAATCATGTCATTTGTTGTTGCTCATAACTCTATTCAATTGAAGTCAATAAATGCACGGGACTTTTCCAGTCGCTCAGTCAGTCTTGTCTCAGCACAGTTAATTCCACGAGATAATTGGCACACCCACATGTAATCATACAATCACTGTAGCCTGCCCAGCGTCCACCCATCCCCACAAATTGAGAGTTAAATGGAGCAGTGCGAGCCAGTGAAGTTTACACAACGTACCGTTGCACAGCCATACTAACTTATTATTTGTTATACAGCTGACTTGGTCCATATTATACTTTACATTTATACCCATTCATCGATATAGTGTTATATTAGAAGTACAATTATATGTAAGTTAGCGTTAAAGCATGTGCACTTACATAGAGCTACTGTTGTCCAGATAGCAATATGTTGGTACCGGTATGTATTTCGATTCTTTTTGGTACTTTTCTAAATAAAAGGGACCACAAAAAATTGCAATATTGGCTTTATTTTAACAAAAATCTTAGGGTACATTAAACATATGTGTCTTATTTCAAGTTTGTCCTTAAATAAAATAGTGAACATACATGACAACTTGTCTTTTAGTAGTAAGTAAACAAACAAAGGCTCCTAATTAGTCTGCTGACATATGCAGTAACATATTGTGTCATTTCTCATTCTATTATTTCGTCAAAATTATTAAGGACAAGTGGTAGAAAATTAATTATTAATCTACTTCTTTATTTACTGTTAATACCTGCTTACTTTCTCTTTTAACATGTTCTATCTACACTTCTGTTAAAATGTAATAATCACTTATTCTTCTGTTTGGATGTTTTACATTAGTTTTGGATGATACCACAAATTTGGGTATCCATCCGATACCAAGTAGTTACAGGATCATACATTGGTCATATTCAAAGTCCTCATGTGTCCAGGGACATATTTCCTGAGTTTATAATATAAATGTATAATATACATTTAAAAAAATGAAAGAAGATTTTGTGATGCTAAAAAATGTCGATGTAATCACAGTAGTATCGACTAGATACGCTCCTTTAGTTGGTATCATTACAGGGGATGTTAGGTATAGATGCACCAATGGCGTTTGTTTACATTGTGACGCCGGTGAGCTACGGTGTGTAGTGAAGCATGTTTAGCTATTCCTCGTCCTGCAGGGATGATACTTGTAAGAAACTCACTTTATTTGTCGCCATGGAGGCGAGGATTAGTGATTTAGAAGTAGCTACAACACTGCAGACTGCGGATGCACTTTAGCCACTATCTAGCTAGCCATGTCTTAAAGTACCTCTTCCTGAGGGCGTTTCAGTGTTATAACTTCACCATTATCGTTAGTTTTTAAGCCAAAATGCGTCCGTTCTCCCTTTTCTGTCTACACACTGTGTCTGCTTGTAAGTACTCCGTAATTTTGCGCCGCCGAACATGCTCCTCTGCTCGTAAACCAGCAATTTCACGACGTGACGACGACGGGGGGCGCCGGGGCTGGGGGACCGGTACTTTTTAGAGGCGGTATAGTACCCAGGGGTGCCGCTAGGGATTTTGGGCCCCATGAAAAGAATCTTTACAGGGCCCCCTGTATTATAATTTCATCATCATTAGGGGCCTCTCTGGGCCCTCCTCCATCGTGGGCCCCTAGAATCCGTCTCCTTTACCCCCCCTTTTCGGCGCCCCTGATAGTACCGAATAGGATTCATTAGTATCGCGGTATTATACTAGTACCGGTATACTGTACAACCCTACATAGAGCCCTGAAAACAACAACAATATTTTTTTATTTGCCTGTGTGTGTTGTACGATGCATGCTCGTGCATCTTGCACTGCATGAATTAAAACAAACACCCGCAAATCAGTGACTTTATGTTCTGTTGTTGAAATGTATAAACATGTGATAAAGTTGCACATTTCTTATGGCACAAACCAAAAATGTCTCTATTACCGGTCCATACAAACAGTGAGTTAATAATTCCAATAATAGTTCCGAGTCAACAATCCTGTTGAAAACTAATGTATTTTTTTCCTTTATAGCAACAGATGCAAACCATTCCAACACCAAAATATTTATTTTATGCAAAGCATTCAGGATATCTTCAACATTTCAATAGATCCTATTTTTCCAAAAATACTACAGTTTACTACATAGTTTACATATTTCTTAAGAACATTTGAAAGAAAATAAACCTTGAGAAGTTTTACTACTACAGCTTTTTCCTCCGATTGAAACCATTCTGATGTCCAAACCTTCGGCCTATTCAAAGCATTCAAGCTACGTATTTCACCAAAAGTCCACTTCCCTTGAAAATAAAGGACAGTGTTCCATATTGGGGCGGCGTGGCGAAGTTGGTAGAGTGGCGTTGCCAGCAATCGCAGGGTTGCTGGTTACTGGGGTTCAATCCCCACCTTCTACCATCTTAGTCACGTCCGTTGTGTCCTTGGGCAAGACACTTCACCCTTGCTCCTGATGGCTGCTGGTTAGCGCCTTGCATGGCAGCTCCCGCCATCAGTGTGTGAATGTGTGTGTGAATGGGTGAATGTGGAAATACTGTCAAAGCGCTTTGAGTACCTTGAAGGTAGAAAAGCGCTATACAAGTATAACCCATTTATCATTTATCATTTATCAACCTATTCAATCTATTTCACCTTAAAAAAATAGGCAAACAATTACTCACATCCCAAAAATTCCCTCTTTTCCCAAAATGTCACATTTTTGTACAGTATTTCAGTTGAGCTTCAACTCTTCTTCTCGTTATATTGTAAAGTTCTAACTTACCGTACACTCTCTAAAATCCAATGGCCTTAAAGGCCTACTGAAACCCACTACTACCGACCACGCAGTCTGATAGTTTATATATCAATGATGAAATCTTAACATTATAACACATGCCAATACGGCCGGGTTAACTTATAAAGTGACATTTTAAATTTGCCGCTAAACTTCCGGTTCGAAACGCCTCTGAGGATGACGTATGCGCGTGACGTAGACCGGGGAACACGGGTATGCCTTCCACATTGAAGCCAATACGAAAAAGCTCTGTTTTCATTTCATAATTCCACAGTATTCTGGACATCTGTGTTCGTGAATCTGTTGCAATCATGTTCATTGCATTATGGAGAAGGAAGCTGAGCAAGCAAAGAAGAAAGTTGTCGGTGCGAAATGGACGTATTTTTCGAACGTAGTCAGCAACAACAGTACACAGCCGGCGCTTCTTTGTTTACATTCCCGAAAGATGCAGTCAAGATGGAAGAACTCGGATAACAGAGACTCTAACCAGGAGGACTTTTGACTTCGGTACACAGACGCCTGTAGAGAACTGGGACAACACAGACTCTTACCAGGATTACTTTGATTTGGATGACAAAGACGCAGACGTGCTACTGTGAGTATGCAGCTTTGGCTTCTAAACATTTGATCGATTGACCGTATGTGCGCAACTTTTTTTTGCGTATGTACGTAACTTTTTAAAAATATATAAGCTTTATGAACCTTGGGTTAGGTGAACGGTCTTTTGGGCTGAGTGATTGTGTGTGTTGATCAGGTGTTTGAATTGTATTGGCGTGTTCTATGGAGCTAGGAGCTAGCAGAGGAGCTAGGAGCTAGCGTAACAAACACGCAGGTGTTTTTATGCAGGATTAATTTGTGGCATATTAAATATAAGCCTGGTTGTGTTGTGGCTAATAGAGTATATATATGTCTTGTGTTTATTTACTGTTGTAGTCATTCCCAGCTGAATATCAGGTCACCCCCGGCTCTCACAGCATCTTCCCTATCTGAATAGCTTCAACTCCCCACTAGTCCTTCACTTGCACTTTACTCATCCACAAATCTTTCATCCTCGCTCAAATTAATGGGGAAATTGTCGCTTTCTCGGTCCGAATCTCTCTCACTTCATGCGGCCATCATTGTAAACAATAGGGAACTTTGCGTATATGTTCAACTGACTACGTCACGCTACTTCCGGTAGGGGCAAGCCTTTTTTTAATCAGATACCAAAAGTTGCAATCTTTATCGTCGTTGTTCTATACTAAATCCTTTCAGCAAAAATATGGCAATATCGCGAAATGATCAAGTATGACACATAGAATAGATCTGCTATCCCCGTTTAAATAAAAAAAATTCATTTCAGTAGGCCTTTAAATTACTCGTATGTTTACATAAATAGTATGTGGCACTAGGTATACAATACATTATCCTCTTTTATAACATGTCTCAAAATCACAGCAGGTCACAGGATAGCATTATATTAATTCAACTTAAAAAACATTTATATTAATAAAAATTTAAAAAAGATACAAATTAATCAACCTATGTATACATTACTCGATAAAGACAGCAAGGTCAGCTTTATCTTTCACAATCCTTATGTAAGACAAGCATACATATGTTTTTCCTGTTTTTATGGATTGTAACTACTAAATAAATGCAAGCAAAAGTTCGCTTACAATGGAGCTTAGGGGAGTCGCTCTTTTCTGCCTACAAAACGCTTAAAAAACATCCAAACACTTCCATCAAGGTTTTATATAGATGCTGTAAGTACAGTATATATGTAATGTAGTAACATGCACATTCATACCAACATGGAATATTTACGTATTTTGCTCATTTTAAGCATTCAGTTAAAAATTGCATCACAATTTTTTCCTCAACATCATCACTGCAGACTTCATGAGACAACAAACATGATAAAACATCACTTAGTGTACAATGTCTGCTCTCACTGAGATGCTGTTTGGATGTTGATATATTCCAATTTGGATGTGGAATAACTCATAATCTTCGCCGAGAAAATAGGGGGGTGGATTGAAGCGTATTTTTTATGTCTTTCACCATATACGGGTATAATTGGCTGTCAAAGTGGACCAACTTCTCAGTTTGTGTCCACATCCTGTTATTATCAAGGTGAGAAACACGATTACCTTAATTTACTTAATTTATTTAGGCAGAATGCAATAAAAAAAAAACAATGTTTGTGCTTGTCTTACATAATGATTGTGAATTATAGGCAAAATTCGCCTTTAAGATCATTTGAATTATGCAAATTATTAATAACCTGTGATTAATCATGATTATTTCAAATTCAAAAGTGTTATTAATCTGATTAAGAAAATATTCATTTTGACAGCACTGATTCTAATAGAAATGTGGGTTCAGGATACCAATATTTTGTTAACGCTCTGGCAAGACAAGCTTATTCCCTCCACTATACAAATAAATAAGCTATGGAAATAAAACATCACTTAATGTACAATGTCTGCTATCACTGTGATGCTGTTCGGATGTTGATATATTCCCATTTAGATGAGGAATGACTCATAATACTCGCCAAGAAAATAGGGGGGTGGATCGAAGCGTCTTTTTAGGTCTTTTTCACCATTTATGGGTATAATGGGCTGTCAAAGTGGACCAACTACTCAGTTTGTGTCCACATCCTGTTATTATCAAGGTGAGAGACACGATTACCTTAATTTAATTACTTAATTTTGAATGCAATAAAAAAATTTAAAAAATGTGTGTGGTTGTCTTACGTAATGATTGTGAATTATAGGCAACATTTTTAAAAAGTGAAGTTAATTTTTATTATGCAAGATAGTAATAACCTGTGATTAATCATGATTATTTCAAATCCAAAAGTGTTATTAATTTGATTAAGAAAATGTATATTTTGACAGCACTGATTCTAATAGAAATGTGAGTTCAGGATACAAATATTTTGTTAACGCTCTGGCAAGACAAGATTATACCCTCCACTGTACAAATAAATAAGCTATGGAAATAAAACATCACGTAGTGTACAATGTCTGCTCTCACTTTGATGCTCTTCGGATGTTGATATATTCCCATTTAGATGAGGAATGACTAATAATCCTCGCCAAGAAAATAGGGGGGTGGATAGAAGCGTCTTTTAAGGAATTTTTCACCATTTACGGATATAATGGGCTGTTAAAGAGGACCAACTACTCTAATCCTGTTATTATCAAAGTGGGAGACACGATTATCTTAATTTACTTAATTTATTTAGGTTGAATGCAATAAAAATAAAAAAATGCATTTGCTTGTCTTACTGATTCTTACTGATACTGATTGTGAATTATAGGGATAATTTTAAAAAAGTTAAGTTAATTGGAAATATACAAGCTAGTAATAACCTTTGATTAATCATGATTATTTCAGTGTTATTAATCCGATTACAAATATATATATATATATATATATTTTGACAGCACTGATTCTAATAGAAATGTGAGTTCAGGATACCAACATTTTGTTAACACTCTGGCAAGACAAGCTTATTCCCTCCACTATACAAATAAATAAGCTATGGAAATAAAACATCACGTAGTGTACAATGTCTGCTCTCACTTTGATGCTCTTCGGATGTTGATATATTCCCATTTAGATGAGGAATGACTCATAATCCTCGCCAAGAAAATAGGGGGGTGGATCGAAGCGTCTTTTTAGGGTCTTTTTCACCATTTACAGGTATAATGGGCTGTCAAAGTGGACCAACTACTCAGTTTGTGTCCACATCTTGTTATTATCAAGGTGAGAGATACGATTACCTTAATTGACTTAATTTATTTAGGTGGAATGCAATAAAAAAAAAGAAAAATGCATTTGCTTGTCTTACATACTGATTGTGAATTATAGGCATAGTTTAAAAAAAAATTAAGTTAATTGGAAATATGCAAGCTAGTAATAACCTGTGATTAATCATGATTATTTCAGTGTTATTAATCCGATTAAAAATATATATATTTTGACAGCACTGTTTCCAATAGAAATGTGAGTTCTGGATACCAATATTTTGTTAACGCTCTAGCAAGACAAGCTTATTCCCTCCACTATACAAATAAATAAGCTATGGAAATAAAACATCACATAGTGTACAATGTCTGCTCTCACTGTGATGCTGTTCGGATGTTGATATATTCCCATTTAGATGAGGAATGACTCATAATCCTCGCCAAGAAAATAGGGGGGTTGATCGAAGCGTCTTTTTAGGTCTTTTTCACCATTTACGGGTATAATTGGTTGTCAAAGTGGACTCACTTCTCAGTTTGTGTCCACATCCTTTTATTATCAAGGTGAGAGACACGATCATTTAGGTGGAATGCAATAAAAAAGAAATGCATTTGCTTGTCTTACATACTGATTGTGAATTATAGGCATCATTTAAAAAAAAGTTAAGTTAATTGGAAATATGCAAGCTAGTAATAACCTGTGATTAATCATGATTATTTCAGTGTTATTAATCCAATTAAAAATATATATATTTTGACAGCACTGTTTCTAATAGAAATGTGAGTTCAGGATATCAATATTTTGTTAACGCTCCGGCAAGACAAGCTTATTCTCTCCACTATACAAATAAATAAGCTATGGAAATAAAACATCACTAAGTGTACAATGTCTGCTCTCACTTTGATGCTGTTCGGATGTTGATATATTCCCATTTAGATAAGGAATGACTCATAATCCTCGCCAAGAAAATAGGGGGGTGGATCAAAGCGTCTTTTTAGGGTCTTTTTCACCATGTACGGGTATAATGGGCTGTCAAAGTGGACCGACTTCTCAGTTTGTGTCCACATTCTTTTATTATCAAGGTGAGAGACACGATTACCTTAATTTAATTACTTTATTTAGGTTGAATGCAATAAAAAAAAAAAAAAATGTGTGTGGTTGTCTTACATAATAATTGTGAATTATAGGCAACATTTTTAAAAAGTGAAGTTAATTTTTATTATGCAAGATAGTAATAACCTGTGATTAATCATGATTATTTCAAATCCAAAAGTGTTATTAATCCGATTAAGAAAATATATATTTTGACAGCACTGATTCTAATAGAAATGTGAGTTCAGGATACAAATATTTTGTTAACGCTCTGGCAAGACTGTGACGATCGGTCACTTCATTTCAGTTTGTTTCCTGGTTTTTGTATTACTTCCTGTCAGTGCTCTTATTTTGTTATATTTCCTGTTTGTTCCGCTGAGCACTGCTTTCTCCTCACCTGCCGTTGATTGGCAGCCGGTCCACACCTGCTGCCAATCAGCATATGTCTATTTATGTTTTCTCTCGAGCACTCCTCAGTGCTCGATGATAGACTCTATACGTTTGGAACTTTTTATGCAAGACTGCTTTATTTTCTGTTTATGATAATTAAAATCATTTTACCTGCTATTCCTCCTCCTGGTTCTTGCATCCTGGGGACACACAAACGGCAGCCATGCGAGTTCCTCACAGTATCATCGAGCCAGAATGCTGTGTCTTCGCGAGAACCCCTGTCGGCGACGCACAGCCGACGTTCTGGACCGCACAATTCATAGAGGACTTGAAAGCCAGGTTTGTGCGGTCCCAGCCCACAGCAGGCTCGGACCTTCTCCCTCCGCCTCGACCGCCGGTTCCGGCTCTCCGACCGGCGCGGCCACCGCCGCCTTCCCTCCTCCCGGCTAGGCCGCCGGCTCCGGCTCTCCGACTGGCGCGGCCACCGCCGCCTTCCCTCCTCCCGGCTAGGCCGCCGGCTCCGGCTCTCCGACCGGCGCGGCCACCGCCGCCTTCCCTCCTCCCGGCTAGGCCGCCGGCTCCGGCTCTCCGACCGGCGCGGCCACCGCCGCCATCTTCCCCGTCGCCTGCTGTGTGTCCTGTCCCTGCTCCACGGCAATCGCCTGTGCCGGCGCGTCGACCTCCGGTTCCCACACCGCGTCGCACGCCGGTCGCAGCCCCGCGTCTTACGCCGGTCGCGGCGCCACAACGACCAACACCGGCTGAGCGCCCAGCACCCGTTCCTGCTCCAAGGCAGCTTCCAGCAGCTGCACCACGGCTGCTATCCCTTCCAGCACCCGCTCGTCCTGCCAGTCCGGCGAAGGCTCCAGTGGAGCCCTCCATGATGTCCCTCCTGGCCTCCTGCTGGGACTCGGCGAGGGACGTGTCTTTTTCCCTCCTCCTGGCCCCCTACCGCCCGTCCCTGGTTTTCGCACCGGGGGACATAAACAACCCGGAACTCCTTCTCCCAGTGGTGAACGGCGTCTGGCATCCGCCTACTGGAGGGGGGGCTACTACCAGCAGCGGTGCAGCCAAGCACACGCCGCTGTCATCCCCGCCATCGTCTCCTCCCACGGAGACATCATCGTCTCTGGCGGGCTTTCGCACGGCGCCGCCATCTCCATCATTGGTGGGACTCCGCACGACACCGCCATCTTCCTGGTCGGCAGCGGATCCACCCACGACCACATCTCTGGCGGGCTTTTGCAGGGCGCCGCCATCTTCATTGTCATCATTGTCGACAACTCCGCCCATGACACCAGCTTCATCGTCGACGACTCCGCCCACGATGACATCTTTTCTGGCGCGCCTTCGCACGGCGCGGAGGTCTTCCGCGTCACCGGCGGGACTCTGCACGGTGCCGCCATCTTCTTCGTCGGCAGCGGATCCACCGACGACGCTGTCATCATCATCGTCGCCGCCAGCTGCGCGACCTCCTCCTTGTCGGCCACTAATGTGGCCGTTCCGTGGTCGCCCACCTCGCCAGTGGCAGCGGCGTTCAACGCGTCGCCGCCACCTGACTCTCCCTCGCTGGCTGCGAGGACATTTGGCCTGGCGACCCTCCACCAACTCCTCCCTCCGCCCTCCCGTCAGTTTTGGACTTTTTTCCATTCTTGTTTCCAGGGAACATCTGGAATCTGTTCCTTGAGGGGGGGGTCCTGTGACGATCGGTCACTTCATTTCAGTTTGTTTCCTGGTTTTTGTATTACTTCCTGTCAGTGCTCTTATTTTGTTATATTTCCTGTTTGTTCCGCTGAGCACTGCTTTCTCCTCACCTGCCGTTGATTGGCAGCCGGTCCACACCTGCTGCCAATCAGCATATGTCTATTTATGTTTTCTCTCGAGCACTCCTCAGTGCTCGATGATAGACTCTATACGTTTGGAACTTTTTATGCAAGACTGCTTTATTTTCTGTTTACGATAATTAAAATCATTTTACCTGCTATTCCTCCTCCTGGTTCTTGCATCCTGGGGACACACAAACGGCAGCCATGCGAGTTCCTCACAAAGACAAGATTATTCCCTCCACTGTACAAATAAATAAGCTATGGAAATAAAACATCACATAGTGTACAATGTCTGCTCTCACTTTGATGCTGTTCAGATGTTGATATATTCCCATTTAGATGAGGAATGACTCATAATCCTCGCCAAGAAAATAGGGGGCTGGATTGAAGCGTCTTTTTAGGTCTTTTTCACCATTTACGGGTATAATGGGCTGACAAAAAGGACCAACTACTCTAATCCTGTTATTATCAAGGTGAGAGACACGATTACCTTAATTTACTTAATTTATTTAGGTTGAATGCAATAAAAAAAAATAAAAAAATGCATTTGCTTGTCTTACTGATTCTTACTGATACTGATTGTGAATTTTAAGCATAATTTAAAAAAAGTTTAGTTAATTGGAAATATGCAAGCTAGTAATAACCTGTGATTAATCATGATTATTTCAGTGTTATTAATCCTATTAAAAATATATAAATTTTGACAGCACTGATTCTAATAGAAATGTGAGTTCAGGATACCAATATTTTGTTAACGCTCTGGCAAGACAAGCTTATTCCCTCCACTATACAAATAAATAAGCCATGGAAATAAAACATCACGTACTGTACAATGTCTGCTCTCACTGTGATGCTGTTCGGATGTTGATATATTCTCATTTAGATGAGGAATGACTCATAATCCTCGCCAAGAAAATAGGGGGGTGGATTGAAGCGTCTTTTTAGGTCTTTTTCACCATTTACGGGTATAATGGGCTGTCAAAGTGGACCAACTTCTCAGTTTGTGTCCACATCCTTTTATTATCAAGGTGAGAGACACGATTACCTTAATTTACTTAATTTATTTAGGTGGAATGCAATTTTTTTTTAAATGCATTTGCTTGTCTTATTGTGATATATAGGCATAATTTAAAAAAAGTTAAGTTAATTGGAAATATGCAAGCTAGCAAGAACCTGTGATTAATCATGATTATTTCAGTGTTATTAATCCGATTAAAAATATATATATTTTGACAGCACTGTTTCCAATAGAAATGTGAGTTCAGGATACCAATATTTTGTTAACGCTCTAGCAAGACAAGCGTATTCCCTCCATTATACAAATAAATAAGCTATGGAAATAAAACATCACGTAGTGTACAATGTCTGCTCTCACTGTGATGCTGTTCGGATGTTGATATATTCCCATTTAGATGAGGAATGACTCATAATCCTCGCCAAGAAAATAGGGGGGTTGATCGAAGCGTCTTTTTAGGTCTTTTTCACCATTTACGGGTATAATTGGTTGTCAAAGTGGACTCACTTCTCAGTTTGTGTCCACATCCTTTTATTATCAAGGTGAGAGACACAATCATTTAGGTGGAATGCAATAAAAAAGAAATGCATTTGCTTGTCTTACATACTGATTGTGAATTATAGGCATCATTTTAAAAAAAGTTAAGTTAATTGGAAATATGCAAGCTAGTAATAACCTGTGATTAAACATGATTATTTCAGTGTTATTAATCCAATTAAAAATATATATATTTTGACAGCACTGTTTCTAATAGAAATGTGAGTTCAGGATATCAATATTTTGTTAACGCTCCGGCAAGACAAGCTTATTCTCTCCACTATACAAATAAATAAGCTATGGAAATAAAACATCACTAAGTGTACAATGTCTGCTCTCACTTTGATGCTGTTCGGATGTTGATATATTCCCATTTAGATAAGGAATGACTCATAATCCTCGCCAAGAAAATAGGGGGGTGGATCAAAGCGTCTTTTTAGGGTCTTTTTCACCATGTACGGGTATAATGGGCTGTCAAAGTGGACCGACTTCTCAGTTTGTGTCCACATTCTTTTATTATCAAGGTGAGAGACACGATTACCTTAATTTAATTACTTTATTTAGGTTGAATGCAATAAAAAAAAAAAAGAAATGTGTGTGGTTGTCTTACATAATAATTGTGAATTATAGGCAACATTTTTAAAAAGTGAAGTTAATTTTTATTATGCAAGATAGTAATAACCTGTGATTAATCATGATTATTTCAAATCCAAAAGTGTTATTAATCCGATTAAGAAAATATATATTTTGACAGCACTGATTCTAATAGAAATGTGAGTTCAGGATACAAATATTTTGTTAACGCTCTGGCAAGACAAGATTATTCCCTCCACTGTACAAATAAATAAGCTATGGAAATAAAACATCACATAGTGTACAATGTCTGCTCTCACTTTGATGCTGTTCAGATGTTGATATATTCCCATTTAGATGAGGAATGACTCATAATCCTCACCAAGAAAATAGGGGGGTGGATTGAAGCGTCTTTTTAGGTCTTTTTCACCATTTACGGGTATAATGGGCTGACAAAAAGGACCAACTACTCTAATCCTGTTATTATCAAGGTGAGAGACACGATTACCTTAATTTACTTAATTTATTTAGGTTGAATGCAATAAAAAAAAATAAAAAAATGCATTTGCTTGTCTTACTGATTCTTACTGATACCGATTGTGAATTTTAAGCATAATTTAAAAAAAGTTTAGTTAATTGGAAATATGCAAGCTAGTAATAACCTGTGATTAATCATGATTATTTCAGTGTTATTAATCCGATTAAAAATATATACATTTTGACAGCACTGATTCTAAAAGAAATGTGAGTTCAGGATACCAATATTTTGTTAACACTCTGGCAAGACAAGCTTATTCTCTCCACTATACAAATAAATAAGCTATGGAAAAAAAACATCACTAAGTGTACAATGTCTGCTCTCACTTTGATGCTGTTCGGATGTTGATATATTCCCATTTAGATAAGTAATGACTCATAATCCTCGCCAAGAAAATAGGGGGGTGGATCAAAGCGTCTTTTTAGGGTCTTTTTCACCATGTACGGGTATAATGGGCTGTCAAAGTGGACCGACTTCTCAGTTTGTGTCCACATTCTTTTATTATCAAGGTGAGAGACACGATTACCTTAATTGCATTACTTTATTTAGGTTGAATGCAATAAAAAAAAAAAAGAAATGTGTGTGGTTGTCTTATATAATGATTGTGAATTATAGGCAACATTTTTAAAAAGTGAAGTTAATTTTTATTATGCAAGATAGTAATAACCTGTGATTAATCATGATTATTTCAAATCCAAAAGTGTTATTAATCCGATTAAGAAAATATATATTTTGACAGCACTGATTCTAATAGAAATGTGAGTTCAGGATACAAATATTTTGTTAACGCTCTGGCAAGACAAGATTATTCCCTCCACTGTACAAATAAATAAGCTATGGAAATAAAACATCACATAGTGTACAATGTCTGCTCTCACTTTGATGCTGTTCAGATGTTGATATATTCCCATTTAGATGAGGAATGACTCATAATCCTCACCAAGAAAATAGGGGGGTGGATTGAAGCGTCTTTTTAGGTCTTTTTCACCATTTACGGGTATAATGGGCTGTCAAAGTGGACCAACTACTCAGTTTGTGTCCACATCCTGTTTTTATCAAGGTGAGAGACACGATTACCTTAATTTATTTAGGTGGAATGCAATTAAAAAAAATGCATTTGCTTGTCTTACATACTGATTGTGAATTATAGGCATATTTTAAAAAAAGTTAAGTTAATTGGAAATATGCAAGCAAGTAATAACCTTTGATTAATCATGATTATTTCAGTGTTATTAATCCGATTAAAAATATATATATTTTGACAGCACTGATTCTAATAGAAATGTGAGTTCAGGATACCAATATTTTGTTAATGCTCTGGCAAGACAAGCTTATTCCCTCCATTATACAAATAAATAAGCTATGGAAATAAAACATCACGTAGTGTACAATGTCTGCTCTCACTGTGATGCTGTTCGGATGTTGATATATTCCCATTTAGATGAGGAATGACTCATAATCCTCGCCAAGAAAATAGGGGGGTGGATCGAAGCGTCTTTTTAGGTCTTTTTCACCATTTATGGGTATAATGGGCTGTCAAAGTGGACCAACTACTCAGTTTGTGTCCACATCCTGTTTTTATCAAGGTGAGAGACACGATTACCTTAATTTATTTAGGTGGAATGCAATAAAAAAATGCATTTGCTTGTCTTACATACTGATTGTGAATTATAGGCATATTTTTAAAAAAGTTAAGTTAATTGGAAATATGCAAGCTAGTAATAACCTTTGATTAATCATGATTATTTCAGTGTTATTAATCCGATTAAAAATATATATATTTTGACAGCACTGATTCTAATAGAAATGTGAGTTCAGGATACCAATATTTTGTTAATGCTCTGGCAAGACAAGCTTATTCCCTCCATTATACAAATAAATAAGCTATGGAAATAAAACATCACATAGTGTACAATGTCTGCTCTCACTGTGATGCTGTTCGGATGTTGATATATTCCCATTTAGATGAGGAATGACTCATAATCCTCGCCAAGAAAATAGGGGGGTGGATCGAAGCGTCTTTTTAGGTCTTTTTCACCATTTACGGGTATAATGGGCTGTCAAAGTGGACCAACTACTCAGTTTGTGTCCACATCCTGTTTTTATCAAGGTGAGAGACACGATTACCTTAATTTATTTAGGTGGAATGCAATAAAAAAAAATGCATTTGCTTGTCTTACATACTGATTGTGAATTATAGGCATATTTTTAAAAAAGTTAAGTTAATTGGAAATATGCAAGCTAGTAATAACCTTTGATTAATCATGATTATTTCAGTGTTATTAATCCGATTAAAAATATATATATTTTGACAGCACTGATTCTAATAGAAATGTGAGTTCAGGATACCAATATTTTGTTAACGCTCTGGCAAAACAGGCTTATTCCCTCCATTATACAAATAAATAAGCTATAGAAATAAAACATCACGTAGTGTACAATGTCTGCTCTCACTGTGATGCTGTTCGGATGTTGATATATTCCCATTTAGATGAGGAATGACTCATAATCCTCACCAAGAAAATAGGGGGGTGGATCGAAGCGTCTTTTTAGGTCTTTTTCACCATTTACGGGTATAATGGGCTGTCAAAGTGGACCAACTACTCAGTTTGTGTCCACATCCTGTTTTTATCAAGGTGAGAGACACGATTACCTTAATTTATTTAGGTGGAATGCAATAAAAAAAAATGCATTTGCTTGTCTTACATACTGATTGTGAATTATAGGCATATTTTAAAAAAAGTTAAGTTAATTGGAAATATGCAAGCTAGTAATAACCTTTGATTAATCATGATTATTTCAGTGTTATTAATCCGATTAAAAATATATATATATATATTTTGACAGCACTGATTCTAATAGAAATGTGAGTTCAGGATACCAATATTTTGTTAATGCTCTGGCAAAACAAGCTTATTCCCTCCATTATACAAATAAATAAGCTATGGAAATAAAACATCACGTAGTGTACAATGTCTGCTCTCACTGTGATGCTGTTCGGATGTTGATATATTCCCATTTAGATGAGGAATGACTCATAATCCTCACCAAGAAAATAGGGGGGTGGATCGAAGCGTCTTTTTAGGTCTTTTTCACCATTTACGGGTATAATGGGCTGTCAAAGTGGACCAACTACTCAGTTTGTGTCCACATCCTGTTTTTATCAAGGTGAGAGACACGATTACCTTAATTTATTTAGGTGGAATGCAATAAAAAAAAATGCATTTGCTTGTCTTACATACTGATTGTGAATTATAGGCATATTTTTAAAAAAGTTAAGTTAATTGGAAATATGCAAGCTAGTAATAACCTTTGATTAATCATGATTATTTCAGTGTTATTAATCCGATTAAAAATATATATATTTTGACAGCACTGATTCTAATAGAAATGTGAGTTCAGGATACCAATATTTTGTTAATGCTCTGGCAAGACAAGCTTATTCCCTCCACTATACAAATAAATAAGCCATGGAAATAAAACATCACGTAGTGTACAATGTCTGCTCTCACTGTGATGCTGTTCGGATGTTGATATATTCCCATTTAGATGAGGAATGACTCATAATCCTCGCCAAGAAAATAGGGGGGTGGATTGAAGCGTCTTTTTAGGTCTTTTTCACCATTTACGGGTATAATGGGCTGTCAAGGTGGACCAACTACTCAGTTTGTGTCCACATCCTGTTTTTATCAAGGTGAGAGACACGATTACCTTAATTTATTTAGGTGGAATGCAATAAAAAAAATGCATTTGCTTGTCTTACATACTGATTGTGAATTATAGGCATATTTTTTAAAAAGTTAAGTTAATTGGAAATATGCAAGCTAGTAATAACCTTTGGTTAATCATGATTATTTCAGTGTTATTAATCCGATTAAATATATATATATTTTGACAGCACTGATTCTAATAGAAATGTGAGTTCAGGGTACCAATATTTTGTTAACGCTCTGGCAAGACAAGCTTATTCCCTCCATTATACAAATAAATAAGCTATGGAAATAAAACATCACGTAGTGTACAATGTCTGCTCTCACTGTGATGCTGTTCGGATGTTGATATATTCCCCATTTAGATGAGGAATGACTCATAATCCTCGCCAAGAAAATAGGGGGGTGGATCGAAGCGTCTTTTTAGGTCTTTTTCACCATTTACAGGTATAATGGGCTGTCAAAGTGGACCAACTACTCAGTTTGTGTCCACATCCTGTTTTTATCAAGGTGAGAGACACGATTGCCTTAATTTATTTAGGTGGAATGCAATAAAAAAAAATGCATTTGCTTGTCTTACATACTGATTGTGAATTATAGGCATATTTTTAAAAAAGTTAAGTTAATTGGAAATATGCAAGCTAGTAATAACCTTTGATTAATCATGATTATTTCAGTGTTATAAATCCGATTAAAAATATATATATTTTGACAGCACTGATTCTAATAGAAATGTGAGTTCAGGATACCAATATTTTGTTAATGCTCTGGCAAGACAAGCTTATTCCCTCCCTTATACAAATAAATAAGCTTTGGAAATAAACGTTACAAAAAGGAGTAACATTTGTAAAACAAAAAAAAATGGTCAAATGAGCTATCATAAGCTATGGAAATAAAACATCATGTAGTGTACAATGTCTGCTCTCACTGTGATGCTGTTCAGATGTTGATATATTCCCATTTAGATGAGGAATGACTCATAATCCTCGCCAAGAAAATAGGGGGGTGGATCGAAGCGTCTTTTTAGGTCTTTTTCACCATTTACGGGTATAATGGGCTGTCAAAGTGGACCAACTACTCAGTTTGTGTCCACATCCTGTTTTTATCAAGGTGAGAGACACGATTACCTTAATTTATTTAGGTGGAATGCAATAAAAAAAAATGCATTTGCTTGTCTTACATACTGATTGTGAATTATAGGCATATTTTAAAAAAAGTTAAGTTAATTGGAAATATGCAAGCTAGTAATAACCTTTGATTAATCATGATTATTTCAGTGTTATTAATCCGATTAAAAATATATATATTTTGACAGCACTGATTCTAATAGAAATGTGAGTTCAGGATACCAATATTTTGTTAATGCTCTGGCAAGACAAGCTTATTCCCTCCATTATACAAATAAATAAGCTATGGAAATAAAACATCACGTAGTGTACAATGTCTGCTCTCACTGTGATGCTGTTCGGATGTTGATATATTCCCCATTTAGATGAGGAATGACTCATAATCCTCGCCAAGAAAATAGGGGGGTGGATCGAAGCGTCTTTTTAGGTCTTTTTCACCATGTACGGGTATAATGGGCTGTCAAAGTGGACCAACTACTCAGTTTGTGTCCACATCCTGTTTTTATCAAGGTGAGAGACACGATTACCTTAATTTATTTAGGTGGAATGCAATAAAAAAAATGCATTTGCTTGTCTTACATACTGATTGTGAATTATAGGCATATTTTTAAAAAAGTGAAGTTAATTGGAAATATGCAAGCTAGTAATAACCTTTGATTAATCATGATTATTTCAGTGTTATAAATCCGATTAAAAATATATATATTTTGACAGCATTGATTCTAATAGAAATGTGAGTTCAGGATACCAATATTTTGTTAATGCTCTGGCAAGACAAGCGTATTCCCTCCATTATACAAATAAATAAGCTATAGAAATAAAACATCACGTAGTGTACAATGTCTGCTCTCACTGTGATGCTGTTCGGATGTTCATATATTCCCATTTAGATGAGGAATGACTCATAATCCTCGCCAAGAAAATAGGGGGGTGGATCGAAGCGTCTTTTTAGTTTTTTACCATTTACGGGTATAATGGGCTGTCAAAGTGGACCAACTACTCAGTTTGTGTCCACATCCTGTTTTTATCAAGGTGAGAGACACGATTACCTTAATTTATTTAGGTGGAATGCAATAAAAAAAAAATGCATTTGCTTGTCTTACATACTGATTGTGAATTATAGGCATATTTAAAAAAAAGTTAAGTTAATTGGAAATATGAAACCTAGTAATAACCTTTGATTAATCATGATTATTTCAGTGTTATTAATCCGATTAAAAATATATATATTTTGACAGCACTGATTCTAATAGAAATGTGAGTTCAGGATACCAATATTTTGTTAATGCTCTGGCAAGACAAGCTTATTCCCTCCATTATACAAATAAATAAGCTATAGAAATAAAACATCACGTAGTGTACAATGTCTGCTCTCACTGTGATGCTGTTCGGATGTTGATATATTCCCATTTAGATGAGGAATGACTCATAATCCTCACCAAGAAAATAGGGGGGTGGATCGAAGCATCTTTTTAGGTCTTTTTCACCATTTACGGGTATAATGGGCTGTCAAAGTGGACCAACTTCTCAGTTTGTGTCCACATCCTTTTATTATCAAGGTGAGAGACACGATTAGCTTAATTTACTTAATTTATTTAGGTGGAATGCAATTTTTTTTTTAAATGCATTTGCTTGTCTTATTGTGATATATAGGCATAATTTAAAAAAAGTTAAGTTAATTGGAAATATGAAAGCTAGCAATAACCTTTGATTAATCATGATTATTTCAGTGTTATTAATCCGATTAAAAAAATATATATTTTGACAGCACTGATTCTAATAGAAATGTGAGTTCAGGGTACCAATATTTTGTTAACGCTCTGGCAAGACAAGCTTATTCCCTCCATTATACAAATAAATAAGCTATGGAAATAAAACATCACGTAGTGTACAATGTCTGCTCTCACTGTGATGCTGTTCGGATGTTGATATATTCCCATTTAGATGAGGAATGACTCATAATCCTCGCCAAGAAAATAGGGGGGTGGATCGAAGCGTCTTTGTAGGTCTTTTTCACCATTTACGGGTATAATGGGCTGTCAAAGTGGACCAACTACTCAGTTTGTGTCCACATCCTTTTATTATCAAGGTGAGAGACACGATTACCTTAATTTATTTAGGTGGAATGCAATAAAAAAAATGCATTTGCTTGTCTTACATACTGATTGTGAATTATAGGCATATTTTTAAAAAAGTTAAGTTAATTGGAAATATGCAAGCTAGTAATAACCTTTGGTTAATCATGATTATTTCAGTGTTATTAATCCGATTAAAAATATATATATTTTGACAGCACTGATTCTAATAGAAATGTGAGTTCAGGATACCAATATTTTGTTAATGCTCTGGCAAGACAAGCTTATTCCCTCCATTATACAAATAAATAAGCTATGGAAATAAACGTTACAAAAAGGAGTAACATTTGTAAAACAAAAAAAAATGGTCAAATGAGCTATCATAGGTGTCATACTACAGCATGTCTGCATGTCTCCATCACAACATTGCTTCACATGCGTCACCGATGGGAGCCTCCGGGTTCAAATGTGCCTCATTTTTTCAGCAATGCGGGAAAAAAAAGCCTCTATGATTGAACGAGTGCATGAACTAATGTAAAAAAAAAAGCATGTGGTTCGAGAGGTGTGTGGGCCACAGGTGCAACACCTACCGGTCTCCACAGCTGCTGCGTTCTCCCGGTCACCGACGTGGAGATGACTATGAAGTGGGAAGCGGCCAACATGACGCCGAAGAGCACCGCCAGCAGAGTCCGCACCGGCAGCAGCATGTACGCCACCAGGGTGACCAGCATGAGCTGCCACACGCCTTGCTCCGGCGCGGCGGCGCTCACCGTCTCCGACGTGCCGAGGGCCAGCGGGAAGGGGCAGCAGAGCAGCGCGAAGGTGAAGCTGAAGAGCAGGGCGAGCTTGGCGATTTGCTGCAGCTGCGTGACCTGCAGGTATTTGACGTTGGTGACGATGAAGAGCGACAGGAAGACCACGCAGTGCACGGGGTTGGAGCCCTTGGAGAGGCTGAGGCGGGAGTTGGAGAGCAGCTCCATGAGGGACAGCGACGACGCGGCGATGATTAGCACCGCCAGAGCCTTGAGGGTGGCGGTCTGCTCCAGCTTCAGCTTGTAGTTCTGGAAGAGAGCCTCCAGCTCCTGGCTGTTGAACTCGTCCTCGCACACGATGGCGTCCAGGGGCGCACCTGCCGGGCAGCGACCCTTCCTCCGCCGGGTCTTGAATCTTTGGAACGGCATCTCCTCCATGATGGGTCCATTCATGAAGCGGGGATGGCGCACGACGTGGCAACTTTATGGGAATGTCTCGGACTCTTTTTCCTCTCCATGAGTCCGCAAGTGACGACCCAGACCCCCGCCGCCTCAGGAGCACCACGCGCACCCTAGCCACAGGTTGACGAATATTGGCGTGTCATCAGAAAAGTCAGCATCATCTCTCTCTCTCTCTCTCGCTCTCTCTCTCTCTCTCTCTCTCTCTCTCTCTCTCTCTCTCTCTCTCTCTCTCTCTCAGTCTCTCTCTCTCTTTCCCCACCTCTCTCTCTTTCCCTCTCTTAGTCCCTCTCTCTCTCTCTCCCCCCCTCTAATTAGTCTATCTCTCCCCCCTCTCTTAGTCTCTCTCTTTCTTTCTCCCTCTCTTAGTCTCTCTCTCTCTCTTTCTCCCTCTCTAAATATCTCTCTCTCCCCCCCTCTTCGTCTCTCGCTCTCCCTCCCTTAATCTCTCTCTCTCCCTCTCTTAGTCTCTCTTGCTCTCGCCCCCCTTTCTTAATCTCTCTCTCCCTCTCTTAGTCTATATCTTTCTTTCTCCCTCTCTTAGTCTCTCTCTCTTTCTCCCTCTCTTAGTCTCTCTCTCTCTCTTAGTCTCTCGCTCTCTCTCTCCTCTCTTAGTCTCTCTCTTTCTTTCTCCCTCTCTTAGTCTCTCTCGCTCCCTCTCTTAGTCTCTCTCTTTCTTTCTCCCTCTCTAAATCTCTCTCTCTCTTTCTCTCTCTCCCTCTCTTAGTCTATCTCTTTCTTTCTCCCTCTCTTAGTCTCTCTCTCTCTCTTTCTCCCTCTCTAAATCTCTCTCTCTCTCCCTCTCTTAGTCTCTCGCTCTCTCTCCTCTCTTAGTCTCTCTCTTTCTTTCTCCCTCTCTTAGTCTCTCTCTCCCCCTCTCTTAGTCTCTCTCTTTCTTTCTCCCTCTCTAAATCCCTCTCTCTCTCTTTGTCTCTCTCCCTCTCTTAGTCTATCTCTTTCTTTCTCCCTCTCTTAGTCTCTCTCTCTCTCTTTCTCCCTCTCTAAATCTGTCTCTCTCTCCCTCTCTTAGTCTCTTTCTCGCTCCCCCTCTCTTAATCTCTCTCTCTCTCTCTTAGTCTCTCTCTTTATTCTCCCTCTCTTAGTCTCTCTCTCTTTCTCCCTCTCTAAATCTCTCTCTCTCCCTCTCTTAGTCTCTCTCTCGCTCCCCCTCTTAGTCTCTCGCTCTCCCTCTCTTAATCTCTCTCTCTCTCCCCCTCTCTTAGTCTCTCTCTCTTTCTCCCTCTCTAAATATCTCTCTCTCCTAGTCTCTCTCTCGCTCCCCCTCTTAGTCTCTCTCTCACACATCTCTTAGTCTCTCTCGCTCTCCCTCTCTAATCTCTCTCTCTCTGTCCCTCTCTTAGTCTCTCTCTCTCTCACTCCCCCTCTTAGTCTCTCTCTCTCTCCCTCTCTCTCTCACCCTCTCTTAGTCTCTCTCTCTCCCTCTCTTAGTCTCTCTCTCTCTCTCTTTCTCCCTCCCTTAGTCTCTCTCTCTCACTCCCCCTCTTAGTCTCTCTTTCTCTCTCTCACCCTCTCTTAGTCTGTCTCTCTCTCCCTCTCTTAGTCTCTCTCTCTTTCTCCCTCCCTTAGTCTCTCTCTCTCTCGCTCCCGCTCTTAGTCTCTCTGTCTCTCCCTCTCTTTGTCTCTCTCTCTTTCTCTTTGTCTCTCTCTCTCTCTCTCTCGCTCTGTCTGTCTCTCCCTCTCTCTCTCACCCACCATGCTGCCTCCCTCTGCTTGCAAAGGAGTTGGACCACTTGGGGGTCTTCGGGAAGGTTACCAGCAGGTCTATGTGATGTAACAACATGCTTAGATTAAAACCAACAGGCACTAGAAATGCACTGTAAAAAAAACCCACATTGTGAATTCCAAGCAAATTACTTTCACAGTACCATTTACAGTATTTGACTGTGAAATGTTTGCTGTGAAATATAAGGCTAGTTTTTACATGCAGTCATTTGTTTCAGTAAATTTTTTCGGTGAAAAACTGTTAAATGTTATGAAATCCTGGTTGCATTTCACAGTGGTGCGTTCAAGAGACTCAACTTTCAATTATAATGAGCAGTCTGTATGTGATTAACAGTGCAATAACGCGTCTACAATGTAATATCAGGGTGTTTGGGGGAACAGCAGCAAGGCAGTGCCGGTGATTTCCCCTCAGCGTCTGCAGTCAGAGCAGATGTAGTTTCCAGCTAAAAATAGATCAGCTGCACCATACAATGCTCCGGCATTACAAGAATTTGATCTGCGTATTTGTGTAGGTAAAAAAAAAAAGAGCCACAATATATACATATATAAAAAGCTTCTGAAAGGGGACAATGTACGATAATGTGCAACCCTTATGGTTTAAGGGCATGCTTTGTCTTTGACTATTTACACATTGGCCTTGAAAGGGCACGTGAATTTGAAATGCATTGTGGGTGCTGGGTAACAGTTTTCGCTGGACGTAGGTTTTGTTTTCATGAATGTGAGAGAGTGCATCAAACTAGATTAAAATGGATCGTACAAAATAAATACATCCAGAGACCACACCGAGACAAACCGTACCCTATTCCAAAGGCGTGTTACCTCGGAAAAATAAGTGGTAAATTGGTGGAATTGACCCATATGAGCACTTCCAATAGACAAAAGATTTGAGTAACCTGCCGCCATCAGTGGGTGGTTAGGTTAGAGCAGGGGTGTCCAAAGTGCGGCCCGCAGCTAATTGTTTAGCGGCCCGCCACACATTCTGGAAATGCTATTGCAAAAATAAACAAAGAACATTCAAAAAAGTGGAAGGAGGTGAAATCTAACGAGAAAAAGTTGACAAAAAGCTGCCATGCAGGCTGTTTTTTGTTAAATTTTGTCTTTCTTTTTTTGCCATTGTTTAAAAAAAATAATAATGACAAAAAAATCTATGTAATAATGAATTATTTTCAAGGCTTCACTTACTTCACTTTAAAATGTCTTATGCGGTAAATATTGCATATATTGTGCAGATTCCATATAAAAACATTAAAGTTTTATTTGACAAAAGAGCATAAAACCAAAAAATAATAGTTTAAACGTAAAATGGACAGATATATCTGAAGTTGATCCCGTAACTTAAGTGTTGAAAGTAAAAGAAAAACCTAATAAAAATGTATCACTTTATGAGTGGGGCACCTTTTGGATCCCAAATATATTTAGTGGTATTGTATGTATCTTTTCACTGTGATTACTGTACTCAAAAATATTAAAGAAGTAAAATCAATGGTGTCCTGCATTATTGATCTTTTAAGGCTCTAATTACTAAATACTGCATATTTCAGTTTTACTATAAAAAACTTAGTTGTTTTTGACAGAAAAGCCATAAAACCTTTTTTTTTTAATTACTTTATTTGAACTTGAAGTTGATATAGAGATTAACTGTAAGCGTTAAATAAAAAAATAATAATTTTACTTATTTTTAACATTTTAATGACTGAGACCCTTTATGGTCCCCGGGACCCCTAAAGGTAAAATAAATGAAAAATCCATATATTTTGTTATGTTTTGAAAATGAAAAATATCAAAATGTCCCCCACATGCTTTAATTTTTCCATGTGCGGCCCTCAGTGGAAAAAGTTTGGACACCCCTGGGTTAGAGTGTCCGCCCTGAGATCGGTACGTTGTGAGTTCAAACCCCGGGCGAGTCATACCAAAGACTATAAAAATGGGACCCATTACCTCCCTGCTTGGCACTCAGCATCAAGGGTTGGAATTGGGGGTTAAATCACCAAAATGATTCCCGGGCGCGGCCACCGCTGCTGCTCACTGCTCCCCTCACCTCCCAGGGGGTGATCAAGGGTGATGGGTCAAATGCAGAGAATAATTTCGCCACACCTAGTGTGTGTGTGACAATCGTTGGCACTTTAACTTTATTGTCGAAGCCAAGCTTGTCTATGTTTCGTCAATGGAGTCAGTTTTTATGCCGTTGAAAAATTTCAGAATGCATAGTCTGTTATGGCGCTTGGTCCTCCTTTCAAATTGTGCAGAAACAGATACGGCTTTCATCTCTTATGTGTTTGAGATGGAGTGAGGGAGCCCAGCCTCATTTCATTATTTTTAAATACTTTGATTATTGTGGTAGTTCTTCGAAAATATTACTCATTTGTTTTTTGTGCTTACCCAAGATGAAACGTAAACCCACATGTTACAAAACCCAAAACCAGTGAAGTTGGCACGTTGCGTAAATCGTAAATATAAACAGAATACAATGATTTGCAAATCTTTTTCAACCTACATTCAATTGAATAGACTGCAAAGACAAGATGCTTAACGTTCGAAATGGAAAACGGTCATTTGGAATTTGATGCCTGCAACATGTTTCAAAAAATCTGGCACAAGTGGCAAAAAAGACTGAGAAAGTTGAGGAATGATTATCAAACACTTATTTGGAACATCCGACAGGTTAACGGGGCAATTGGGAACAGGTGGGTGCCATTACTGGGTATAAAAGTAGCTCCCATGAAATGTTCAGTCATTCACAAACAAACTTTGTGAACAAATGCGTGAGCAAATTGTCCAACAGTTTAAGAACAACATTTCTCAACAAGCTATTGCAAGGAATTTAGGGATTTCACTATCTACGGTCCGTAATATCATCAAAAGGTTCAGAGAATTCGGAGAAATCACTGCACGTAAGCGATGATATTACGGACCTTCGATCCCTCAGACGGTACTGCATCAAAAAGCGACGTCAGCGTGTAAAGGATATCACCTCATGGGCTCAGGAACACTTCAGAAAAAACCACTGTCAGTAACTACAGTTCGCCGCTACATCTGTAAGTGCAAGTTAAAACTCTACTATGCAAAGCGAAACACCCAGAAACGCCGCCGGCTTCGCAGGGCCCGAGCTCATCTAAGATGGACTGATGTAAAGTGGAAAAGTGTTCTGTGGTCTTGGAAACTGTGGACGTTGTGTCCTCTGGAACAAAGAAGAAAAGAACCATCCGGATTGTTATAGGCGCAAATATCAAAAGCCAGCATCTGTGATGGTATGGGGGTGTATTAGGGCCCAAAGCATGGGTAACTTACACATCTGTGAAGGCACTATTAATGCTGAAAGGTACATACAGGTTTTGGAGCAACATATGTTGCCATCCAAGCAACGTTACCATGAACTCCCCTGCTTATTTCAGCAAGACAATGCCAAACCACATGTTACAACAACGTGGCTTCATAGTAAAAGAGTGCGAGTACTAGACTGGCCTGCCTGTAGTCCAGACCTGTCTCCCATTGAAAATGTGTGGCGTAAAATACGACAACGGAGACCCCGGACTGTTGAACAACTTAAGCTGTACATCAAGCAAGAATGGGAAAGAATTCCACCTGAAGAGCTTCAACAATTGGTCTTCTTAGTTCCCAAACATTTACTGAGTGTTGTTAAAATAAAAGGCCATGTAAGGTAAAAATGCCCTTGTGCCAACTTTTTTGGAATGTGTTGCTGCCATTAAATTATAAGTTAATGATTATTTGCATAAAAAAATTACGTTTCTCAGTTCGAACATTAAATATCTTGTCTTTGCAGTCTATTCAATTGAATATAAGTTGAAAAAGATTTGCAAATCATTGTATTCTGTTTTATTTACGAATTACACAACGTGCCAACTTCACTGGTTTTGGGTTTTGTACTACATGTGCAACAGAATAAAACATGTTTTGCTTCAAACATACCACTGAAAATGCTGTGAACACACCGACATGTACCAGATGATGGCGTTAAAAGTCATGTTTGATCGTTTCAATGCTGCTCTCCAGGGCATTTGCTGTTTCTGTGGTTGAAAGTGTCCTGACTTTTGGTGCTGTCTGCTGGGGTGGCAACACAAGAACAAAAGACACTAGACGGTTGGACAGGCTGGTAAAAAAAAAAAAAAGCCAGTTCAGTGCTGGAGAGAGAGTTGGACATGCTGGATACTGTAGTGGAAAACAGAAGGAGGTACAAGCTGCAGGCAATATGGGAGAACATAAACCACCTCCTCCACTGCATCCTAACAGACTTGTGCTCTTGGACTGAACGATACAAGAGGTCCTTCGTCCCAACAGCCATTATAACGTTCAACAGAAATTTGAAAAGCTCCTGATCATCACTGAGACTCTTTAGTCTGAACACATATACAGTATGTTTTGTTGTAGCCAGTGTCTTTTTATCTTGTTTTTTTATATTTATTTTAGCTTGGTTTTATTGCCTGTATTCTCATTCTTTTAATGTGTAATGTTCATGTATTTTTACTTATCATATGAGCTACAAGAGATACCCGAATTTTGGCAAGGGTATTATTATTAAAGTATCCATTTATATATTTTTTAGCTTATGAAGTGAATTAACTCATATTATGTTCTACATATTGTGCATGTTCATATTCATCTTGGAGAAAGCAAACCTCCAAGTTTAAGTAAACAGTGGTATTCCAGTTTGAGCACATACGTTAAGGCCCCTTCGTTTGATATTAACAGGTGGATTGGATCACTTCTCGTAGGAAAGAGGCCCTAATTGGGACTTTGGAATGCAAAATTGTTAGCCCTATCCTTGAGAAGAGACTACCTGTCTAGCTCAACGCCAACATTTAAGTCAGTGGTTCTTAACCTTGTTGGAGGTACCGAACCCCACCAGTTTCATATGCGCATTCACCGAACCCGAACCGTAATCATAAAATGATGTTATTATATTAAAGAAATACTAATAAAGATATATTTTAAAAACGGAAAGTTACAGGAATGTACACATGATCCCATGTTTACACCTCATTGTGCAACATGTGAATGTTTTGGTGGGAACTAAATGCGATATCTGATAGGGGTACACATTATTTCCAAAGTAGGACCCCCACCCAGACATATAATACTAGTACACAGCTCATGAAAAACAATATGTTATAGTCATTGTAAGTGGGCCAAAACACTTATATTAGAAAATTATCTCATGGAAATGACTGCTGTCATTTGGTTACAATAATAAAACATTGAACTTGTTATTTAGTCAGGTTTGGGACAGGTGTGCTGCAGGTGTGACCACAGTGCATGTGCACGTCTGACGTCGCTCACATGTGCTCCACCGAATGCTCAAGGAGTTTTTGCGTTTGCTCACACATATGGAAATTTAGAGGGAACATTGTTTGGGGGTATCCATAATATGCCGACAGGGAGAAGTTTTTACTTACACGATGAGTCGGGTGTGTCTTGACCTCCGCGGCAGAGGCTCCGTCGAACCCCTGAAGCCAACTTACCGAACTCCTAGGGTTCGATCGAACCCAGGTTAAGAACCACTGATTTAAGTTATGACTTAAAGCAGTTGTTTTCAAGACACTTACACATGAACATCTCTTCTATGGTCAGGATGTGCTCTCCTGACCCAGCGCGCACACACAGACAGGAGGTAGGAATATAAGACTGGTGGTTTGGCTTCTCCAGTTTAGGAGTCCTTCATATTTGACCTGACGTCCTCCCA
Source organism: Entelurus aequoreus (assembly GCF_033978785.1). NCBI lineage: Eukaryota > Metazoa > Chordata > Actinopteri > Syngnathiformes > Syngnathidae > Entelurus > Entelurus aequoreus. The sequence goes on along the minus strand of NC_084749.1, from coordinate 37,712,004 downwards.
GGTACTGCAGTCCTGTGTAATGACACTCGCTTGTAATAAAGCAACTTTTGGTTCAGTAGAGCATCTCCGACGTCTCTTTTGATCCAATCGCACTGCCTTGACATCCTTCTGTCCGGACGAGGATGACAAGACCAGAAATACACATTATTTAATAACCCAAATTTATTGTGCTTTGCGTTAACGCCGGAAATGAGAAAAATCTCACCAAACCCTTTTTTTTCCTGAAGCGATCATGACCATAATCGTGGCAGTCAATGATGCCGCACGTTCGCGTCATGTTTTGAACCCATCCCATCCATTTTCTACCACTTTTCCCTCTCGGGGTCACAGGGGGTGCTGGAGTCTATCTGAGCTGCAATCGGGCGGAAGGCGGGGTACACCCTGGACAAGTCGCCAGCTCACCGCAGGGCAAACACAGATAGACAGACAACTTTCGCACTCACATTCACACACTAACGCCAATTCAGTGTTGCCAATCGACTTATCCCCAGGTGCATGTCTTTGGAGTTGGGAGGAAGCCGGAGTACTCGGAAGGAACCCAGGCAGTCACGGGGAGAACATGCAAACTCTACACAGAAAGACACTGAGCCCAGGGATCGAACCCAGGACTTTCTTATTTTGAGGTACACGCACTAACCCCCGTCCCACCATGTGGCCTGTTTTGAAATTGTTTAAAAGAAATAACAAAACTTAAGCACAGAGTCTTGCATTCAGCCATGTGAATAAGCGATTCAGAGTCCAGCAAGACCCACAATGCAGTGCATTTCCGCGTTACATTTTCAAGCCCTATATTGCCATTCATGCATTGTGCACATATTTTGTCGGTCAGTATTTACAGTAAATGTTACATTATTTAATGTGATGTCTTTTATCTTTATTGGTACACAATTTGGTTGTGGCAAAATGTATTAATCATTGATTAAATGTTTATAGCTCATGGTTATGGTATTAGTTTATTTCCAACATACATATAATAACAATATGTTACATAACATACTTCCAGTTTCTCATGACAGCATGTCCGAAAAGGAGTATGAAGAAGAAGAGCTTATTTCATCCGACCCCATTTACGTTTTATAGAAATGTCTTCCACATTTGTTTGTTTACTCCCTGTATCAATCTGTAACACATACAAATAGATACGTAAATATGTAAATGAGTTGATGAATAAATTAGTAATAAGTAAGCTTTTCATAAATAAGAAGTTACCGGTAAGTAATGAGATGAATAAGATTACATTTTTTTTTCGAGAGGGTTCAAAATGGTTCTACCTAATACATTGTATTTCTTTGTGCATAATTTTAGCTGTTTGCAAATGCACCAAATTATTGAACTTAGTAAAGGGTTTGAATGTTCTCGATAACCACATGCTTATGGCATTAACCCTGAAACCAGACCGATTTCGCTTAAAGGAAAATTATATCCCACAGATCACATTGGGGAGTTATGTTTATAATAACATTCAGGAGCCTACTACAAATGTCAAAGATCTGATATCAAGAACCGATAATCGCATTTTGATCATAGTTAATTTAAAAAATAATCTTGATTAATCGCAGAAGGATTTATTTTTTTGTTATTAATAAGTGTGCCATAGACAGATATTTTGTAAGTTTTTAATATCATGACTGGTCAATTAATTTGCTGAAATGAAATGTTTTCAAACATTATGCTTTGTAAAACAGCACAACACAAAAAGGACATAAACACCCTTTTAAAAAGAACTAAAAAATACCTGTCGTGCGTTCGTGTCTTGCCAGAGTTTGAGTTTTGTAGTAATACAGAATGTGTATTCCTGCTTTAGGAGCACTTGCCTGTAGAGGAGAGGAACTGCACTTCCATGTTTGGATACCAGTTTAACACATTAATAACACAAAATGTGTTATTATGATCATGTTTTGATTGTCAAAGATGTTAGGTGATATTTTTTCTACCTGAATAAATATTTCTGATATTCTAGTCTGTACATGTTAATGGCATTCATTCCTCTGCATGACAATGTTTTAACCTTCTCTACTTATTTATTAATAAAATGTAATATTCAGCCTGTTAAACGGCACATAACAATGACGAAACACATGCATCAAACGGGGTATTGATGCATACAGCCTTTTCGAACTTTAAGTTCTACATTTTCTACAGATTTCAATGACATTCGCAAGTGTTAGGAAAACGTCAGGCTGCAAAATTTTCGCACAGCCAAAAAGTGGCATCAAGGAAAAGTCTGCCTCATTAGTAATGAGCCCGATTTCACTCGCAACTTACACACTTGTGCCTCACTTGCATGGAACGGGCGTGTCTGGAGGCTGAATGGGAGAATATGAATAAGAGAAACATGCGTAACAAACAAGACAATAGGGCCCTAAGTCAGCTGTGGTTACCGTAATTTTTCAGACCTAGGCCATTAACAGACAAATATTTTTAAACTCCATAGTATTCCTATTTTTTTATGGCCCTTGATACCACATCGACAGTGAAGAAAATATATGTTTTGCAGTGGCGGGCCGTGCGTTTCCCACCTAAGCCTTCAGTGATGACCGACTTCAATGATTACCTCTCAAAATACCATAATTTATGTCCCCACATGACCTTTGCATGGAGAAATACTATACAGAAACACATTTACGCACTACTGTACATTGAACCACCTCAACAGTGTACAAAACGGGTTATTTTCTGGCGCATTTAAAAATCAATAAACCCGCATCAGCAATTAAAACATCTTATGTCGTACTGTCAAAATTAAAATTGCAAAAAACATAAACTAAAAGGGACAAGTGGTAGAAAATTGATGGATAATAAATGTGAAAAAATTAAGAAATAAAATATTTGAACTCACAATTTGTACCACCCCATTCGACACCGTATAGCCCATACTTGCCAACCCTCCCGTTTTTAGCGGGAGAATCACGGTTTTCAGCGCCTCTCCCGACAACCTCCCGGCAGAGATTTTCTCCCGACAAACTCCCGGTATTCAGCCGGAGCTGGAGGCCACGCCCTCTACAGCTCAATGCGGACCTGAGACTGAGTGGGGACAGCCTGTTCTCACGTCCGCTTTCCCACAATATAAACAGCTTGCCTGCCCAATGAACGGAGAAGTTAAACAGGACAATACTGCCATCTAATGGATAGCCAACGGAACACTGAAATTCAAGTTTGTTTTGTTTTTTTTCTATGTAAATAAAATAAATATATATATATATATATATATATATATATATATATATATATATATATATATATATATATATATATAGCTAGAATTCACTGAAAGTCAAGTATTTCATACATATATATATATATATGAAATATATATGAAATACTCGAGTTGGTGAATTCTAGCTGTAAATAACCACCACCCCCCCACCTCCCAATATTGGCAAGTATGGTAACGCCCCTCATAGTCGGTTGATTTGAGTGGAAATGGCGGGCATTTTCTTATTTCATCGCTGACCTCGTCTCACAAGATGTAGTTTCTCTTTAAATATCGTTCTTGAAAATGTCCATGCAAATATACAGTCATGATCAAAAGTTTACATAAACTTGTAAAGAACATAATGTCTTGGCTGTCTTGAGTTTCCAATACTTTCTACTACTCTTATTTTTTTGTGATAGAGTGATTGGAGCACATACTTGTTGGTCACAAAAAACATTCATGAAGTTTGGTTCTTTTATGAATTTATTATGGGTCTACTGAAAATGTGACCAAATCTGCTGGGTCAAAAGTGTACATACAGCAATGTGGCCAAACAGCTCAATTTGTGTTTCATCTGACCACAGAACTTTCCTCCAGAAGCTCTTATCTTTTTCCATGTGATGTCAGATGAAACAAAAATTGAGCTGTTTGGCCACAATACCCAGCAATATGTTTCGAGGAGAAAAGGTGAGACCTTTAATCCCAGGAACACCATTCCCACTGTCAAGCATGGTGGTGGTAGTATTATGCTCTGGGTCTGTTTTGCTGCCAATGGAACTGGTGCTTTAAATGGGACAATTAAAAAGGAGGATTACCTCCAAATTCTTCAGGACAACCTAAAATCATCAGCCCGGAGGTTGGGTCTTGGGCGCAGTTGGGTGTTTCAACAGGACAATGACCACAAACCAGTGACGTGCGGTGAGGTTCATGGCTGGTGAGGCACTGACTTCATCACAGTCAGATTTACAAACATATGAACCCTAAAGAGTATCTTATTCACCATTTGATTGGCTGCAGTTAACGGGTTATGTTTAAAAGCTCATACCAGCATTCTTCCCTGCTTGGCACTCAGCATCAAGGGTTGGAATTGGGGGTTAAACCACCAAAAACGATTCCCGGGCGCAGCGCCGCTGCTGCCCACTGCTCCCTTCACAGGGGGTGAGCAAGGGGATGGGTCAAATGCAGAGGACAAATTTCACCACACCTAGTGTGTGTGACAATCATTGGTACTTTAACTTAACTTTAACTTTACACATACAAACTGTAGCACACAAAAAAGCACATTTAATTAAAAAAAAGTTATTATGGTCTTACCTTTACTTATAAATGAAGTCAATGCGCCGCTCCTTATGAACAAAAGCATCGATAACTTGTTTATAGAAGTCTTCCTTATCTTTCTTCAGTTTTAAAAGTCTCTCTGTCTCGATGGAGATCTTCTTTTAATTATTACCTCCTGCTTCGATTGAAAGTCCAGTTTAGAAAACTGCTTTATTTTAGATATGTAATCCTCCATGTTAAAAGTTCAGGCGAGAAGAAAAAATAAACGATCGCTGCTAACTGTTGCTGCTTGTTGTCACTTATTCTGCAGCCAGGTAGTCGCAAGCATGATATCTGGGATCACTAGCGCCCTCTACCACCATGAGGCTGGATTACTGCGAGCCTCACCCAGTGCGTCTTCGCAGCCGTTTTATGATTGCTCAGCACAAGAAATACGTTACACACATACAGTTGTTGACAAAATACACTGTACATTATATACCTCAGCTAACTAAACTATGGAAATGTATAATATAGTTCATATAGCAATACGGTCTCACTGCACAGCAGGCCAGCAGTTAGCCGAGTCATTGCGCAATCCATGGCGAGGCTCAACTGGCTGCTGACTCACCGCAAGTCTCTTCTCAGTATTTGAACGGCAAATGTGAAAATTTAGCGATTTTGAATAAAAATAATCTAAAACTGGTGAAGTTAAATGGAAAATAACTTTATAGTATAATCACTGGATACATATAACAATTAAAAATTTTTTTTTTTCTTTTTACTTTTTTTTTCTTTCCATGATGGCACGTGAGGCCCCGCCTCACCTGCCTCCCCTGACTGCCCGTCACTGCCCCAAACACATGTCAAAAGTGGTAAAGGAAGTCCTGACTTAAACGTGTGGACAATGCTGAAGAAACAAGTCCATGTCAGAAAATCAACACATTTAGCTAAACTGCACCAATTTTGTCAAGAGTAGTGGTCAAAAATTCAGCCAGAAGCTTGTGGATGGCTACCAAAAGCGCCTCATTGCAGTGAAACTTGCCAAGGGACATGTAACCAAATAATAGCATTGCTGTATGTATACTCTTCACCCAGCAGATGTGGTCACATTTTCAGTAGTCCCACAATAAATTCATAAAAGAACCAAACTTCATGAATGTTTTTTGTGACAAACAAGTATGTGCTCCAATCACTCTATTACAAAAAAATAAGAGTTGTAGAAATCATTGGAAACTCAAGACAGCCATGACATTATGTTCTTTACAAGTGTATGTAAACTTTTGATCGCGACAGTATATCTGCCACCTAATCAACATGTTGCTCTCCTTTTTTGTGAGCACTGGCGAGTTTCTGTGGCTTTCTATGGCTCCTGTTTTTGCAACTTGTGATTGGATACTCACTTGGGACACCCAATCTCGGGTTGTACGGTATACCGGTATTAGTATAGTACCGCGATACTAATTAATCATATTTGGTACTATACCGTCTCTAAAAAGTATCAGTCCCCCACCCGTCGTCGTCGTCACGTCGTGCAGACGAGCATGTTCGGCAGTGCACAATTACGGAGTACTTACAAGCGCACACAGTCTGTAGACAGGAAAGTGACAACGGACAAATTTTGGCTTAATAACTAAAGATAAAGGTGAAGTTATAACATTGAAATGCCCTCAGGAAGAGGTGCTTTAAGACATGGCTAACTAGCTAGAGGCCAATGTCTGTCCGCAGTCAGCATTAACTACTTCAAAATCACTAATCCTTGTCTCCAAGGAGACATGTCAAGTACATTAGTTTTAAGTATCATCCCTGTAGGACGAGTGAGAGCTATACATGCTTCACAACACGCCGCAGTCATGACAATGGATGTGATAAAAAAAGGTCTATAGTTGACAAAGTCAAGCCAATACTTCATTATGTCTGATCATTAACCTTCAAGATGCTTATCTTTACTTTGAACACACTATCAATCAATCAATCAATGTTTATTTATATAGTCCTAAATCACAAGTGTCTCAAAGGGCTGCACAAGCCACAACGACATCCTCGGCACTACACACAAGTGAATGAAGTTCATACTTAGTCAACAGCCATTAGTGTTGGGTTAGTTACTGAAAACCAGTAACTAGTTACAATTACTAGTTACTTTATTTCAAAAGTAACTCAGTTACTAACTCAGTTACTTACACCAAAAAGTAATGCGTTACTGTGAAAAGTAACTATTTAGTTACTTATTTTTTCCCCCCTTTTTTTAAGGCTCCCATTAATGCCCTTTTAGCCTTCATTTCAGTACTGTTATTGCACTGGAGAATAATACAATCTGTTGATCAACTTGACATGCATTTGCATCACTGAACTCAGAAGGCAATGTGGTCTACATACAACACACAAAGACAAAGATATGTTTCAAAGGGCCAATTTATTTCAGGCCAGAAAAAATTGACAAAACTATTTGAAATAGCTGCAACATAATGGCACTTTAACTTTAACTCTAAGTAGATAGGATCTTTGATCCAAGACACAAATTACATTTAACTCAAATGTTATTTTCTTTGTGCTCGACAAAAGAAAAGTATTGAGAATGTCTCCATGTTAAAAAACTCGACTTCTGGCTTCGCCATGATGTCTTGTTAGTTGTTATGAGAGTAGCGTAATGTGTGTGTGTGTGTGTGGCCCTTTAAGATATGACAGCATGAGAGGTGAGTGACGTCAGTGAGTGAGAGGGCGAGAGAGGTGAGGGAGCGGCGACAGTGAGTGCGTGTAGGTGCTCTAGCTTGGTGGATGCCTGCGTGCAATAAAGTCACAAAGTTGCAACAAACCGCCGGGCTCGTCATTCACCCTCAGCTGTAAAGACCCTCTTCCGGGTAAAGTGAAAGTTGTTAGACCCGAAGTACGGCTATGGAGGAACGTCTCCCCTGTGGGGAGGCGTGCTTTCTGTGGGTGGGGGAAAGCACGCCTCTTCTTTTCCACCGGAGCGCTCCAATAAAACACACTCAGATCTTCAGTTTCTAGCCGATACCACATAAAAATAACGTAAAATAACGCAGTAACGCATCATGCCGTAATGGTAACTGAGTTACTGTATATAAAAAAATTACGCGTTAGATTAATAGTTACCGCCGAAACTAACTTACTTAGTAACGCGTTACTTAGTAACGCGTTAGTCCCAACACTGACAGCCATACATGTCATACTAAGGGTTGCCGTATGAACAACGCCAACACTAACACTAAGTACTTAGTAACGCGTTACTAAGTAACGCGTTACTTAGTAACGCGTTACTTAGTAACGCGTTACTTAGCAACGCGTTACTTAGCAACGCGTTACTAAGCAACGCGTTACTAAGCAACTTAGTAGTAACGCGTTACTTAGTAACGCGTTACTTAGTAACGCGTTACTTAGTAACGCGTTACTTAGTAACGCGTTACTTAGTAACGCGTTACTTAGTAACGCGTTACTTAGTAACGCGTTACTTAGTAACGCGTTACTTAGTAACGCGTTACTTAGTAACGCGTTACTTAGTAACGCGTTACTTAGTAACGCGTTACTTAGTAACGCGTTAGTCCCAACACTGACAGCCATACATGTCATACTAAGGGTTGCCGTATGAACAACGCCAACACTGACATAAACATGTGCCATATAGTGAGACCACACTAAATAACAATGACAAACACATTTTGGGAGAATATTTTCACTGCAACACAACATAAACACTACAAAACAAATTCCCAGAATTCCCTGCAGCACCAACTCTTCCGGGATGCTACAATATAAACAAAGGCCATTGGTGGATCTACACTTAACATCCACTGTAATGATACAAAGTACAGGAGCGTATCTAGTCGATACTACTATGATTACATCAATAATTTTTAGCATCACAAAATCTCCTTTCGGTTTTTTTAAATGTATATTATGTTTATAAACTCAGGAAATATGTCCCTGGTCACATGAGGACTTTGAATATGACCAATGTATTATCCTGTAACTACTTGGTATTGGATTGATACCCAAATTTATGATATCATCCAAAACTAATGTAAAATATCTAACAAGAGAAGAATAAGTGATTATTGCATTTTAACAGAAGTGTAGATAGAACATGTCAAAAGAGAAAGTAAGCAGATATTAACAGTAAATGAACAAGTAGATTAATAATTCATTTTCCACCACTTGTCCTTAATAATGTTGACAAAATAATAGGATTATAAATGACACAATACGGTACTGCATATGTCAGCAGACACATTAGGAGCCTTTGTTTGTTTACTTACTACTAAAAAACAAATTGTCTCGTATGTTCACTATTTTATTTAAGGACAAACTTGCAATAAGAAACATGTTTAATGTACCGTAAGATTTTTTGTTAAAATGAAGCCAATAATGAAATTTTTTGTGGTCCCCTTTATTTAGAAAAGTACCGAAATACATTTTGATACTGGTACCAAAATATTGGTATCGGGACAACACTAATCCAATCACAGCATAAGGCCAGCTAGTGATCTGATTGGCTATCGCAACTGTCTATCAACTGTATGTTCCCGTTCACTGACAGTGCACAGACGCCCACATTGTTGATTCTGAAGGCCCCGGGCAGATTTCGTACAGCATGGCAACATAAGCTAGCTGAATTCTGATTGGATACAAACTGTAACCTAAAAACAACAGCACTGGAAAGAGCATGTTATGACAAGAAGAGAATATGAACACTTTTAGATATTTAGGGAAAGTAAATAAAAAAATACTTCTTTCTTTAATTATGATCATGATTTCTGGTTATGTTAGGCCAGCAGAGAAGGCCTTGCTAGCCGTGACGGCACACCACTGTGTGAAAACACCACACTGCCTTCACTTCACTTCAGAACTGTACAAAGAAGATTACAGTACCTATAAGATACAATTCAAGGAAAAACATTATTTTCTTTTATTCCAACTGATTGTGTCATTGTGCTCAACTGCCAGAGTGCTTGTGTGAGATCAACAGATGATTTCACACGGAACGGCGATCACAAGGATTTAAGTATGTAACACCAAATTGAAGGAAGTTTGCCAAACATGTAAAAAATCAGTACAACCAGCAATAAAGTCTGGTTTTTGGGGAAAAATTGCCAACATGCTGTCACATATCTTTTACATTTGAAAAGACACAGATGAATCCACAATTGGATTCCTAGATGGCTGCTCTGCCAGCTGGCTGCAAACTGTGGAGTGGATCTCTGCAACCGAGGAATATCCAGATGAGACACGGAGCCTCAAATTACTTATGTCAAATTGCTTTTGGGGCATACATTCCTACACATCATACTTGCCTGTAGAGGGTTGTTTATTACAGCTTTCTCCCATCAAGACAGGACCACGATTGCCGTCATCACTGCAGCAAATGGAAATAAAAGACAGTAGGTCGGTAGTCAAAAGGCACTTCATTATTGTCTTTATTGTGTCGTCAAAACATGTCAAGACACCTCTTCTATAACAGAATAGAATAGAATAGAATAGAATAGAATAGAAGTGTATTGCCATTTAAAGAATTACATACATACATTTCCACTGTTACGCGGATGACACCCAGCTCTACGTCTCAACCAAACCCACTGCTTCTCTTCCTTCCTCCCTTACAGACTGCCTAAGTGAACTCAAACTGTGGTTCTCATCCAATTTCCTCCGACTCAATAGTAATAAAACCGAAATTTTACTTGTAGGTACAAAATCCATTCTAGCCAAGACCAACAGCTTGTCCATTACTCTCTGCAATTCCTGTCTCACCCTCCTTCCAAGTTAAGAGTCTGGGTGTCATCCTCGACAGCACACACTCTTTTCAAGCTCCCATAAACAACATTACTGCTTACTTTCATCCACGCAACATTAATCGACTTCGCCCATCCCTAACCCAACATACTGCTGCCATACTGGTCCATAGCCTTGTCACCTCTCGCCTGGACTACTGCAACTCACTCCTGTTTGGTCTTCCCCACAAGTCACTTCACAAACTTCAGCTTCTCCAGAACTCTGCAGCCAGGATAGTCACCAGAACCCCTTCATCCAACACACCCCTGTTCTGCAAGAACTCCATTGGCTACCCATCAAACAGTTTACCCAATTTAAAATAATTCTCCTCACTTTTAAAGCTATCCATAACCTTCCCCGTCATATCTCTCTGACCTGCTCCATGTCGCTACGTCCTTACATTCCCTAAGATCCTCTTCATCCATCCATCTCACGGTCCCCTTATATAAACTGTCCACCATGGGTGCCCAACAGACCTTCGTAATATAGACTCAATATCCCTCTTTAAATCAAGACTCAAAACAAACCTATTCCTATCCTGACTGCTTATTTACTGTAAGTCTTATAGATCTTTGTTTTTGTTTTTATCCAATTGATTTTATTCTTTTGATTTTGTTGGGGTCCTTGAGTGCCCAGAAAGGCGCAATCCATCGATCCATTTTCTACCGATCCTCCCGTTCGGGGTCACGGTCGTGCTGGAGCCTATCTCAGCTGCTTCGGGCGGAAGGCAGGGCACACCCTGGACAAGTCGCCACCACATCACAGAGCCAACACAGATAGACAGACAACATTCACACTCACATTCATACACTAGGGCCAATTAAGGGTTGCCAATCAACCTATCCCCAGAAAGGCACCTCATAAGTAAAATGTATTATTATTATTATTAATTCAGTGGCGGACCGTGCATTTCCTACCTAGGCCTTCAATGATTACTTCTCAAAATACCATCATTAATGTCACCACATGACCATTGCTAGAGAAATACTATATACACATTTACACCCTACTCTGCATTAAATCACATCAACAGTGTACAAACACGGGTTATTTTCTAGCACATTTAAAAATCAATTAAAATGCATCAGCAATTAAAACATACGTCGTAAATTTCTCTGCTTGGCTTATGCAACTTCCGGTCAATAAAGTTTGATTCAAAGTACACACTTCTCAAAGATATATTAACTGCCCTGACCACATGATGGCGTCGTATACACATGTAACAATGTTCATTAAATAAAAAGCATGACACACTTTGGGGATAGGTTGATTGGCAACACTAAATTGGCCCTAGTGTGTGAATGTGAGTGTGAATGTTGTCTGTCTTTCTGTGTTGGCCCTGTGATGAGGGGGCGACTTGTCCAGGGTGTACCCCGCCTTCCACCCGAATGCAGCTGAGATAGGCTCCAGCACCCCAAAGCGGACAAGCGGTAGAAAATGGATGGACACACTTTAACAACAAGAGTTAACAACTTTTAGTTGTAACAGAACAGCTACTGTCAACAACTTGTGATCTGATTGGCTATCGCAACTGTCTCTCAACTCTGTGTTCTCAAACTCACCCGCTAACGGTCCCGATGAGTATCCAATCACAGGACGCGTAAATGTCACGTTCAACGTGAGGCCATCTTGAAGGCCTTAATGACAACAAGTGGTGATCTGATTGGCTATGGCAACTGTCTATCAACTGTATGTGCCTGTTCACTTACAATGCACAAACGCCTGCATTGCTGAATCTGAAGGCGTTTGGCAGATTTTCTACTGCATGGTAACATAAGCTAGCTGAATTCTGATTGGATACAAAGTAAAACTAAAAACAACAGCACTGGAACGAGCATAAAATGACATGAAGAGAATATGAATAATTTTAGATATTTAGAGAACGTAAATTAAAAAATAATTATATATTTAATTTAATCATGATTTCTTGTTATGTTAGGCCAGCAGAGAAGGCCTTGCTGGCCCTGTTGGCACACCACTGTATTAATTACAGGACAGTAGAGGTACATTTAAATTACTGTGCGTTTCTCCTTGAGTCAGCTTTTACAAAAAAGTAAAAAAGAGACCCGGAATTTATACCCGTAGATGGCGAGAAAGACACCAAAAGACACTTGTTCTGATTTGTGTTTGCTTTTTACCTACGTGAGTATTATGATTAATTCTTTATCTAAACGGGAAGATATGAACATCCCATCAGTCAGCATCCCAGTGAGAGCAATCATTGTACAGTAAGTGATTGTTTAATCATGTTCGTAGTTTGTATATCTTGCTTAGCACTTGATAGTGCTACATGCTTGATATGCTTTTCAAACAGTTTCTAAAACTTGTAGCTTATTCTCTGTACATTTAGTTTAAAAAATAAGGTTCTGAATCATTTGTCCCTACGTAGTCGTCGTTGTCTCTATTTAAGTCTGCCATGATTAGTAATTGTTGTTGAAGCAATAGCGAAAGCTGTGATAAGTCTGTGAAATAATTAATATGTTGCTCTATGCTTAAAATGACCAACATACTGCAGTAACAAGAATGTACTTGTTCTTGCAGTACATATATACATACAGCGTATATATAATACAATGATTGAGGTTCTTAAATGTTTTCACAGCGCTTTACAGGCAAGTGAATCCCATTACCACCATTGTCAGATGACTCTTGCTAGCGTTTTATGAGTCAGAATACATTAAAAAAAAAAAACATTTGTGTTCTTGTCTGGCATATTGTGAATGATAGGCAATATTTCAGAAAAGTGCAGTTCCCCTTTAGGTGGATTTTAAATTCAAAGATTTCAACTTCAAATCGTTTCTTCCATACAGAAACTACATTGTCAATGTTACTGTAAACCATACAATATTTGCACATTCAATTTGTGTTAAAACAGATAATTATTTGCATCTGATTCAAAACATCTATTGTATTTAATATAAGCCATGAGGCAGACAATGAGTGTTTGCACACACACACCCACACACCCACACTCACACCCACACTCTTGTATTTGTTACCTTTTTGAGACCTCCGAAAAGTGCCTACCTTTCTAGATATGTAAAGATTTGTATTTACAACATTAATAATATATACAGTACATACTATGCAAATATAAAAACGCTTGTTGTGAAAAATGAGTTGGAATTTCACAAGAAAAACGTAGAATTTTGGCAGTATTATAATAAGTCGTAATTTTACTCAACGTAAGTCAAAATCGTACAAAAAAAACGGAACATTTGTGCAATATTATGATACAAGTTGGACTTTTACTCAATAACAGTCGCAATTTTACAAGAAAAGCTTAAAATGTTGGCAATTTTATGAAAAGTCGTAATTTTATTCGACAAAAGTCACAATTTTATAAGAAAACTAACATTTTGGCAATATTATAATAATCGGAATTTTACTTGGCAAAATTAATGCAAATGACAATAATTTAAAGGAACAACAATACAATTGGCAATAATGTGATAAAAGTCAGAATTTTATATGACAAATGTCACCATTTTACATTAAAAAGTAATAATTTTCCATAAAAAAGTAATAATTTTCCAAGAAAATATTGCAATATTACAGAAACAGAAAGAATGAGACATTTTAAGAAAAAGAATGCTTTCAGTTAATTTTTTTTGTTTTGTTTTGTTTGAAATTTGTTTTTAATCTTCATTATTTACTTCAAGTTATTACAGTATGTCTCTATATACATATTTATTTTATTAATTTTGGCCAAAGGGGGCGCATTTCAATTTCTTATACACACGCTTGTTATTTCATACGTTGGCCAGAGGGGGAGTACTTTTAAAATCGACAGTCAATTTTGAAAAATTCCCTCCTTTTTTGACCACCCTAATTTTGATAGATTTCACCACCAAATGAGACATTCTCTATTAAATGCAATGGTTTCCTGTATTGGGACCATGATTTCCGTCCTGACTTGTTCACGGGTCCTCATATGGAAAGCACTTTTCCTTGTTGATGTCTCAAGAAGAATATTAATACAAGAACACACACACACACACACACACACACACACACACACACACACACACCTACTGGTTATCATTTGGAATGGGGACCAAGATTTTGATCATCACTTGTGGGGACCACCCTTTCTACAGGTTGTGGAGGCATTAAAAAAAAAGGTAAAATGGCCACTGCCCAGTTAGCTCATACACATCTTTAAATCTCTGGATTGATGAAGTAATGTGCTGATCATTCTTACTGGGGACCCTGGGGGAAAAAGAGTTAATATGGTTCATGGGGAGCAAATTTAAATAATTTTGCATAATTCACACAAATTTGTACGTGACTACTGAGGACCATTAAAAAAAAAAAAAGTTCAAATGAAATATGACATGATCCTCAGAATACAGCACTACAGCTGTCCTCTTATAGGAAGTTTCACCACTTAAATGTTAAAGCCAGTGCTGCATCTTCTGTGACATTACTGAAAACTGCTATTTAGCAGTAATGAAGTTAGTCTGCAACTCCAACTACCACATATAGAAGGATGGACATTCTTAATGTGAATCATACTTTAAGGTAATATTATTTTATAATCATGCTGTATGAAAATGTCATCCTAAGGAACACTAGACCAGAATTTGTTTTTGGAAAAATATATTAGTTTTAACTAAGGACAGTTACCATACAGAATCACAGTACTATTAATGCCAGGATAACAAATATTTCAATTTTCAAGAACATTTATTTTCTCTTTTACCAATATTTGAAACACGTCAACAACGTAACCCAAATGTCCCTGTTGTGTGATCAATAAAGGATTATCTTATCTTACTTTAAACCACAGAAATAAAATACAAACTCATTTGAACTATTATTTTTATTTTTTATTTTTAACAACATTGAACATAAAAGTGCAGTACCAGCTACAGCCCGATGAAGGGGCTGCTGTGCAAATGTCTCACACTCAAACTAACCAGTAAACATGCTTTATTGGGACGGCGTGGCGAAGTTGGTAGTGTGGCTGTGCCAGCAATCGGGGTGTTGCTGGTTACTGGGGTTCAATTCCCACCTTCTACCTTCCTAGTCACGTCCGTTGTGTCCTTGGGCAAGACACTTCACCCTTTGCCTCTGATGGCTGCTGGTTAGCGCCTTGCATGGCAGCTCCCGCCATCAGTGTGTGAATGTGTGTGTGAATGGGTACATGTGGAAATACTGTCAAAGCGCTTTGAGTACCTTGAAGGTAGAAAAGCGCTATACAAGTATAACCCATTTATTTATCATTTTATGGGCCAAAGCTTAAAAATCACTTAGTCAGATCCATTCTGAAGATGCCTATCATTTAAAAAGGTTTCCCTTTAGGGGACCTGTTTTTTGGTCCCCATACTGTCAGAGGTCCCCTAAAGGTGACTGTGTAAACAGAGCAATGTCCTACTGAAAGCCACTACTACCGACCACGCAGTCTGATAGTTTATATATCAATGATGAAATCTTAACATTATAACACATGCCAATACGGCCGGGTTAACTTATAAAGTGACATTTTAAATTTGCCGCTAAACTTCCGGTTCGAAACGCCTCTGAGGATGATGTATGCGCGTGACGTAGCCCGGCGAACACGGGTATGCCTTCCACATTGAAGCCAATACGAAAAAGCTCTGTTTTCATTTCATAATTCCACAGTATTCTGGACATCTGTGTTCGTGAATCTGTTTCAATCATGTTCATTGCATTATGGAGAAGGAAGCTGAGCAAGCAAAGAAGAAAGTTGTCGGTGCGAAATGGACGTATTTTTCGAACGTAGTCAGCCACAACAGTACACAGCCGGCGCTTCTTTGTTTACATTCCCGAAAGATGCAGTCAAGATGGAAGAACTCGGATAACAGAGACTCTAACCAGGAGGACTTTTGACTTCGATACACAGACACCTGTAGAGAACTGGGACAACACAGACTCTTACCAGGATTACCTTGATTTGGATGACAAAGACGCAGACGTGCTACTGTGAGTATGCAGCTTTGGCTTCTAAACATTTGATCGCTTGACCGTATGTGCGCAACTTTTTTTTTGCGTATGTACGTAACTTTTTAAAAATATATAAGCTTTATGAACCTTGGGTTAGGTGAACGGTCTTTTGGGCTGAGTGATTGTGTGTGTTGATCAGGTGTTTGAATTGTATTGGTGTGTTCTATGGAGCTAGGAGCTAGCATAGGAGCTAGGAGCTAGCATAACAAACACGCAGGTGTTTTTATGCAGGATTAATTTGTGGCATATTAAATATAAGCCTGGTTGTGTTGTGGCTAATAGAGTATATATATGTCTTGTGTTTATTTACTGTTGTAGTCATTCCCAGCTGAATATCAGGTACCGTGAGTATGCAGCCTTGGCTGCTAAACATTTGAGAGCTTGACCGTATGTGCGCGTCACGTACGTAACTTTTTAAAAATATATAAGCTTTATGAACCTTGGGTTAGGTGAACGGTCTTTTGGGCTGAGTGATTGTGTGTGTTGATCAGGTGTTTGAATTGTATTGGCGTGTTCTATGGAGCTAGGAGCTAGCAGAGGAGCTAGGAGCTAGCGTAACAAACATGCAGGTGTTTTTATGCAGGATTAATTTGTGGCATATTAAATATAAGCCTGGTTGTGTTGTGGCTAATAGAGTATATATATGTCTTGTGTTTATTTACTGTTGTAGTCATTTCCAGCTGAATATCAGGTCACCCCCGGCTCTCACAGCATCTTCCCTATCTGAATAGCTTCAACTCCCCACTAGTCCTTCACTTGCACTTTACTCATCCACAAATCTTTCATCCTCGCTCAAATTAATGGGGAAATTGTCGCTTTCTCGGTCCGAATCTCTCTCACTTCATGCGGCCATCATTGTAAACAATAGGGAACTTTGCGTATATGTTCAACTGACTACGTCACGCTACTTCCGGTAGGGGCAAGCCTTTTTTTTATCAGATACCAAAAGTTGCGATCTTTATCGTCGTTGTTCTATACTAAATCCTTTCAGCAAAAATATGGCAATATCGCGAAATGATCAAGTATGACACATAGAATAGATCTGCTATCCCCGTTTAAATAAAAAAAAATCATTTCAGTAGGCCTTTAAGTAAGCATTGCCAGAACACGCACACACACACACACACACACACACACACACACACGTACACACACACTCACACACACACACACACACAAACACCATGTCTTTCTCTCTCCTGAAGTAAGTGACAGCTGCAGATATTTGGACCATCCTCCCTCCAGGATGCCTGATTGTCCACTATTGCCATAGCAACAGAAGCAGTAAGACGAGCAGTTTTGACTGATATGCTGCTGAGGTGTTTCCCAATCTAACACCCTGGCGTTCTCTCTCTCTCTCTCTCTCTCTCTCTCTTTGTCTCTTTCTCTTTCAGCTTCTTTGAGCTGATGAGTGTAGCTGAGCTGTTCTGTATCCGCCGTGGTGACACAGCACCCCTTCTTTTCGTGCTCACTGACATTTCTCCAAATTGATGCTCTGACATGAAAGTAAGGCTGGTGCAGACGGCAGCTTCGGAGGTGACAGCATAACCACAAACCTCCCCATCGAACTGCTGAAAATATCCCATAACAGTGTGGCAAGAGGAGAGTAGAGTGACCGCAAGCTCTGTGTGGAGAGTCAATACATCAAAATATAATCAACTTTTGAAATGTCAGAGCAATATTATATTAGGTGATACCAGGTGATCTAGAAGTCTGTCCCTTTCTCAAGACAACCAGCATGAGGTGACTTCCTGTGGAATGTAAATGACACACAAGTCTCATACTGATAAAAGGAAGCAGCACAAGATCCAATACTGAGCGGTAGAAAACACACAATGTTTGCATTGTTTCCTTACGTTTTCCTTCCGCATAATACTTTAATTGGTAATAGTAATATCATTGATAATAATAACAATACCGTACTTTTGGGACTATAAGGCGCACTTAAAATCCTTTCATTTTCTCAAAAATCGGCAGTGCGCCTTACAACCTAATGTACGGAATAATTGGGGTTGTGCTTACCGACCTCGAAGCAATTTTATTTGGTACATGGTGTAATGATAAGTGTGACCAGTAGATGGTAGCCACACATAAGGGATACGTGTAGACTGCAATATGACGCCAGTAAACAACACCAAGACTTTAAATGTTCCATTGAAAATAAAGAACATTACACACGGCACTCAAAAATCTGTCAAAATGTTTCAGTATGACTTTGAAGCCACACCGCTTGATGGACTGTCGGCCCATTGCGGCTACCGTAGTCAGAGATACAAGTACGGTTTTACTATAGCGTGTGTAAGGACCGCAAGATGGCACCCATTAGCGGACATTATCTGGCGTTTTGTTTCACAATATTATGCAAAACCAACTTTTCTTACCTTCTGGTACCTGCTGATGTGTATTTGAGATCTGCTTAAGTCCTGAAAATGTGTGCAGGTCCGCCATTGTAGTCCGTGCCGATACCGTACTCGATAAGCTTCTTCTTTTTCACTATCTTCTTGTTATGGGGCATTCACCCTCTGCTGTTGCCATTTCTAATATAAAGTAGTGTAAAGTTATAACTTATATCTCGCTATGGAAGCGCTAAAAACTACCAATGTAGTAGGTTTACATAATTCACCCACAGAACTTTAGTTATTAGAGAGGTCCGGTCGGACGGTTTTTCACGGGACACATTTCCGGCGTTGTTGCACTAGTGAGCCACGGATGAGGAGATGCTGCTCCGTTGTTGATTTAAGTAAAGTCTGAATGTAAATAAAACAGTTAGCTCCATCTTTTGACACTTCTTCCACTCCCGTCCTTGCACGCTACACCACTGCAACAAAGATGACGGGGAGAAGACGCTGTCGAAGGTGAGCCACGCAAAACAGCCCATCCTGAAGCGACTGTAAGAAAGCGACTTGAAGATGGTCTGTAAAACATAATCTATGCAACATTTTAATAATAATAATGGATTAGATTTACATAGCGCTTTTCTAGACACTCAAAGTGCTTCACAGAGAAGTGAGAACCCATCATTCATTCCACATTCACAGCTGGTGGTGGTTAGCTACATTTGTAGCCACAGCTGCCCTAGGGTAGACGGACGGAAGTGTGGCTACCAATTTGCGCCTACAGGGTCAAGTGTCCTGCCCGAGGACACAACGGCAGTGATTTGGATGGCAAGGGGCGGGGAGCGAACCTGCAACCCTCAAGCTTCTGGCACGGCTGCTGTACCCACCACGCCACGGTACGTGTTATGCTAGCTCCTAGCTCCTCTGCTAGCTCCTAGCTCCATAGAACACGCCAATACAATTCAAACACATGATCAACACACACAATCACTCAGCCCAAAAGACCGTTCACCTAACCCAAGGTTCATAAAGCTTATATATTTTAAAAAAGTTACGTACATACGCAAAAAAAAAGCCAAAGCTGCATACTCACAGTAGCACGTCTGCGTCTTTGTCATCCAAATCAAAGTAATCCTGGTAAGAGTCTGGGTTGTCCCAGTTCTCTACAGGCGTCTGTGTATCCAAGTCAAATGTCCTCCTGGTTAGAGTCTCTGTTATCCGAGTTCTTCCATCTTGACTGCATCTTTCGGGAATGTAAACAAAGAAGCGCCGGCTGTGTACTGTTGTGGCTGACTACGTTCGAAAAAAACGTCCATTTCGCACCGACAACTTTCTTCTTTGCTTGCTCGGCTTCCTTCTTCATAATGCAATGAACATGATTGAAACAGATTCACGAACACAGATGTCCAGAATACTGTGGAATTATGAAATGAAAACAGAGCTTTTTCGTATTGGCTTCAATGTGGAAGGCATACCCGTGTTCGCCGGTCTACGTCACGCGCATACGTCATCCTCAGAGGCGTTTCGAACCGGAAGTTTAGCGGCAAATTTAAAATGTCACTTTATAAGTTAACCCGGCCGTATTGGCATGTGTTATAATGTTAAGATTTCATCATTGATATATAAACTATCAGACTGCGTGGTCGGTAGTAGTGGGTTTCAGTAGGCCTTTAATGCGCCCTATATTCCGGTGCGCCTTTTGTATGAAAATAGACCTGAATAGACCTGCTCATCGGCAGTGCACCTTTTAATCCGGTGTGCCCTATGGTCCAGAAAATACGGTAATAATTCTTATTTATACTGGACTTTACATTTTCAACAAATCTCAAAGTGCAACAATGGGTGCATACTATTAAAAATAAGTTTAAAAGTATAAAAACAAGAAAGTGAGCAGTACAATAATAAAACAATTAAAAGCTGCTTAGGAGAGGAATGCTCAGTTGAAAAGGAACATTTGGAGTTGTTTTTGAAGGATTCAACTGTCTTTGGAGTTTTGATGTGGTTTGGGAGAATGTTTCAGAGGCGGGGTGCAGATGAGTGGAAGGTATGGTCCCCCATCCAGCAAATCTTAGTTTTGTGTGTGAGGAGGCGGTTTGATTTGCTTGACCGGAGATGTCTGGAGTTGGTTTGGGGGATTAAAAGTTATTTCAGATAAAATGGGGTGTTGCCATGGTTGGTAAGAAGGGAGATTTTAAATTGGATTCTGTATAGGGAGCCAGTCTTTCAGGATTGGACTGATGTGATAAATTTTGCGTACTTTCATTAGGATCCTGGCTGTGCAGTTTTGGACATATTGAAACTTTTGAAGGCTCTTGTTTGGGATCCCCATGAAAAGTGTGTTGCAGTAGTCCAGCCTGGAGGAGAAAAAGGCTTGGATGAGTTTCTTTGCATCCTAAATGGTGTGAAATGGTCGAGGTCTGGCAATGTTTCTGAGATGGAAGTAGGAGCTTTTGCAGAGCTGTTTGATGTGGGAGTCAAAAGTGAGATGTAGATCAAATATGACACCTGGAGGGGAAAGTGAGATGTTGTTGGCAGTAGAAGGAGATACCAGGAAAGTGGGATGACTGGACCCAATTAGATGGAATGGAGCTTGCCGATTGAAAGTGGATAAGCTTGCGTCAGGAGCTTTTGTGAATATACCGGAATCTTTTCAGTAGTCCAAGTTGTTGGGATGACTGAGAGGCACGGTGGAAGGGCACAGCTCCTAACTTTCACGAGCTGTTTGGCTGAGTATTTGAGCATTTGGTCCGGTACACAAGGAGCAAAGACGATCTCGGAAAGGAGCACAAACACAGTGGACTATAGCCTGGAATGTGGAGATCTGACTGAATAGAGCAGGACATTGCAGAAATGTGTTGGGAGTGGGGGAGATTCAACAAGGAAGAGACGCTGGATGTACTCGGGATGCCTAGCATGGCAGCTGGAGGCAGCCGAGGAGAGTAGGCTGACGCCTAAACATTAGGGGAAGGCTCAGGAATGACTGCGTTGTATCTGACCCAGGTGTAGCTTACAAAGCACTGGTTAATGGGTTTCTTCCTTCATTAGTGTAATGGGGTTTTCTTTTACATAGAAGCAGCACAAAGACAGCGACAGCGTCTTCCCCCGTCAACCAACCAGCCCTCAACCAACCAGCCTTGGTAGTCCTTGAACGCTACACAGTTACATGCAAAAGAACAGGGACGTCAATGCATTTTGTTGGTAGACTAACTATTTTCCCCCTGTCCTTTGCAACATATATTTGTGGTCAAATTGTGATGCTGTGTGCAAATACAAAAAAATTATGCTATTGTCTGGTGCATAACCTTGTGTTAATGTATGCTAACATGCTATTTAACCCTTGTGTAATGTTGAGGTGAAGTGAAGTAAATTATATTTATATAGCGCTTTTTCTCTAGTGACTCAAAGCGCTTTACATAGTGAAACCCAATATCTAAGTTACATTTTTAAACCAGTGTGGGTGGCACTGGGAGCAGTTGGGTAAAGTGTCTTGCCCAAAGACACAACGGCAGTGACTAGGATGGCGGAAGCCGGGATCGAACCTGGAACCCTCAAGTTGCTGGCACGGCCACTCTACCAAACACACAATGTTCATATTGTTGTTACTCAGCCAGTGTTTGTGGGTCTGATGGACCTGTTGCATTTTGTGGCTTTTAATGCCTCACAATCAAACACTTTTATGTTAAAATACTGAACAGATGTTTATTGGGAGAAGGTAATAAACTTTGATTGTGAGGCATTAAAAGCCACAAAATGCAATGGGTCCATCAGACCCACAAACACTGTCTGAGTAACAACAATATGAATGTTGCATAGAAATTTTTCTGCCAGTTTCTGCATCCTACAGTCAATCAATCAATCAATGTTTATTTATATAGCCCTAAATCACAAAAGTCTCAAAGGGCTGCACAAGCCACAACTACATCCTCGGCACAGAGCCCACACAAGGGACGTCGATGTGAATGACTATGAGAAACCTTGGGGAGGATCGCATATGTGGGTAACCCCCCCTCTAAGTACAGTCCCTAGTGGATCCAACATAACAGTGAGAGTCCAGTCCATAGTGGGACCAGCAGAAGACCATCCCGAGCGGAGACAGGTCAGTAGCGCAGAGACGTCCCCAACCAATGCACAGGCAAGTAGTCCACCCCGGGTCTCAACTCTGGACAGCCAGCACCTCATCCATGGTCACCGGAACCAGAATAACCCAGCGAGGGGGCAGAGGAGAAAAGAAAACGGCAGATCAACTGGTCTAAAAAAGGGGGGTCTATTTAAAGGCTAGAGTATACAAATGAGTTTTAAGATGTGACTTAAATGCTTCTACTGAGGTAGCATCTCTAACTGTTACCGGGAGGGCATTCCAGAGTACTGGAGCCCGAAAAGAAAACGCTCTATAGCCCGCAGACTTTTTTTGGGCTCTGGGAATCACTAATAAGCCGGAGTTCTTTGAACGCAGATTTCTTGCCGGGACATATGGTACAATACAGTCAGCAAGATAGGATGGAGCTAGACCGTGTAGTATTTTATACGTAAGTAGCAAAACCTTAAAGTCACATCTTAAGTGCACAGGAAGCCAGTGCAAGTGAGCCAGTATAGGCGTAATATGATCAAACTTTCTTGTTCTTGTCAAAAGTCTAGCAGCCGCATTTTGTACCAACTGTAATCTTTTAATGCTAGACATAGGGAGACCCGAAAATAATATGTTACAGTAATCGAGACGAGACGTAACGAACGCATGAATAATGATCTCAGCGTCGCTAGTGGACAAGATGGAACGAATTTTAGCGATATTACGGAGATGAAAGAAGGCCGTTTTAGTAACACTCTTAATGTGTGACTCAAACGAGAGAGTTGGGTCGAAGATAATACCCAGATTCTTTACCGAGTCGCCTTGTTTAATTGTTTGGTTGTCAAATGTTAAGGTGGTATTATTAAATAGATGTCGGTGTCTAGCAGGACCGACAATCAGCATTTCCGTTTTCTTAGCGTTGAGTTGCAAAAAGTTAGCGGACATCCATTGTTTAATTTCATTAAGAAATGACAGGGGGGAAAAAAAAAAAAAGGGCAATTCTCCTTTCAAGTTTTCTGTCTTGACGCTTTGGTCTTTTCCTTGGTCTACCAGTTTGCTTGCCTTTTATGATCTTCCCATGTTATTTGTACTTGGTCTAGATTTTAGACACAGCTGACTGAACATTCAGCATCTTTTGCAACTTTGCGTGATTATAAACCTTCTTAAAGTTCCATGATCCTCTCATTTGTTTCAATAGACATCTCCCGTGTTGGGGTCATGATTCAGGTCAATCCACCTGGTGAAAGCTTTCCAAGGTGTGAATACAAATTTTTAACTGCAGACTAATTAACATATTTAACCTGATGCAGGTTTTATCTTTGGAAAAGAAAACCTACCGGGTAATTCCATATTTTCCTCAGAGTTGAGTGATTTTTGAAAATTTTTTCCAAGATGGCATGGCTGTAATGACTGCTTTTGGCAGGAGCTCTGTACTCTTGTGTCATCCTTTTGTATTCCTGGTGTTTCCTTCTTGGTTTTTTTTTTGCCTTTTGGTTCGGGACCCTTTGGGACTGTGTGACAAGGGGTGGCACTTTCGTGACTTCTGCTGTGCTTTTTTGTGGGTTTCCGGATCTGCTTACCGGGAGCCTTTTGGCCATGGGGACCAGCTGCTGGGTCTCTGCCACACCAGAGTCCGTTTAGAGAGACTGGAGGAGATGCGGATGAAGAGACGGGGCTGCGGAGATGGCGCTGAGCGCAGGGACGGACAGGCTTCACAGTGTCTTGGCTGAATGAGCAGGTATCGGACGCCTCGTTCTCCTTGGATGCATCCTCGCTCATCCATGCAGACTGGACACTGGCCGAGAGTTGGTGGGCGGCCGAGGGTGGAATCGGCTCTCTTGGTTGCTTTGTTGGGTCTGCTCCTGTCTCTGGCCATGCTCCCCCCACCCCAGCAGAGGATAGCGTGGAACACCGCACAGGCCACTACAGTGTGTGTTGGTGTTGAAATTGTATTTTTGTTTGGTCGCTTGTCTATGCATTGTGTAATCATGTGTGCGCAATGTATATTATTGGTTGAATATTTTGTTGTTGTTGTTGTTGTTGTTTTACTTTTGTGGCTGTGTGTAGATGTGGCACTGCTGGAGTAACAGCTGGCTGCATCAGCTCTGCTCTTTCAATGACTTTAATGTCCTTATATGAGTCCCTCTTACACACATGTTTATGTGCGCTACGGCCATGAGGTTTTTTTTCCTTGGCCACAGTCTGGACCCCCTCTCCAGGAGCCCAGGCTTAGATTGATTTTTTTTTTTCCTCAGGATGCGCTGTTTTGTGGGCGGTCTTATTTATGTGGCTCACCTTCGGCAGCGTCTTCCCCCCGTCATCTTTGTTGTAGCGGTGTAGCGTGCAAGGACGGGTGTGGAAGAAGTGTCAAAAGATGGAGCTAAATGTTTTAATGACATTCAGACTTTACTTAAAACAATAACGGAGTAGCATCTCCTCATCCGGAAACAACAACACCGGAAATTTGTCCCGTGAAAAAACGTCCGACCGGAACTCTAATAACTAAAGATCCTTGGGTAAATAATTTTAACTCACTACACCGGTATGTTTTAGCACTTTCATGGCAAGTTTACTGACGGATATAAGAGCTTTACTTTACTTTATATTAGAAATGGCAACAGCGGAGGATGAATGTCCCATAACAAGAAGATAGAGAAAAATAAGAAACTTATCGACTATGGCGTCAGCGCGGATGCGCGCAATTTTTCACGATTCATGCAGATCCCAAATACAGATCAGCAGTTACCAGAAGGTTAGAACAGCTGTTTTTGCATAATATTGCGAAACAAAATGCCAGATAATATGTCTAACCCTATACACACACCATAATACTGGTATGTTTAATGCGCCGACAATCCTTCAAGCGGTGCGGCTTCATAGCTTACCAAAGTCGTACTAAAACATTTTGATAGATTTTTGAGCGCCGTGTGTAATGTGCTATATTTTCAATGGAACATTAAAAATGTTGGTGTTGTTTACTTGAGACATATGGCCACCATAGTGCAGCCTACACGTATCTCTTATATTTGACTGCCATCTACTGGTCACACATATTACACCATGTACTAAATAAAATAGCTTTGAGGTGGGTAAGCGCAAACAAACTAATTCCTTACATTAGGCGCACCGTCGAGTTTTGAGCGAAAAAAAGGATTTTAAGTGTGCCTTAAAGTCCGGAAAATACAGTAAGTGTGACAGTCGAAACTTTCAGCTAAGAACTCGGAAATTCCAACTCCCCACTACAAATGGAACAAACGCATCGTAAAAGTCCAGACGACAAATGATTAGCGCATGCGCGAACCGCTGCAATTCCCTCCCTGTGAGGTACTCTGCAGCGGACCGGCAGCACACGTCACTGCTCATTGATGATGCTTTCACCTCAGTCTCCAAGAATCAAAAAAGTCTACAAGAGATAAAAAAGTATCCAGAAGAAGTCGGTAGATTTGTCACTAGTAGCTGTTGACCAAAAAAGAGCAGTGGTCCCCAACCACCGGTCCGTGACGTATTTTCTACTGGGCCGCACAGAGACATTAAATAATTTTTAACAGACCGCATTTTGTCCTACTTAACTATCGCCAGTCTGACCAGACACATCAATAAGCTTGTTCATAGATGCATTATAAAACTCCTGATAGGAAGTCGCCATTTGTTATATTTCTTACATCCTTGTTACATGGTAAATTGCACATTTTAATTTATTTGTTATTTGTATTTATTTGTTTGTCCTGTCCAGCTTCCCAGGCAAATCATATTGTTGATGTAAATGCCCATATCGGCAAAATGCACATCCATGCATCCATTTTCTACTGCTTGTCCGGCTAACATATAACATGTAAAGGTGCCAAATCATAGCCAAAAGCTAGGTCCCATCTGCAGGTTGATGACCTAAGATCAGGGCAGATCAGGAACAAAGTAGTTAAAGATGGAGAAGTGCTAAATTGTTGCATATAATAATTGTGCTGAATTTAAGTTAAAGTTAAGTTAAAGTACCAATGATTGTCACACACACACGAGGTGTGGTGAAATTTGTCCTCTGCATTTGACCCATCCCCTTGTTCACCCCCTGGGAGGTGGGGGGAGCAGTGAGCAGCAGCGGTGGCCGCGCCCGGGAATCATTTTTGGCGATTTAACCCCCAATTCCAACCCTTGATGCTCAGTGCCAAGCAGGGAGGTAATGGCTCCCATTTTTATAGTCTTTGGTATGACTCGACCGGGGTTTGAACTCACAACCTACCGATCTCAGGGCGGAAGGAAGAAAATACACATTTCCTTTGGCCTAGTAAGTTAAAGTACCTGGTATTATTGCACATAGTCCTATTACACGAGTAGTTAGCAATAGCAGATGCATTTACGCATGGAAAGTTGGACCAAAAAAAGGTAACATTTGTGTATCTACGTATGAAATATTGCACAAAATATGAATACATAACTTTTAGAATGGAAATAGACAGAAATCTATTGTAACTAATGGCAAGTATGTCTAGCTTTATTATAAATCCAAACTCTTGTCCTTGAATGTGATGTATCACCTATAACCCATCGGATACGCAAGCCAAAAAAAAAGCTTACTACTATCAACAATTAGTAAAAAACAAAAGTCTAAGGAGAACTTTTTTGCAAAAGGAAAAGGCCAGGGGCTCCCACTAATTCAACATTATGGTGACTTTTTTCATGTATTCATTTTTCATGCACTTATTTGCTATACATGTATTTATCCGACACACGTGGAAGGCCGGTCCGTGAAAAATAATGCCTACATTAAACCGGTCCCTGGTGCAAAAAAGGTTGGGGACCCCTGGCCTAGAGAGTTGGAAAGTCGCCAGATTTAGCGACAAAGTCGCCAAATTGGCAAAACTGCAGTTACTGACTACCACAGATTATATCAAGTGTTTGCTCAAGCCAGAAAGGTTCCATTTGAAGTAACTGTAAGTGTGTATCGGTTATCTCCTTTCTTTCTGCAAAATTAAACAACTGCAAGAACTTCCTCAAAGTCTAGGGATTCAGTTTTTTTATTTAATTTTTGACAAAATGCTTAAATGTGTCATTTATCAAATGTTAAAGGCCTACTGAAACCCACTACTACTGACCACGCAGTCTGATAGTTTATATATCAATGATGTAATCTTAACATTGCAACACATGCCAATACGGTTAACTTATAAAATGCAATTTTAAATTTCCCGGGAAACTTCCGGCTGAAAACATCTAGGTATGATGACGTTTGCGCGTGACGTCAATCGTTGAAACGGAAGTATTCGGACCCCATTGAATCCAATACAAAAAGCTCTGTTTTCATCTCAAAATTCCACAGTATTCTGGACATCTGTGTTGGTGAATCTTTTGCAATTTGGTTAATGAACAATGAAGACTGCAAAGAAGAAAGTTGTAGGTGGGATCGGTGTATTAGCGGCGGACTACAGCAACACAACCAGGAGGACTTTGAGATGGATAGCAGACGCGCTAGCCGCCGACCTCACCTTGACTTCCTCCGTCTCCGGGCCGCCGACCGCATCTATGATCGAGTGAAGTCCTTCGTCGCTCCGTCGATCGCTGGAACGCAGGTGAGCACGGGTGTTGATGAGCAGATGAGGGCTGGCGTAGGTGGATAGCTAATGTTTTTAGCATAGTTCTGTGAGGTCCCGTTGCTAAGTTAGCTTCAATGGTGTCGTTAGCAACAGCATTGTTAAGCTTCGCCAGCCTGGAAAGCATTAACCGTGTAGTTTCATGTCCATGGTTTAATAGTATTGTTGATTTTCTGTCTATCCTTCCAGTCAGGGATTTATTTATTTTGTTTCTGTCTGCAGTTAAGCCCGATGCTATCACGTTAGCTCCGTAGCTAAAGAGCTTCGCCGATGTATTGTTGTGGAGATAAAAGTCACTGTGAATGTCCATTTCGCGTTCTCGACTCTCATTTTCAAGAGGATATAGTATCCGAGGTGGTTTAAAATACAAATCTGTGATCCACAATAGAAAAAGGAGAAAGTGTGGAATCCAATGAACCCTTGTACCTAAGTTACGGTCAGAGCGAAAAAAGATACGTCCTGCACTGCATTCTAGTCCTTCACTCTCACGTTCCTCATCCACAAATCTTTCCTCCTCGCTCAAATTAATGGGGTAATCGTCGCTTTCTCGGTCCGATTCGCTCTCGCTGCTGGTGTAAACAATGGGGAAATGTGAGGAGCCCTTCAACCTGCGACGTCACGCTACTTCCGGTACAGGCAAGGCTTTTTTTATCAGCGACCAAAAGTTGCTAACTTTATCGTCGATGTTCTCTACTAAATCCTTTCAGCAAAAACATGGCAATATCGCGAAATGATCAAGTATGACACATAGAATGGATCTGCTATCCCCGTTTAAATAAAAACATTTCATTTCAGTAGGCCTTTAAAGTAAACATTGACATTAATAAATGCACCAGTATGACAAAACAAATAGTTTCATGCCTTCAGAAACATTCACTTGGGCGTTTACGGCTTTTTATTTAATGTTGCACTGAAAAGTACAAGTTGTACACGTCAGGAAAAATTAGATATTAAAAGAATACTGTATTTAGCAGTAACACCGTATGTTAAAGTGTGTGTGTATGTGTCTGCAAGTGCGTGTGAATGCGTGTGCATGTGTGTAGCCTTTCAATTTACAGTGTGTGGGTGTGTTATTGAGAGATATTTTTAATTCTGTTTGTCAACTCCTCTCATCTTCCACAGCAAGAGACGTCGGAGGGAAGCTGAACAACACTTCCACAGCAACTATCATCTAAATACACACTCTCCCACAAACATACAGTTAAAGCACCCTTTCATTTTGCACAAGTTGAATCTTTGAAAATTAAAAACAATCCTGCCAGATTGCCTGTTTTTTTAATAAACTTTTCTCAAGATCGAGAAGGCGATTGCATTGTGTGTGTTGACCTGAATCTGAAATAAAATTGAAATGCTGACTTTGCCTTGTGAAAAGAAATAAGGCTTGAAATGGTTTTGACAGGACTAAAACTTGACATATAAATAATTAGGACTTTAGGACATTACTCCCACTTCCTGTTTCCGAGAAGAGCTACGCTCCCGACACCACATTTCTGACTAAAAACTGACTACTGATTGTGATCACAGCAACAGGAAAGCTTGCCAACATATCTGACTTCAACTCGGCCCAGCGGGAGGCAGAGATTTGCTAAAGTAAGCAAACAGAAGGGGCCGAAAAACCGTGGGCAAACTCTAAATGCTAACTCAAAGCTGTTGCCTAGCAACCAAAGCTAAACAACAAAACCGAAAGAGTTGGACATATTTTAAATAGAGATGTCCGATAATGGCTTTTTTGCCGATATTCTGATATTGTCCAACTCTTAATTACCGATTCTGATATCAACCGATACAGATATATAAAGTTGTGGAATTAACACATTATTATGCCTAATTTTGTTGTGATGCCCCGCTGGATGCATTAAACAATGTAACAAGGTTTTCCAAAATAAATCAACTCAAGTTATGGAAAAAAATCCCAACATGGCACTGCCATATTTATTATTGAAGTCACAAAGTGCATTATTTTTTTTAACATGCATCAAAACAGCAGCTTGGAATTTGGGATATGAGGAGGTTGAGGTGGGCGAGGTTGGGGGGGGCGGGGTTGAGGTGGGGTGTGCGGGGGTAAGGGGTAGGGGGGTGTATATTGTAGCGTCCAGGAAGAGTTAGTGCTGCAAGGAGTTCTGGGTATTTGTTCTGTTGTGTTTATGTTGTGTTACGGTGCGGATGTTCTCCCGAAATGTGTTTGTCATTCTTGTTGGGTGTGGGTTCACAGTGTGGCGCATATTTGTAACAGTGTTAAAGTTGTTTATACGGGCACCCTCAGTGTGACCTGTATGGCTGTTGACCAAGTATGAATTGCATTCACTTGTGTGTGTGAAAAGCCATAGATATTATGTGATTGGGCTTGCATGCAAAGGCAGTGCCTTTAAGGTTTATTGGCGCTCTGTACTTCTCCCTACGTCCGTGTACACAGCGGCGTTTTAAAAAGTCATACATTTTACTTTTTGAAATCGATACCGTTAATTTCCGATATTACATTTTAAAGCATTTATCGGCTGATAATATCGGCAGTCCGATATTATCGGACATCTCTAATTTCAAGCGCTTCTAACCAGATAGGGGATCTACAGGCTTACACAACTCTGGCCGGTGCAAGGTACGTGAAAAAAACACCTTAGAGCCGCCGCAGAAGCTAACAACAACAACGGCTTCACTTTGCTGCCAAGCAACCATGAGCACAACAAGGAGTCGTGAAAGGAGCAATACAGTGTTACCAGAAGTGGAACCGGACTTAAAAACGTCAATAGGAACTAGGGTTGTACGGCATATCAGTCTTAGTATAGTACCGCGATACTAATGAATGATATTCGGTACTATACAGCCTCTAAAGAAGTAGCGACCCCCCACCCCCTGCCCCCCCCCGCCGTCGTCACATTGCTGGTTTACGAGTAGACGAGCATGTTCGACGGCGCACAATCACGGATTACTTACAAGCAAAGTGTGTAGACAGAAAAGGGAGAACTGACGCATTTTGGTTGTTTATGAACTCAGGAAATACCTCCCTGGACACACGAGACCTTGAATATGACCAATGTATGATCCTGTAACTACTTGGTATCGGATTGATACCCAAATTTGTGGTATCATCCAAAACTAATAGTAAAGTATCCAAACAACAGAAGAATAAGTGATTACTACATTTTAACAGATGTCTAGATAAGAACATGTTAAAAGAGAGGGTAAGCAGGTATTAAAAGTAAATGAACAAGTAGATTAATAATTCATTTTTTACCACTTGTCCTTAATAATTTTGACAAAATAATAGAACGGAAAATAACACAATGTTACTGCATATGTCAGCAGCTCAATTTAAAACCTTTGTTTGTTTACTTACTAATAAAAGACAAGTTGTCTTGTATGTTCACTATTTTATTTAAGGACAAACTTGCAATAACAAACATATGTTTAATGTACCGTAAGATTTTTTGTTCAAATAAAGCCAATAATGCAATTTTCAGTGGTCCCTTTATTTATAAAAAAGTATCAAAAAGTACCGAAATACATTTAGGTATCGGGACAACACTAATAGGAACTCTACAAAACGATGTAAATGAGGTACAAAGCAATGTCAACAATTTCTTTTTTTTTTTTTTTTTTTTTTTTTTTTTTTTTTTTTTTTTTTTTTTATAATGTCCTGCCCAGCTTCTCGGGCAAATCATATAGCAGATGTAGATGCCCATATCGGCTGTTCAGATTTACTTTACAAAAGAGAAGCGTAGGATTCTTCTCTTGTTGCCTTACTTGTATTTTGACTTTATTAAATGTATTTATATTATCATTTGGTGCAGCCGGGCCGGAGCAGGAGGGGATAGAAAGAGAGAAAAAGGAAGACAGAGGGGGGAATTGTGGGGACAAGAGGGGGATTAGACAGAGAGACAAAAACAACAACAGCAAACACAACAACAACAACAACAGAGCAACATCAGCAAATACGACATGTACAAATATGATGGTAAAAGTAATAGCAAATAAGCAGTTAGCGAAAATTTAAAAAAAAAAAAAAAAAAAAAAAAAAAAAAAATACAGAAATGACAATGAGCATTATTACACTAAAAATGGAGCAATATGAATACCAATAGAAATAGTGCTATTGATAATAAACAATGTCAACAATTTCCATGAACAGATGATCAATGGTGTACAAAAAGATGTCGCAAATCTCCAAGAACAGATTATCAGAGAGAAAATAATTTCGTTCAGAGAAGAGATGAAGATTCTCAGTGAAGACAACACAGCATTACCACAGGAGGTGAGGAAGCTGAAAGTAGAGAATGCAACATTGTGCCAACAGTCGAATGCCAAGCAGCAAGACAACACCTATTGGCACAACAGCTGTGTTGTGGAGAACATTACAATGGAGACACAAACAACTAGATAACGCTGATTTGAAGAACTTCATGGAGGAGAATTGAGACAACTGCTCAACGCCAGACAACAACAATATATCACCAATATGGGAAATATCAGTGTTTTGGAAAACATCAAAGAGGAAATGGATCAGTTTACACAACAGAATGACATCATCATTGTAGGGCTACGCATCAATCCTCGGTCCTATGCAAGAGCAGTTGACAACAGAGGAGAACCAGACAAGAAGGACGCTGCTTCAACAGAGCAACAAGTGGTCAACTTTCGGCCATCAAAGGGAATTGATGTCGATATTAACACCGTTGATGTGTGCATTTCACTGAATAGAAGAGACAACAATACAAACCCAGTCACCATCATTGAACTCGCCAACAGGAAATCCAAAATGGCATTGCTGACACAAGGAAAAAAAGCTGAAGGGCACAAATGTGTACATGAACGAGCACCTCCCTAAACGCAATGCTGAAATCGGCAAGAAAACACGCAACTTGAGGAAACAGGGGAAAATATGTCATTTGCTATTGATAACATCTTAGAACAGTGGCTCTTAACCGGGGTTCGATCGAACTCTAGGGGTTCGGTGAGTCGGTCTCAGGGGTTCGGCGGAGCTTCCGCCGCGGAGGGCAAGACACACCCGACTCATCGTGTCAATTCGTGATGATACGCCCCGCTTGGCCATCACTGGCTGCAGATGATGATGTAGCGGCTGGCTACGGGGTGTTAGCCAATGGCTTTGGCTGGGGGGCGGAACTTCCGAGGAAGTTAGGGAAGTGACATTGTTGATAGAAAGTGGGGGTTCGAGTTTTGCCGGGAAAGAGGAGAGACGCACATTGGAGCTGTTGTGTGGTTAAATTGCATCTTGTACAATAAAGACAAGATAAATAAAGAAGACGTATGAGCCTACATTCCTGGGATTATTACAATACATTGCTTGGCCAATCAGTGCTGCGGGGAATTTAGTACACTCCGTAGTCAACATGTGACTGTTGTGGTAGTACGTTGTGTGATTTTTTTCTTGATATTTTAATCCATACTAACTATGTCGAGCAAAAAAAGAAAGTGGTCGGACGAATATGTACAACATGGATTCACATGTATCACGGAATGTGATGGGACCCAGCGTCCTATCTGCATGATTTGCAATGTCAAGTTGAGCAACTATCTCGCACCGGCAAAACTAAAGGAACACTTCATGAAGCTGCATGAAGATGGGGAATACAAGAACACAATGCTTGCTGAATTCAAGTTGAAGAGAGCCAGATTCGTTGAAAAAGCCACTCTGCCTGCTATTGGATTTGTGCCCATTAACAAACCGTTCCTCACAGCATCGTACAAAGTTGCTTACCTGATCGCAAAGCAAGGCAAGCCACACACCATTGGTGAGACACTCATAAAACCAGCTGTGTTAAAGATGGCGAATCTGATACTGAGAACAGTGGCCGAAGGTAAATAATCCCAAATTCCTCTTTCAAATGACACCATCAGCGACAGAATAGAGTATATGAGTTGGTTTTGTTCTTTGAACAAGGTGATATTCATGCACGGTTCATTTTGTGCACCAGTAAAAAAAAACATATACCTATGTCTTGAATTTGAAAAAAATCCTATTTTATTTTTCACTAAAGAAGGGTTCGGTGAATGCGCATATGAAACTGGTGGGGTTCGGTACCTCCAACAAGGTTAAGAACCAGTCTTAGAACTTCTAACCATTGAAATATGTCACGAAAAAAACAACATATCAATCATCTGCATATATAGATCACTTAATTCAAGCATTGATACATTTGATTAAGGCAACTTTAACAGAAATCAGTCAAAAAAACTATATGGAGACTTCAACATTGACCTTTTCAACCCTAACAAACAAAAGTCCATGGATGACTTTATAGACACAAAGTACATCCTGAGTTTATATCCTAAAATCACAAGGCCAAGCAGAATCTCAGGACACAGAGCCACACTTATTGATAATATTTTTACTAATGATTTTGATAATACCACAAGTGGTCTGCTTATATTTGACATCAGTGATCATCTGCCAGTTTTCATAATCTATGACGGAAACTACAAGAAGAGGAACTTTGATGGCTAATTCCGAAGAATATGCACAGAAAAAAGTATGACAGCTTTTAAGAATGACCTGAGAGAGCCAAGTTGGGACGTCTACAGTGAAATATAAAGAATTACACAATGAATGAAGTAGTTAAAAGCGTCAATAAGTACTTTGTGAACATTGGACCAAATCTGGAGGAAAAGATTCCAGATTCCAAGTCAATGAGGACTTGAATGACACCATAGACAGAAATGCCAACTCGATGTTCTTCGAAGGAGTGACAAAAGAGGAAACAATTAATATTGTGAAAACATGTGAATCCAAGATCTCAACTGATTGTAACGGAATTGATATGGAAACGATAAAAAAAGGTTATTGAAAAAATTTCAGAACCTTTAACATATATCAGCAATCTATTATTTCAGTGGCGAGTCCACACTTTTTTTTCCCAGAGGTGGCACCTATTTCTGCAGGGGTGGCACCCATATAACAGTTGGACTGAATCCTCTTGTAAGACAATTGCTGACATTGGACATTATTGCAGTATCGCGCAGATTGATTTTGAAACCCTTTTTTCCGTTTCTCCCAAAACAGAATCAATGATAGGGCATAGCAGAGTTTGCCTGAAGGCATCTTTGTATTCCCTAGAATACCGCAAACCAATAGTAGACATTGAGACAAATCCACCCAGTCTTCTACGTACTTTTTGTGCCCTCTTTCTCTTACCATTCTCTATTGCAACATTACACGTTTCAGATGCGTCTGCAATATCAGTCCACAATTTATCACAAAAAGCATCGGTCCTGTATTCCCTAATTGTATCACATAATGACTCCACCATATTTGCTGCCATAGCTAGGTCAACCATAGGAGATTATAACATATTTGAAAGCAGTTTAGTATCTCCAAGTAGCTTCGGGTTAATAGAGAGAAGGCTATCCATCCATTTTCTACCGCTTGTCCCTTTCGGGGTCGCGGGGGGTGCTGGAGCCTATCTTAGCTGCAATCGGGCGGAAGGCGGGGTACACCCTGGACAAGTCGCCACCTCATTGCAGGGCCAACACAGATAGACAGACAACATTCACACTTACATTCACACACTAAGGCCTATTTAGTGTTGCCAATCATCCTATCCCCACGGTGGCACAGGGGTTAGTGCATGTGCCTCACAATACGAATGTCCTGAGTAGTCCTGGGTTCAATCCCGGGCTCGGGATCTTTCTGTGTGGAGTTTGCATGTTCTCCCCATGACTGCGTGGGTTCCCTCTGGCTTCCTCCCACCTCTAAAGAGAGAAGGCTAATAAAAGTTCAATCTATTTTTGCAAGAAATCCACCAGGGATTTATTCAACCTAACCTGCCCATCAAATTTCTGCAAACCACTGCCCTACATGCTCACCTTGTGTCACTGAGCCTTGGCAATTCCCTTGGTTGATCACCACCATTAATGTCCTTCTGGACATCCAGCCACTAGGGATGGGTCCGGCAACACAGATGCATCGGCGCATGCGTCGAGCTCATAGAGCGATACCCTGTGTCGGTGCGCGTATCGCTTTTAGGAAGTCACGTGACCGAACACGAGCTGTTTTGGTCACGTGACCGATTATGAGCTGTTCTGGTCACGTGACCGCTCATGAGCTGTTCGGGTCACGTGACCGATACGCAAACTGTATCGCACTGACGCCTGCGCGCCAAACTGTGTTTATTAGGAAGCGGCGCAATGCGTGTTGTTGACGAACACCGTTAGGGCCGCTTGTTGTCACTGTCACTCAAAGTTGCATTTCAAAATTACACAGAATAAATGTGTTTATTTTGTTTAGAATTCAGATGGGTTTGATTTGGTGCGCGGCACATATTTGCTGTGCGGCGCACAGTGTGCGCGGAGGATGCTTGAGCACTGCAAATGCGCAGGCGCGCACCTTAGAGGGAACGTTGCTCACAGGGCACAGAGGAGGCGTCAGTGCGATACGGTTCGCGTATCGGTCACGTGACCAAAGCAGCTCATGATCGGTCACGTGACCTTCTAAAAGCGGTACGCGCACCGACACAGGGTTTCGCTCTATGAGCTCTACGCATGCGCCGATGCATCTGTGTTGCACGACCCATCACTACTGTTACTAGAGAAAGGTACAGGAATGACGGCGTGGTGAAGTTGGTAGAGTGGCCGTGCCAGCAATCGGAGGGTTGCTGGTTATGGGGTTCAATCCCCACCTTCTACCATCCTAGTCACGATACATTTTTACATTATTTATTGACTGTATCTAAAAAAGATAAAAATATATTTTTATTTAAATGAAGATATGAAATAATCCTAAATGAAATACAATGACTTGGTTTATATTATTGTATATACTAGGTCATAAAATCAGTGTCAGTTGAGTCGGTCCATTGGTTGCCTGTAGGGATTTTTAATGTCCAGCAGATGTCAGTATTTAGTGACACAGTATCGACACAGTATCAATGCAGTTTTGCAATGTGTCGAAAGGCTTCATGAGGCCTCATCAACCCATCACTATTGGATACACTTACAAACAAAGCTTCTTCAAGGCTCAACAACGAAGACGCAAAGCTTCAGAGGGAAATGTTTGTAAAGCACATTGTCTCACATACAATGGAAAAACAAGATGGCTGCTCTGACCTTCGACCTTTATCAGGTGACATTGACAACCAATAGAAAATGGGGGCGTTTCTGACTGAAATAATTTCCTTAAATCACCACCGAGGGGCACTGTGTAACATTGCAATGGGGAAGCAACTACAAAACGGTGTTACTAAAAAGATCAATTAGAATAATACATAATGTTGGATATAGAAAACATACAAACCCTTTATTTATTGTATCACAAATATTTAAATTCAACATTTTGGTGCATTTGCAAACAGCTAAAATGATGTCAAAGCAAACAATAATCTGCTACCCAAGAATGTACAACAATTCTTCTCAACAAAAGAGGAGAAATATAACCTTAGAGGAAAATCTAATTTAAATAATTTGTCTGCACAAACATCACTTAAGACCTTTAGCATAGCCATATTTGTGGGATTAAATTATGGAATAAATTAAGTAAGGAAATCAAACAAAGGTTGATTCAGTTGAAGAAACTGTTCAAACTACAACTGTTCACTAAGTACAAAGAAGAAGAAATGCGATAAACATAACCTTTAAAAAAATTAGACAATGATTATTTATGTATTTATTATTTGTGTACCGTAGTTTCCGGACCATAGGGCGCACCGGATTATAAGGCATACTGCCGATGAATGGTCTTTTTTTGTTCTTTTTTCTTATATAATTATAGGGCGCAATAAAGGAGTCATATTATTTATTTTTTTCTAAGTGGAAAACACTTCCTTGTGGTCTACATAACATGTGATGGTGGTTCTTTGGTGAAAATGTTGCATAGATAATGTTTTACAGAGGAGCATCTTCTCATCCGGAAACAACAACACCGTAAATGTGACCCATGAAAAACCGTCCGACCAGAACTCAAATAACTAAAGGTCCTTGGGTGAATAATATAAACTCACTACACCGGTATGTTTTAGCGCTTTCATGGCGAGTTTACTGACAGATATAAGTAAGAACTTTACACTACTTTATATCAGAAATGGCAATAGCGGAGGATGAATGTCCCATAACAAGAAGATAGAGAAATAGAAGAAGCTTATCGACTACGGGGTCGGACTACAAAGACAAATGCGCGCAATTTTTCAGAATGTATGCAGATCCCAAATACAGATCAGCAGGTACCAGAAGGTAAGAAAAGTCACTTTTGCATAATATTGTGAAACAAAACGCCAGGTAATATGTCTTGCCTTACACTCACACCATAACAATACTTGTATGTTGAAGCATAGAACAATCCATCAAGCGGTGCAACTTCATAGCTTACCAAAGTTATACTGAAACATTTTGATAGATTTTTGAGCGCCGTGTGTAATGTTCTATATTTTCAATGGAACATACAAAATGTTGGTGTTGTTTACTTGAGTCATATTGCCATCATAATGCCTACACTTATCTCTTATGTTTGACTGCCATCTACTGGTCACACTTATCATTACACCATGTACCAAATCAAATAGCTTCGAGGTGGGTAAACTCAACCAAATTTATTCCTTACATTAGGCGCGTTGTAAGGCACACCGTCGAGTTTTGAGAAAAAAAAAAGATTTTAAGTGCGCCTTACAGTCCGGAAAATACTGTACTTACTTATTGTATATTTATCTATTTATTTATTCACTGTTCTGTTACAAACAAAGAACAAAGAAATGGGATAAAACTGCTACAATATGAAAAGGTGTAAGATTAAATAAACTCTGCTTCTTCCTACTACTTTTTGGATGTACAACTGGAAATAAGGCCCATCATCAATCAATCAATGTTTATTTATATAGCCCTAAATCACAAGTGTCTCAAAGGGCTGCACAAACCACAACAACATCCGCGGTTCAGCGCCCACATAAGGGCAAGGAAAAACTCACAACCCAGTGGGACGTCGATGAGAATGACTATGAGAAACCTTGGAGAGGACCGCAGATGTGGGAAACCCCTCCCCCCCTCTAGGGGAGACCGGATGCAATGGACGTCGAGTGGGTCTGACATAATATTGTGAAAGTCCAGTCCATAGTGGATCCCACATAATAGTGAGAGTCCAGTCCAAAGTGGGGCCAGCAGAAGACCATCCCGAGCGGAGACGGGTCAGCAGCGCAGAGATGTCCCCAACCGATGCACCCCGGGTCCCGACTCTGGACAGCCAGCACTTCATCCATGGCCACCGGACCTGTGTCCTCCCCCACTCCACAAGGGAGAGGGGGGCAGAGGAGAAAAGAAAAGAAACGGCAGATCAACTGGTATAAAAAGGGGGTCTATTTAAAGGTGATGCATTATATTGAAATTGTATTATAAGCATGTTGGAAACTGAACAGAACATATATGAATTCCCCACGGTGTTGACAACCTAATACTTTTTCGCACCGCTTTTAGAAACCTATGCAGCCACAGAGGACTTCAAAGTAGGATTATGCTCATCCTGAGAGAATATAACAGGATTTCTGTAAAGTGAAAGGTAAATGGATTTTGCACATACTCCTCAGTGAATCAGTCATCTCAAGTAACTATTGCACAAGCCTCTCTTGGCCGCACGTAGGCCTCCCAGACTGGAGAGCTCCATTTTGGCATCCATTAGATGTTGTATGTCAGACGATAGGCGCCGATCTACATTTCTGCCAGTGGGTGCTCGGACGGGCGGTAAATCTGACGCTACTTTTCTGAGCATGCGCAGTTTTTGCTTGGTGGTGAGAAAGAATATGCCATCAACCCCACATGGGTGCTCGGCATTGTCCGTGGGTGCTCGGGCCCCGAAGCACCCAGGGGATTGGCGCCAATGTGTCAGACTCTGAATCGTCCATAGGTGTGAATAAGACTGTGGATGGTTGTATGATTATGTGATTGGCCTCTCGTTCAATTTAGCTCCAACTCACCAGAGACACTAATTAAGACAAGCAGTATAAAAAATGGATTGGCTAGCCCTTTTTAATTATTGAGTGACATATGTATCCACTTAATGTATAGATATGCATGTACTGTCCATTTCCGGGTAAAAAAATGACCAGTGGTTTTTATGCGTTTTTTAAAGGGAAAAACGTAAGAAAATACCTTATTATTGTTTGGCAGAAGTGTACAAATCTACAATGTTGTTAGATAGGGATGTCCGATAATATCGGACTGCCGATATTATGGGCCGATAAATGCTTTAAAATGTAATATCAGAAATTATCGGTATCGGTTTCAAGATTATCGCTATCAGTTTCATAAAGTAAAATGTATGACTTTTTAAAACGTCGCTGTGTACACGGTCGTAGGGTCAAGTACAGAGCGGCAATAAACCTTAAAGGCACTGCCTTTGCGTGCCGGCCCCGTCACCTAATATCTACGGCTTTATGCAACAGCCATACAGGTCACACTGAGGGTGACCGTATAAACAACTTTAACACTGTTACAAATATGCGCCACACTGTGAACCCACACCAAACAAGAATGACAAACAAATTTTGGGAGAACATCCGCACCGTAACACAACATAACCACAACAGAACAAATACCCAGAACCCCTTGCAGCACTAACTCTTCCGGGACGCTACAATATACACCCCTGCTACCACCACCCGAATTCGGAGGTCTCAAGGTTGGCAAGTATGCTCTAGTATACTCTGGACTGAAGCTGTGTGCCTTCATTGTTTTTGTAGCTGTTGTTTTGAGGCATGTTTAAAAAAAAATAAATAAAAATGCACTTTGTGAAAGTCAAAGTATAGTATTTCCCATTGTTGTAATGGGTATCAGGATTATCTCAGGGAGAGCATGTCTCAAATTCCAAGCTGTTTTGAGGCATGTTAAAAAAAATAATGCACTTTGTGACTTCAATAATAAATATGGCAGTGCCATTTTGGCATTTTTTTCCATAACTGGAGTTGAAGTTGTTCTCTTATTTTGGGAAAACCTTGTTTTTGATTGATTGATTGAAACTTGTATTAGTAGATGGCACAGTACAGTACATATTCCGTACAATTGACCACTAAATGGTAACACCCGAATAAGTTTTTCAACTTGTTTAAGTCGGGGTCCACGTTAATCAATTCATGGTAAAGTTACATTGTTTAATGCATCCAGCGGGGCATCACAACAAAATTAGGCATAATAATGTGTTAATTCCACGACTGTATATATCGGTATTGGTTGATATCGGAATCGGTAATTAAGAGTTGAACAATATCGGAATATCGGATATCTGCAAAAAAGCCATTATCAGACATCTCTATTGTTAGATTGTTTAAAGATAGTAGCTTACATCAACTGTTTGTATCATGCAATTATATTTAAATTAGATCTGTCAAAGTTAACAGGAAAAAAACGCATTTACTATAAGTTCCTTTAATGGCGCAACTTTTTTTGACGCGCGATTAACGTCATGTGTCCTTGTTGACCCTCGGTCCATTACGAAACATAGAAAATGTAGCTGTGTTCACTGGTTAACGATAAGCCACAAGCGGGAAAATAGCGAGCAGAAATGGAGAAAGAAAAGGGTACTCTAGAGGTTTCCCTCTAGTGGGTTCTTTGGACCACCACACGCTGCCAGGAGAGCCAGGAATTCAGGGTATAACACTGTTTTATTTTCATAAAATGTGCAGAGGCTTTTGCTTTTCAGCAAAGTGTCTTTGTCTGCTGCGTCCGCTCAGCAGCACCTCCAACTCCAACTACTTCTCTCCTCCTGCTGCTAAAAAAGGGCGACAGGTGATTAGATAACAAGGCCCACCTGGGCCATCTACGCACCTGTCGCTGTCTTCGAGGCCGGTCCTGGCACACCCCATTTTGCGGCAGGCCCGCAGGCCACGCCCCCCTCCACAGGTACATTATGGAATTACCAGGTCCAGAGCCATGGCAAGTGGTTCTCCTGACAAAACAATAGCAATTTGTTGTATCCACAATCACCGTGAGCCGACATCAATGGAGCAACTGCCTACTGCAGCGCTTGCAGAGAGGTGGAGCTTCACTTCCCTGTTTACTTTACAGTTTAGTCCACATTGATAACATAACATGGAGATTGTTACTATAACTAGTTTAGTAAGATGGCATAAAAGCTCAGCAGAAAGAAAAGACGATAGGCAGGATGTCCAGAGTCACTTCTCTATTTGTTGTCATGTCGTTTTTTTCGCCCTCTTCTCAAACCAATCACACATTAATTCACAATAATAGCGTCTAACAAAATGAAAAATTGTCTATTATTACGACAATGCTTTGTCAAAGATGTTTTGTACAAACCCCAAAACAAGTGAAGTTGGCACCTTGTGTAAATCGTAAATAAAAACAGAATACAATGATTTGCAAATCCTTTTCAACCTATATTCAATTGAATAGACTGCAAAGACAAGATATTTAATGTTCAAACTGGAAAACGTTGTTATTTTTTGCAAATATTAGCTCAATTGGAATTTGATGCCTGCAACATGTTTCAGAAAAGCTGGAACAAGTGGCAAAAAAGACTGAGAAAGTTGAGGAATGCTCATCAGACACTTATTTGGAACATTCTACAGGTGAACAGGCTAATTGGGAACAGGTGGGTGCCATGATTGGGTACAAAAGCAGCTTCCATGAAATGCTCAGTCATTCACAAACAAGGACGGGGCGAGGGTCACCACTTTGTGAAAAAATGCGTGAGCAAATTGTCAAACAGTTTAAAAACAACATTTCTCAACGAGCTATTGCAAGAGATTTAGGGATTTCACCATCTACGGTCCATAATATCATCAAAAGGTTCAGAAAATTCTGGAGAAATCACTGCACGTGACATTGAATGCCCGTGACCTTGGATCCCTCAAGCGGTACTGCATCAAAAACCGACACCAGTGTGTAAAGGATATCACCACATGGGCATTAGAAAGTAATTACAGTTCGTCGCTACATCTGTAAGTGCAAGTTAGAACTCTACTATGCAAAGCGAAAGCCATTTATCAACAACACCCAGAAACGCCACCGGCTTCGCTGGGCCTGAGCTGATCTAAGATGGACTGATGCAAAGTGTAAAAGTGGTCTGTGGTCTGATGAGTCCACATTTCAAATTGTTTTTGGAAACTATGGACATCGTGTCCTGCGGAACAAAGAGGAAAAGAACCATCCGGATTGTTATAGGCACAAAGTTCAAAATCCAGCATCTGTGATGGTATGGGGGTGTATTAGTGCCCAAGGCATGGGTAACTTACACATCTGTGAAGGCACCATTAATGCTGAAAGGTACATACAAGTTAATAAGATAACATGTGTTGCCATCCAAGCAACGTTATCATGGACGCCCCTGCTTATTTCAGCAAGACAATGCAGAGCCTCGTGTTACAACAGCATGGCTTCATACTAAAAGAGTTGCCTGTAGTCCAGACCTGTCTCCCATTGAAAATGTGTGGCGCATTATGAAGTGTAAAATACCACAACAGAGACCCCCGGACTGTTGAACAACTTAAGCTGTACATCAAGCAAGAATGGGAAAGAATTCCACCCGAAAAGCTTCAAAAATTGGTCTCCTCAGTTCTCAAACATTTACTGAGTGTTGTTAAAAGGAAAGGACATGTAACACAGTGGTAAAAATGCCCCTGTGCCAACTTTTTTGCAACTTCTCATTCAATGCGTTTTCTTTATTTTCATGACTATTTACATTGTAGACTGT
Source organism: Entelurus aequoreus (assembly GCF_033978785.1). Classification (NCBI taxonomy): domain Eukaryota; kingdom Metazoa; phylum Chordata; class Actinopteri; order Syngnathiformes; family Syngnathidae; genus Entelurus; species Entelurus aequoreus. The sequence continues at coordinate 37,668,179 of NC_084749.1, read as the reverse complement.
CACTGAAGGCATTAAAATGAGCACATAACTCCACATGTGGTCATTTATAGTTTTGATGCCCTCAGTGACAATCTACAATGTAAATAGTCATGAAAATAAAGAAAACACATTGAATGAGGAGAAGGTGCGTCCAAACTTTTGGCCTGTACTGTATGTGTGTGTATATATATATATATATATATATATATATATATATATATATATATATATATATATATATATATATATATATATATATATATATATATATATATATATATATATATATACATATATATATATATATATATATATATATATATATATATATATATAAATATATATATATATATATATATATATATATATATATATATATATATATATATATATATATATATATATATATATATATATATATATATATATATGTATGTATATACCTTACTTGACATTATGATACATGATTACATGATATTATAATCAAAATTTACAAATATGAAGTGTTTTATATATATATATATATATATATATATATATATATATATATATATATATATATATATATATATATATATATATATGTATATATATATATATATATATGTATGTATATACCTTACTTGACATTATGATACATGATTACATGATACTATAATCAAAATTTAAAAATATGAAATGTTTTTTATTCCATCAATTACTAATTGCATGTTTCTGTTTTTCAAAAATCTAAACATTTGATACATTATTTTTTAATAAATTGTAGTCAAAAACAGTGCAGCATCCACGTGCATTCCACATTCTGTCAAAATGCAAGATTTACAAAATGCATTCAAGAATTTCATCACAAATAGTAGTGTTATTACATAATGAAATGAAAAATGTATTACATGATTACATATTGCACCATTTTTACATAATGCGTTCTTACAAGGCGTTCCTACAATTTTACGTTTGTATTCATACATATTCATTGATGCAAACGACCCTCTGAGGGCAGCCATAATTGCAATATGGCCCCCAATTAAAATGAGTTTGACACCTCTGCTTGACAGAATCATAGCCAGTCTGGTGTAAATTTCCAAGCTTGGGGACAGAGTGCCCGCTGCGTCCACACGCGCCGCCATACATGTTGTCATTTTAAAAGCAAAAGTAAAAATGACATTTTTAAGAGATGTCATGTTATCTTTACAAAACAATTCCTCCGTAAAACAACTCAACGACACTGAAAGGGTTAGTTCCCAGAGCCTAACCAGGGTGACCACTGACCACCACACTCAGACCCTCAAGCTTTTAGGTGTGGTGTTTTCCCACTATATGTCTCTGGTGGGTGTGTTACCTGGAGGTCATCACAAAAGGGTTGATGTTGCTGTAGTCTCACCGGTCTCCCTTATTGTGGCCAACATGTACATAAAAGTGTAAAGTTAGGCACCGGACTCCCTAAAAATGAACCAATCCGAGACAATGGTTCAGATATGTTGATGACATAAGGCCAATTGGACAATACACGATATTGGGGCTACCAGAACGAGATAGGATGAGATTTTGAGATTAGTTTTAAACATGGGCGTTGTGGTGGGTGGTAGAGTGGGGACAATTCTAAGGACCCCTGACTGGCTGGTGTTGAGTCTGTGTGTGTGGGTGGGTTTGTGGAAATGGGCGGGGCGGGTGAGTTTCAGGGGGTCCTGCAGACCTAAATTCCTGACAGCGCTCCTGCTTAAGAAAATTACTGTAACAAGGTATATGTCTGGAAAAGAACACAAAACAATGCAGGTGCACTTTGAAGTATTTTAAAACTTTGCATTCATAAGCATTCAACTGTTCAACTTGTTTCCACTATTATTAATACAAACCCCGTTTCCATATGAGTTGGGAAATTGTGATAGATGTAAATATAAACGGAATACAAAGATTTGCAAATCATTTTCAACCCATATTCAGTTGAATATGCTACAAAGACAACATATTTGATGTTCAAACTGATAAACATGTTTTTTGTTGCGAAAAATCATTAACTTTAGAATTTGATGCGAGCAACACGTGACAAAGAAGTTGGGAAAGGTGGCAATAAATACTGATAAAGTTGAGGAATGCTCATCAAACACTTATTTGGAACATCCCACAGGTGAACAGGCAAATTGGGAACAGGTGGGTGCCATGATTGAGTATAAAAGTAGATTCCATGAAATGCTCAGTCATTCACAAACAAGGATGGGGCGAGGGTCACCACTTTGTCAACAAATGCGTGAGCAAATTGTTGAACAGTTTAAGAAAAACCTTTCTCAACCAGCTATTGCAAGGAATTTAGCGATTTCACCATCTACGGTCCGTAATATCATCAAAGGGCTCAGAGAATCTGGAGAAATCACTGCACGTAAGCAGCTAAGCCCGTGACCTTCGATCCCTCAGGCTGTACTACATCAACAAGCGACATCAGTGTGTAAAGGATATCACCACATGGGCTCAGGAACACTTCAGAAACCCACTGTCAGTAACTACAGTTGGTCGCTACATCTGTAAGTGCAAGTTAAAACTCTCCTATGCAAGGCGAAAACCGTTTATCAACAACACCCAGAAACGCCGTCGGCTTCGCTGGGCCTGAGCTCATCTAAGATGGACTGATACAAAGTGGAAAAGTGTTCTGTGGTCTGACGAGTCCACATTTCAAATTGTTTTTGGAAACTGTGGACGTTGTGTCCTCCGGACCAAAGAGGAAAACAACCATCGGGATTGTTATAGGCGCAAAGTTGAAAAGCCAGCATCTGTGATGGTATGGGGGTGTATTAGTGCCCAAGACATGGGTAACTTACACATCTGTGAAGGCGCCATTAATGCTGAAAGGTACATACAGGTTTTGGAGCAACATATGTTGCCATCCAAGCAACGTTACCATGGACGCCCCTGCTTATTTCAGCAAGACAATGCCAAGCCACGTGTTACATCAACGTGGCTTCATAGTAAAAGAGTGCGGGTACTAGACTGGCCTGCCTGTAGTCCAGACCTGTCTCCCATTGAAAATGTGTGGCGCATTATGAAGCCTAAAATACCACAACGGAGACCCCCGGACTGTTGAACAACTTAAGCTGTACATCAAGCAAGAATGGGAAAGAATTCCACCTGAAAATGTGTCTCCTCAGTTCCCAAACGTTTACTGAGTGTTGTTAAAAGGAAAGGCCATGTAACACAGTGGTAAAAATGCCCCTCTGCCAACTTTTTTCCAATGTGTTTGTCACGGTCCGGGCGTGCGTCAGTGCGCATACAACTGTGCGCTGCTCTGAGCGCAGCTCCGAGAGCGCGCAAATCGTGCCCCAGACCAACGGCAGCGAACAGCTGCAATCAATCGTCGGCAATCTGCACACCTGGAGCTAATGATCAGACCTGCTTACAAAAAGCCTGCATAACCTGCCATCACTCGCTGGAACATAACCTTCTGTTGGCGTGCAATAAGCGATCATCGTGCCTTGTGCAATCTCGCTCTCTCTCTCTGTTTTTCTTCCCCCGTCATTTTGATTGTCTTTTGTCCACCTTGTCGATCTTACTGCATACCTCTGTTCCTGTGTTGACGTTGCTGTGTGTCTCGTCATTCCTCACACCCCCCCCTAGCTTCCTGGACTGCCTCTTTGATCTCGACCTCCTGCTTGGACACGGACCTCTTGACACCTCTCTCTCAGCCCCACGGACCTACCGCTTGTCTCGTGGACCTTCCTCTGCTTTGTCCCCGCTCTCGATTCTACAGTACGGTAAAACACTCAAGTAATTCCCACACCTAGTCTACACCACACACTCTTGGATATTAGTTCACACTCCATTTCCTTAGTTTGTATTATTATTGTTTTATTATTATATATATTGTGTATGCATACTGAAGCATATAGCTTTACTGCCCCCTTGTGGAACTGTGCCGTCACAACTCCCTCCTCCAGCCCATAACAGTGTTGCTGCCATTAAATTCTAAGTTAATGATTATTTGCAAAAAAAAATTGAGTTTCCCAGTTCGAACATTAAATATCTTGTCTTTGCAGTCTATTTAATTGAATATAAGTTGAAAATGATCTGCAAATCATTGTATTCTGTTTTTATTTACGAATTACACATCGTGCCAACTTCACTAGTTTTGGGTTTTGAACATAATAATATATATATTATATTATATATCGCGTAGGCCTACTTTGATGGCAAGCCAAGGCCACCAGTAAAATTACTGCCACATTTCGTTCAGCATAATTCCATGTGGCATCCAACCTGACGCACTGCATTCTCTTCCATGTACGCACATCACCATCTTTCAGTACAGTGTGCGATTCTATGAGCCAACCCACGTTACGCATAAACCACGTTACGCATAAATCATATAGCCTACTACCATGTCAATACACAAAGTAGAAAATCATTACATGTAATCCATTTTATTGTGCCAAGCAAATACCACCCCATATGTGTTTGATGCACATACCGTACCAGAAACCGCAATTGTGTAGGCCATTTCTTATTTGTTTAGACTGACGCAGACTTCAGTTATGAGGTGCCCGCTGTCCTAAGTGAGGCAAGACAGCTGGCAAGGTGAGAGAAGCCGTAGACCAAGGAAAAGAAGAGTCAAAGGAAGTGTTACGGATCACTTATCTGCCGCTCATCCTGCTGTGCACTCTGATGAGCGCACCTCAAGACACGCCCACGGGCGTTCCTCTTCGGCTGCAGTCGCGCCTCCGAGCGGCTGCACTGGCTCTGCAATCAACACACCTGTCGTAGATGAGAGACTTGCCTTCATAAGCCAGCGAGTCTTGCGTTCCAGTGCCAGAACGTAGCTACTTGTACACGTACAGTAAGCCTCATTACGTCTACAGGTTTCCTTGCCTATGTGCTGCACTGGCTCTGCAATCAACACACCTGTCGTAGATGAGAGACTTGCCTTCATAAGCCAGCGAGTCTTGCGTTCCAGTGCCAGAACGTAGCTACATGTACACGTACAGTAAGCCTCATTACGTCTACAGGTTTCCTTGCCTATGTGCTTCCTCGCTCTTTGTGTTTCATCTAGGAGACACAGGCCAGAGAGGAGCGAATCCAGAGAGCGATGGATCAAGTGGAAGAGGCCAATGAGGTAGAGGACAAAGAGGTGGACGGGGCCAAAGAGGTGCACGAGGAGGAGGTAATGCCAGTCCTGTTGCTGTAGGTGGCCGTAGAGGAAGGAGAGGGAGAGATGCAAAAGACGAGAGAGTTCAAGTACCCCAAAATGAGCGCAGAGTGCAGACATAGGTTTGTCTTTTTCCAGAGAAGTTACCAGAGTGCAAAACAATTGATCGATAGACTGCACCAACATTACTTCTTGTAATAAGATTTACTCGAGGTAAATGCAAAAAATATTTTGTGGTTTGGTTACTTAGGTAATTATTCAGCAAATGAGTGAGGTGAGGCTGAGAGACCTTGCAACCCAGCTATTCTCCAGGAACCCGGGACTGCTTTTTGATGCACTGCAAACACTGGAAAGCACACCCACCCTTCCACCTACAGGTGCTCTTCCCTGGTGCACTTGTGGAAACTGTAGAGAAATGGCCACAGATGCTAAAAGGAAATGCTGTCGTCAGGGGCCTGTCAACTGCATAAGCAAATTGCCACATTTTGACCTTTATTGTTTAGAAGATGGCTATTTGCATCTCCACATACAGTATAGAAATTATGTTTTGGTAGTTGGTGAAGTGAGAGAGCCAGGGGATGAAAACCGACAATTTGGATATGCTGCCTATTGTCAGTTTATCTTTTGGCAGCATGGGGCACTGGGTCAAGCTAACCCACGAGTTATTCCCAGCTGCTGTGTTTGGCCCATAAGGGACAAATACCCTGACCCCAAAGGACAATATACTGGATTTACACTTGATGTGTATTTCTGGTCTTGTCACCCTCGCCCGGACAGAAGGATGGCACTGCAGTGCGGCTGGATCAAAAGAGACGTCGGAGACGCTTTACTGAACCAAAAGTTGCTTTATTACAAGAGAGCGTCATTATACAGGGCTGCAGTTCCTGGAGGAGGTCAGGTCAAAAATGAGGCGCTCCTAACTTGGAGAAGCCAAACCATCGGTTTTATATTCCTCCTTCCTGTCTCTGGGTGTGTGCTAAATCAGGACAGCACACCCTGACCATAAAATGAGATGTTCGTGTGAAAGTGTCTGGAAAGACAACAGATGCAGGTCGTATCTTAGATGCTGTCATTAAGTTAAACACGTAGTCTCTTCTCACGGATCGGGCCATCACCTTTGCATACCAAGGTCTAGTTTTATTGCCTTTTCTTCCGCGAGAATTAATCCAATCCACATACAAAAGTCAGTACTAAAGGGCTTATGTTATTATGTGCCCAAACTGAAATACCTACTATTTAAACTGGTGGTTTGCTTTCTCCCAGGTGAATACAAACATTCACCACATGCAAAACATAGTATGACTTCATTAATCCACTTCACACCCAATGTCTGATGTAGTTTATTTCAAGTTATTTATTGATGTATATATGTTATTACAAAAAAGGTTTTATTTATTCTGATTGTGTAAAACCTTCCCAATTTTTTCAATAAACAAGCATATTTGTTCAGACTTTTTTCAATGTAAAGAAACAGTTACAAAATCAATGTTATAGTAATAAAAATCGGATGACCACCATACTTGCCAACCTTGAGACCTCCAAATAACTTAGATGTTATGACGTCTTTGGGCAGGCAAGCTGTTTATTTTGTGGGAAAGCGGACGTGAGAACAGGCTGTCCCCACTCAGTCTCAGGTCCGCATTGATCTGGAGGGGGCGTGGCCTCCAGCTCCGGCTGAATACCGGGAGTTTGTCGGGAGAAAATCTCTGCCGGGAGGTTGTCGGGAGAGGCGCTGAATACCGGGATTCTCCCGCTAAAAACGGGAGGGTTGGCAAGTATGGTATATTGTAGCGTCCCGGAAGAGTTAGTGCTGTAAGGGGTTCTGGGTATTTGTTCTGTTGTGGTTATGTTGTGTTACGGTGCGGATGTTCTCCCGAAATGTGTTTGTCATTCTTGTTTGGTGTGGGTTCACAGTGTGGCGCATATTTGTAACGGTGTTAAAGTTGTTTGTACGGTCACCCTCAGTGTGACCTGTATGGCTGTTGATCAAGTATGCTTTGCATTGACTTATGTGTGGGTATAAGCCGCATATATTATGTGACTGGGCCGGCACGCTGTTTGTATGGAGGAAAAGCGGACGTGACGACAGGTTGTAGAGGACGCCCCCAATATTGTTGTACGGGTGGAAATCAGGAGAAATTCGGGAGAATGGATGTCCCTGGAGATTTTCGGGAGGGGCATTGAAATTCGGGACTCTCCCGGGAAAATCGGGAGGGTTGGCAAGTATGATGACCACACAACAAGCAGTTGATAGGCAGGTTGTGACCCAATGTCAATAATAACAGTCCAGTTTGGATGTCTCTTGAAACTGGGCTTCATGAGTCTTCAGTCTGAATTGCTGGAACTGAGGAGAGATAAATAGAAACCAAAGTTAGTTGCGAAAAGTGTTTAACGAAGAGTGCTTTGTTTGGCCTGACCTGTATAACAGGTGCTCTTTGGTAGCAGTGTGAGATTATGATGATGTGTGCGTGTAGGGCAGACCTGGGCATTCTGCGGCCCGCGGGCCGCATCCGGCCCTTTGTGCGTCCCTGTCCGGCCCGTGTGAGGCCAATTATAAATTACAAAATAAATTTTAAAAAGTATCTATGTCGAGTGTGCAATACAACGGTGCTGCTTTTGTTTTGAAAATCGTTATTTGTATTACTTCCGTGTGGACGTATGCGTGTGCGTGATTGTGAGTGAATGTGAACAGCTGCAATCATTAATTACAAAATAAAGTTGAAAAAACATCTATGTCGTGCGCGCAATACAACTGTGCTGCTTTTATTTTGAAAATTATTATTTATGGGCGTGTGTCAGTGTGTAACCTGCGAGTGAAGGTGCACATGCAGCGACAAGTGATGCACGGTTTACACCCGAGACGCTAAAAAGAGAAAAGTTGATGAAGAATGGCGTGTTTCCAACAAGACATGGACTGCAAAGCAACGTCCCCTCTAAGGTGCGTGCCTGCGCAATTGCGCACTGCTCAAGCGTCTGCTGCGCGCAGCAAATATATGCCGCGCACCAAATCAAATCCCATCTGAATTCTAAACAAAATAAACATATTTATTCTATGTAATTTTGCAATGCAACTTTGAGTGACAGTGACAACAAGCGGCCCTAACGGTGTTCGTCAACACCGTTCAATTGAACACCGTTCAATTATTGTAACGTCTATCGAGATGCTTCGAGGACAGGAATTATATCGATCACTTTATTGAGCAAAACTGTTTATATTCGGCCATAACCACACCAAAAACATAAGTAAAACACTTCTATCTCGAAAAACTAGTCATTTTCTGCCGTACAAACCAGGCCAAAACCAACTTGTCATCTGTCACCAACACGCATAGCACTAAACCACTGCTGCGTTTATGGCCACACAAAAAGTCGGACAACTCAAACATCACACAAAGTTACACTATGACTCCTCAGTCATACGTGTGCTTATTTTACTGTCATTTATTATTAATGTTAATTTATTTATATTAGTCATGGAATGCTGTTACATACACTATGTTGAAGTATTACTATTATTATAAATTATTATTATTATTTATCTTACGGTATATATCAAAAATAATATTGAGCAAAATTTAATTGAAATATTGTCGATGTGGCCCTCCAGCAGTGCTCGGGTTGCTCATGCGGCCCCCGGTAAAAATTAATTGCCCACCCCTGGTGTAGGGGATAGTACAGCAGATGAGTTACGGTACATGATGATAGAGGTGGTGCTCGGAGTTACAAGCTTGCCTGTATGATTTAGATATGTTTCACTTGGGCGAAGGGTGTGTGCGGGGGAAGTGTTGTGAGGAGGGCATGGGCTGTCAGCCAGAGTGTGTGCAAGGGAGTAAATGTGTGGGAGAGAGACTGATTGTGTGTGTTTGTACACTCCACTGCAGATAAGTAAAGACCTTTCAGGATCGATGATGATACTTTGAGTCTCCTGAGTAAGCAGAGGAAGCTACTAAGTCTTGACCTTGACTCTTCAATTGTGTTACGCATGACATTTGTTTGGTGTGTGTGGCTTACAGCCCGAGGTTCAAACAAAATAATTTGGCATTCTACCTACCAAGACCCCTTCTGACTCGGGTATGCAGGAGTTCCTCAATGGTTGGTGCCGTCACAGGGGGACAATTTTTGACTGAAAATGTATTGGAAAGAGCATACATTAATTGTAAATTGACCACAATTTAGTTATTCTCTTTGGTTTACTTGTGTAGAAATGACGGTTGGGTTGTGTTTATAAAACATGTCATATTTTCTAGATGTGATGTGTGTTTACAATATGAAGGTCCTGAGAAGTCCTGGGCAATGTTCCCTCTAATTTTTCATGTGTGTGAGCAAACACAAAAACTCCCTGAGCATTCAGTGGAGCCCATGTGAGCAACATCAGACGTGCACACTGTGGCTACACCAGCAGCACACCTGTCCCAAACCTGACTAAATAACAAGTTCAATCTCCATCCATCCATCCATTTTCTACCGCTTGTCCCTTTCGGGGTCGCGGGGGGTGCTGGAGCCTATCTCAGCTGCATTCAGGCGGAAGGCGGCGTACACCCTGGACAAGACCCCACCTCATCGCAGGGCCAACACAGATAGACAGACAACATTCTCTTATTATTATAATCAAATGACAGCAGTCATTTCCATTTGTAATATAAGTGTTTAGGCCCACTTACAATGACAATAACAGAAAATATTGTTTTTCATGAACTGTGTGCTTGTATTGTTTGTCTGGGTGGAGGTCCTGCTTTGGAAATAATTTGTACCCCTTTCAGACATTGTATTTAGTTCCCATTAAAACATTCACATGTTGCACAATGAGATGTAAGCAGGGGATCATGTGTACATTCCTGCAACTTTGTAAAAAAATATATTTTTATTAGTATTTATTTAATATACTAACAGCATTTCCTGATTAATATTTATAAATGAAGATTCCTAATAAATGACACTAGAATAAGCACACATTTGATTGGTAAATCATAGTGTGACGACCTGGAATGACACTTGAAGTGTGGTGTTGGAGTTGTCCGACTTTTTGTGTGGCTGTAAACGCATCACTGGGTAAGTGCCATATGTGCATGTGTTGGCGCAAGTAAGAAAGAGCGAGCGGCTGCTGTTGATATAACAAAGATGCTTTTGGTCTGGTTTGTACTGCAGAAAATGACCAGTTTTGCTAGATATCATTTTCTTTACTAATGCTTTGGTGATGTGTTTATGGCCGACAATAAAGAGTTTTGCTCAGTAAAGTGATCGATGGAATTCATGTCCTCAAAGCGTCTCGACAGACGTTACAATATTTGAACAATGATGACGAAAACTGTTTTCTCTGTCGTGTCCGTGTGTCGAAAATTGTTATGCGCTTATTTTTTTATTTGATTTTGTGCGCGGCATAGATTTGCCGTGCGCAGAGGACGCTTGAGCAGTGCGCAGATGCACAGGCGCGCACCTTAGAGGGAACGTTGGTCCTGGGTTCAATCCCGGGCTCGGGATCTTTCTGTGTGGAGTTTGTATGTCCTCCCCGTGACTGCGTGGGTTCCCTCCGGGTACTCCGGCTTCCTCCCACCTCCAAAGACATGCACCTGGGGATAAGTTGATTGGCAACACTAAATTGGCCCTAGTGTGTGAATGTCAATGTGAATGTTGTCTGTCTATCTGTGTCGGTCCTGTGATGAGGTGGCGACTTGTCCAGGGTGTACCTCGCCTTCCGCCCGATTGTAGCTGAGATAAGCTCCAGCGCCCCGCCACGACCCCGAAGGGAATAAGCGGTAGAAAATGGATGGATGGATGGATGCGTGTTTAGTAATATGAAATGCAGTGGTTGTGTTGTAATGGTTATGTTGTGTAGATATGACATTTGTGTTTTTTGTTGTGTAAAGTAGATGGAATGGTTTGTTAGATGTGATGTTTTTGTGTTTATTCTGTGAACTCCAGAGGTGGGACCAAGTCATTGCTTTGCAAGTCACAAGTAAGTCTCAAGTCTTTGCCCTCAAGTCTCGAGTCAAGTCCCGAGTCAAGACAGGCAAGTCCCGAGTCAAGTCCAAAGTCAAGACTAGAAAGTCTCAAGTCAAGTCCCAAGTCCTGCATTTTGAGTTTCGAGTCCTTTCAAGTCCTTTTAACCACAGACTAATATTTTTACACAGATTGTGTATGCTTTTAAAACGCTGTATTTATTTAATAAAACAAGTGCATTTGAAATTGCAGGGAAAAAAATGGTGCTGACATTGCAATTCATAATAGCACTATTAACCAGTCATTTTAATAGTTTAAACAATTTTAAACATTTAACTCATTCCTTTACAGAATAAACACATTTGCAAAAACAAACATTAACATACTATTGGTTGTATTTTATGAAAATAACATTACCACAAAGTTGAGAAGGAGCAAAGATCTTCAATATTTGTATGTGAGAATCACAAAGAAATCTTCTGGGGGAGGATGACGCCCTTACAGGGGTTTGGTTTACAAACTTTCAGCCCCACCTAAAACAAAATTCACCAGCCGCCACTGATTATGATGCATTCTCATTTTAGGCAAAGTATAAGACAATACTTTCTTAACAGTATAATTGTAACCAGGAATAAGTCTTCAAGTAACAATATTCAAATACTAACATTATTGGGTAAGACAGCATTTGGTTTTATTCTGAATCCAGTGAAACAGATTGGTGGTTTTAGCTGATATAAAGACTTTCAGGTGTTTATATATGTTTAAGTATTTGGCAGACGCTTTTATCCAAAGCGACATACATAAAAAATAGATATAAAACAATCACTGTAAACATTATCATTTAAGGGAAGAATGTAATACAAAATATCAATACAAAGTGTCAAGACAGAATAAACTCTCTGCTGCTGCAGCAACAGAGATACAGTCTATAGGTCCCTAAAATATATAGATATCTAATGTATTCATACATTGTTTATGTAGGATATACGCATGTATATATAATCTAATCATATTGTTTCTTCAATTTAAAAATAGCTGACCGTTTTTTTCCCCCTTCTCTGGGATTATATTCCCAGTTTTGATCTCGGACGTCTGGTCATTTATAGCGTATAAGAATATTCTATTACTGTTAAGCAAACTATGAATAATAAAAACGCCAAAACATGTGTCCGTTATCATAGCTACACGTATGACAAAAAAAACGTGTGAAAATCAGTGGTATTCAGTGAGGTAAGATGAATTAAATGCGCTGACAGTTCATTGCTCCTGCCAAATGAATTGAACTGAGTGGAGCGGATCACCACTCCAAGATGGCGGCTCCGCGTCTCGTCTGCGCCAGTAGGCAGTAGCGCTCCATGCTGCGTACCCTTAGAAGATTTTCTATGGTTATAACGTTAGCAGTGAGTTTACAGCCTCACTGATTTAACTACACAGCAAATAAAAGTCATGTTACTTAGCCAATAAACGTTATCTTACATTCAAAACTTACCCTTCTTTGTGCAACTTCAAATGTCGAACGAAGTTGGAAGTTGTTGCGTCTCCGTCTGTAATATTCGAACTGCGTGATTTGCATACGGCAATTCGTTTTTTGTTGACCAAGTCGTAGTTTTTATACCCGAACGAAACCAACTTTGGCATAATTGTTTCTCACTGGCGCATTGTTTGACAACTCATGTTCGGTGGTTGTCCTGCAATTGGATTGGATGAGAGCTGTGGGATGAAAACAACGTAGATTTAATTTGATTGGCTGTTGTACTGACAGCACACACGCTGACAAGCAGCACACACGCTTATAGACACAGACGTATAAAATGAAAGATACGGAGCGCTCCCAAATAACTTTTTAAGGTTTGGGTTTTGGGGAAAGTAGCAAGTCATGTCAAGTCAAAAGCCTCAAGTCCAAGTGAAGTCACAAGTCATTGATGTTAAAGTCTAAATCGAGTTGCAAGTCTCTTTACATTTTGTCAAGTCGAGTCTAAAGTCATCAAATTCATGACTCGAGTCTGACTCGAGTCCAAGTCATGTGACTCGAGTCCACACCTCTGGTGAACTCCATATCTACGCCACATGACCAACAGGGCATGTCTGACAAGAAATGGGAAACAAATTAGTCTAAATCTAAGACTGTGGAAGCGTAATCAAGTTTCACAAGAGCATTATCAACACATCAGCAGTGCCTTCAACACAAATCATCACTTATTTGCGATTTAGTGAGACTACAAAACTTACCCGTTCCGTGATCCTTGCAGTACCCCGGCATTGACACTCCACCGGGTTATCTACACCACCTATGTAAGGGCACTTTTTCACTGGAAGCCCCAGGAATGTTGCCAGCTTCTTCAGACTGTCTTCATAAATGATAAGGGCATGTTTCCCGATGAGGTCATCTTCATTCATGACGTCCAGTCTGTCAGGAAAGTCAGGATCATGAAGTGGAGGTAAGACGGCTGATAGAGGTTCTACATCAGGGATGTCGTGAATGGTCTCACTGGCATCAATGACTGGCAGAGTATCTCGGCATGGTGGCGCCTGCAATGCTCCATCCATCCTAAAGACATAAAATAAGTATTTCTCAATTATAGATAAAGGACAAATAGATTAAATAACAATGGCGTGTAGGCCTACAGAGAGGAAATTGTCTTTGAGGACATTACTCATGACCCTTCTACAACGGGCAGAAATTATCTAAAGAACCCATGTCTAAATGTTTTTCCAATTATGAATAAATGTATTCACAGAAGTATTCTAAATAATCAGCAAGGCAGTGGCAATTAGAATCTAATGGTAACGTACCGAATAGAAATATGAGGGACGTAGTCCTCATCTTCACTGTCAACTGCCCCTAGGCCTAGTAGATCCTCACATAGCACCTTAGCCGTCACCCCAATCAATTATGTCAAATGAGATAGGAAAACGGTTCAAACATATCTTAAAATTTGATTGCACTGAGCAAAAAATCACTTCATATTCTGTACTGTTAACTAGTGTTACCATATCTGAGTTATTGTGCAGAAATATAGGGAAACAACTACAAATGTGCGCTCCATTCACTAACTGTTACAAAAAAGATAAATTATAACAATACATAATGTTGGATATAGAGAACATTCAAACCTTTTATATATTGAATCAAAAATATAAAAATTCAACGATTTGGTGCATTTGTAAGCAGCTAAAATTAGGTACAAAGCAAACTATAACCTGCTACCCAAGAATGTACAACAATTCTTCTCAACGAAAGTGTCATGACGACGTGGATTTTGGGTTGTTTGTTTTCCCGAGATGCAAGAGAACTTGGACCGGACATGGCGTGAGGGTAAGGACATTATTTATTAACACTAAACTACAAAAAGGGTACAAACAAAAGGCGCGCTCAAGGCGGAGATAAACTTGGCTAAGAAAGAAAAACTACCACAAAGGCAAAACTATGGACAATAAACAAAAACTTACTTGGAACATGAAAATAGACAAAACTCACTTGGCATTGAACTATGGTAGCATGGGTAACATGGGTAGCAGAAGTCAAACAGAGTTAATGTCGCCAGGCTGACTTCCTGGCAACTATCGGCTTAAATAGTCTTGAACATGATTAATGACAGGTGTGTGAGTCCAAATGAATCAGGTGCGTGACATGAGGACAGGTGAAAACGAATGGGTTGTCATGGAAACAAAACAAACAAGAGTGCACAAAGAGTCCAAAAACTAAACCGAACATAACCAAAACAAAACATGATCCCACAGACATGACAGAAAGAGGAGAAATATAATCTTAGAGGAAAATCTAATTCAAAACACTTAAGACATGAACATATTTGTATTTGTAATTAAATTATGGAATGGATTAACCAAAGAAATCAAACAAAACACCAATATAATTCAGTTTAAGAGAATGTTCAAACTACAAGTGTTCACAAGTACAAAGAAGAACAATTATGATGAACATCTTGAACCTTATTTTTTTTTTAGATTATGATTATTTATGTATTTAATATTGTTTTAAAAATACCACAACGGAGACCCCCGGACTGTTGAACAACTTAAGCTCTACATCAAGCAAGAATGGGAAAGAATTCCACCTGAGAAGCTTAAAAAATGTGTCTATTCAGTTCCAAACGTTTACTGAGTGTTGTTAAAAGGAAAGGCCATGTAACACAGTGGTGAACATGCCCTTTCCCAACTACTTTGGCACGTGTTGCAGCCATGAAATTCTAAGTTAATTATTATTTGCAAAAAAAAATAAAGTTTATGAGTTTGAACATCAATTATCTTCTTTGTAGTGCATTCAATTGAATATGGGTTGAAAAGGATTTGCAAATCATTGTATTCCGTTTATATTTACATCCAACACAATTTCCCAACTCATATGGAAATGGGGTTTGTACATGTTATCATGAATGTGCCTATTACTACGTTACAAACTTGCAGCATGTACCGTATTTTTTAGACCATAGGGCGCACCGGATTAAAATGCACACTGCTGATGAGCGGGTCTATTCAGGTCGTTTTTCATACAAAAGGCGCACCGGATTATAAGGCGCATTAAAGGGGTTATATTATGATTTTTTTGTAAATGTAAAACACTATCTTGTGGTCTACATAACATGTAATGGTGGTTCTTTGGTCAAAATGTTGCATAGTTTATGTTTTACAGATCATCTTCAAGACGCTTTCTGACAGTCGCTTCAGGATGCGCCGTTTTGTGGGCGGTTTTATTTACGTGGCTCAACTTCGACAGCGTCTTCTTCCCGTCATCTTTGTTGTAGCGGTGCAGCGTGCAAGGACGGGAGTGGAAGAAGTGCCAAAAGATGGAGCTAACTGTTTTTATGACATTCAGACTTTACTTAAATCAATAATGGAGCAGCATCTTCTCAACCGTGGCTCAATGATGCAACAACAACGCCGGAAATGTGTCCCGTGAAAAACCGTCCGACCGGAACCCTCTAATAACTAAAGTTCCGTGGGTGAATTATGTAAACCCACTACAGTTTTTAACGCTTTGATATCTAGTCTACTGACAGATATAAGAACTTTACACTACTTTATATTAGAAATGGCAACAGTGGAAGATGAATGCCACATAAGAAGGTAGAGAAAAAGAAGAAGCTTATGACTACGGCGTCGGCACGGACTACAATTGCAGACGCGCCCAAATTTTCAGGACTTATGCAGATCCCAAATACACATCAGCAGGTACCAGAAGGTAACAAACGTTGGTTTTGCATAATATTGCGAAACAAAACGCCAGATAATATGTCTGCTAATGGGTGCCATTTTGCAGTCCTTATACACACACCATAATAATACTCGTATGTTTAATGCGCCTACAATCCATCAAGCGGTGCGGCTTCATAGCTTACTGAAGTTGTACTAAAAACATCTTCACAGATTTTTGAGTGCCGTGTGTAATGTTCTATATTGTCAATGGAACATTTAAAGTTTTGGTGTTGTTTACTGCCGTCATATTGCAGTCTACACGTATCTCTTATGTATGACTGCCATCTACTGGTCACACTTATCATTACACCATGTACCAAATACAATTGCTTTCAGGTCAGTAAGCACAACCAGAATTATGCCGTACATTAGGCGCACCGGGTTATAAGGCGCACTGTCGATTTTTGAGAAAATTATAGGATTTTAAGTGCGCCTTATAGTCCGAAAAATACAGTATATAAAACGACATTGGAGGTTTTTGGATGGTTTATAGGCAGAATATATTATATCTCCACTACCTACATTGTTAGCTACTTCTGACAAAAACTGTTTTGATAAAGAAAACAACATACGTGTCCTTGTTTCACATATGGATTTTGAAAGATTGGCAAAATTCCCCTTTAAAGTCTAAATATTTTTGGGAAATGTGGGATAACGACCATTTCGATTATTCATACCGTCAACTTAACATATTATCTAACTGAAACTAAACTACTGTTGTTTTGCTTTAAATTAAACCAAATGAAATAACTCAACAAAAATAAGTGACTTATAAATCTAAAGGCACAAGTGGTGGGTGCAATACTCTTTGTCTTAAGCAAATGTAGGATCTCTAATTTGATGTTCTCCTACAAATGTTTTTTTTCGCTTATACGTGCTGTTACTCCGGTATAAAACAATGGCCCTGAATAAATGATTATATTACAAACAAAATATGTTTGCTCCAAAACGCCTCGGTGGTAGCAGGTTAACTTGTTTTCACCACATAAACACTCACATTTTTTTGCAGGCAAATGCACAAAGTCACAGGTACAGCAGCTGCTGGACTCACATCAAATCACACAATTGACACTTGGCATGAACAACAAGTGGAGGCGTGCCTCCTCGAAGTGTAAAATACACAGAGGGGGAAACTCCATCACATTAAATGGCATAACAAGTTTACAGCATCTCCGGTTTACTGCATAACACAAGCAGTTGTAATAGACAATCAACCTCTTATGTGCAAGATTGGTAATGCAACATACTTTGTTTTGTCTGGGTGTCTCAAAAGACCTAAGGTCTCAGCCACAACTGATTGTTAGCCTTTATAATGAGTTAAATATTAGTTGCTGCTGCAAACAGCTACACATCTCAGCTTGAAAAGACCAACTGACAACTGTAGACAGAAACTTAGACAAGTAGGATAAGTAGTCAATCTCCAGAATGTGTATGTAGAGATGTCCGATAATATCGGACTGCCGATTTTATCGGACGATAAATGCTTTAAAATGTAATATCGGAAATTATTGGTATCGGTTTCTAAAAGTAAAATGTATGACTTTTTAAAACGCCGCTGTACGGAGTGGTACACGGACGTAGGGAGAAGTACAGAGCAGTTGCGTCTCCCAGACACATACTTGCCAACCCTCCCGATTTTCCCGGGGGACTCCCGAATTTCAGTGCCCCTCCCGGGGCAACCATTCTCCCGAATTTCTCCCAATTTCCACCCAGACAACAATATTGGGGGCGTGCCTTTAAGGCACTGCCTTTGCGTGCCGGCCCAATCACATAATATCTACGACATTTCACACACACACAAGTGAATGCAAAGCATAATTGGTCAACAGCCATACAGGTCACACTGACGGTAGCCGTATAAACAACTTTAACACTGTTACAAATATGCGCCACACTGTGAACCCACACCAAACAAGAATGACAAACACATTTCGGGAGAACATCCGCACCGTAACACAACATAAACACAACAAAACAAATACCCAGAACCCCTTGCAGCACTAACTCTTCCGGGACGCTACAATATACCATACATGCCAACCCTCCCGTTTTTAGCGGGAGAATCCCGGTATTCAGCGCCTCTCCCGACAACCTCCCGGCAGAGATTTTCTCCCGACAAACTCCCGGTATTCAGCCGGAGCTGGAGGCCACGCCCCCTCCAGCTCAATGCGGACCTGAGACTGAGTGGGGACAGCCTGTTCTCACGTCCGCTTTCCCACAAAATAAACAGCTTGCCTGCCCAAAGACGTCATAACATCTAGGGCTTTTATAGAGTGTACAACTGCGCACACAACAAGGAGACGAAGCAGAAGAACGAGGAAATTACAGACATGGCGGCCGAAATGATATACTCATCATGAACGGAGAAATTAAACAGGACAATACTGCCATCTAATGGATAGCCACTGGAACACTGAAATTCAAGTTTTTTTTTGTTTTTTTCTATGTAAATGAAATAAATAAATAAAAAAATATACATAGCTAGAATTCACTGAAAGCAAGTATTTCATATATATATATATATATATATATATATATATATATATATATATATATATATATATATATATATATATATATATATATATATATATATATATATATATATATATATATATATGAAATATATATGAAATACTCGAGTTGGTGAATTCTAGCTGTAAATAACCACCAGCAATACATGAAGCAAACCCTAATAGAAAGTAATCTACCATATTTTCCGGACTATAAAGCGCACTTAAAATCCTTTTTTTCCCTCAGAACTCGACAGTGCGCCTTATAATCCGGTGCGCCTAATGTACGGAATAATTCCGGTTTTGCTTACCAACCTCGAAGCTATTTTATTTGGTATGTGGTGTAATGATAAGTATGACCAGTAGATGGCAGTCACACATAAGAGATATGTGTAGACTGCAATATGATGGCAGTCACACACAAGAGATACGTGTAGACTGCAATATGACTCAAGTAAACAACACCAACATTTTATATGTTCCATTGAAAATATAGAACATTACACACGGCACTCCAAAATCTATCAAAATGTTTTAGTACAACTTTGGTAAGCTATGAAGCCGCACCGCTTGATGGATTGTACTGTGCTTCAACATACAAGTATTATTACGCTGTGTGTATAAGGTAAGACATATTATTTTGAGTTTTGTTTCGCAATATTATGCAAAAGCAACTTTTCTTACCTTCTGGTACCTGCTGATCTGTATTTGGGATCTGAATGAGTCCTGAAAATTTGCGCGAGTCCGCCTTTGTAGTCTGTGATGACACGGTAGTCGATAAGCTGCTTCTTTTTCTCTATCTACTTGTTATGGGACATTCATCCTCCACTGTTGCCATTTCTAGTATAATTTAGTGTAAAGTTCGTACTTATATCTGTCAGTAAACTCGCCATGAAAGCGCTAAAACATACCGGTGTAGTGAGTTTACATTATTCACCCAAGGAACTTTAGTTATTAGAGTTAAACATTAAAACAGTTAGCTCCATCTTTTGACACTTCCTCTACTCCACTCCCGTCCTTGCACGCTACACCGCTACAACAAAGATGACAGGGAAAAGACGCTGCCGAAGGTGAGCCACGTAAATAAGACCGCCCACAAAACAGCGCATCCGGAAGAGACTGTCAGAAAGCGGCTTGAATATAATCTGTAAAACATAATCTATGCAACATTTTGACTAAAGAACTACCATTACATGTTATGTAGACCTCAAGGAAGTGTTTTCCACTCAGAATTTTTTTTATGATAAAATTACTCCTTTAATGCGCCTTATAATTCGGTGCGCCTTATATATGAAAAAAGATTGAAAATAGACCATTCTTCGGCAGTGCGCCCTGTGGTCCGGAAAATACGGTAAATGTGGGGATTCACCTGCAGCTATTTGACATAACGTGGACTATGGGATGTTCGTTTTCCCGAGATGCAAGTAAAGTTGGACTGGACATGGCGTGAAGGTGAGTACATATTTATTTTAACACTATAACTACAAAAAAGGGTGCAAACAAAAGGCGCGCTCAAGGGCGGAAGAACAAACTTGGCTAATGAAAACAAATCTAGCACAAAGGAAAAAACTATGAACATGAAACTAAAATCACTTATATTCATTAATCATTAATAACAAAAACTTACTTGACAGAGCAGGAATCTATGGCATGGAACACGTGATCAATGGCGTAACAGGGGTAGTAGGAATAATGTCACCAGGACGATCAACAGAAAAAGACAGGCTTAAATAACAGTGACATGATTAGTGACAGGTGCGCGAGTGCAAAACGTGAGACAGGTGCGTGACATGAGGACAGGTGAAAACTAATGGGTTGTCATGGAAACAAAACAAATAAGTGTGCACAAAGGGTAAAAACCAAACCGAACATAACCAAAACAAAACATGATCACACAGACATGACATTATTAAGGTTAGAGAGATCTGAAAAAATAAAAATAAAATATAATTTTTATAATGGAGCTAACTTAACGACAATATGTCGCTGCAAAAGAAAGACAGCTTGCCCAGACACAAGGAACACATTTGAACATGCTTGTCATCTTCACATCTCCCTTGCTCCTATTCTCTCGAACTCTATCCGTTAAGCCATCATCAATAAAATCAAGTCTACCCATCCCCTGCTGTGCATGCTGGTCAATAAAATCTTCCTGCTTTTAGTTCTTTGTCTTGAGAGCCAAGGGAAACAAGTGGAATAAGGCATTTAATCTAAAGAGGGTGCTCTGAATGTAAACAGTCGCACACAGAGAAGCTTAACGGAGCTATAAATAGAATGATAGAGCAAACAAGAGAGAGATAGAATGAGAACGCTTTGCTTACGGTCAGGGATTAGTGCTTTCCTGAGGGATTTTCACTCTAAAAACCCAATCCGGGGTGATTGGGAAGCACACCAGCCTTAGTCACGTTAATTCTGTTAAACCCTACCCAACATGCATGTGTGTGTGCGTGCGTGTGTGTGTGTGTGTGTACCATGATCTTGCAGAAATATGAGGCTTTGTGTTTGGCTGGTTATAATTGAAAGATACTTACTCATATATGTACACACAATCTCTCTGAGAAGGGCACACACTGGCATTTGATCCTGCTAAGTTAGTTAACCAGCACCAGTGGTGTGCCGTCAGGGCCAGCAAACCCTTCTATGCTGGCCTAACATAACCAGAAATCATGATCATAATTAAAGATAAAAGTAATTTTTAATTTACTTTCCCTAAATATCTAAAAGTATTCATATTCTCTTCATGTCATATTATGCTCCTTCCAGTGCTGTTGTTTTTAGGTTAGTTTTAAGTTGTATCCAATCAGAATTCAGCTATCTTATGTTGCCATGCTGTACGAAATCTGCCCGGGGCCTTCAGAATCAACAATGCAGGCGTCTGTGCACTGTAAGGGAACGGACACATACAGTTGATAGACAGTTGCGATAGCCAAATCAGATCAAGAGTTGTTGTCAGTAAGGCCTTCTCGCTGGCCCTGACATTTACGTGTCCTGTGATTGGATACTCACTTGGGAGCTCCAAGTGAGTATCCAATCAAAAGTTGCGAAAGCAGGAAGTGGCACCGGAGCCATAGAAAGCCACAGAAAACTCACCGGTGTCAGGACGAGGTTTTCACAGCTTACTGCAGGGTCGTTCTCCCAGGAAGGCAGACGGACTACTCCGGACAAGGCGTGCAGGTAAAAACATGATTTAACCATCAAAACTCAAAAGAGAAACTGGAAATTGTGATGTATCATGTTGTATGCTTGCATGTTCGAAATAAACTCAAACTCTCTCACTCTCACTCTCTCTCAAAAGGGTACAAAAACGGAAAAAAATGCGAAGGCACAACGTGCTGATCACACTTGGAGCTAAAGCAAATACTTAGCATAGACTATCAATCAATCAATCAATCAATCAATCACAGCAGCTAAATGAACACTTAGTGACTAACAATCTCTGTGAACCTTTTCAATCCGGTTTCAGGGCAAATCACTCTACGGAGACAGCCCTCGCAAAAATGACTAATGATCTATTGCTAACGATGGATTCTGATGCGTCATCTATGTTGCTGCTTCTTGATCTTAGCGCCGCTTTCGATACCGTCGATCATAATATTTTATTAGAGCGTATCAAAACACGTATTGGTATGTCAGACTTAGCCTTGTCTTGGTTTAACTCTTATCTTACTGACAGGATGCAGTGCGTCACCCATAACAATGTGACCTCGGACTATGTCAAGGTAACGTGCGGAGTTCCCCAGGGTTCGGTTCTTGGCCCTGCACTCTTTAGTATTTACATGCTGCCGCTGGGTGACATCATACGCAAGTACGGTGTTAGCTTTCACTGTTATGCTGATGACACTCAACTCTACATGCCCCTAAAGCTGACCAACACGCCGGACTGTAGTCAGCTGGAGGCGTGTCTTAATGAAATTAAACAATGGATGTCCGCTAACTTTTTGCAACTCAACGCTAAGAAAACGGAAATGCTGATTATCGGTCCTGCTAGACACCAACATCTATTTAATAATACCACCTTAACATTTGACAACCAAACAATTAAACAAGGAGACTCGGTAAAGAATCTGGGTATTATCTTCGACCCAACTCTCTCGTTTGAGTCACACATTAAGAGTGTTACTAAAACGGCCTTCTTTCATCTCCGTAATATCGCTAAAATTCGTTCCATCTTGTCCACTAGCGACGCTGAGATCATTATTCATGCGTTCGTTACGTCTCGTCTCGATTACTGTAACGTATTATTTTCGGGTCTCCCTATGTCTAGCATTAAAAGATTACAGTTGGTACAAAATGCGGCTGCAAGGCTTTTGACAAAAACAAGAAAGTTTGATCATATTACGCCTATACTGGCTCACTTGCACTGGCTTCCTGTGCACTTAAGATGCGACTTTAAGGTTTTACTACTTACGTATAAAATATTACACGGTTTAGCTCCAGCCTATCTCGCCGATTGTATTGTACCATATGTCCCGACAAGAAATCTGCGTTCAAAGAACTCCGGCTTATTAGTGATTCCCAGAGCCAAAAAAAAGTCTGCGGGCTATAGAGCGTTTTCTATTCGGGCTCCAGTACTCTGGAATGCCCTCCCGGTAACAGTTAGAGATGCTACCTCAGTAGAAGCATTTAAGTCCCATCTTAAAACTCATTTGTATAATCTAGCCTTTAAATAGACCCCCCCTTTTTTAGACCAGTTGATCTGCCGTTTCTTTTCTTCTCTCCTCTTCTCCCCTGTCCCTTGCGAGGGGGAGTTGCATAGGTCCGGTGGCCATGGATGAAGTGCTGGCTGTCCAGAGTCGGGACCCCGGGTGGACCACTAGCCTGTGCATCGGTTGGGGACATCTCTGCGCTGCTGACCCGTCTCCGCTCGGGATGGTTTCCTGTTGGCCCCGCTGTGGACTGGACTCCCGCTGATGTGTTGGATCCACTGTGGACTGGACTTTCACAATGTTATGTCAGACCCACTCGACATCCGTTGCTTTCGGTCTCCCCTAGAGGGGGGGGGTTACCCACATATGCGGTCCTCTCCAAGGTTTCTCATAGTCATTCACCGACGTCCCACTGGGGTGAGTTTTTCCTTGCCCGTATGTGGGCTCTGTACCGAGGATGTCGTTGTGGCTTGTGCAGCCCTTTGAGACACTTGTGATTTAGGGCTATATAAATAAACATTGATTGATTGATAGACTATGGCAAGGAAAACTTACTAGCTGTGGCATGAACAAACAAATCTTACGTGGACTAGGCATAAGCGAACAATGTAGCCAGGCCGACTGACCCGCAAAGGCAGGCTTAAATAATGCCTCTGATTAGTGCTCGGGCAGCAGGTGAGCGGGCGAACACTAATCAGAGGCAGGTGGAAATAATAAGTAACCATGGTAACTAAAACAAACAAGGGTGCACAAAAAACAGGAACTACATGGAGTCCAAAACTAACAGAACATAACAAAACATGATCCGGACCACGGATCATGACAACCGGTACTCACAAAGAAGGAGAGCAAAATGTTGATTAGGTGGCAGATATATTTTTGCAAAGCCATTTTGAAGAAGGATACTTAAGAGAAACTACATCCTGTGAGATGAGGTCGGCCGACACCGGAAGCTATCCCAGCGGTGAAATGGTTTGCCCGCCACTTTCACACGAATCAATCGTCTACGACCAACTACCGACTATGAGCGGTACCACCGGCTTATACGGCGTCGAATGGGTGCTACAAATTGTGAGTTCAAATATTTTATTTCTTACTTTTTTCAGGTTTCATTGGTTTTATACAATTCTTTTAATTTTGACAGTACCACGTAAGATATGTTTTAATTGCTGAAGCGGGTTTATCGAATGTTAAAAGTGCTGAAAAATAGATCGTTTTGTAGACTGTTGAGGGGATTCAATGCAAGTGTGTTTCTGTATAGTATCTCCAGCCGTGTCCATGTGGTGACATCAATTACGGTATTTTGAGAGGTGAAGTCGGACTAAGTCGGACATCACTGAAGGCCTCGGTGAGAAACACACGGCCCGCCACTGACCAGCACTGTTTTGTAGAATACCAGAGGTGTGGACTCGAGTCACATGACTTGGACTCGAGTCAGACTCGAGTCATGAATTTGATGACTTTAGACTCGACTTGACAAAATGTAAAGAGACTTGCAACTCGACTTAGACTTTAACATCAATGACTTGTGACTTCACTTGGACTTGAGGCTTTTGACTTGACATGACTTGCTACTTTCCCCAAAACCCAAAGCTTAAAAAGTTATTTGGGAGCGCTCCGTATCTTTCATTTTATACGTGTCTGTCTATCAGCGTGTTGTTCCTGTCAGCTGGTGTGCTCTCAGTACAACAGCCAATCAAATTAGTTATACGTTGTTTTCATCACACAGCATTCATCCAATCAAATTGCAGGACAATCACCTTACAAGAGTTGTCAAACAATGCGGCAGAGAGAAACAATTATGCCAAAGTTGGTTTCGTTCGGGTATAAAAACTACGACTTGGTCAACAAAAAACGAATTGCGTATGCAAATCACGCAGTTCGAATATTACAGACGGAGACGCAACAACTTCCAACTTCGTTCGACATTTGAAGTTGCTAAGTAACATGACTTTTATCTGCTGTGTAGTTAAATTAGTGAGGCTGTAAACTCACTGCTAACGTTATAACCATAGACATGTTTTAAGGGTACGCAGCATCGAGCGCTACTGCCTACTGGCGCAGACGAGACGCGGGGCCGCCATCTTGGAGTGGTGATCCGCTCCACTCAGTGCAATTCATTTGGCAGGAGCAATGAACTGTCAGCGCATTTAATTCATTTTACCTCACTGAATACCACTGATTTTCACGCGCTTTTTTGTCATACGTGTAGCTATGATAACGGACACATGTTTTGGCAAGTTTTATTATTCATAGTTTGCTTAACAGTAATATAATATTCTTATACGCTATAAGTGACCAGACGTCCGAGATCAAAACTGGGAATATAATCCCAGAGAAGGGGGAAAAAACGGTAAGATATTTTTAAATTGAAGAAACAATATGATTAGGTTATATATACATGCGTATATCCTACATAAACAATGTATGAATACATTAGATATCTATATATCTTAGGGACCTATAGACTGTATCTCTGTTGCTGCAGCAGCAGAGAGTTTATTCTGTCTTGACACTTTGTATTGATATTTTGTATTACATTCTTCCCTTAAATGATCATGTTTACAGTGATTGTTATGTATGTATTTTTTATGTATGTCGCTTTGGATAAAAGCGTCTGCCAAATACTTAAACATATATAAACACCTGAAAGTCTTTATACCAGCTAAAACCACCAATTTGTTTCACTACATTCAGAATAAAACCAAATGCTGTTTTACCCAACAATGTTAGTATTTGAATATTGTTACTTGAAGACTTATTCCTGGTTACAATTATACTGTTAAGAAAGTATTGTCTTATATTTTGCCTAAAATGAGAATGCATCATAATCAGTGGCGGCTGGTGAATTTTGTTTTAGGTGGGGCTGAAAGTTTGTAAACCAAACCCCTGTAGGGGGGTCATCCTCCCCCAGAAGATTTATTTGTGATTTTCACATACAAATATTGAAGATCTTTGCTCCTTCTCAACTCTGTGGTAATATTATTTTCATAAAATACAACCAATAGTATGTTAATGTTTGTTTTTGCAAATGTGTTTATTCTGTAAAGGAATGAGTTAAATGTTTAAAATTGTTTAAACTATTAAAATGACTGGTTAATAGTGCTATTATGAATTGCAATGTCAGCACTATTTTTTTTCCTGCAATTTCAAATGCACTTGTTTTAATAAATACATACAGCGTTTTAAAAGCATACACAATCTGTGTAAAAATATTAGTCTGTGGTTAAAAGGACTTGAAAGGACTCGAAACTCAAAATGCAGGACTTGGGACTCGACTTGAGACTTTCCAGTCTTGACTTTGGACTTGACTCGGGACTTGCCTGTCTTGACTCTGGACTTGACTCGAGACTTGAGGGCAAAGACTTGAGACTTACTTGTGACTTGCAAAGCAATGACTTGGTCCCACCTCTGTAGAATACTCATAAACACATTTATATTTACACGCTAAGAATAGCAACTGTAGAACAAAACCAAACAATGGAAACACTTTAGGCTAAATGAGTCCAAACTGAAGTGTCCCAAAATCTCCCCTAATTTGTCATGTGTCTGAGCAAACTTAAACACCCCCTGAGCATTCAGTGGACAACATCAAACATGCAGACTGTGGCTACACCGGCAGCACACTTGTCCCTGACATCGTAACAAGTTAAATGTCTTATTATTATAATCAAATGACAGCAGTAATTTTCATTAGAATATTTTTGTAAGATAGGTGATTTGGCCAACTCACAAAGAAAATAACAAAAACATCTTGGGTGGTTCGCTCGGTTGGTAGAGTGGCCGTGCCAGCAACTTGAGGGTTCCAGATTCGATCCCAGCTTCCTCCATCCTAGTCACTGCTGTTGTGTCCTTGGGCAAGACACTTTACCCACCTACTACCAGTGCCACCCACACTGGTTTAAATGTAACATAGATATTGGGTTTCACTATGTAAAAGTGCTTTGAGTCACTAGAGAAAAGTGCTATTTAAATATAATTCACTTCACTTCACATCTTGGTTTTCATGAGCTATGTACTCATACGGTATGTCAGGTTAGGGGTCCTGCTTTGGAAATAAGTGGTACCCCTTTCAGAGATCACATTTACTTCCGCTTAAAACATTCAATTGTATAATGAGCATACTTGCCAACCTTGAGACCTCCGAATTCGGGAGATGGGGGGGTGTTCAAGTATTTCTTATATATATATATAAGTAATCCGTTCATGAATGAGTATATCCGTTCGGCCACCGTGTTCAATGGAGAAGTCTGATCTACAAAATTTGCAGGCAGCATACCCCTTCCCCTTCGAGCTGTCCTGGATGAACTGAAATTATTTTTTCCAATCATTTTGGAACTTGCAAGCGTACTTCTTCTTCTTACTCATCGTCGCCATGTCTCTTTTTCGTTCTTCTGCTTCGTCTCTGTTATGTTTTTGGACATTACTACTTGCCGTAGTTTTGAAGCAATGCATGATGGGAATCCGGATGTTGTGTGTCAGTGTATTAACGTGCCGGCTGGAATAAACACACGCTGAGAAATAGCTCCGTGCCTGCCGTCTTTACGGCTTATAGATAAACCTATGGATAACAGAGACATATATAATAGTCTCCTTTTCAGGTGCTAAAGGCAGTGCCTTAAAGACACGCCCCCAATATTGTTGTGCAGGTGGAAATCGGGAGAAATTCGGGAGAATGGTTACCCCGGGAGATTTTCGTGAGGAGCACTGAAATTCGGGAGTCTCCCGGGAAAATCGGGAGGATAGGCAAGTATGACAATGAGATGTAGCACAAACATGGGATAAGGTATACATTTCTTCAACTTTCTGTCTGTAAAATATATCATTACAGTTTTTATTAGCATTTACGTAATCTAGTAACGGCATTTCATGATTAATATCTGGATAAAATTCTGGACTAACGATACTGCTGTTGGTATTTTTTTGTTCCAGCTAACCGACATAATTATGACACGCTGTCACGTTCAGTAAACATTCAAATCAGCTTTGAATGAAGACAAATAAGGAAGCAACACCACACAAAAGTTCGTAACACAACAGTATTTCCTCCTCAAAAGTTCCTCAGAGTCTGTGTGTTAGTTTGAAGTGAACAGACTTTACTCACAACAGAAATAATAAATGTTAAAGGTATGTCAATCAAACCTTTAATGAAGTGATAACTGCAAACTCATGCATCCACTAGCGACGCTGAGATCATTATTCATGCGTTCCTTACGTCTCGTCTCGATTACTGTAACGTATTATTTTCGGGTCTCCCTATGTCTAGCATTAAAAGATTACAGTTGGTACAAAATACGGCCGCTAGACTTTTGACAAGAACACGAAAGTTTGATCATTTTAGGCCTATACTGGCTCACCTGCACTGGCTTCCTGTGCACTAAATATGCAACTTTGAGGTTTTACTACTTGCGTATAAAATACTAACCTGCTCAGTGGCCTTGTGGTTAGAGTGTCCGCCCTGAGATCGGTAGGTTGTGAGTTCAAACACATCGTTTTTATAGTCATACCAAAGACTATAAAAATGTGACCCGTTACCTCCCTGCTTGGCACTCAGCATCAAGGGTTGGAATTGGGAGTTAAATCACCAAATGATTCCCGGGCGCGGCCACCGCTGCTGCTCACTGCTCCCCTGTGGGGATGGGTCAAATGCAGAGGATAATTTCATTAGTGTGTGTGACAATCATCGGCACTTAAACGGTCTAGCTCCATGCTATCTTGCTGATTGTATTGTACCATGTCCCGACCAGAACTATGCGTTCAAAGAACTCCGGCTTTAGAGCGTTTTCTATTCGACCTCCAGTACTCTGAAATGCCCTACAGTACGGGACAGTTAAAGATGCTACCTCAGTAGAAGCATTTAAGTCCCATCTTAAAACTAATTTGTATACGCTAGCCTTTAAATACACCCCTTTTTAGACCAGTTGATCTGCTGTTTCTCTTTTCTGCTCTGCCCCTTTCTCCTGCAGGCGTCAAATCCCAAATTAGCTAATATTTGCAAAAAATAACCAAGTTCTCCAGTTCGAACGTTAAGTATCTTGTCTTTGTAGTCTATTCAATTGAATATAGGTTGAAAAGGATTTGCAAATCATTGTATTCTGTTTTTATTTACGATTTACACAACGTGCCAACTTCACTGGTTTTGGGTTTTGTATACACTACTGCAATCTAACGTCTTGGACTTGCAACTGTAATTGCTACTTAGTGTCACACTTCCAAATGAGACTCAGAAATGTGATAGTAAAACAAGATGTATCTACTGGGCAGCAGTTATTATCAGCTCATTTTTAAATGTTGCAATAAAAAATAGATGTTATTATTAAAAACAATTATTTATTAACACACACACAAAATGACCGAAAATTTGCGTTAATTATCAATATTGATTCCGACTGAAATCAGTAAAGTATTGGTTCAAATATGAATGGTACACAGCTCTATGTGTTACAGTTTGAATACAAACAAATGTCAAGGGGTAGCGTTCAATAAGCTCTGCGTCTTTCTACTCCTTTCCGGACATACTGTAATGAGGAACTGGAAATATGTGAGGCATCATATTGTAATTGTATGCATGTTCAACATAGACTAACCCCATAAGCATAACCATTATTACCACTAAAATATTTAATAAGAAACTGTACAAAAATATGAATTGTGCCAATACTATATTCAAAGATTACTTAAACACAAAATAAACACATACAGATAATAAATACATTACTTGGACAAAGACTTGGCAAACTGAAACCTTCCGCTGCTTTTTGATTATTGGCAGGGAACTTAACGTTAAAGGTGCATTACCGCCACCTACTCTGTCGGAGTGTGAACCAGCGTTCCCTCCCTTCCTCACTTAAATACTTATATAATTTTGTACCTTACTATCCCAAATTATATTCCATAAACCCTGTCTCTTGTAGAAACTTCACTAAGATTATTTGGTTGCTGCAGAGTACCCCTCTAGGGGTAAGCTCCTAATGCCCATGTCTTTTAACTTCCTCTCTTAGTATTTTCCTTTCTGTACTGTATTTCCCACAATGAATGATTGTAAGGCAGAGACAAAATCATTAACGACTTATTACTAATTACATCTTCTTCCGGATAAGCGGAAGAAGATGGATGGATGGGAATGATTGTATTGACTATCGCATTGCAGCTGTCACATAAAGCCTGCTGGGTGTTTGTTTATAAGGTGCAATGTTTTATTCAGTCTGGAGAGCTCTAATCTAATAGGTAATATTATTACATCCTCATTAGAGAGGTCCGATAATGGCTTTTTTTCCG
Organism: Entelurus aequoreus; assembly: GCF_033978785.1. Classification (NCBI taxonomy): domain Eukaryota; kingdom Metazoa; phylum Chordata; class Actinopteri; order Syngnathiformes; family Syngnathidae; genus Entelurus; species Entelurus aequoreus. The sequence goes on along the minus strand of NC_084749.1, from coordinate 37,637,484 downwards.
ATATCCGATATTCCGATATTGTCCAACTCTTAATTACTGATTCCGATATCAACCGATACCAATATATACAGTCGTGGAATTAACACATTATTATGCTTAATTTTGTTGTGATGCCCCGCTGGATGCATTAAACAATGTAACAAGGTTTTCCAAAATAAATCAACTCAAGTTATGGAAAAAAATGCCAACATGGCACTGCCATATTTATTATTGAAGTCACAAAGTGCATAATTTTTTTTAACTTGCCTCAAAACAGCAGCTTGGAATTTGGGACATGCTCTCCCTGAGGGAGTATGAGGAGGTTGAGGTGGGGGGGGGGGGGGGTTATATTGTAGCGTCCCGGAAGAGTTAGTGCTGCAAGGGATTCTGGGTATTTGTTCTGTTGTGTTTATGTTGTGTTACGGTGCGGATGTTCTCCCGAAATGTGTTTGTCATTCTTATTTGGTGTGGGTTCACAGTGTGGCGCATATTTGTAACAGTGTTAAAGTTGTTTATACGGCCACCCTCAGTGTGACCTATATGGCTGTTGACCAAGTATGCCTTGCATTCACTTGTGTGTGTGAAAAGCCTCAGATATTGTGTGATTGGGCCGGCACGCAAAGGCAGTGCCTTTAAGGTTTATTGGCGCTCTGTACTTCTCCCTACGTCTGTGTACCACTCCGTACAGCGGCGTTTTAAAAAGTCATACATTTTGCTTTTTGAAACAGATACCGATAATTTCCGATATTACATTTTAAAGCATTTATCGGCCGATAATATCGGCAGTCCGATATTATCGGACATCTCTAGTCCTCATTTGTGTTGCCCTTTTACAGTTATTTCCACTCCTACTGTGTTCTGTATTGCATATAAGTGTCTTCCTGATGTACTCATGTCCCAGTGTACTTGCCACTCTTTCAAAATATTTCCTTTAATTAATGATTTTGCCTCTGCCTTGGTGGTGGTACTGTACTTCTCTGTGCTGCTTTAGCGTTAATGTTTTGCCAGCTGATCTGCCAATTTTTTGCCTTTTTCTGCCGGAGTGAGCTGGAAAACATAGCAACTTTACGCTGGTATTCACCTTCTCAAGCCTCAACAATATTTCATATATTTCATTAACTATATCTTGTCTGCTTTGTGACCTAAAATTCTGAATGGAGATTATTGCTGAACTTGAGTCGGAGTCTTCTAACTACTGTGTCGCTGCTGTGATTGCCAATAGCTCAACTGCCAGAAGGTTTGTTGTTCTTTTTGTAACCGCTGTCCGCAGCCTTGGTGCTACAAATACAAAAACTGTACTTCTTGTGTTTGGATCTTTTGATCCGTCCGTAAATATTGGGGTAAACAAACTGTATTTAGTATTCAAACGGTCTTCAACCATCCCTGCCACACTTCCACTCAGCCCTTGATCTTCGACCGAAACCGCAAGGAACAACCATGGAGGTGTAACTGTTGAAGGTCTTGATAAAGGAAATTACATTTGTGTTAAGCTCATGTCTTCTGCTATTCTCCTGCCCCTCCATTCAAAACATTCATTATTAGCTCCCTTACTGTTCGTCCTTCTTGTTGGATGCTGCATTTCAGAGTGACCTCTGAGACTAACCCAGTACTGCATTGTCATTTGCTTATTTCTCATCTGCAATGGCATCTCCCCCATCTCTACCTGTAGTGCAGAAAGAGGAGTTGTCCTGAAAGCTCCACAACACAATCTCAGTGCTTGTGTCTGAACTGGTTCCAATCAATTTAACACACTTTTTGCTGCTGACCCATATACAATCCACCCATAATGTACAATCGCCCTTACCATAGCTATATGAAACGTTTTAAGGGCTGTCCTGCTGGCGTCCTACTCTACTCCTGCCAGACATCTCATCACGTGCAATATTGTTTTACACCTTGTAACGATGCTGGTAACATGTGCATTCCATGTAAGCCTAGTGTCAGAAAAATTGTATTTAAATTATCAAAAAAACTTTCCGTTCTGAGTTCTCAATGAACAGACAAAAAGCTGTCTCTGTTGCACCAAGCCAAACGCTTGGAAGATTCCGCTGTGTACGATAGACGGGAGGGGTCATCCATTGTCCTCAAAAACCTGATCAAGCTGAATCCAGGACAAGCCCAAGCGATCTTCTTCTTTTGTCTTCAATGTGACCGAAAACAAGGACTGTTTACATACTCCCCATTCCTGTTGAGAAATGTGTTGTTGCGTAAACATTGAACATCTAAATAAAAGAGAAGATGAAAACCTTCTTCGTCAGAACGTTGTGCAGGACTGTACAGAGAGTACAGTGGCCATGTCTCTCCTCAATTGAGTCCAAATTGAATTCTGTCTCTGTTTGATTCCTTGCCTTTTGTCTAGTTTAATAGATGTCATCAGTGTTTGAACCTGACACCTAGCATCCATCGACATACCCAAAAACTTTAACTCATTTACTTGTTCTATTACCTAGCCATACAACGTAACGGGAGATAGGACTCTTCACTATTGTTTTCGTCTTCCCCACTGAAAACGTAAAACCCCACCGATAAAACCATTCTTCCACCACATTTACTGCCTATTGAATTGTCTTTGTTATGTGACAAATGTTTCCGCCACGTTTCAATCAAACTCCATTATCTGTAATAATGATCGCCCAATACTGCCTTCAGCTTGTTCAAAGAGGTCATTGATCATAAAATAAAATAAAATGGGGCTAATCACACTCCCTTGAGGAGTACCATTTCCCACTTTGTACATACTCGACAGCTCTGACACAACTCTAACTTCTATATACCTATTTAGTAAAAAAAACTTGAGTCCATCTCCAAGTTCAAACCGAGATACCCATCTGTGGAGGTCTTCCTCCCTCCGGGTTCCATGGACCACCAAGAACAGACATGACTTCGAGCAGTTTCGTGACTTTGTTTATTTTTCAATAAACCTCTGTGCTCCTTTTCCCAACTGCTCGCTCTGCGGTTCGCTTTTCAGCCTCACGCGTCGTCGTCGTCGTCGTCGTTGTCTTCCTCTTCGTCTCGCTCTCGGTCGCTTCCGCACTTCATGTACTGCTGGCTCTCCAACTCCTTCTGCCCCGTCGTTCTCGGCTGCTGCCCTTTTACACACTGCCAGGTGACTATAGAATTGCGCCCAGGTGGGCGATCCACGCACCTGACGTCCATCTCGGAGCCAGTCCCTGCGCGACCCGCCTTGCTGCCGGTCCGCCGGTCAAGCCTCCTCGCCGCCATCTCGGAGTCGGCCCTGGCGCACCCCGCCTCGCTGCAGGTCTGCCGGCCACGCCTCCTCACATCATCAATCCTAACTTAATTAATAGTCCCTCCTTTTAAACCATGTCGTAAGTTTTTCTACAACAAAAAATACTGCCAACACTGAATCTCTATTAACCTGAGCTTTTCACGTTACAGGATCCATGGTTACCCTTCCTCTCCTAAACCCACTTTGGTATGCTGAAAGATTTTTTTCACTCTCCCCAAAATACACCAGCCTCTCCGTTACCATCCTTTCCATTAAGTTCCCCAAGTTTGAGGTCAGAGCTATAAACCTATAATTGGTCGGGTTAGTTGGATCCTTTCCTGGCTTTCTAATCGGGACAATCACCGCCTCTTTGCAACTTTGAGGTAAAGTGCTAACCAACCATACTTTATTACCGTATTTTTCGGACCATAGGGCGCGCCGGAATAAAAGGCACACTGCCGATGAGCGGGTCTATTCAGGTCTTTTTTCATACAAAAGGCGCACCGGATTATAAGGCGCATTAAAGGAGTCATATTATGAAATTTAAAACACTATCTTGTGGTCTACATAACATGCAATGGTGATTCTTTGGTGAAAGTGTTGCATAGATTATGATTTACAGACCATTTTCAAGCCGCTTTCTGTTTTGTGGGCGGTCTTACGTACGTGGCTCACCTTCGACAGGTATTCTCCCCGTCATCTTTGTTGTAGCGGTGTAGCATGCAAGGACGGGATTGGAAGAAGTGTCAAAAGATGGAGCTAACTGTTTTAATGACATTCAGACTTCACTTAAATCAATAACGGAGCAGCATCTCCTCATCCGTGGCTCAATAGTGCAACATCAACGCCAGAAATGCGTCTCGTGGAAAAACCGTCCGACTGGAACCCTCTAATAACTACAGTTCCGTGGGTGAATTGTGTAAACCCACTACAGTTTTTAGCACATTGATAGCTAGTCAACTGACAGATATAAGAAAGAACTTTACACTACTTTATATTAGAAATGGCAACAGCTGAAGATGAATGCCACATAACAGGAAGGTACAGAAAAAGAAGAAGCTTGTCGACTACGGTGGTGGAAGCGCGCAAATTTTCAGTACTTATGCAGATCCCAAATACAGATCTGCAGGTACCAGAAGGTAAGAACAGTTGGTTTTGCATAATATTGCGAAACAAAACGCCAGATAACATCTGCTCATAGGTGCTATTTTGCAGTCCTTATACACACACCATAATAATACTCGTATGTTTAATGCGCCGACAATCCATCAAGTGGTGCGGCTTAATAGCTTACCGAAGTCGTACTAAAAACATTTTGACAGATTTTTGAACGCCGTATGTAATGTTCTATATTCTCAATGGAACATTTAAAGTTTTGTTGTTGTTTACTGGCGTATCTCTTATGTGTGACCGCCATCTACTGGTCACACTTATCATTACACCATGTACCAAATATAATAGCTTCGAGGTGGGTAAGCACAACCAAAATTATGCCGTACATTAGGCGCACCGGATTATAAGGCGCACTGTCCATTTTTGAGAAAATTAAAGGATTTTAAGTGCGCCTTATAGTCCGAAAAATAGGGTATATTAGCCTAGAACATTCACAGTAGCTTTAGGATCCCATGCGCTTGAACTTGCTGCAAAACACATTGTCCTTACCAGGAGATGGTGGTAATGCTTGTAATATTGACCACGTTTACCCCATTACTCTGAACTCCTACAGCACACGCTCACTGTCTTTCCTCTCCCCATACTGGGTTAACACTTTTAATAGCCTAACTGTGCTTAGTACCGAGATCCCTGGTCTGCAAATCTTTATACTTTTCTTCATCAATCTCATTCTCCTACCTTACCGTATTATGTGGCTCGCTAGCCTTGACCTTCTTTACATTCGGTGTGCTACTGACCTCAACTTAAAGTTAAAGTTAAAGTACCAATGATTGTCACACACACACTAGGTGTGGTGAAATTTGTCCTCTGCATTTGACCCATCCCCTTGATCACCCCCTGGGAGGTGAGGGGAGCAGTGGGCAGCAGCTGTGCCGCGCCCGGGAATCATTTTAGGTGATTTAACCCCCAATTCCAACCCTTGATGCTGAGTGCCAAGCAGGGAGGTAATGGGTCCCATTTTTATAGTCTTTGGTATGACTCGGCCGGGGTTTGAACTCACAACCTACCGATCTCAGGACGGACACTCTAACCCAGGGGTGTCCAAACTTTTTCCACAAAGGGCCGCACACTGACGAGTCAAAGCATGCGGTGGCCGTTTTGATATTATATTTTGTAAAAAAACTAAAAAATGTTATCTAAAACATACATAAATTTACAGACAAAACAATGTGTCTGCTTCGTATGAATTATTAGTATTAAAATTAGCTACCATATTTGCTTATTATCTCCCTCTCCCTCTCCAACAGGCCCATTCTTTGGCTATTTTTAAGACCCTTCTTAAAAACCCATTTTTATTCACTGGCTTTTAACCCAGCATGAGATTTTAAACTGTTTTTAACTTTTTTAACGGTTTTTAACTGCTTTTTATCTAACAAACTGTTCTTAGGGTATTTGTATTTGCTTTTTAAATGTGTATTTTACTTCTGTTTTAAATGTTATTTTTTAGCCTGTCCTTTGCCTCTATTTCTTTGTGGTGTACAGCCCTTTGTTCTTCAACTGTGGTTGTTTTTAAAGGGCTTTATAAATAAAGTTGGTATGGTATGGTATTATGCTTACATTTTTACTGTTGTTTTTTTTGTCTTATTTTATTTCAACAATATGCCGCGGGCCAAAAAAACTTGAGTTGCGGGCCGCAAATGGCCCCCGGGCCACACTTTGGACACCCCTGCTCTAACCACTAGGCCACTGAGTAGGTGGGATGTTATACAATGTGGTTATAAAGACAGTACAGTTATTTTTTTTGTTTACATTCAGTTAACGGTCAGAGATTTGGGAGTCATTCTAAGATATTTTGGCAAGAACCGCAATTGATTATTGGTTGTTAGAAAGAACATCAATGCACACCAAACCAAACAGATAACCGCGTCACAAAACCGTAATAAGATCTGAACCGTGAATTTTGTGAGCCATTCCTCCCCTATGCTGTACCTAATAAAACATACACTTTGAATTTAAAATATCTTATAAAAATAAACACCTTGTGGTTTCACAATAAATGGTTTATTTTTTGAGGTTCCACTCTGCACACATTATTTTGTCTTAGTACATTGTAACGGCGTGGCGTAGTGTGTAAGGCGGCTGTGCCAGAAACCTGAGGGTTCCAGGTTCTGGCCGTACAAATCATTGCCGTCGTGTCCTTGGACAAAAGACTCTTCACCCTTGACCCAGTGCCGTTCACATTGGTGAATGAATGATTGGTGGTGGTCGGAGGGGCCGTATGCGCAAATTGGTCAGTCTACCCCGGGGCAGCTGTGATTACAAATGTAACTTACCACCACCTTCGTGTGAATGTGGGCTGAATAAATAATAAATAGTGGGTTCTCACTTCTCTGTGAGCGCTTCGATTATATAGTTGATAGAAAAGCGCTATATAAATCTAATGCATTATTATTATTATAATAAAGGACAATTTTAGAAAATAATTAGCAAACACAAGAGCAAGTCACATGTACAAAACCCAAAAGCAGTGAAGTTGGACACGTTGTGTAATTCGTAAATTAAAACAGAAAACAATGATTTGCAAATCCTTTTCAGAATCAGAATCAGAATCAGCCGTCAGCCGGTCCACCTCTCTCCTGTAGGCGGACTCATCGCCATTCGAGATGAGCCCGATGAGGGTGGTGTCATCCGCAAACTTGAGCAGTTTTACGGATTGGTGACTGGAGGTGCAGCAGTTTGTATACAGGGAGAAGAGCCAGGGGGAGAGTACACAGCCCTGAGGAGTACCAGTGTTTGTGGTTCGACTGTCCGAGACAATCTTCCCCAGCCGTACGTGCTGTCTTCGGTCTGTCAGGAAGTCATTAATCCAACTGCAGAGGGAGTCGGGCACGCTGAGCTGGTAGAGCTTGTCTCGTAGCAGTCCAGGGAGGATGGTGTTGAAGGCAGAGCTGAAGTCCACAAACAGGATCCTAGCGTAGGTTCCTGGGGAGTCCAGATGCTCCAGGATGAAGTGGAGGGCCAGGTTCACTGCATCATCCACAGACCTGTTGGCTCTGTAGGCGAACTGCAGGTGAAGTGGTACTTCGCTTCTCTGTATGTACTTCGGTCCCCGCTTCTCCACGCAGCCTCCTTCTTCTTGCGCAGCTGTCGGAGCTTTGGTGTGAACCAGGGCTTGTCGTTGTTATAACAAACCCTGGTGCGCGTTGGAATGATGCGCGCCTCATTGAACTGTATGTATGAGGTCACAGTGTCCGTATACACGTCCAGATTGTTCGTGGCCGCTCCAATTTCAACCTATATTCAATTGAATAGACTGCAAAGACAGGATATGTAATGTTCGATGTTACCAAAATGTTTACCACTGTATTACGTGTTACATCAGTAAACGTTTGGGAACTGAGGAGACCAATTTTTGAAGCTTTTCAGGTAGAATTCTTTCCCATTCTTACTTGATGTACAGCTTAAGTCGTTCAACAGTCCGGAGTCTCCGTTGTGGTATTTTAGGCTTCATATTGTGAATGTCAGTGTGGATGTTGTCTATCTCAGAATCAGAATCAGAATCAGAATCAGAATCAGAATCAGAATAGTTTTATTGCCATTGTTTGAGAACGGGTTCACAAACTAGGAATTTTTCTTGGTGCAAACGTGCGACATAAAACACATATAACACATATTTGGTAATAAAAAGAGCTGTGACTGAGCTATCAGATAGACTTAGAAGGGATTCAAGGAATTCAAGGAGCTGCTGTTAGGAGTTATTGTTCATTTGCCTGATGGCCGAGGGAAAAAAACTGTTCAGGTAGCGGGAGGTGTGGGTCTGGATGGAGCGTAGTCTCTTGCCTGAGGGGAGAGGGGAGAATAGTGCATGTCCAGGGTGAGAAGAGTCAGCTGTGATCCGACCCACACGCCTCCTGGTCCTGGAGGAGAACAAGTCCTGGAGGGATGGGAGCTTGCAGCCAATCACCTTCTCAGCAGCACGTACGATGCGCTGCAGTCTATTCTTATCCTGGACTGTGGCGCCGGGGAACCACACTGTGATGAAGGAGGTCAGGATGGACTCTATGATGGCTGAGTAAAACTGCACCAGCATCTCGGTCGGCACCTTAAGTTTCCTCAGCTGCCGCAGGAAGTACATCCTCTGCTGGGCCTTCTTGATGAGGGAGCTGATGGTCAGCTCCCACTTGAGGTCCTGGGTGATGGTGGTGCCCAAGAAACGGAAGGAGTCCACAATGGGCACGGGGGTGGGAGAGTCAATCAGGGTGAGGGGGGATGGTGGGGCTGTGACTTTCCTGAAGTCCATGATCATCTCCACTGTTTTCTGGGCGTTCAGCTCCAGATGGTTGAGGCTGCACCAGGATGTCAGCCGGTCCATTTCTCTCCTGTAGGCGGACTCATCGCCATTCGAGATGAGCCAGATGAGGGTGGTGTCATCCGCAAACTTGAGCAGTTTTACGGATTGGTGACTGGAGGTGCAGCAGTTTGTATACAGGGAGAAGAGCCAGGGGGAGAGTACACAGCCCTGAGGAGTACCAGTGTTTGTGGTTCGACTGTCCGAGACAATCTTCCCCAGCCGTACGTGCTGTCTTTGGTGTGTCAGGAAGTCATTAATCCAACTGCAGAGGGAGTCGGGCACGCTGAGCTGGTAGAGCTTGTCTCGTAGCAGTCCAGGGAGGATGGTATTGAAGGCAGAGCTGAAGTCCACAAACAGGATCCTAGCGTAGGTTCCTGGGGAGTCCAGATGCTCCAGGATGAAGTGGAGGGCCAGGTTCACTGCATCATCCACAGACCTGTTGGCTCTGTAGGCGAACTGCAGTGGGTCCAGGAGGGGGGCGGTGATGTCCTTGAGGTGGGGCAGGACCAAGCGCTCAAAAGGACTTCATGACCACAGACGTCAGCGCGACCGGCCTGTAGTCATTTAGTCCTGTGATCCGTGCTTTCTTGGGGACAGGGACAATGGTAGAGGTCTTAAAGCAGGACGGCACGCGGCATAGCTCCAGAGAGGTGTTAAAAATGTCAGTGAAGACAGGAGCCAGCTGGTCCGCACAGGGTCTGAGAGTGGAGGGGGAGACACCATCCGGCCCGGGGGCCTTCCGCATATTCAGCTTCAAGAACTGCCGGCGTACATCCTCTTCTTTGATGGAGAGGGTCTTTACAGTCTTATGATGTTTTTGGAGTCCTGTGATGTCATTGGAGTCCTTTGAGGCCTTTAACTCCTTTAATGAAGTGCTGGCATTGGTGGGGAGGGTGATGGTGGGGGGAGCATGGCTTTGATGAGCTGAAGGCCGTTCATGACGACAGTAATGTGTGTTGAGGCCCTGAGCGAGAGTCCGGTCATTCAGGGCCTGGGGAGTTTTGGGCTTATAGTTCGTAAGGGCCCTTAGACCTCTCCAAACTGCCGCAGAATCATTGGAGCGGAACTGTTCCTGTAGACGGTTAGAGTACACAGATTTAGCTTTCTCCACTTCCCTGGTGAAGTGGTACTTCGCTTCTCTGTATGTACTTCGGTCCCCGCTTCTCCACGCAGCCTCCTTCTTCTTGCGCAGCTGTCGGAGCTTGGGTGTGAACCAGGGCTTGTCGTTGTTATAACAAACCCTGGTGCGCGTTGGAATGATGCGCGCCTCATTGAACTGTATGTATGAGGTCACAGTGTCCGTATACTCGTCCAGATTGTTCGTGGCCGCTCCAATTGCCTCCCAGTCTGTCGTTTCCCAACAAGCACGCAACTCGTCCACAGACTCGGCGGTGAAACACTTAATGTTCCTCATAACAGTTTTAGCCAGTTTCAGTCTCTGTCTGTATGAAGGGATTAAGTGCACCATCACGTGATCTGATAGTCCAAGAGCAGCGCACGGGACTGCATGAAAAGCCTTGCTCAATGTAGTGTAGCAGTGATCCAGCGTGTTCTCCTCTCTGGTCGGGCATTTAATAAACTGTCTATACTTTGGTAATTCCTGGCTCAAATTTCCCTTGTTAAAGTCACCAAGCACGATAACAAGAGAGTCAGGAAAAGACCGTTCCACATGTAAGATCTGTCCTGCGAGCGTGCGCGGAGCGTCACGCACGTCCGCGCCGGGCGGGATGTAAACAGCCACGAGAATGAATGAAACAATCTCACGCGGTGAGTAAAAGGGCTTACAGTGGATGAAGAAATATTCCAGAGAAGAAGAACAGTGTCTGGAAATCATTGTCACGTCTGTACACCAGCTATTGTTGATAAAGAAGCATAGTCCACCGCCTCTTTTTTTGCCAGAGAGCGCCGCGTCTCGGTCCGCGCGGAGGAGATGAAAGCCCTCCAGTTGAAGCGCGCTGTCCGGGACACTTGCGCTTAGCCAAGTCTCCGTGAAACACAACACACAGGATGAGGAGAAGTCCTTGTTCCTTCTCATCAGCAACGCTAGCTCGTCCATCTTGTTGGCAAGTGAGCGGACGTTGGAGAGGAAGATGCCTGGTAGAGGCGTGCGTAATCCCCGTCCGCGAAGGCGGACAAGTGCGCCCGCTCTCTTTCCTCTTCGGTGCGGTTTCCCTCTTTTGAGCACAGAATGGACCAAATCCGTAGCTGACGCTAAGATGACTGGTAACAAGTCCATAGGGATGATGGATCTGATGTTCAGTAGCTCTTCACGGGTGTAAGAGCACCCGGAAACACAATTTATGTACAAAAACAAACAAAACAGAGCGCACGAGAGCACCGAGGCAGCCTTCATCGGCGCCATGATGTCTGTGTTGTGAAGTGGCGATTTGTCCAGGGTGTACGCCACCTTCCACCCCAATGCAGCTTAGATAGGCTCCAGCAACCCCCGCGACCCCGAAAGGGACAAGCGGTAGAATAACAATAGCTTGTTAAGAAATGTGGTTCTTAAACTGTTCCGACAATTTGCTCACTCTTTTGTTGACAAAGTGGTGACCCTCGCCCCATCCTCGTTTTTGAATGACTGAGCATATCATGGAAGCTGCTTTTATACCCAATCATGGCACCCACCTGTTCCCAATTAGCCTGTTCACCTGTGGGATGTTCCAAATAAGTGTTTGATGAGCATTCCTCAACTTTCTCAGTCTTTTTTGCCACGTGTGCCAGCTTCTTTGAAACATGTTGCAGACATCAAATTCCAAATGATCCAATATTTGCAAAAAATAACAAAGTTTTCCAGTTTGAATGTTAAATATCTTGCCTTTGCAGTCTATTCAATTGAATATAGGTGGAAAAGGATTTTCAAATCATTGTATTCTGTTTTTATTTACGATTTACACAACGTGCCAACTTCACTGGTTTTGGGGTTTGTACTAGTTTGCTGTGCAACGGTGTATGAACAATTATGTAGGAAATGTGCACGTAGTAGCAGTGCTGCAGGCTTCCTTCTGCTTAAGCCCGCCACACATCTCAGCAACACATTAGTACTCTGCCTTGCCAGTAAACAATGTCTGTTTGTCCTTGTGTGCACACTCTGGTTTGAACCTCTCTTTTATTTAAGTGTTCTGCACAATGACGTTTTAGGTGAGGCCATTTTACAGCAAAATAAACAAAAAGAATCATTTGTAGATGAGAAAAAAAAATAATCAAGTTTTTTTTCTTTAATAAATAATTGAGTTTAAAAATTGAGGCAGGAAATGTTCTGCCTCCATTAAATATTTTAGACATTTTATTATTTCATTGTTGATTTTCCGATAGCTGCATGTCATTAATCAGTCCCCACAGGATTTCACAGGCTTTCCTGAGACTAGTAGTGTTCAATGCTTGGGGCACTTTGTCATAATTGTTTATGATATATTTAGGGTTTGTGTATTAACCAAATGTATTGATACAATGTTAGTACACTTCTGTAATAGAAATAAAAACACAATGATCATTGAAATAACTAAAAACATCAGAAAGAAATGCTTTAGTTACCATAAAAAAAATTACTACAAAAATGTTGTGAAACAAATCTGCTGCTTTTGCAGCTCTATGTTTACAAAAACAAATATGATGCATACAGAGCAAATACTAACTGTGAAACATTGAGGAGACTTAAAGGCCTACCGAAATGAAATGCTCTTATTTAAACGGGGATAACAGATCCATTCTATGTGTCATACTTGATCATTTCGCGATATTGCCATATTTTTGCTGAAAGGATTTAGTAGAGAACATCGACGATAAAGTTCGCAACTTTTGGTCGCGGATAAAAAAAAGCCTTGCCTGTACCGGAAGTAGCGTGACGTCACAGGTTGAAGAGCTCCTCACATTTCCCCATTGTTTACACCAGCAGCGAGAGCAATTCGGACCGAGAAAGCGACGATTACCCCATTAATTTGAGCCAGGATGAAAGATTCGTGGATGAGGAAAGTGAGAGTGAAGGATTAGAGTGCAGTGCAGGACGTATCTTTTTTCACTCTGACCGTAACTTAGGTACAAGGGCTCATTGGATTCCACACTCTCTCCTTTTTCTATTGTGGATCACGGATTTGTATTTCAAACCACCTCGGATACTATATCCTTTTGAAAATGAGAGTCGAGAACTCGAAATGGACATTCACAGGGACTTTTATCTCCACGACAATACATCGGCGAAGCACTTTAGCTACGGAGCTAACGTGATAGCATCGTGCTTCACTGCAGATAGAAACAGAAGAAATAAGCCCCTGACTGGAAGGATAGACAGAAGATCAACAATACTACCAAACCCTGGACCTGTAACCACACGGTTAATGCTGTGCCGCCTGGCGAAGCCTAGCAATGCTGTTGCTAACGACGCCATTGAAGCTAACTTAGCTACGGGACCTCGACAGAGCTATGCTAAAAATATTAGCTATCCACCTACGCCAGCCCTCATCTGCTCATCGCCACCCGTGCTCACCTGCGTTCCAGCGATCGACGGCGCGACGAAGGACTTCACCACGATGATCGGTGCGGTCGGCGGCCCGGAGACGGAGGAAGTCAACCCAAACAGGTGAGGACAGCGGCGCGGCGGCGGACGGCGTTGTAGCTTTCGACGACACCCCGGCCGCCATCAGAGTCGGCAAGAAACATATATTTCCCCAAAGTTACGTACGTGACATGCACATAGCGGCAAGCGATCAAATGTTTGGAAGCCAAAGCTGTGCTCACGGTAGCGCGTCTGCTATCCAACTCAAAGTCCTCCTGGTTGTGTTGCTGCAGCCAGCCGCTAATACACCGATCCCACCTACAGCTTTCTTCTTTGCAGTCTCCATTGTTAATTGAACAAATTGCAAAAGATTCACCAACACAGATGTCCAGAATACTGTCAAATTATGTGGTGAAAACAGACGACTTAAGGTGGCCACCGTGCTATTCCAAAATGTCTGCTTCAACCCGTGACGTCACGCGCAAACGTCATCATACCAAGACGTTTTCAGCCGGAAGTTTCCCGGGAAATTTAAAATTGCACTTTATAAGTTAACCCGGCCGTATTGGCATGTGTTGCAATGTTAAGATTTCATCATTGATATATAAACTATCAGACTGCGTGGTCGGTAGTAGTGGGTTTCAGTAGGCCTTTAAGCTTGGTTATGTTTAACACAATGAGAATAAGGATATTGATACATTGACAAATATGACGTACCTGTGAATGACAAAAGTGCCAAAATGACGATCAACAAAAACATTTCTACAACTTCACCCCACCACCATGTTTCAGGCCACAGGTGAATGCGCCTACTATAATTAAAACACTATGCCCACAGTGAGACCCAGAGCCAACAAGGTGGCCAATCACTTGCATACACCATTTTATGGAATAACAAAACAAAACAGTGGCTCCAAAGGCTCACCAACAACAACAAAGGTAGTAAAGGTTTGCTTTTCTGACACAAATGTCAGAAAAATGTAACTGTAATTTCTGGACTATAAGCCTTTTTACCCCCATGCATTGAACTCTGCACTTTATACAATGTTGCTGATAATTTATAATGGACTAGTCATGGAGAAAAAAAACTATGAAAGCACCAAAGCCGAAGACATTTAAGCCAGCCATCGAAAAAGGAAACAGACGTTGCATGCAACGGAAATTCACCACCACTAACAGGCTTTAAAAAGGTGTGCGCTGAAAAAGACGACTTTGGCTAAATTACATTTGTCTAAAAATGTAGGTGGGTGTGGCTTGTATTTAGGTGTGCTCTATAGCCCGAAGATTATTGTACTTCCTTCTCCTAAATGAGGGGTGTCAAACTAATTCGCTAGGGCTCTGGGTTCTTGTGTGTTAAGTGATTTCGGATCCACTCAGCATAGCTGAGAAATAGGAAACTGAGATAATGCTTGCTACAAAATGAATTGTTTTAAGCGTTAGAATTTTTCAGCAGTTTGTTCAGAACAAAAAACACGGTTTTCGGTTGCATTTATTAGGAGAAAACTTACACTTGACTATACAAGCCTAGTTAATAGAAATGTAGAATGTTTTTTGTAATGGTCAAACAAAAGTACGCTGCAAAATACCATAAGTAGGTAAGTACAAAACCCAAAACCAGTGAAGTTGGCACGTTGTGTAAATCGTAAATAAAAATGTGCAAATCCTTTTCAACTTATATTCAATTGAAATAGACTGCAAAGACAAGATACTTAACGTTCCAACTGGAGAACGTTATTTTTTGCAAATATTAGCTCATTTGGAATTTGATGCCTGCAACATGCTTCAAAAAAGCTGGCACAAGTGGCAAAAAAGACTGAGAAAGTTGAGGAATGTTCATCAAACACTTATTTGGAACATCCCACAGGTGAACATGCTAATTGGGAACAGGTGGGTGCCATGATTGGGTATAAAAGCAGCTTCCATGAAATGCTCAGTCATTCACAAACAAGGATGGGGCGAGGGTCACCACTTTGTGAACAAATGCGTGAGCAAATTGACGAATAATTTAAGAACAACACTGTATAATCCAGACCTGGGCATTCTGCGGCCCGCGGGCCGCATCCGGCCCTTTGTACGTCCCTGTCCGGCCCGCGTGAGGCCAATTATAAATTACAAAATACATTTTAAAAAGTATCTATTTCGAGTGTGCAATACAACAGTGCTGCTTTTGTTTTGAAAAGCGTTATTTGTATTACTTCCGTGTGGACGTATGCTCGTGCGCGCAGCGGCAATCACAAATACAAAATAAATTTAAAAAAACATCTTTGTCGTGCGTGCAATACAACTGTGCTGCTTTTATTTTGAAAAGTGCTATATGTGCGTATGTCCTGTGAGGGAAGGCGCACAGCGGTTATCCCCGAGACGCTAAAAAGAGAAAAGTTGATGACGAATGGCGTGTTTTAAAAAAGACATGGACTGCCAAGTAAAGGTAAAGCCGTGTGCTTATTTGTGGTACACATGTTGCTGTGTTTAAAGAATATAGTGTAACGACCTGCTGAAGTAGATATTGTCTTCTTGAGTTGTGTAAATGAGAATTCTCATTTTAATGTTTAATGTTGTTTAAAGAAGAAAAAAAAAAGAAAAAACACACAGGCAGAAGTCACTTTTTAAGACGAGGCAAAAAAGCGCAGGGGCTTAAGCACCCATAGGGCCCTATGTGTGCACGTGCCTGGTGAGGCTCAACGCAGTGACGTGCCTCAACTGGCTGCTGATCACCGCACCGTCTCTTCTCAGTATTTGAACGGCAAATGTGAAAATAAAAATAAAAATAATCTAAAACTGGTGAAGTTAAATGGAAAATAACTGGATACATATAACAATTTAATTTTTTTTTCTTTTTACTTTTTTTTTTTCTTTCCATGATGGCAGGTGAGGCCGTGCCTCCCCTGCCTCTAGTGACGGCACGCCACTGTTTTGTAAGTAATATATAAATTATTCTTACAACCTGCTCATATGTAGAAGGTCACTAGTATTTTCTGACACATGCTCTGACCTAACATTTTACCTGCTCTTGCTATTCTTCTCTGTTCTAGCAATCCTGTCACACTTTGACAGCGCTAGCTATCTGGGCAATACAATTCTGATTGGCGTGAAATCACTGCCTAACAGGTGGGAAATGGGCTGTTATTTTTGTAGCTCAGTCACAAGGGACACTGGACCATCATCCACTCTCTAATAAGCAAGTGATGGAGGCAAATCTAGAGAGGGAAGTAGAGAATATCATTGTGTCTCAAACACATGGTAGATGTTAAATGAAGAGAATCTGTTATGAATGAGGCATAGGCTATGTTAACACTGCAGGTCAATTCCAATTTTTTAAGTCCATATGTGACATGTATCTGTGATGTCCACATTGATATGAAAAAAAAAAAAATTCAAAATTCTTCAAATCAGACCGAGGCCTCTTTCATATGAGGATATACATATGTTATGTATGCAGTCTGAATGACTGTGTTGCATTAATCAAACCTATACATCATCAAAACGTGATAAATGTCATAATTCTTCACAAAAATAGACGGTGGTAAAAGGAAATAATGGACAAACGAACAGAAAACAAGCAAAAATAAGATGTTTTAGAACTCTCGTCAATGTCCCACCACTCTTGGCTTCGGGTCGCCCACGCGCTACCCAGAACACGCGTCAAATTAACAAATGCCTCATAAACTGCGAGAGACAAAATCATCTTCCTTCATAATCTCCTACGCCAAACAATTTGTTTGAGAAAATATTGACTCCGGTTGAACAAAATCCTTGAAATATCCACAAATGCTCTAGGAGTAAGACCTAAACAATGCAACGCGTGTAACGTCATGACATCATTTGTGCATTCAAGTCAGCTCACGGACACATTCCATTCACATTAGACATACATAGAAGTCGCATGACTTTTGGTAATGTGAACGACTACATTAAAAGATTAGAGTTAACAAAAAATTGGAATTGGGCATCATAACCTGCAGTGTGAACATAGCCTCAGAAAGAGCAAAAATAGGCTGACAAGCAGAGATTGAGATGATAAATCCTATCAGCTTCACTACTAATAAGTGTGCTGACATCCTCCACGCCCGCAAATAAGTTTCGGACCGAAGCAGATAGCTTCGAGTGAATATATGCAAACAAAGGGAAACCCTTATATTGATCACACGCCATGTACACTGGGGTGTGATTATTGTCTAATTATGTCCTGGGCATGGCGTTAAAGTGCATCCGGCAGTGGAGGCTCCTCTATGGGGTCTTGGGGCACTAGGAGGTTAACCCCTTTACTACTGTTACCCCAGGTGGCCCTAGGCAAAGGCCTAGTACCGGACTATCCCCCAGCCAGGGATACGGTGAAGACCTCAACGGCGGGGCAGGCGGAAGATGGTATATGTAAGAACTACCACAACGGCTGCGATGGCGGAAGAAGGCACCCCCACATCCATGTGGGCCCAGTTATGGGGAAATAACAACCCAAGTCCTCAACGGTGGAACAGGCAGAGGATGATTGCTAACCCTATGGAGCGTCACAACGGCTGGGATGGCGGTTGAAGGCTGCAGCAGAAAAGGGTCCGCAGTCGTCTTGGACTCCATGCCACTGTACCCTGACCCGGATCTGTCAAGGATCGTGTGGTGACTGTCTGTGCACCAGTCTCCCCACGTTAAACAAAGTCACGCACAGGCATCCTCCATAAAGGGATACCCCCCTACCAGGAGGATGACCACGCTGACCACTACTACAGCACGCCCCAGGAAGCTACTTGGAAAACAGTTGGGCCCGAATAAAAATCAAGCCGAACACATCACAAAGCATCTCAATAATCAAGGTAAAAAACGTGAGGTTCTGCATTGGTGATGACGTTGGCAGGGCAACCAGTCAAAAGCCAGGGCAGATGGTACAATGCAAAACTCAGGGACAAAGATCAAGCGCAGCTACAAAGGCAGGACCTCACCAACAGTCTGAAAAGTATCAAGACCCAGGCAAATTCCAACTCTGGTACCTGCAATTTTGACTTCCCCCTCGGGTAATGGGGCCATTTACGATCTACGAGGTCCCAATAACAACTCTGGAGCGAACCATGACTTCGTATATAAAGATATGGCTGGGGGTCCCACGCTGTCAAGTTAACATCAGCCTCAATTGCAAAGAGGCCCTTAATCTGCCTATGATGAGCCTCAATGAAGAGTACAAGTGATCGAAAGTGAAACTCCCGATGACTTTGAAGGACTTCAAAGACCAGACCATCAGAAATGAGGCATCACACGTTAAGGACGGAAATGTACACCTTCCGATTCAGTGCAGCACACATCAGCACATATGCACAACGACATTGTGGTGCATGTCCAACTGGGAAGTGGCCTTGCAGGAAGTAAACCTTTTACTTCTGATGAGGAAAATGGTGGTGGAGGATGTGTCCCGGCAGGAAGAGACTGAAAGAAGCGCTAAGGGTGTCTCTCTTGCCAAGCAGGGACAATGGATGAGGTGGGAAGGCTTGGAGAAGAACAAACTCACCTGTTCCTTGGGGGGGGGGGGGGGGGGTAGGAAAAGCCCAACCACCCTCGTACCAAACCACAAACTTTACAGCTAACCATGGCCATGACTGGGAAATTCTAGCTGATATTGGCTAGCAACTAACCTTTCCACATGTCCCCTTCAGTGAAGATGGTCAACAACGGCTGCTACGAGACAAGCTCTACCAGCTCAGCGTGCCCGACTCCCTCTGCAGTTGGATTAATGACTTCCTGACAGACCGAAGACAGCACGTACGGCTGGGGAAGACTGTCTCGGACAGTCGAACCACAAACACTGGTACTCCTCAGGGCTGTGTACTCTCCCCCTGGCTCTTCTCCCTGTATACAAACTGCTGCACCTCCAGTCACCAATCCGTAAAACTGCTCAAGTTTGCGGATGACACCACCCTCATCGGGCTCATCTCGAATGGCGATGAGTCCGCCTACAGGAGAGAGGTGGACCGGCTGACGTCCTGGTGCAGCCTCAACAACCTGGAGCTGAACGCCCAGAAAACAGTGGAGATGATCATGGACTTCAGGAAAGTCACAGCCCCACCATCCCCCCTCACCCTGAT
This sequence comes from Entelurus aequoreus, assembly GCF_033978785.1. Taxonomy (NCBI): domain Eukaryota; kingdom Metazoa; phylum Chordata; class Actinopteri; order Syngnathiformes; family Syngnathidae; genus Entelurus; species Entelurus aequoreus. The sequence goes on along the minus strand of NC_084749.1, from coordinate 37,618,255 downwards.
TGACTCTCCCACCCCCGTCCCCATTGTGGACTCCTTCCGTTTCTTGGGCACCACCATCACCCAGGACCTCAAGTGGGAGCTGACCATCAGCTCCCTCATCAAGAAGGCCCAGCAGAGGATGTACTTCCTGCGGCAGCTGAGGAAACTTAAGGTGCCGACCGAGATGCTGGTGCAGTTTTACTCAGCCATCATAGAGTCCATCCTGACCTCCTCCATCACAGTGTGGTTCCCCGGCGCCACAGTCCAGGATAAGAATAGACTGCAGCGCATCGTACGTGCTGCTGAGAAGGTGATTGGCTGCAAGCTCCCATCCCTCCAGGACTTGTTCTCCTCCAGGACCAGGAGGTGTGTGGGTCGGATCACAGCTGACTCTTCTCACCCTGGACACACACTATTCTCCCCTCTCCCCTCAGGCAGGAGACTACGCTCCATCCAGACCCACACCTCCCGCCACCTGAACAGTTTTTTCCCCTCGGCCATCAGGCAAATGAACAATAACTCCTAACAGCAGCTCCTTGAATTCCTTCTAAGTCTATCTGATAGCTCAGTTACAGCTCTTTTTACTACCAAATATGTGTTTTATGTCACACGTTTGCACCAAGAAAAATTCCTAGTTTGTGAACCCGTTCTCAAACAATGGCAATAAAACTATTCTGATTCTGAACATAGAGCTCACAGCTCTATGGAAGGACTCAACCAAAACGGTCTACGAATGCAAGAGACTGCGCTACACAGACCTGGCAGCAAATGCACAGCAGTGGGGATGAAAGGCCAAAGTCTATCCGGCTGAAGTGCGGTGTAGAGGTTTTGGGATCTTCAACCATCAGGCTGTTGAAAGATCTCAGCATTCATTGACACACTCAGTGACAGACAATTAGATCAGTTTCTGAGGCAGCCAGCGACTATAGGTCAAGTGCAAAGATCCTTGCAGGGCTCACAAATCAGCAGCATGACCCACTCAACCTATGTTTGTGTGTGTGTGTGATCCCCAGCTGGTGTATCTACCTCTCCTACCATGAATGTTTATGCCAGTGTTACTGTTGACTTCAGTGCTTACAGGCGCTGCTTCAGAGTTGCTCCCATTTGCGTTGTCATTTCTGTCCGCATTCTTTTTTGGAAATAATAACGGACAGCCATAGCTAACGGACGACTATATGAGCAACTGCGACCATGAAAGTCAAGTACTAAGAGCATACCCTCTCATGAATATGACTCAGTGACCCGCCCCCACTACCTGTAAATGGCAAGCACATTTCCTTTGTTCGTCGGTTGGATTAGATGAATTGTATGATCGAGAGAGGAATAATAGTGTTGGCCCCTCTTATGCAGTGTTCATTTTGACAGCAGTTTTTATGGAAATTATTCTGTCTTTTGGCAAAAATGTATTTTAGTTTTAGTCAAATTTTAGTTAGCTCTATATATGATTTAGTTTTAGTTAACAAAATTACTTTACATTTCAGTCAGCTAAAATTAAAGTAAATTTAGTGGACTGAAATATCAAGCATAAAAGGCCTCTTTAATGTTTATTTGAAGGCGTCATTATTTAGACCGGGGATACGTATACGGCCCGCCAGCGTCCAAAATCCGGCCCGCGGAAAGTCCCCCCAAAAAAGCAATATATATACTGTATATTTATTTTATTTTATTTATTTTTTTAAATCTGTCTTTTCTAATCCATTTTCTACCGCTTGTTACTCTCGGGGTCTCCTAGCTACTCAGGCAAATCATATTGTCTAAAAATGCATTTTCTCATCGATAACGTGACATCGCGCTCTTTCAGTCCAAATTTTTTTAACACTATGCGGCCCCCCCCGAGTCAAAAAGTTTGGGTACCCCGAATTTAGACAATCTGCAAAGATTTGTTTTACACAAATATAACATGATGTCATGGTCAGGAAAATGTAGTTAGTAATGTTTTGCTCCACAGGTCGTTGCATATCTTTGAGACACTTTTGTATATTTGTATGCTACGTCTCTGGCAAAGCAGTTACAGTATGTATGTGTGTTGTAAAATTAGTTACGATAGATTCCTTCATCACAATTCATGTTTGAGTGCAGGAGAACTGGATACAACAAATACACATGTGGCGGGACAAATTTCAACCATCCATCCATCCCACCTTTTTCTGCCACTTGTCCTTCAAGGTCGCGGGTGGGGGTCTGGAGCCATTCATTGTCAATAAATCCATCCATCCATTTTTGACCGCGTGTCCCTCTCTGTCCGCCTCAAATAAATAAAATGGAAATGCTGCATCAACTTCCTCTTTTTTTTGCCCGTGTGACATAAGCGTTAATATTAAAAGTTGTCATGCCATAGATTTACCATTAAATAAACGATTATTTGAGGCAGAGAAACTTTCTTTTTATAAGGCAGTAATCCGGTAGAATTATCTTTAACTTACAGTTGTGAATTCGTCACGATCGATTATTTACCTGCTTAAAGTATTATCCATCCATTTTCTACCGCTTATTCTCTTCGGGGTCAGTAAAAATAAAAAATGTCCTCTTTACTTTCTCCCAGGTGTACACATATTACGATGTAGAACATGTCAATCTATACAAACTTCCTTATCTCACAAGGTCTTTTTTGTAACAGAGCTGTGATTGCATATATTCCAAACTTGTCCCACCCATCTACAAGACGATATTAAATATGAATGGATTTTGTTAAACATTTTGGTCCTGTTTTTATTCGTTAACTAAAATGTCAGTTAATTGTGTTATTGTCTTAAGTCAACGTGCCTTTGTTTTGATTAGTTATTGTCATATGTTACCTCTCCCAATGTAAAACACAAAACATAAATAATATAAACAGCTTCTAGCCCAGGGCAGGCACGGCTGCCTCTGTGGGCGTCCGCCAATGACGCCAAGACTGCACCAAAGGCTTCCTTATTGTCTGCTGTCTGCTTAGTAGTCCACAAGTTGCAGCCATTCTCCATGTTTCTTTTACGCTTGAAAAGTGTTAGTCCACCTTAAACATTAATTTATGTTCCAACACATTTAGAAGTTGCAGGCATTAGACAAAGTTGCGATGCTGCACATAATTCACTGGAATTTGTTGAATTTTGCAAATTCCTGTATGGACTGAATCTAATTGCAATTAATTTCAATAGGAAAAGACTGATTTGAGAATAAAGTATTCTCAAATCAAAGTCCGTCACACAATCAATTAAGCATGTAAACTGAGGTACCACTGTACTAATAATTATAGTCAAAGATCTGTGATCATTTTATATTGGGTTTTCATTGTAAATGTTTTCGTTACTTAAAAATCCCTTCCTTGGTCAAACAGAACATGTCTTTCTCCCTTACGGTACATATACCAGACACCATATTTACAAGCTAGTGCTTGAATTTCTACCAGAAGGAAAAAAAGTTATTCCCTCACATGGACTTTAAACAGAGACGGTGGCTTAACACTGCCCCCTGCTGGAACACATTCAATAACATTTGACTGAACAGTACTGCAATATACACACACCACACACTTTCTGAGTTACACCCAAAGATGTGTGCCATACTAAAGATTTTGTGACAAATTCAACCTTTACCAATGACAACATTGCTTGAATTGTCACTGTGCATTTGTTTAACAAAATGTTTATTATTGCAGTTGTTTGTAGTAGTGCAGTAGTATTAGTACATCCTACTTAATATTTACCACTGTAATGTGACTGAAGAGCTGTGTGTGTAAAGTAGATTATGCAGTCAAATCTAATTTTGTGTCTGACAAATGTACATACCTTTATTAAAAAATATATTAAATTGCATTCAAAGGTCCTGTTTGATACCTGTTTAATACAGAATAACCTCTCCATCTTCATTGCTCATACTGGGCTCTGGTTAAATAAATATGTTTAATAATTATTTGCTAGTCTTTTCTGTGTTTAGTGATCTGATTTTCATTGTTGTTTTGGGGAACTTAGTGCAGGGGGCAAGGTGGTCCCACAGGGTCCATGAAAGTGAAACCTACCAAACAACAAACCACAATAAATGGTTGAAACATGTAAACAAAAGCTGGTTTTGGTTAACACTTTATAATCAGTACACACTATTAAGCATTAATAAAGCATTAGTAAACACTGAATCCATCATTTATAAAGCATATTTTCGACATGAATACTCATTAATATGCAGTTACACAAACACGGTTATAAATGTTTTACTCATTCAAAAGCTCAGGCAGCAGTTTCCAAACATTTTGTGAGTTAGATTGTGGCATCGTATTCAAAAAGACCTCAGGCTGTAATTGCTGCCAAAGGTGCATCAGCAAAGGCTGTGAATACTTATGTACATTCGATTTCTTAGTCGTCGTTTTTTTTTATACATTTCAAAAACAAAAACATATATATACTGTTCACACTGTCATGATGGGGTATTGTGTGAGGACAAAAATCTATTAATTCCATTTTGAAATAAGGCTGTAACATAACAAAATGTGGAGAAAGTGAAGCACTGTGAATGCTTCCCAGATGCACTGTAGATAACGCATTTAGTGCTAAATAACGTCATCTTTTGAAGATGTTTCCCCAAGAGCAGCAACACTTGAAATACACTACTTTTTAATTTTACACATTTGGTAAATTTGCAAAAAGTATTGGTATCTGATCGGTATTGCTGATACCGGATGAAATTTTACTCTCTATCAGTTTGGAAATTATTGGTGGTATCACACCATCACTACTGAATACTGTATGTGTAAATGCATGTATAAATGTGCATCTGAAGAGAATAATTATTTACTTACTCTTTCTATATGATCTAACAAACCATTAACCATACCCAAATAGCTGATTTGTAAATAATATAATACTTACGGTAAGAATGCTGACTTATTTATAAAGTAAAAAATTGCAACCAGTAAGCATTTTATAAATGAGCTTATTATTGAGTAAACTGTTTGCTAATGAGTGTTAATGTCGGAAATATGCTTTACAAATGATGAATTAAGTATTTAGTAGTGTTTTATTAATGCTTAATAGTGTGCACTTATTACAAAGTGTTAATCAAAACCCTAAAATGCCGTTTGTGTCTAATTGCTTGAAGAAAAATAAAACCCACCTGAAACGCATTGTGGCAGGTGTGTTTTCCATGTTGAACTCGGCCACAGGTACACCTCTTGCAGCCACCTGAGGAGCAAACATTGCTGCAGGATACACCACGGACGAAGTGCCAACCTAAGTGATCGAAGAATATCGAGTTATGGGAGGATACATCGACGAATAAAAATAGGTATTCTCAGGCTTATTGGAAAACAGTCCTGGAACTAAATGTGAAAACGGGTACAGTATATAATTAGGAAAAAGTAAAAAAGCAAAACCATTAACACAGATTTGACCTTGTCTGCATTAAAGTGAAGAACACACTTTTACCTCATGTAGAATTAGGATGGGTAGGCTAACTCCCGGGCCAGAATGGGTTCTAAAAAAATATGGCCAGGCAGGGGGTCGACTACAAGCAACTTTGAAATATGAACTATAAAATATTAAACAACAAAGTATTTTCATTTTGGATCTGTCTTTACCACTTACTAGGATACAGATGACCAACCCCCTCCCTCCTTGAATTTGTGTCAGATAAACCTATTCGACATGTGTACAATCATAAGAAAATACACCAAAAATGCCAAACGGCTGAGCACAAAAACCCATCAATACGGTAAGCCAAATGTAATGATAGATCACTGGAAAGCACAAAGCATATAGTTTTAGAAACCCTTGGATTTATGTTGATTGCACTAATAGTTCAAGACTTAAGGTAGGTCAGAAATAGCGCTGCAAAACCTCCTGCCGGCTACAGTTTTAGTTTTACAGGGTTTTAATAAAATCATGAGCAAAAGTTTGGTGGTTGGGCCAGATTAAAAACTGTGAAAAGAGGTAGACACACATCTTACACCAAAAGTAGGTCATTAAAATGTAAAGTTTCTTAACGGTTGTACAAGAAATTTCAGAAAAAAATATGCCTCGAAAGTTGCACAAAAACATCGAGGTCAAACTATGGTCAGACATTTATTGCAACATTTATACTGTGGCCAACAGGGAAATCATCCAAAATCAAAATTGTAAAACACACAAATAATTATAAAAGAAAATCCTGCAAATGCCTAAAAACACACACAAACCCCAAATCACACAAGCATACCAGAAATGCTGCAACGTTATGGAACAACACAGAAGTTAGCCAGACTTCAGGAGGTGCTAGACCTGACGATCTTTACGACTTAGTTAAGACATAATATTTTAAAGTATTATAAAACAACCCATTAGAAAAAAAAGGACCTTTTTCATTACGCCAACTTTCTTCCGGGCGTCATTGGTGATTGAACGATTCTAAATTCGCAGCATTATATCGTTGCATGTGTTTCATGGTGTTTGTGGGATTTTGGTGTGTTTGGACGTTGCTACCATATTATAAGTAGCAGTTTTTTTCATAGACTTATACTCAGCAGCGACTTATGTGTGAAATTATTAACACATTACCGTAAAATATCAAATAATATTATTTAGCTCATTCACGTAAGAGACTAGACGTATAAGATTTCATGGGATTTAGCTATTAGGAGTGACAGATTGTTTGGTAAACGTATAGCATGTTCTATAAGTTATAGTTATTTGAATGACTCTTACCATAATATGTTACGTTAACATACCAGGCACATTCTCAGTTGGTTATTTATGCGTCATATAACGTACACTTATTCAGCCTGTTGTTCACTATTCTTTATTTATTTTAAATTGCCCTTCAAATGTCTATTCTTGGTGTTGAGTTTTATCAAATAAATTTCCCCAAAAAATGCGACTTATACTCCAGTGCGACTTATACATGTTTTTCCTTCTTTATTATGCATTTTCGGCCGGTGCGACTTATACTCCGGTGCAACTTATACTCCGAAAAATACGGTATGTGCTTTCCCTTGTCACCCACCATACACTCATGGACTGATCTGGCTTCAACTTAGAGTGAACGGGCAAAGGGAAAACGAAGAATACTCTACTACTATAATGCTGGAGCTGAAGTAAATGTCTGAAGAGACGCCGATGTCCAGGCATTGTGGTTGTGATTATGGCACTGCATATCTTTGCTGCTAACAAGCGTCACTACATTTGCCAATCAAAGATAAGTGTTTTATGGTTATAACTTTCACATTACCACTAAGCAGAGGTCACAGCCATCCAGCACTTTCTCTGCTTGACTGAGGATGTCCGAATCAAGGGCCTCCCCAAACCATACAACAGCTGGCCTCAGAAGACCAGAGCATCCTGCTCGATTACACCTAAAACACACACACACACACACGTAAACAAACATTTACCATAGCTTGATCTGAAGATGACAATAAATACAAACCCCGTTTCCATATGAGTTGGGAAATTGTGTTAGATGTAAATATAAACGGAATACAATGATTTGCAAATCATTTTCAACCCATATTCAGTTGAATATGCTACAAAGACAACAAATTTGATGTTCAAACTGATAAACATTTTCTTTTTTGCAAATAATCATTAACTTTAGAATTTGAAGCCAGCAACACGTGACAAAGAAGTTGGGAAAGGTGGCAATAAATACTGATAAAGATAAGGAATGCTCATCAAACACTTATTTGGAACATCCCACAGGTGAACAGGCAAATTGGGAACAGGTGGGTGCCAAGATTGGGTAGAAAAGTAGATTCAATGAAATGCTCAGTCATTCTCAAACAAGGATGGGGCGAGGGTCACCACTTTGTCAACAAATGCGTGAGCAAATTGTTGAACAGTTTAAGAAAAACCTTTCTCAACCAGCTATTGCAAGGAATTTAGGGATTTCACCATCTACGGTCTGTAATATCATCAAAGGGTTCAGAGAATCTGGAGAAATCACTGCACGTAAGCAGCTAAGCCCGTGACCTTCAATCCCTCAGGCTGTACTGCATCAACAAGCGACATCAGTGTGTAAAGGATATCACCACATGGGCTCAGGAACACTTCAGAAACCCACTGTCAGTAACTACAGTTGGTCGCTACATCTGTAAGTGCAAGTTAAAACTCTCCTATGCAAGGCGAAAACCGTTTATCAACAACACCCAGAAACGACGTCGGCTTCGCTGGGCCTGAGCTCATCTAAGATGGACTGATACAAAGTGGAAAAGTGTTCTGTGGTCTGATGAGTCCACATTTCAAATTGTTTTTGGAAACTGTGGACATTGTGTCCTCCGGACCAAAGAGGAAAAAAACCATCCGGATTGTTATAGGCGCAAAGTTGAAAAGCCAGCATCTGTGATGGTATGGGGGTGTATTAGTGCCCAAGACATGGGTAACTTACACATCTGTGAAGGCGCCATTAATGCTGAAAGGTACATACAGGTTTTGGAGCAACATATGTTGCCATCCAAGCAACGTTACCATGGACGCCCCTGCTTATTTCAGCAAGACAATACCAAGCCACGTGTTACATCAACGTGGCTTCATAGTAAAAGAGTGCGGGTACTAGACTGGCCTGCCTGTAGTCCAGACCTGTCTCCCATTGAAAATGTGTGGTGCATTATGAAGCCTAAAATACCACAACAGAGACCCCCGGACTGTTGAACAACTTAAGCTGTACATCAAGCAAGAATGGGAAAGAATTCCACCTGAGAAGCTTAAAAAATGTGTCTCCTCAGTTCCCAAACATTTACTGAGTGTTGTTAAAAGGAAATGCCATGTAACACAGTGGTGAACATGCCCTTTCCCAACTACTTTGGGATGTGTTGCAGCCATGAAATTCTAAGTTAGTTATTATTTGCAAAAAAATGATAAAGTTTATGAGTTTGAACATCAAATATCTTGTCTTTGTAGTGCATTCAATGTTACGGCGCACGCCCAGTCTGCTTCTCCCTCCTCAGCAGCAGCACTTAGAGGCTCTGCTGCAAGCACCGCAGGACACGCCCCCACACGCCTCCACAGCTGGAGGCAATCCTCAATCAACACACCTGGTCTTGACGAGAGGTAGCAGCATATAGGCTCACTCCGCTGACTACTCCACGCCGGAACGTAGCTCTGATTCAGTAAGCTTCACGTCTCTGGCTCCTCACCTGTGTCTCTCTCTTTTGCTCTTTTTGTCTCCCTCGTGCCTAGTCCTTATTTGTCCTTGTCATCTCCTGTTCCCACAGTACCTCCGTGTCTCCGCAGTGAGCTGTGCGCCTCACCTGCCGATCTTCCCCCTGGACTCTGACTGCCTTCCTCGACCTTCGACCCCTCGCTTGGATCACAAACCTCTTTTGCTTCGCCCATTCTGGACTTGTTTGCTGCCACAACCAACACGCACTTACAACAACCGCTGGTAACTTATATTTGGTTAACTTCCACACATATCCCTGCATACACAGACATAGTAGCATACACACCCTACGTAATCATCAAGCTCAAATAAAACCCGTTGAGCTAGACCTCCTGTTGTCGTGCCGTCTCCTTCCCCTTGTCGCATGTAACAGTACGTTCCGGCCATGATGGAACCAGACGGCACGCGAAGATCTCAGGCCACCCCTCTGTCCCGAGCCCCCTTGACACCTGAGATGTCTGCCATGCTGACAGTACTCCAGCAACACCAAGACCTTTTCTCCAGATTGGAGGACCATCTGGACGTCGCCTTCTCTAGTCTGCTGGCTAGATTGAACACCCTCAGTCCAAGCCAGGTGACACCCCCCACGCCTGACCTGGGCACCCCAGCAACACCCTCCACAGGAAAACAGCCTCAACCTCGGGAACCCAAGATTGCCAGCCCTAAATCTTTCGAGGGGGATTTTGAACTTTGCAGAGGCTTCCTGGTGCAGTGTGAGTTCATCTTTCAACACCAACAGTCTCGTTATGCTACCGATGGTGCTAAGATAGCATTCATGTTTATGTTACTTTCGGGTCCAGCATTGAAGTGGGCCACGGCAGCTATTAATAAGACTTTGGGACTGAGCTCCGATTACGTTGCCTTTCGAACTGAGTTCCTAGCAGTCTTCGACCACCCAGCCGATGTAGGGGACGCTGCCGCTAGGCTGCACGGCATCCGGCAGGGCTCCCACTCCGTGGCCGCTTACACGCTGGAGTTCCACACTCTGGCAGTTGACAGCGAATGGGGAGACAAAGCACTACAGAGCGCTTACAGGAGAGGCCTTAGCGAGACCATAAAGGACGGCATACTGCGGGACCGACCTTCCTCCTGCCGTGAGCTCATCGAACTGGCCCTGCTATTCGACCAGAGACTTCTAGAACGTGCCGCAGAGAGAGATCTTACCTCCGCCAGCTTCACATCGACACCCCTACCCCGACCTGCCGACCGATGCTCCGCAGGACAGACATTTCCCCCGATTAAGTCTCCTACTACCATTACGGAGCCGATGCAGATAGGCAGGTCTCGATTGTCTACTGCGGCCTAGCGGACCACATTATCCGCCACTGTCCTTCACGACCGAAGGATCTGGCTCTCCAACCAAGGGGGATCCTGGTGAGCCATACCGCCGTACCCACCTTAGAAAGAAGAAAAATGGATCCTGGCATACTTTTTCCCGCAACCTTGGCCTGGAACTCAAGGACATTATCAGTTGGGGCCTATTTGGACTCCGGGGCCGACGAGAGTTTAATCGACCTGGATTACGCCTGACAAGCCGGGATCCCCATGGTTCCTCTCGATACCTTCATCTCTGCTCAAGCCTTGGACGGACACCCTTTGGGTCCCATCAAACACCGCACTATACCCCTGTCGTTGACCCTCTCGGGAAACCATACTGAGACCATCAGCCTCTGGGTACTGGATTCCCCAGTAGCCCCCCTTGTCCTCGGCCGCTCCTGGCTTTGTCAACATGACCCCCACATATCCTGGTCATCTGGCAAGATACTGGCATGGAGCACCCCCTGTTACGCGCACTGCCTCAGGTCGGCAGCATCTCCCCCTTGCAGACCCAAGCCCACTTCACCACCTTCCGATCTCTCCCGTGTTCCTTTGGCTTACCATGACCTGGCAGCTGTCTTCAGCAAGGAACAAGCTCTTTCTCTCCCGCCCCACAGACCCTACGACCGTGCGATCGACCTGATCCCCAACGCGGTCCTCCCATCCAGCCGCCTGTATAATCTGTCTCTCCCTGAAAAGCAAGCCATGAGGGACTACATCTCAGAGTCTCTCGCCTCCGGGATTATCACCCCATCCAAGTCTCCGGTGGCAGCTGGGTTTTTTTTTGTTAACAAGAAGGATGGTTCTTTAAGACCCTGTATTGACTACCGACAACTCAATTGCATTACCGTTAAGAACAAGTACCCACTACCCCTCCTGAGCTCCTCTTTTGAGCCCCTTGCCCCTGCCACCATTTTCACAAAGTTGGATTTACGTAATGCCTACCACCTGGTGCGCATCAAGGAGGGTGATGAGTGGAAAACGGCATTCAATACACATTTGGGCCACTTTGAGTACCGAGTCATGCCGTTCGGACTCACCAACGCACCTGCCGTCTTCCAAGCCCTTGTGAACGATGTTTTAAGAGACATGATCGATCGGTTTGTTGTCGTTTACTTAGATGACATTCTAATTTTTTCTAAAGATCTACAGGAGCATCACCGACACGTCCGCCTCGTTCTTCAGCGACTCCTGGAGAACCACCTCTTCGTGAAAGCCGAGAAATGTGAGTTTCACGCAACATCTGTTGACTTTCTGGGCTTTATCATTGAAAGAGGTCACATCAAGGCTGACCCCAAGAAGGTGGAGGCAGTGGTGGAGTGGCCCCAGCCTTGTACTCGGACGGAGCTGAGGCGCTTCCTGGGATTCACGGGATTTTACCGACGATTCATTAAGGACTTCAGTAAGTTGGCTGCACCACTCCATGCTCTCACGTCTACCAACATTCTCTTTCAGTGGACCCGAGAGGCCGGGATGGCCTTTTGGAGCCTCAAGAGGAGTTTTGTCTCCGCCCCCATCCTTGTTCACCCTGACCCAGACTGTCCGTTTATTGTGGAGGTGGACGCCTCCGATTCCGGAATTGGGGCGGTGTTGTCTCAGCGCTCCAAGTTGGACAACAGTATCCATCCACGTGCTTATTTTTCCAGACGCCTTTCGCCCGCAGAACGTAACTATGATGCCGGTAACAGGGAGCTGCTGGCAGTCCACGATGCTTTAACAGAGTGGAGACACTGGCTTGAAGGGGAAAAACACCAATTTCAGGTCCTCACGGATCACCGCAACCTCCTGCATGTCTGGTCCGCTAGAAGGCTGAATGACCGGCAGGCCCGCTGGTCCCAATTCTTTTGCCGGTTTGACTATGTCCTCTCGTTCAGGCCGGGCTCCCGCAATACTAAGGCTGATGCCCTGTCCCGGCAATTCTCGGAGGAGCCCGCTTGCACCGTCTCAAAAGAACCCATCCTTCCTCCGGCCCGTATTATCGGCATGGTCACCTGGGAAGTGGAGAACCAGGTCCAGGCTGTGCCTACTGTGCCCCCTTCCTGTCCCCGGTCGTCCCTGGTCACACATCGCGCTGGATTTCATCACTGGATTCCCCCCATCCCGAGGTAACACCACCATTCTTACCATCGTTGATCGCTTCTCCAAAGCCGCGCACTTTGTTCCTCTGCCTAAACTTCCTTCTTCTTCCGAGACGGCCGACCTCCTTACCACTCATGTGGTCAAGCAGCATGGCATACCCATGGACATTGTGTCTGACCGTGGCCCCCAGTTCACTTCCCGGGTGTGGCAGGCATTTTGTAAGGGGATTGGGGCTACGGTCAGCCTTACATCAGGATACCACCCACAGAGTAACGGGCAAGCGTAGAGGACAAACCAATGTGTGGAGAACATGCTACGCATTGTGGCCGCCCGCCAACCTGCCTCTTGGAGCAAGTTCTTACCCTGGGTCGAGTTTGCCTACAATTCTATGAAGAGCTCGGCCACCGGTTTGTCACCATTTGAGTGCTCCCTCGGTTATCAACCCCCGATGTTTCCCCAACAGGAGGCCGAAGCGGCAGTCCTTTCTTCTCGCAGGCACATCATGAGATGCCGTCAGATTTGGAAGACCGCCCGTGCTGCCCTGTTGAGGGCCTCCTAGAGAATGTGCCGTAGTGCCAACCGGCGGCGCATTCCGGCTCCATCCTACACTCCTGGACAACAAGTCCTGTTACGAGCCAAGGACCTCCACCTACAGGTACCATCCCGTAAACTGGCACCCCGTTTTGTTGGACCGTATACGGTGGAGGCCATCATCAATCCAGCATCTGTTAGACTGTCTCTTCCCCCCTCTGTGAAGCGACATCCGGTGGTCCATGTATCCCAGATTAAGCCTGTCTCCAGTTCTCCACTCTCTTCCCCTGACCCTACCCCCCCCCCCCCCTAGAATTCTGGATAACGGTGACCCAGTGTGGACCGTCAAGGAGATCCTCGGGGTCCGTCGGCAAGGTAGGGGACTGGTATTTTTGGTAGATTGGGAGGGTTATGGTCCAGAGGATAGATCTTGGGTGCCGGCCTCCTACCTTGCTGATCCCTCCCTTCACGCCTCCACAGCTGGAGGCAATTCTCAATCAACACACCTGGTCTTGACGAGAGGCAGCAGCATAAAGGCTCACTCCGCTGACTACTCCACGCCGGAACGTAGCTCTGATTCAGTAAGCTTCACGTCTCTGGCTCCTCACCTGTGTCTCTCTCTTTTGCTCTTTTTGTCTCCCTCGTGCCTAGTCCTTGTCATCTCCTGTTCCCACAATACCTCCGTGTCTCCGCAGTGAGCTGTGCGCCTCACCTGCCGATCTTCCCCCTGGACTCTGACTGCCTTCCTCGACCTTCGACCCCTCGCTTGGATCACAAACCTCTTTTGCGTCGCCCATTCTGGACTTGTTTGCTGCCACAACCAACACGCACTTACAACAACCGCTGGTAACTTATATTTGGTTAACTTCCACACATAGCCCTGCATACACACACATAGTAGCATACACACCCTACGTAATCATCAAGCTCAAATAAAACCCGTTGAGCTAGACCTCCTGTTGTCGTGCCGTCTCCTTCCCCTTGTCGCATGTAACATTCAATTGAATATGGGTTGAAAAGTATTTGCAAATCATTGCAATCCGTTTATATTTACATCTAACACAATTTCCCAACTCATATGGAAACGGGGTTTGTACATGATAGCCCTACCTACCTACCTGGGCAGGTCCTGGACAGGGATTTGAACATCAAGTGTGTCTGGGTCTGGAGCTCTGAGAGGAGAAATTTATCAAGTTGAGCAATTATAAGTACACACGTTTTCGGCGGCGTGGCTCAGATGGTAGAGCAATCGTACAGTAACTTTAAGGTTTCTGGTACGAAACCAACTTCCACCATCTTAGTCACTGTTGTTGTGTCCTTGGTCAAGACACATTACGCATCTTGCTGTCATTGCCAACCATAAGGACTACATATGCTATAATCTGGCTTATTCACAGTCTGTACAGAAGATTGTACATTAATGTTCAGTGTCCTGAATAAATAATGTGACACTTCACTTACATTTAAAAGTAAGGTACTTCATTGACCTTTTGCGTGAAATTTCTTTGTTGCAGCAGCTACATTTATAAACAACAATAAAGACAAGAATAAAAATTAAGAATAGTACAAAAATAATAAATAAAATGAAGTCATATGGATATGTTTTTGATACTTGTGTATCAATGTGCAATCAGAGCATAAATGAGCAGGGTTTGAAATGTGCAATTAAGATGATGTATAGTATTTATTGACATGTATACTGCAAATGTAAAAGACTGACATTTACAAACACGTGAATACACAACACTTATATTGCACTAGACCTCTGCTTTTGTTTGCAAAAACAGATACTGAGTTTATAATTTTTATTCCATTCTGGTCTGATAAATATTATCATATTCAAAATTAACAAGTGATTAATTGCAAAAAGTATTGCATTAATCAGTTTTAGTTTTAGATTAATCACACAATTTATTTTGTGCACACATGCTCCTTCATATTAACTGTGGATGGTTACCTGAAAGGTGGAATGGGTTGTTATACAGTCAGTGATCAGTACATACGTCATCGACTGGTGTGTTCGCTAGCAAATTTCGCTTCAAAATACACCCTGACAGGACTTATGATAAAACTATTACCGGGTTTTGAGCAAATAAATGACATACATTGAAGTAAAACATTTCAAAATATGTTTGTATGTCATTCTGACCATAACATTGCATTTGTTTCAAAATATTGGGGTCTTTTTAGGTGAATTTAAATTATGTAAGCAGGTAATTTAGTGTGATTAATCATTATTAGTCCAAATTTAAGTGTGATTAACATTTAAAATCTGGCAGCTTTTTCTTATATGTATACACTAGAACAGGGGTGTCCAAAGTGCGGCCCGGGGGCCATTTGCGGCCCGCAGCTAATTGTTTACCGGCCCGCCACACATTCTGGAAATACTATTGTAAAAATAAAAAAGAACATTAAAAAAAGTGGAATGAGGTGAAATCTAACGAGAAAAAGTTGAAATGTTGACACAAAAGCTGCCATGCAGGCTGTTTTTTTTTCTTTTGTCTTTCTTCATTTTTCTTTTTTTGCCATTGCTCAAAAAAAAAAAATAATGACAAAAAATCCATGTTATAATGAATTATTTTCAGGGCTCCAATTACTTCAAATATTTCACTTTAAAATGTTTTATGTGGTAAATATTGCATATATTGTGTAGTAGCCATATAAAAACATCAAAGTTTTCTTTGACAAAAGCGCATAAAACAAAAAAAATAATAGTTCCAGCATAAAATCGACAGATATATCTGAAGTTGATCTCGTAACTTAAGTGTTGAAAGTAAAAGAAAAACCTAATAAAAATGTATCACTTTATGAGTGGGGCACCTTTTGGATCCCAAATATATTTAGTGATGTTTTATTTATCTTTTCACTGTGATTACTCAAGAATATGAAATAATTAAAATCAATGGTGTCCTGCATTATTGATCTTTTAGGGCTCTATTGACTAAATACTGCATATTTCAGTTTTACTATAAAAAAAACTAAGTTGTTTTTGACATAAAAGCCATAAAACATTTTTTTTAATTTGTATTACTTTATATCAACTTAAAGTTGATATAGAGATTTACTGTAAGCGTTAAATGATTAAAAACAAATAATAATCTGACTTATTTTAAACATTTTAATGACTGAGACCCTTTATGGTCCCCGGGACCCCTAAAGGTAAAATAAACAAAAAAAGGCATATATTTTGTTATGGTTTGAAAATGAAAAATATCAAAATGGCCCCCACATGCTTTAATTTTTCCGTGTGCGGCCCTCAGTGGAAAAAGTTTGGACACCCCTGCACTAGAATATGTATATAAACATAGACACACAATATCTTTCATTTAAAAAGTTGACCTAATTAAAAAACAGTAAAACCTCTAATTTATACCACGTGACCTACTTACCCTTTGCCCTCCAGAGCAGCACAAATGGGGCTGTTGTAATTCGATGCCTCGTGGCCACAACTTTTACATCGAGTTTTAAAAAGACTTCCTAGATGTTAGTATGACAGAGTCAAAAATGATAAGAGCAGAAACAGGAGTCAGATGATATATACATTACAGGTGTAAAACTACAGAAGAGACTTCAAAGTGTGTATATTCAACCAAAGTTTTCAAGAAAAAAATAAGATATACGGTCTGCTGCTTAGTTAAAAAATGGCAAATACTGTACTGTGTAATCAAATAACTACATTTGCCTTGGTAGTAGGTCTTAGCATATCAACTGATTGGTGGGTTGTTCAGCAAACGCTTGTCTGCTGCACCACACTCTTAATATTGCTCAGCACAACATGGCTGAACAAACATTTAACATCCTCTTCCATTCCCCAAAACAACAGTGCTACTGATGTGTTCAATTGGTTAATGCAGTTCCCCACTGATAAAAAAACCAAAAAACCTGACCACCACAGACTGAGGTGAGTAAACCTAATAATAACTGAATGTACATCCCAAAATGGGCTGTGGCATCATAACTTCAATGATGACGCACACATTTTTTTTTCTTTTCCATCCATCCATCCACTACCACTTGTCTCTCTCTCTTCCAATTGAGAGCATTTATATTACATATAACTATTAATTTACCGTGAATTTCAAGGATGTTTTTGGATCCAGCCCGACGATGAAGTTCATCAATGTTCTGAGTGATGACAGTGACCTTCCGGCCCTGTCTGCCCAGTTGCTCCTCACACTCTGCAATGGCCAGGTGAGCGGGATTAGGATTTTTCGTGAGCATGACTTCTCGACGGTAGTGGTAAAACTCCCACACACGTGAAGGGTTCCTGGAGAAGGCTTCAGGAGTGGCAAGTTCCTAAAAATGTACAACAGAAAAATAAAAGGTATAACTAGGGATGAGCACCGAATTTGATACATTTATTGGCACCGAGCAAATTTCGTCGGTACTATCGGGTATCGACATAAAATCAAACGGCAACATAATTTGAAAACTTTGCTGCCCGTGACGTCACCTCTGTTTGCAGACTAAACACAGCTCAAAAACTTGGCGAGGAAACAATCACTCAAGCAGCACTCAGAGCAGACTTAGCCAAAGTACCTTTAGCTACAATTTTCCATGCCAACAAAGCAAGTATGCCTGACGGAAGACGCTTGAACGTAGAGTAAGCCTCCACTTTTCCAAACTGCACTAGCTTGATGCTAATTTACATTGGCTTTGCCATATACAAGCTACTGATGAGCAATAGTTGTTTTACATGGTGATTTCAACACCTCCTAATTTTGTAATGAAAACTACAACTAAGATGCAACTGTGTAATACTGTAAGTGCAAAACTCAAAGTATAAAGACTTTGTAGGGCACAACATAAAACCATAATGGTCCATTTAGCTTAGACTATTTCCTATCTAAGCAACACACCTTAGCCGATACACTAGTGCCAGCCATCTAATGTGTTGGAATTGCAAATGCATGCAAAATCTACGATACAATACTTGCAAATGAGACCCAGAAATGCCATAAGAAAACAAGATATAAGAACTGGAGAGCAATCAAAATCAGCTCATTTTTAAATGTTTCATTAAAAAAAATTATTTTATTGTTAAGCAATAACGTACCGAAAAAAAGTACTGAAAAATTGTTACCATCGAGTACCGATATTTATTCCTAGGTACCGAAAATTGGTACGGTATTGGTTCAAATGTGAAAAGTACCCATCCTTGGGTATAACAGCAACTAATGCTTTATGCCAAAGTCAAACAATGACATATGATACATTTAGTGGTTCTAATAAAACAAGCGGAAACATACCTGAGCTTGCCATTTTCTCCAGTAGCCTCCCGCACCTCTGAAGGTGGGGACTCCACTCTCGGCACTCACCCCTGCGCCAGTGATGATGGCTATATTGGAGGCCTTTAAGAAGATTTTTCTGAACGCTGCCAGGTCTGAAAACAAGACCATGATGCATGAAAATATTTAGGAGAATTGGTCCACAGCCTGTCAGAATACTTTTTGTATAATGTAAAAGGCAATGACGGTGGTCATGTGAGATTGGATCCATTCATCCACTTCCGCTTATCCAAAGTCAAGAGAAGCCTCCCCAGACACTTTGTGCAGGGATCCCGAGCCCTTTCAAGGCCAGTTGGGAGACGGTCTCTCCAGCGTGTCCTAGGTCTTTCCTGTAGCCTCCTACCGGTCGTTTGTGCTCTAAACACTGCCACAGGGAGGCGTCCAGGGGTCATTCTGACTAGATGTCCGGACAACCTCATGTGGCTCCTCTCGATGTGGAGAAGCAGTGGCTTTACTCTGAGTTCCTCACCCTATCTCTAAGGGTGTGCCCCGCCACCCGATGGAGGAAACTAATTTTGCCCACTTGTACCTGTGATCTTGTCCTTTCGGTCACAACCTAAAGTCCATGACCATAGGTGAGGATAGGAACATGGGTCGTCCAGTAAATTGTGAGTAGAGATGTCCGATAAGGGCTTTTTTTTGCCAATATCCGATATTCCGATATTGTCCAACTCTTAATTACCGATTCTGATATCAACCGATACCGATATATACAGTCGTGGAATTAACACATTATTATGCCTAATTTTGTTGTGATGCCCCACTGGATGCATTAAACAATGTAACAAGGTTTTCCAAAATAAATCAACTCAAGTTATCAAAAAAAATGCCAACATGGCACTGCCATATCTATTATTGAAGTCACAAAGTGCATTATTCTTTTTAACATGCCTCAAAACAGCAGCTTGGAATTTGGGACATGCTCTATATGAGGAGGTTGAGGTGGGCAGGGTTGGGATGGTGGGGGTGCGGGGGGGATCAGGGGTAGCAGGGGGTGTATATTGTAGCGTCCTGGAAGAGTTAGTGCTGCAAGGGGTTCTAGGTATTTGTTCTGTTGTGTTTATGTTGTGTTACGGTGCGGATGTTCTCCCGAAATGTGTCATTCTTGTTTGGTGTGGGTTCACAGTGTGGCGCATATTTGTAACAGTGTTAAAGTTGTTCATACGGACACCCTCAGTGTGACCTGTATGGCTGTTGACCAAAAATGCTTTGCATTCACTTGTGTGTGTGAAAAGCCGTAGATACTGTATTATGTGATTGGGCCGGCATGCAAAGGCAGTGCCTTTAAGGTTTATTGGCACTCTGTACTTCTCCCTACGTCCGTGTACCACTCCGCACAGCAGCGTTTTAAAAAGTCATAAATTTTACTTTTTGAAACCGATACCGATAATTTCCCATATCACATTTTAAAGCATTTATCGGCCGATAATATCGGCAGTCCGATACTATCGGCAGTCCGATACTATCGGACATCTCTAATTGTGAGTATGTGAGATTGGATTGATTATTATATTGAATTAGATTGTAGGGCTTGACGATTATGGCAAAAATAATAATCACAATTATTTTGATTGATATTGAAATTACGATTAAAAGACAAGTGTATTCATTAATTTGAAAACATGAGTATTTCACGTAAAAACACCAACACCAACACCAACCAGTGAAAGAGTGTTTCTTTTTCCTTTTTATCTCACTTGTGTCACTTCCTGTTGTGTGCTGCACTCCCTTCTTTTTTATTTGCTATTTATCTTATGTTTTTTGTTTTTCCCTTTCTATATTTGTACCTGTTATGTGTCCCCTTGTCGTCGTCAGCATTTATCACAATTATCTTACACACACTCACAATTCTCTAATAAATACACCTCAACTATACACATCTACCCACTTTGCACACATGAATATATGCATGATAGGCTCACATTTAGATTCAAATAAGCATTACCGTACTTGCACATAAAGTATACACATACTGTACATCCATACACTTAGTTACAGTCTAGTTTAGTATGTCCACTTGTTACATGGAAAGTGTGTGGGGTCGGGTCCAGGAAAAAACAAAACATTTCACAATCATTTGAAGAACATGCAAGCAGACATTGTTTTATTACAAGAGACTCACCTCTCCAAGTTCGATACCTCAAAATTGCAATCACCACAATACCATCACACATACTTAACTAGTTACAACTCCGAACAGAAAAGCATAGCTGTTTTCAATAGTCGAAGGATTAATTTGACCCTCCATAACTCCATTACTGACATAAAGGGCAGATACATAATTCTTAATTGATTGATGGGATAAACTTTTATATCGCCAACATTTATGGTCTAAAAGTTGACGACCCCTACTTTTTCCACACTTTCTTCTCTTCACTCTCCACTCACTCAAACTCATCCTTGATGTTAGGAGGGGACCTCAATTTAATATTTAGTCCAAATATATACCAGTCCAGCGTGACTGGGAGTCACCGTGAGTCTCAGTCAGCGGGAATACTTAAGCAATATATGAACGATTACGATCTTTCTGATTCCAGGCGTTCTTATCACCCCACTCTTAGGGAATACACTTATTTTTATCCAGTTCACCACTCATCTTCTTGCACAGACTACTTTTTAACAAGTAGCTCAATTTTATCTTATATCTCAAATATTCACATCCCCCTATCATTATCACTGACCATGCACCTGTCTTACTCTCCCTCCCTAACAAAACTATCACTGCACCTACAAAACACTGGAAACGTAATACATCATTACTTAAGGACCCAGACTTTCTAAACTATTTTGACAAAGAATGGACAGATTTTTTTAGATTTTAATGACCAACCAGACACCATGGCGTGTTCGGGAGACCACGAAAGTAGTTATGCGAGGAAAAAATATTTCCTATTCATCATCCAAGAAAAAGAAAGAACGTTTATCAGAGCAGGAACTTAAAAATGAAATCAAACTATTAGAAATAGGTTAT
The DNA here is from genome assembly GCF_033978785.1 of Entelurus aequoreus. Classification (NCBI taxonomy): domain Eukaryota; kingdom Metazoa; phylum Chordata; class Actinopteri; order Syngnathiformes; family Syngnathidae; genus Entelurus; species Entelurus aequoreus. Next base: position 37,596,991 of record NC_084749.1, on the reverse strand, counting down.
GATAACTCACAAAAACGAACAAACTTTTAGTAAATTGAGAACTCAAATTAGACTTAAGAGAAATAATTCATTCCAGCTGCAGAGGGTACGCTTGGAGAAGTTTAAGCATGGCAATAAAACAAGGAAATTATTGGCTAACCAACTTAAACTAAATTTTAAGAAACTCTGTACCATCCATTAAGGATTCAGCTGGGAACATTATTCCTGAAGAAATTAACTCTATCTCTAGAGACTTACAAACATGCATATACTGTACACACCAAATGAGCCATCTCTTTCAGATATTGAGACATTTCTTAACAATATAGACTTACCCAAATTAAATACAGGTAGGTATCAAATTTAGATCTACCTATTTCAGTAACTGAAATTCATGATGCTCTTCAACACATGCCAAACACATGCCAAACAATAAAGCACCAGGACGGTCTGATGGGTTCCCTGTGGAGTTCTACAAAACATTCTGGTCAATGCTCGCTCCAATATTTACAAAAATGACTCCAGAGATTAAAGAAAACTCATTCCTTCCTACAAACATGAATTCTGCTATAAATCAGTCGCTTGCTAAAACCTGATAAAGACCCAACACTTCCATCCTGTTACCAGCCAATCTCCTTGATTAATAATTAAAAATTAAAATTAAAATTGTCTGCAAAGTATTAGCTCAAAGATAAAGAAAAAGTCACTTGTTCACTAAATGAACAATAAGATTAATAATTCATTTTCTACCACTGGTCGTTAATAATTTTGACAAAATATTACAATGATAAATGACAATATGTTACTGCATATGTCAGCAGCTAAATAAGGAGCCTTTGTTTGTATATACAAACCCCGTTTCCATATGAGTTGGGAAATTGTGTTATATGTAAATATAAACGGAATACAATGATTTGCAAATCATTTTCAACCCATATTCAGTTGAATATGCTACAAAGACAACATATTTGATGTTCAAACTGATAAAAAAACTTTTTTTTTTTGCAAATAATCATTAACTTTAAAATTTGATGCCAGCAACACGTGACAAAGAAGTTGGGAAAGGTGATAATAAATACTGATAAAGTTGAGGAATGCTCATCAAACACTTATTTGGAACATCCCACAGGTGAACAGGCAAATTGGGAACAGGTGGGTGCCATGATTGGGTATAAAAGTAGATTCCATGAAATGCTGTCATTCGCAAACAAGGATGGGACGAGGGTCACCACTTTGTCAACAAATGCGTGAGCAAATTGTTGAACAGTTTAAGAAAAACCTCTCTCAACCAGCTATTGCAAGGAATTTAGGGATTTTACCATCTACGGTCCGTAATATCATCAAAGGGTTCCGAGAATCTGGAGAAATCACTGCACGTAAGCAGCTAAGCCCGTGACCTTCGATCCCTCTGGCTGTACTGCATCAACAAGTGACATCAGTGTGTAAAGGATATCACCACATGGGCTCAGGAACACTTCAGAAACCCACTGTCAGTAACTACAGTTGGTCGCTACATCTGTAAGTGCAAGTTAAAACTCTCCTATGCAAGGCGAAAACCGTTTATCAACAACACCCAGAAACGCCGTCGGCTTCGCTGGGCCTGAGCTCATCTAAGATGGACTGATACAAAGTGGAAAAGTGTTCTGTGGTCTGACGAGTCCACATTTCAAATTTTTTTTGGAAACTGTGGACGTCGTGTTCTCCAGACCAAAGAGGAAAAGAACCATCCGGATTGTTATAGGCGCAAAGTTGAAAAGCCAGCATCTGTGATGGTATGGGGGTGTATTAGTGCCCAAGACATGGGTAACTTACACATCTGTGAAGGCGCCATTAATGCTGAAAGGTACATACAGGTTTTGGAGCAACATATGTTGCCATCCAAGCAACATTACCATGAACGCCCCTGCTTATTTCAGCAAGACAATGCCAAGCCACGTGTTACATCAACGTGGCTTCATAGTAAAAGAGTGCGGGTACTAGACTGGCCTGCCTGTAGTCCAGACCTGTCTCCCATAGAAAATGTGTGGCGCATTATGAAGCCTAAAATACCACAACGGAGACCCCCGGACTGTTGAACAACTTAAGCTGTACATCAAGCAAGAATGGGAAAGAATTCCACCTGAGAAGCTTAAAAAATGTGTCTCCTCAGTTCCAAACGTTTACTGAGTGTTGTTAAAAGGAAAGGCCATTTAACACTGTGGTGAACATGCCCTTTCCCAACTACTTTGGCATGTGTTGCAGCCATGAAATTCTAAGTTAATTATTATTTGCAAAAAAAAAAATAAAGTTTATGAGTTTGAACATCAAATATCTTGTCTTTGTAGTGCATTCAATTGAATATGGGTTGAAAAGGATTTGCAAATCATTGTATTCCGTTTATATCTAACACAATTTCTCAACTCATATGGAAACATGGTTTGTATTATATATATAAAAATTATATACTTTAAAGGAAATTTTTTTACCATCTCCACACTTACTCGCTGCGCATATTCATCATACGTCAAGCCAAGAGGTGCATTTGTAACCTTTAACCTGTTTTAAAAGGTGTTATGATCATTTTTTTTACCAAAGAATGTATTGCGTGAATCTGTTTGAATCGAGAATCAAAAATCAATTCTGAATCGAATCATGAGTGGTTGCAAGATACACATTCTTTTTATTGTTCACAATAGTGGAACAGGAAAACCAGCTCATTTACAGTTTATGTCTGGTCATTAATTTGGAACACCACCACAGTCTTTGGGGCTTACACACATCAAATGTACGCCTTAAAACAGAGGTGTCAAAGTCAATTTCACCTCAAAATGTAATGTATATTACTGTAAATGGAAAAACAGTACTGCTGTTTTTATGGTAAAAAAAAAAGGCAGCTCAGTTGCTAGAATTTTACTGTAAAATTTACATTTGTTTTTTTTACTGTAAATTAAAAAAAATTACAGTAACATTTTGGCACCTGAGCTGCCAGTTTGTTTGTTTTTACCGCAAATCAACAACTGTAGATTTTTCAGTGTATTACTGTAAATGCCAAAACGGCACCACAGTTCATTACAGTAAAAAAAGTACAGTTTTTTTCATTTAGAGAAAAATGCTGTAAAAACCACAGTAAATTTCACAATTTTACCATGAAATCTATTGTTACTTTAACATTGCACAATTTGATGGATAACTTGCTTTGAAATCATTACTATTGGTATTTATTTCTATTTAAAAAATGGTTTGAATGTTTGATAATATATTTTTGCATAATTAGACAATATTTAAGTTAACATAATTTGCGGTTACATGGAGTACATATATTGTTTTTCTCCCAAAATAGAAATAAATAATACATTTATTGATACATAGTATTTCCAGGCTTTCGAGGACCACATCTGGCCCCCGGGCCTTGAGTTTGACACCTGTGCCTTTAAAGAAGGTCAGTTGCAGAGTTGAAACTTTATCACTTTCAGTTTCTTCTGGCCTGTCATGAACAGTGGGCTTGGAAATTATTTGGCCAAATTTAACTGGAGACCCCTGTCTAATAGACTTATAACACCTTTTTCATCTGTATGAAAACAATGGTAACATACCTGAACTGGGCCTAGCCATTGTGTGACGGTTCCAATCTTTCCTTAGAGAAGCATAGAGTTGTGACTTTATAATGCCTCTTACGGTGAGCTGGCTTACAATCATCAGGGATCAGTGGCTAGGGAGAAATTGACATCACAGCTTTATTTATTTGTTTGTTGTCAAATCTGCCAGTTTTCGCATTAGTCCTTGTTATACAAAATTGACCATTATTATCTCTGGAGACTCATATTTCATAAAGCCACTTGGATATAACTCCCTACCTACGCTGTGGGTAGTGTTAAATGATGCGTGGGAGGCCAAGTTTTGCATGTAAAGCGTCAATTAATGAATGACAGGGCGCTTCATATGTAATTTTACCACTAACAATTTCTAAATTTGTAGCCCCGTTCTGCTACGTTACTGATCGAATATATTGGCATATTTCACTAGCTATTGTCATTGTCCTCTGCGATCAAATCGCGGCCGGTGATGTGTCAAGGAAACATGTAAACTTATGTTTTAAACCCCTGGGGACATTTGATTTTAATTATCTTAAATGCCAAACAGGACATAGAAGTCCTTCCGTTTTTGAAGGTGGTAAAAACATTTTTGATTGTTATATATATTTTGTTTAACTTTCTTTTGCTTACATTTCTTAATTTGTTTATATTCTGACCATTTCAAAAGCCTTTTGGTATGATGTCACAGGTTTAAAAATTTGCAAATGAGTCACGATATGCAAATATATACCAAAGTATCAGGCTCTTTTTGAACCACATAGAAACTATTGCGATGTTGTATGGTGTAACACGTATCCCGGTTATCTTAAAAAACTTGAGATTCTTCCGAAGAAAGTCATATGTGTTATATCATGGGCAAACTTTAATGCTCCCTCAAATCTTCTTTTTTATGGGTACAATCTTCTGAAGCTTACGGACTGCAACAGATTCCACAGTGATTGTATTATGTATAATTTAGTATATGGATTAAATTCTAGACTCTGCCAGCTCATTCCAGTGACCACTACTTCTCATAGACAAAACACTAGAAGTAAACCTTTACTGAGAGGGAAAAAATTGTCATCCAAAGTGTACAAGGTTTAGTATAGCCCAGGGGTCAGCAACCTTTTCCACTCAAAGAGCCATTTTGACAAGTTCCACAAATTAAAGAAAACAATGGGAGCCACAAAACTCTTGAAAATTTAAAACGAAATAACACTGCATACAAAGCTTTTTTTGCTTTGTGCTATGTTTTAACCAGGGGTCTCAGACACACGCCCCGGCCCGCACCTTAATATAAAAATTTAATGATAGTGCGACCCGCGATTGCGCCTGATAGCGTCATACTTGCCAACCCTCTCAATTTATCCGGGAGATTCCCGAGTTCCAGGGCATGATGGTACTGCCTTTAGCGCCCTCTACAGCCTGCTCCAACAGCGTACCTGCTCGGCCACATGTTGAATGCAGCTTCAGCATGCTCAGTGCACACGTAAGTGACAGCAAGGCATACTTGTTCAACAGACACACAGCTTACACTGACGGTGGTCGTATATAACAACTTTAACACTGTTACGTTACAAATATGCGCCACACTGTGAACCCACACCAAAAAAGAATGACAAACACATTTCTGGAGAACCTCCACGCTGTAACACAACATAAACACAACAAAACAAACACCCAGAATCCCATGCAGCCCTAACTCTTCCGGTTTGATGTGTGGGGGGGTTTGGTGGTAGCGGGGGTGTATAATGTAGACTGGCTGCATGGGATTCTGGGTATTTGCTGTGTTGTGTTTTTGTTGTGTTACGGTGCGGAGGTTCTCCAGAAATGTGTTTGTCATTCTTTTTTGGTGTGGGTTCACAGTGTGGCGCATATTTGTAACGTAACAGTTTTAAAGTTGTTTTAAACGTCCACCGTCAGTGTAAGCTGTGTGGCTGTTATGTTATGTTATGTTATGTTATGTTATGTTATGTTATGTTATGTTATGTTATGTTATGTTATGTTATGTTATGTTATGTTATTTTCATTTATTTTGCGCCCCCCAACCAACTGTTACATCAGCCCGGGGCGCAGCCCGAGTGGAGAAACAAAAAAAACAGAAACAGAGACTGAGACACACAAAGGAATCTAAACTAAACATTTAAGACTCACAATGAAAACATAAATTGTTGACCAAGTATGCCTTGCTGTCTCCTACGTTAGCAGGCAGAAGCTGCATACAACATGTGGCTGGGCTGGCATGCGATTTGTGCAGGCTATAGAGGACAATTATTGCAGTACCGCTAAGGTACACTCTTAATTCAATTGTTAGGGTGAAAATCGGAGAATATTAACCCCGGGAGATCACTAGGAGAGACACTGACGTCCGTAAAACTCCAGGGAAAACCGTGAGGGTCGGCAAGTATGCAGCTGAGCCGCATCAGAGTGGTCAAAGAGCCGCATGCGGCTCCGGAGCCGCGGGTTGCCGACCCCTGGTATAGCCTGTAGAGGCCCGATGATCTGGAATGAGATTGATAGCTCTATAAAAGAATCACATTCTTTAAACATTTTTAAAAAGCGTTTTAAGCTAAATTGATTGCGACGTTATGCTTAGTACATTTAGCACACCCCTTATGGTTGAGGGATTCCCATTAGTCGCATAATTTTGGTCTTGACCTCAGTATGTATGATGAGATTATCGCAGATCTTCATAATGCAACCTTTTAATCAAATTTTAATAATAGGATAGTGAGATGATTTGGTGGATTTAATGATTCCTTTTTTATTTATAAATGAAATTGTATTTGGGTATTTGGTGGGTAGATTTTGAAATGTATTGTATTGTGCTGTATTTTGTATGTTATATGATGATGTATATTTTAACTGTGGGTCGCTGTCCATAAGCTGTGTGCTTCTAGGGATGACCTTTTGCAGAACGGACTCTGTTATTAACAAAACAAAAACAATATTGAAATACAAAACTATGTCTGCTTGTAAATAAATAAATAAATAAATAAAACAGTGACATCATTTCATCAAAAGGCTTTCCAATGTTCAAAATTTCAAAAAAACATTATTTTTGTTTAGGACCGAATTTAGAGGTGCTGTTTGCAACTTCCTCACAGTAACATTTTTTTAAGCAAAAAATATAACGAGAACACCACCGGTGGTCACTCACCCGGTCTCGCAGGGAGCGTGTGCACACATACAAAAGCAGTCCAAGAGAAGCAACAAACAATTTGCAGTCATGTTGATGTGATAGAATATACATTCAATGACAGCTAACATTAACTAATCAAATCATTATCAATAGCTAACAACAGTCAAAGCACATGTTACGTACATACGTAGTTAGGTCATTGCGTCCCAGAAGCCTAAAGGAGGGCGGGATATACTGTGTAAAACACTTCGGAAAGTTAGCACCCTCAACGCATCTGTGTATATCTTGCAAACAGAACCTTAAACGTAAAAATACAGTTAACGGTAACATTTCAATTCCAGCGTTGCTCATACTTAAGACGATAGCGGTCTCTCAAATTGAATCCTACTTCCATCACTTCAATAATAAGTATACTTAGGTCTTATCCTCGACTTGCCCAGGGTGCAGCCTGCCTACCGCCCGAGTTTAGCTGGGATAGGCTTCAGCCCCCCCCCCCCCACAATCTCAAAAGGGACCAGCCGTAGTTTATTTCTACCATTCATTTTCTACCGCTGGTTCCTTTCAAGGTCGTGCGGGGGGGCTGGAGCCTATCCCAGCTGCACTCGGGCGGAAGGCGGAGTACACCCTGGACAAGTCGCCACCTCATCCTAGGGCCAACACAGACAGGCAACATTCACAATAACATTCAGACACTAGGACCAATTTAGTTTTGCCAATCAGCCTATCCGCAGGTGCATGCCTTTGGAGGGGGGAAGAAGGCGCAGTACCTGGAAAGAACCCACGGGGAGAACACGCAAACTCCACACAGAAAGACCCCAAGCCTCAGGAAATCTAACCCAGGAGCTTCTTGCCGTAAGGCACAAGCGCTAACCACTGTGTTGCCTATTTCGACCCCAACAACTAAAAATACTTCCCATTCACACAATTTAACAAAATAAAAAAATAAAAAAACAGGGTGTGACCGAAAAAGGAGCGGAAAGAAGCAAAAGCTTAAAATGTCCTGCCCCATCACTCAGATATAACACTCTAATTCTTTCTCAACAATATACATTACAGTCCAAAAGTTTGGACACACCTTCCCCTCATTCAATGTGTTTTCTTTATCTTCATGAGTATTTGTCACTGAAAGCATCAAAACTATGAATGAATTAGGGATGGGCGATACGGCCTTTTATTAATATCTCGATATTTTTAGACCATGTCACGATACACGATATATATCTCGATATTTTGCCTTAGCCTTGAATGAACACTTGATGCATATAATCACAGCAGTATGATGATTCTATGTGTCTACATAAAAACATTCTTGTTCATACTGCATTAATATATGCTCATTTTAAACTTCCATGCAGAGAGGGAAATCACAACTAAGTCAATTGACCAACACTGTATTTATTAAACAGTTATTAAGCAGTGGCACAAACATTCATGTCATTTCAAAACAGAAAGTGCAAGATTGTCAGAGACATTTTAAAACAAGCTATGAGTGCACTTTTGTGCATGATGTCACTAAGATGACATATCAAAACAACACTAAATTAAAGTGTACTTTTTGTACAGAATTCCACTACAATATTTTAAAACAAATAAAGTGCACTTTTGTGCATGATGTCACACAAGATATTTCAATAACTGTTAAATAAAATTTAGCTGCATAAAAGTAAAACAAATTGTGTACGTCCTTCGCTATGTGGTGGGTTCCTGCGGACGTTATCTCCTTCTGTTGTTGATTTTTTTTTCATATGGTGTTGATCTGGAAATGGAAGACGCCAGGCTCAATTGGGTCAGTGCTTCGGCATTTTGTTGGTGTGGCACCGGGCGAAGATGTTGACGTGCGGAGTTTTAAGCACTCCTCATTCTTTAGCGGGTGACTTTTCAAATGATGCTACAAATTAGTAGTGCTGCTACTTTTTGTAGCAACGCTTTTGTCGCATACTTGATATATTACGGTTGTCTGTTCAACATCCTCCCGCTTGAAGCCAAACCACCGGCAGACGATGAACCATGTGCTGTTTTTTTTTTTATTCTTCTTCCTTCATTTCTTCCCAGATTCGCACCTTCTTTCTCTCGTATTACCACTCTCACCACTCTGCTTGCACCACAGCTAACGTTACCCATGTCGCTACCTCTCTGCTCCGCGAGAGCGTATGACGTTGCACGCGCGACAGTATGTGAAGTATGTAACAAGGTGCGCTTGTTTTATCTCTCTGTGAGAAGGAGAGACAAGAAAGAGTGAGAATCGCCTGTAGTGTAATGCCCGCAGCTAAAAGCAACTGTGTGAGAACGTATACTCGAATACTCACGATATAGTCATTTTTTACAATTTCAACCCACAATGGGGCTGGGCGATATATCGATATACTCGATATATCGCGGGTTTGTCTTTGTGCGATATAGAAAATGACTATATCGTGATATTCGAGTATACGTTCTCACGCAGTTGCTTTTAGCAGCGGGCACTACACTACAGGCTCTTCCCACTCTTTGTTGTCTCTCCTTCTCACAGACAGCAAGCGCACCTTCTTACATACGTCACATACGTATATGCCGTCGTGGAGCAGAGAGGTAGCGGCATGGGTAACGTTAGTTGTGGTGCGAGTGGTAATACGAGAGAGAGAAGTTGTAAATCTGGTAACAAATGAAGGAAGAATCAATTCCCAAGTAAAACAGCAGGGGGTCCATCATCTGCCGGTGGTTTGGCTTCAAGCGGGAATATGTCGAACAGGCAACCGTAATATGTCAAGTGTGGGACAAAAGCGTTGCTACAAAAAGTAGCATTACTGCTAATATGTAGCATCATTTGAAAAGTCACCCGCTAGAGAATGAAGAGTGTTTGAAACTCCGCATGTCAACATCTCCGTTCGGTGCCACACCCACAAAATGCCCAATCAACCATTTCCATATCAACACCGTATGAAAAAAATAGTCAACAACAAAAGGAGATAACGTCCGCAGGAACCTACCACACAGCGAAGGACATACACTATTTGAGTTCCTATTATGCAGCTCATTTTTATTTAAAAGTTATTGAAATATCTTATGTGACATCATGCACAAAAGTGCACTTTATTTGTTTTAAACTATTGTAGTGGCGTTCTGTACAAAAAGTGAACTTTAATTTAGTGTTGTTTTGATATGTCATCTTAGTGACATCATGCACAAAAGTGCACTCATAGCTTGTTCTAAAATGTCTCTGACATTCTTGCACTTTCTGTTTTGAAATGACATGAATGTTTGTGCCACTGCTTAATAACTGTTTATTAAATACAGTTTTGGTCAATTGACTTAGTTGCGATTTCCCTCTCTGCATGAAAGTTTAAAATGAGCATATATTAATGCAGTATGAACAATAATGTTTTAATATAGACACATAGAATCATCATACTGCTGTGATTATATGCATCAAGTGTTCATTCAAGGCTAAGGCAAAATATCTAGAGATATATCGTGTATCGCAGGTCTGGGCAATTATTTTACTCGGGGGGCCAGATTTAGATTTAAAAAAAAGTGTGTCTGGGGGCCAGTATATCTATTTTTAGGAACACTAATACAAAACCTCACAATAATGATTGAAAGCTAAAAACGTTATGACAGACCGCCTTAAAAAACGGAATGGAATTTGAAGTTTTTTTTACTGAATGAGACACCCAGAATGTGCATGAAAATAAAGAATGTGGGATTACAAAATAACTATGAATGATAAAACACTGAATATTGACAACATATTTTACAATCAACCGAAACGCAACCAAAATGCAACAAACATAGTGAAAAAAAAAAACACGTACAATCAGAGATATCACATAGTGACCACAGTAAGTAATTAGATGACCATAGTAACTAATTAGATAACCATAGGAACTAGTATATGATGCAGATTCCAAGCATTGAAAGACTTAGTATAGTTGAAGACTTCCGGTCATTAGAAAACATGAGTGCACGTCATAATGGCAGCTACACTTTCCATCTTAAACATCTAAAACTATTATTTGGGAATGTCCGGCGGGCCAGATTGAAAAGCTCAACGGGCCACATGTGGCCCCCGGGCCTTAATTTGCCCAGGTCTGGTGTATCGTGACCATGGCCTAAAAATATCGAGATATTAAAAAAAGGCCATATCGCCCAGCCCTAACCCACTATATATCGAGTATATTCGATATATGGCGATATATCGAATATACTCGATATATAGCCCTAGAATGAACACATGTGGAGTTATGTACTTAACAAAAACAGGTGAAATAACTGAAAACATGCTTTATATTCTAGTTTCTTCAAAATAGCCACCCTTTGCTCTGATTACTGCTTTGCACACCCTTGCCATTCTCTTCAAGCCCACCTGTGAAGTGAAAACCATTTCAGGTGACTCCTTCTTGAAGCTCATCATAACAAATACATAACTCCACGTGTTCCTTCATAGTTTTGATGCCTTCAGTGACAATATACAATGTAAATAGTCATGAAATTAAAGAAAACACATTGAATGATACGGTGTGTCCAAACTTTTGGCCTGTACTGTATATAACAATATTTTGTTTATATTTACAGGATACATATGTATAATTACTTATAATAAAATTACCCATTTCATCAAATGGAGTTTATATGCGTCCTGTTGACCCTAATCGATTACGGGCTGTGTGTCAATTAGAATTATTATATGCACATATGTACTGTATCTACTGTGTACACTAGTCTGTTCAGTGTGACCGCATTCAAATGGACAGTAGGGAAGTGCAATAACTGAGTCGCAACAATAGTGAAAGTGAAACAATTTGACGTCGTGGACGAAGTATTGTGATTCTGCATCGCAGCTACGAGCAGTGTCGCAAGCAAGCTAAAGTTAATAAACACAACAGCTGGAGTTGTAGCTCGGCGTTTACAGCATAAAAATGGTGACGCTGATGTGAAGGTTTCCAGAGACAATACTGCTTTGCAGTCAACTTTGATTCGATTTGTTTCACTACCTGTCACACAATCAAGACTCAGCCGGAAGACTCCCGCTGCAGGGATGAGGAAGTGCGTCAGTACATTTGTTCTTCTTCGTCTTCTTTTGCTTCTTCGTTTTTTTGACAGGTTACAGCCATAGCTTGGAAGGTGTTTATCGCCATCTAGTGTATCTATACCGTACCAACCTTAATTATTAACGTTACTGTTAATAATTATAATTTTTTGTCCGAATCGATTTAAATGTGAAAAGGTACCCATGCCTAGTCAAATTGTGTTAGCTTTGCACGTAAATATATATAGACAAAGTGGAATTGTAAAAGAAGATGATTATACAATGTACGTTAGCGCTTTCATAATTCATAATACAGTATATTACAATATTATGCAAAATGTAGCCCATTTGATTTTATGAGATAAATTCAGACAAAGAGACCAAGTAAAAGCTTATTTTTTGTAGTTGCTTTGTTTTTTTTAATTCGACAATATTAAAGTGACGTTTTATTCAACTTGTATAAGATGCTGAATATGGGGTTATTATAAATTGTAAAGTATAATCATCAACAGTAAAAAAAAAAATGTAGAAATGTAAACTTTGACAATTCTTACTTTGAAATAATCTCACTGTATTAAAAATATAAAACTCCTTTTTAAATTTGCCTACTGGTATGAATTAGCTTTGAAAAACATATTTTAATTTACTGACATGCACATGTTTGTGTTACTAAGTGGGGTCTAAAAAAAACGAACATATTTTTAAAAAAATTAAATAAAATGTTTGCTAATATTTGTCCTGACAGGACACATTGATGTAAATATGATTTTTTTTTTTTTTTTTTTTTTTATGGAAACAAATTATGCATTTTTGACACGTTCAAACTTGATTTAGCAGGGAAAAAATCATCAAGATGCAACCTGACACTTTAATATACTTTTTGGCATTGGCAAACATAATTTTTGACATTAAAACAAGTACCAGCATTGAAAAATATTAAATTGAAAAATAAAATACAGATGTTAAAAATTGAGCTGTCAAACAAATAAAATATTTAATGAAGATTACAGTAATGACATGGTGTCTACAGTCAACTCGTTATTAATCCCAATTAATCGCAGATATAATTTTCTTTTTTATCTTTAAATGCACCTAAAGCAGGTAATTTTCAAATTGTTTAATACTATCGACCTGGAACTAAACAATATGTTTGCTCTATGCAATGTTTGTCTATTAAACATTGTGCTTTTTTAAAACAGCTCCACACAACTTAGTCACACATACGCACACACGTACACTATCTCACACAAACATACTCTCTCACACATGTACAGGTCTGACTGCTGTAGAAACCAGTGGCGGGCCGTGCGTTTCCCACCTAGGCCTTCAGTGATGTCCGACTTCAATGATTACCTCTCAAAATACCATCATTGATGTCACCACATGACCATTGCTGGAGAAATACTATACAGAAACACATTTAAGCACTACTGCGCGTTGTACAAAACGGGTTATTATCTGGCGCTTTCTTCTTTTTTTTTTTTGCAAATATATTTTATTGAATTTTACAGTTAAAATCACATTTAACATACTTTGCTCACGCAAACCCTTATACAGGCACACATCCACTCATACACACTCACATGCACACTTGAGGAGAGAGGTGCACTTGAACTTTAAAGGCCTACTGAAACCCACTACTACCGACCACGCAGTCTGATAGTTTATATATCAATGATGAAATCTTAACATTGCAACACATGCCAATACGGCCGGGTTAACTTATAAAGTGCAATTTTAAATTTCCCGGGAAATCTCCGGCTGAAAACGTCTCGGTATGATGACGTTTGCACGTTGAACGGAAGTATTGGGACACCATTGTGTCCCAATACAAACAGCGTCTGTTTTCATCGAAAAATTCCACAGTATTCTGGACATCTGTGTCGGTGAATCTTTTGCAATTTGTTTAATGAACAATGGAGACAGCAAAGAAGAAAGGTGTAGGTGGGATCGGTGTATTAGCGGCTGGCTACAGCAACACAACCAGGAGGACTTTGAGTTGGATAGCAGACGCGCTATCCGACGCTAGCCGCCGACCGCATCGATGATCGGGTGAAGTCCTTCGTCGCGCCGTCGATCGCTGGAACGCAGGTGAGCACGGGTCGTGATGAGCAGATGAGGGCTAGCGTAGGTGGAGAGCTAATGTTTTTAGCATAGCTCTGTCGAGGTCCCGTAGCTAAGTTAGCTTCAATGGCGTCGTTAGCAACAGCATTGCTAGGCTTCGCCAGGCTGGACAGCATTAACCGTGTGGTTACAGGTCCAGGGTTTGGTTCGGTGTCTCCTGATAGTAGAAGTAATAGTAGTATTGTTGATCTTCTGTCTATCCTTCCAGTCAGGGGCATGTTTCTTCTGTTCCTATCCGCAGTTAAGCACGATGCTATCACGTTAGCTCCGAAGCTAAAGTGCTTCACCGATGTATTGTCGTGGAGATAAAAGTCACTGTGAATGTCCATTTCGCGTTCTCGACTCTCATTCTCAAGAGGATATAGTATCCGAGGTGGTTTAAAATACAAATCCGTGATCCACAATAGAAAAAGGAGAAAGTGTGGAATCCAATGAGCCCTTGTACCTAAGTTACGGTCAGAGCGAAAAAAAATACACCCTGGAGTCCTGCACTGCACTCTAATCCTTCACTCTCACTTTCCTCATCCACAAATCTTTCATCCTCGCTCAAATTAATGGGGTAATCGTCGCTTTCTCGGTCCGAATCGCTCTCGCTGCTGCTGTAAACAATGTGCAGATGTGAGGAGCTCTTCAACCTGTGACGTCACGCTACTTCCGGTACAGGCAAGGCTTTTTTATCAGCGACCAAAAGTTGCGAAATTTATCGTCAATGTTCTCTACTAAATCCTTTCAGCAAAAATATGGCAATATCGCGAAATGATCAAGTATGACACATAGAATGGACCCGCTATCCCCGTTTAAATAAGAACATTTCCTTTCAGTAGGCCTTTAACAACTCAAGGTTTACCTACTCAGTGGCCTAGTGGTTAGAGTGTCCGCCCTGAGATCGGTAGGTTGTGAGTTCAAACCCCGACAAACTCATACTAAAGACTATAAAAAAAAAAAAAATGGGACCCATTACATCAAGGGTTGGAATTGGGGATTAAATCACCAAAAAATGATTCCCGGCCGCGGCACCGCTGCTGCTCCCCTCACCTTCCAGGGGGTGAACAAGGGGATGGGTCAAATGCAGAGGACAAATTTCACCACACCTAGTGTGTGTGTGACAATCATTGGTACTGTAACTTTAACTTAACTTTACAGTATGGACATTAGAAAAAATACCCAGATATTGTATGTATATCCATCCATCCCGCTCTGGCTCAGGATCAGCAGGCTATCCAGACCATAGCAAGATGGATAAATATTCCTCGGCATCAGGGATCCTCAGGAAGTGATCCCAAGATCACCTCCCGAGGACCTCTGCACCGTTCACACTTTAAAAAGAAAAAGAAAGTCAGATGCTAAACAATACAAAATAAAAAGTCACAAAAAAAAAAGCAAGTAAACCGTGACAAAACCATATCAAAAGTGACACAAAAAACCAATAGTAGTGTAGGATCAATACAAAA
Source organism: Entelurus aequoreus (assembly GCF_033978785.1). Classification (NCBI taxonomy): domain Eukaryota; kingdom Metazoa; phylum Chordata; class Actinopteri; order Syngnathiformes; family Syngnathidae; genus Entelurus; species Entelurus aequoreus. The sequence goes on along the minus strand of NC_084749.1, from coordinate 37,581,739 downwards.
AATAATAACAATAATAAAAAGGGAATACAACTACAAAAAAGATGGCAGTTGTTTTTTTTCCTTTTTTTCTTTTCTTTAAATGTCTATATGTTATGATTCAATATATGTCAGTAAAGGTTTCCAGGTTAGTTCCCATTTATTCATATTTGTAGAGTTTATAAATCTTATTTTTTCAAGAGTCATTACATTCTCAAGTTCATTTAACCAGTTCCTGAAGTTGGGTGCAGATGGGCTTTTCCAGTCTTTGAGAATGAGTCTTTTGGCCAAGACCGTCCCGAGCAGCAACACAGCTGTAATATATTTTGGAAGTTTTTGTGTTTCTGAAGACCACCCAAACAAGATTATATCCCTGTCAGGGACAAGTTTTCTCTGATATACCCCCGAGTAAAAAAAATAAAATGCTGGACCAAAATGATTGAATAATTGGACATTCCCAAAACAAATGAGACAGTGATCCTTCAGCAGATTTACATGTATCACAAAGTGGAGATGTATCAGGATAACATTTGTGTAATAAGACTTTGGAGTAGTAAAAACGATGAATCACTTTGAACTGCATGAGCCTATGTCTGCTGTTAATTGAGCAATTGTGAATTTGAGAGAGTGTCTGTTCCCATTGCTGTTTGGGTATTGTTGTTCTTAGTTCCTGTTCCCATGCTCTTTTAACACCGTCTGCTGATGTCATGGGCATAATGAAGCAGCTGGCAAATTTGGCGATAAGCTTTTTACTTGTGGGTGATAAATTTAGTAATTCTAAGAGAGGGTGTTTTTCATTTACCAGCTGAGACTTTTGCTTTCTTTGATACATTTTCTTGCCTGCAAATAGCAAAACCAACTGAATTGGGACAAATTGAATTTGATTCGCAATTGCTCAAATGACGCAAGACTGTCCTCGACATAAATGTATTTTATGCATTTAATTCTATTTGAGTACCAGTTAAAAAATGTTCTGTCTGTTTTCGATGGAATAAATGCATGATTGTGACACATTGGTGAATACATAGTTACATTGGAAATATTCAGTTGTTTTTTCATTTGAGAAATAATTTTGATATAATTTCCTACTACTACACTATGGCTTGTTGTTTTAATAGAAGAGACTAGTTTAGTAAAAAATAGAGACAGCAATGATGTGTAAAGGCCTACTGAAATGAAATTGTTTTATTTAAACGGGGATAGCAGATCCATTCTATGTGTCATACTTGATCATTTCGCGATATTGCCATATTTTTGCTGAAAGGATTTAGTAGAGAACATCGACGATAAAGTTCGCAAATTTTGGTCGCTGATAAAAAAAGCCTTGCCTATACCGGAAGTAGCGTGATGTCACAGGAGGTAGGATTCCTCACAATTCCCCGTTGTTTACAATGGAGCGAGAGAGATTCGGACCGAGAAAGCGACGATTACCCCATTAATTTGAGCGAGGATGAAAGATTCGTGGATGAAGAACGTTAGAGTGAAGAACTAGAGAGGCAGTGCAGGGTGTATCTTTTTTCGCTCTGACCGTAACTTAGGTACAAGGTCTCATTGGATTCCACACACTCTCCTTTTTCTATCGTGGATCACGGATTTGTATTTTAAACCACCTCGGATACTATATCCTCTTGAAAATGAGAGTCGAGAACGCGAAATGGACATTCACAGTGACTTTTATCTCCACGACAATACATCAGCGAAGCTCTTTAGTTACGGAGCTAACGTGATAGCATCTGGCTCAAATGCAGATAGAAACAAAATAAATAAATCCCTGACTGGAAGGATAGACAGAAGATCAACAATACTATTAAACCATGGACATGTAACTACACGGTTAATAATTCTCAGCCTGGCAAAGCTTAACAATGCTGTTGCGAACGACGCTGAAGCTAACTTAGCAACTTAGCAACCGGACCTCACAGAGCTATGATAAAAACATTACCGCTCCACCTACGCCAGCCAGCCCTCATCTGCTCATCAACACCTGTGCTCACCTGCGTTCCAGCGATCGACGGCGCGACGAAGGACTTCACCTGATCATCCGTGCGGTTGGCGGCTAGCATCGGCTAGGCGTCTGCTATCCAAGTAAGTACTCCTTGTTGTGTTGCTACAGCCAGCCGCCAATACACCGATCCCACCTACAACTTTCTTCTTTGCAATCTCCATTGTTCATTAAACAAATTGCAAAAGATTCACCAACACAGATGTCCAGAATACTGTGGAATTGTTCGATGAAAACAGAGCAGTTTGTATGGTGACACATTGGGTACGAATACTTCCGTTGCCGTCGTGACGTCACGCGCATACGCATCATACATAGACGTTTCCAACCGGAAGTTTAGCGGGAAATTTAAAATTGCACTTTATAAGTTAACCCGGCCGTTTTGGCATGTGTTGCAATGTTAAGATTTCATCATTGATATATAAACTATCAGACTGCGTGGTCCGTAGTAGTGGGTTTCAGTAGGCCTGGTTTAACTAATGACTGCAGTTCCAATTTCAGCCACAAGGGAGCAGAATTAAGTGATGGGAACCCCATCTTCCAATAGGTCAATGCTTTCAGATTTGATGCCCAATAATAATTTTTGAACATTGGAAGACCCAGTCCCCCTTCCTTTGTAGATCTGAATAAGTGCTTTTTAGATATTCTGCGTTTTTTTATACCCCCACACAAAATCTAGAACTAAAGATTCAAGTTTTTGGAAAACATCTGCAGGAATTAGAATTGGTACATTTTGAAAAAGATAGGTAAATTTTGGCAGGGTAATCATTTTGATAGCGTTCACTCTACCTAACATAGAGAGAGGTAGGGTCTTCCAATACTCTATACCGGTACATACTTTTAGTTTCTCAAAGGCTTCAGTAAAGTTCAATTTTAGTAATGATTAATAATTTTTAGATATTTTTAAGCCGAGATAGGATATATAGTTTTCTGCAACTTTAACTGGGTTTTGACTGATCTTAACATTATCTCCTAGGAATATAAGCTCGCTTTTGGACCAGTTTATTTTATAACCAGATATTCTACCAAAAGAGTCTACATATTCTAAAAGAAGTGGTAATGCAATTTCTGGCTCAGTAAGTGTAACAAGTACATCATCTGCATAAAGTGAGATAAGACTCTCTGATGTGCCCACTGAAAATCCTTTAATATTAGAGTTCATTCTTAAACCAATAGCAGCCAGTGGTTCTAGGGCCAAATTGAAAAGTAAGGGCGAAAGCCAGTCGCCCTGTCTCACGCCGCGATGCAATTCAAAACTATCCGATATCACATTATTGGTTATGACATATGATTTTGGTGCAAAATCAATTATTTTGACCCATCCATCCATCCATCCATTTTCCCATTTTATAAAATGTTCTCCCAACCCAAATAATTTGAGAACATGAAATAGATAAGCCCACTCAATTGAATCAAAAGCTTTATGAGCTTCCAGAGTCAGGACGGCTGCCTTTTTGTTTCCTATGCAGTCCGAGTACAACAAGTTCAATAATCTCCGTACATTGCCAAAAGAAGGTCTGTCCGGGATGAAACCGACCTGATCCGGATGGATACTTTCTGTTATGTGGTTGCTTAACCCTGTTGCGAGTACCTTAGTTAGAATCTTATGGTCTAGACTGAGCAGGGAGATAGGTCTATAATTGGCTGGATCGAGTGGATTTTTTCCCTTTTTTGGTATTTTACATATATGAGCTTCATACAAGGAGCTTGGAAGTTTATTGTTTACGAAAGAGTCATTTAACATTCTTAGTATTATAGGGGACAGTATTTCACTAAAAGCTTGATAAAACTCTGCACCAAATCCATCTGGACCAGGGCTTTTATTCACGGAGAAAGATTTCAGTGCTTTTAGCAGTTCTTCAGTTGAAATATTATTGTTTAAAGAATTCTGATGATTTGGACTCCGTTGAGGTAGGTTTAATGGAGTAAAAAAATAATTTAAATAATTAGCAGATATAGCTAAACTAGATTTATATAATTCTGAATAAAAGTCTTAAAAGACATTGTTGATATCCTGTAAATCTGTACATGTTTCACCTGTTTTTGAGCATATTTTGTGGATAGCAGCTTTGGCTTGATCTCCTTTGAGCTGTCTAGACAGAAGTGTTTGTGGTTTATCAGATATTTCAAAATGGTTTTGTTTATTTTTCAGTAAGAGTTTAGATACTTCCCCGTGAAGAAGAGAGGTGTATTAATTTTTTAGTTTCAGCATCTTATTGTAGTCAGACTGCAAAAGAGAATTTATATGAATTTCTTCCATTTCCTTAAATTCTTTTTCCGATTTTTTATGCCTTTTTCTTACTTCTCTTTGTTTTGAGCTTTCAAATGAAATGATATATCCTCTCACAGTAGCTTTCAGGGCTTCCCACAATATAGAGTCTGAGACCTCTCCGTTATCATTCACCTCAATAAACTCTTGGATAATCTTGTTCATATACTCTTTAAAATCTTCATATAATAATAATTGTGGATTAAATCTCCATTTTTGTTTGGTTTTAAGGAGATCAATTTGGATCTGCAGACTCATAGGCAGGGGCGTCACAAGCTTTTAAGGACAGGGGGGGCTTAGCCCCCAGGAGATGCACAGGATGCGAGCGAACGTAGCGCACTAGCACAAAACTTCACAAACGGCTAACAAAGATTTAGAAATTATTAATTGTTGTTATTATTATTATTATTATTATTATAGGGCAGCGCGGTGGGACAGGAGTTAGTGCATGTGCCTCACAATACGAAGGTCCTGAGCAATCCTGGTTTCAATCCCGGGCTGGGGATCTTTCTGTGTGGAGTTTGCATGTTCTCCCCGTGACTGCGTGGGTTCTCTCCGGTAACTCCGGCTTCCTCCCACCTCCAAAGACATGCACCTAGGATAGGTTGATTGGCAACACTAAATTGACCCTAGGTGTGAATGTGAGTGTGAATGTTGTCTGTCTATCTGTGTTGGCCCTGCAATGAGGTGACGACTTGTCCATGGTGTACACCGCCTTCCGCCCGATTGTAGCTGAGATAGGCTCCAGCACCCCCGCAACCCCGAACGGGACAAGCGGTAGAAAATGGATGGATATTATTATTTAAAAAAATGCACGGGACGAAATTAAATGCTCCCCGGGACGATGGCTTTTAACCATTTTTTTTCTTTTTCTTTTTATGTATTTATTAATTTTACATTTTATATTAAATGTCTTGGTTTTTCCTCCCTCTGAAAATCCTATGAAATGTTTAACAAGCCATCCTATAACAATACAACAGCTATTAATGTAACAATACAATAAAACAAATATATTTAATGATGTTTTTTTCATTATTTTAACAATAGGCTAATGTATATTACTTTATATAGATTCTACAAGAAACACAAAACTTAAAAACTAAATTATTTACAATTGCAGACACAAGGTTTCGTGCAGCTTCACTCATTGTAAAGGAAGACGGAAGTCCACGCAGGAGAAAAATGACTACAAAGATGGTGTCTGGGTTTTTCTTATATATATATATATATATATATATATATATATATATATATATATATATATATATATATATATATATATATATATATATATATATATATATATATATATATACATATTAAGACTGTTGAAAGACTTAAAGGTATACTAGAGGATGTTGTGGATCATGTTGACTATTGGTCCTCCTAATTGTCAATCAATCTGGTGATGTTACGTAAGGACATATATATATATACTGTATATATATATATATATATATATATATATATATATATATATATATATATATATATATATATATATATATATATAAAATAAAACAAATGGTTTATCGATAAGCCATTTTTTATTTATTTACTTATTACAACGCCAAAATAGGCCTAACAACGCCAATGGTTGTAATTCTGTAGCACTTTGAGATTTTGAATCAAATGTAAAGTAGATTACAAATACACTCTATTATATAAATTTTATATATATATATATATATATATATATATATATATATATATATATATATATATATATATATATATATATATATATATATATATATACACACTACCGTTCAAAAGTTTGGGGTCACATTGAAATGTCCTTATTTTTGAAGGAAAACCACTGTACTTTTCAATGAAGATAACTTTAAACTAGTCTTAACTTTAAAGAAATACACTCTATACATTGCTAATGTGGTAAATGACTATTCTAGCTGCAAATGTCTGGTTTTTGGTGCAATATCTACATAGGTGTATAGAGGCCCATTTCCAGCAACTATCACTCCGGTGTTCTAATGGTACAATGTGTTTGCTCATTGGCTCAGAAGGCTAATTGATGATTAGAAAACCCTTGTGCAATCATGTTCACACATCTGAAAACAGTTTAGCTCGTTACAGAAGCTACAAAACTGACCTTCCTTTGAGCAGATTGAGTTTCTGGAGCATCACATTTGTGGGGTCAATTAAACGCTCAAAATGGCCAGAAAAAGAGAACTTTCATCTGAAACTCGACAGTCTATTCTTGTTCTTAGAAATGAAGGCTATTCCACAAAATTGTTTGGGTGACCCCAAACTTTTGAACGGTAGTATATATATATATATATATATATATATATATATATATATATATATATATATATATATATATATATATATATATATGTATATATATATATATATATATATATATATATATATATATATATATATATATATATATATATATATATATATATATATATATGTCCTTACGTAACATCACCAGAATGATTGACAATTAGGAGGACCAATAGTCAACATGATCCACCCAGAAATAAATAAAACAAATGGCTTATTGATAAGCCATTTAAAAAAAAATTTGTTTTAATATTTATTTATATGTATCATTATTCTCCAACTCACCTTTCCAGTAGAGGCCTCTCCCCTCTCACTTTCTGTGCTCCTCTGCCCTGACTCCTACAGGTCAATAGGGGTTGTGGAGTGATTATTATTATTATCTACTGATGATAGTCATACGTGAATGAGTTCAGCTCCTGTTCTCCTCCATGTGTAAAGTGAGAAACACAGCTGATGCTCCAGAAGGAAGTAACCCCAAAGATAGCAAATGGTAAACAAGAGTGCACATTTAACTTTATAAATAACCAGGACCTTCATGATGCATTTCAGGCTAACTAGCTAACTAAGTAGCAGCATTGTTTTAGAGCGGGAATGTAACTTTTTGTCAAACACAGACCTGGTGTAAAGTGGAGCTAATACATTTTACTACAAGCATTGATGAACTTACTTTCTTGAAAAAGTTTCTTTTGTCCAATTGTGCATCCGTTCACGTTCTTGTTGTGCAGTGCTGTGTGCTAATGTGCTTCGTACACCTGCAGGACCGCAAGCAAGGTCGCAGAGAAAATGCGGACTGGTATTTGAGTGATGTGGGCATTTTCTATATGAACAAGTCCAAGGACCGCAAGCAAGGTCGCAGAGAAAATGCGGACTGGATTTTGAGTGATGTGGGCATTTTCTATATGAACAAGTGGAATGGATTGGATACCGTCGCACTGAAGGGGCTCTCTGCCTTACGCTATGAAGTGAGGGGAAACTGAGTGAATAATGACAGATTATATGATTATTTATTTAAACTCATATTCGGGCCACTTTATAATGAATATGTCGGCATGTATTTGTAAAAAAAATAAAATAAATAAAAAATAGAATTTTTTATTTTTTTTTAACACCAAATTATTTAGGGGGGCTTAAGAAAATTTTAGGGGGGCTTGAGCCCCCCTAAAATAGGCCTAACAACGTCAATGCTCATAGGGCTGTGATCTGAGATGACTCTACTGTGGTACTCAGGATTACTGACATTGGAGAGAGCAGAGGCTTCCACTAAAAAATAATCGATTCTCGTGTAAGAATTGTGTACAGCAGAGTAAAATGAATACTCCCTTTTATTAGGATGTTTTGTTCTCCATATGTCTATGATATTTCTTGATCTCATAAGATTATTAATGGTTTTAGTTGAATTAGCAATTACATGAGATTTAGTTGACAATCTTTCTTAAGTGGGATCCAAAAGGCAGTTAAAATCACCACCAATGTAGATATGAGAGGAGTTATCATCAGGAAGTACACCAAAGACTCTATGATAAAAGTTTGAGTCATCGGTGTTTGGTCCATAGATATTCAAAAAAGTTACTGGGTAGGATGTAATATGACCATTTAATAAAATAAATCTTCAGTTAGGGTCAATTATTTTTGATGTAAGTATGAAAGGCACATTTTTATGATATAAAATGGCTACACCTCTAGCTTGTGAAGTAAAGGGTGCATGATAAACCTGAGATATCCAGCTAGATTTACGTTTGTGTTGGTTGTCTTTACAGAGATGTGTTTCTTGTAAGAATAAAACATCTGCTTTTAATGAATTTAAGTGTGAAAAAACCTTCCCTGCTTTAATATTTTTGGCCAAGCCCCTGACGTTCCATGAAACTTCTTATAAGTTGACATTAAAGTTTTTTAGGGTATTCCATCTTTACGTGAAAAAACACCTTAGTAATTGGCAAGTTGAAATATGATTGTGCACCTCTCTCCTCCACATTCATGCTCAGATTCCCACATACACCCCATTGTTCTCCCCTCCCTCTGTCCCCATCGTGTGTAGTTCAATATTTTGGAGTAAAATCTCCATTGTGATGTTATCCATACAACGTTGTGTTGGTCGATTCCCCAGTTCAAAAGTCCCCCACCCAAATCTTCAGGCACAGGGCGCATGCTAGTAGTTGCGTTCACTGCTCCAAGCAATAGCTCGGCAGCGAAGTGTTTTCTTTTTTTTTTTTTTTCCTGCGTCCTCAGGGAAAAAGTGTATTTCTGCTTAATGCTTATCATAAGCCTTGTGTGGTAGAGCCGTTATTGATAATTAGCCACTAAGATGTTTTATAATGAAGGTCTTAGTGTCTGTATAGAGTCAGGTCGGGCTTATACCGCCATGGGTAAGATGTATCCCCGTGCTACCTGCCGCATTCGGGCAGATGGGGCTCGTAAACCTGGTAAGGCAGCCCATCTAAGAGAAGGAAATCTCCAATCTCAAAACCACCGCTGCCTTGCGGTCAACCCACTTGATGGTAAGGATAAGGGAGTAAAACCCGACAGAAAATCAGGAGCCGGAGTCCTAATGGCGGTTTGATGTTGTAGCGTCATTCCAGCAACTCCTACGGCGTCGCTGGTGCCAATTTGTATCGACACTCGTCGCTCCCTTGGATCCACCAGCCTTGCGAAAAGGGGGGGCTTGCTGCCTGGACAACAGCTTGCCCTCCATAGTTCCATGCCCAGGCCATGTAGATCCATTGGAGAGGTCAGTCCAGCAGATACCGGTTCTAAGCCCCTCCGATTGGTGAAGGAAACAGGTGCCAGGGGCCATATCCGTCCGTGGGAGGGACCATCCCAGTGAGACCCCCCCACTTTTTGGATCCACCCCATCGTCTCCCGAGACGGAAGGATGCCGACGAGTGTCTGTAGGAGAGGTAAACACCTTTACCTGGTCATTGTACTCCACATGCAGGCGAGCTGGAAAACGTAGCATAAACTTGATTTCCTTCTCCCGCAGTGTGTTCATTACCTCTCGAAAGGCCCGTCTTTGCGCGGTCACCTTTGCAGTGTAGTCTGGAAACAAGAACACGCGCAGGCCGTTGTAGATCAGCTCCTGGCCGTGGCTCAGTCAAAGAAGTATTTCCTTGTCCTGGTAGAAGTGTATTCTTGCGATGATGTTCCTGGGGCGCTTGCCGTCACCATAGCGAGCAAGCTGGACACGGTGCGCGCGGTCCACCACCACTGGCTTGGAGAAGTTACTCGCTCCAAACAACTTTGGTATCAGGTCCGCAACGAAATCCTTAAGTCTTCCCTTTTCTTCTTGCTCTGGTATCCCTACTATTTTTATGTTATTACGTCTTGAGCGCCCTTCCAATTCGTCTACCGGTATTTTAGCTGCCAATTTCTCATTGCTCTTCTGCGTTTCAGTCAGTTTTTGTTCGAGCGCTCGTGTTCGGAACCTTGCTGCTCCATGTCCTCCACTCTGTTGGTCAATGCCGCCTGCTTGCTTGTAAGAGCCTCAAGCTTTTCCTCAAGCATGTCAAAACGTTTGTTCATAGACTCGAGTATCTTATCCAGCAACTTCTCCAAAGTTGATGACGCCATGTCAGCGCCAGCCTCGAGCTTGTTTACGGCCACAGGTGACTCTGATTGCTTCCCTCTTCGTGTCTTGGGCATAATTGTTGTTATCTATGTCTTGATAGAGTATAACTCACCCAGAGTGATAGGCATGCATATAGTTGGCCAAGCGTTGGCAGTTTTAATTAAAAAAAAAAAAATAGCAGAATTTTAATTAAATCTTAAGAGTTTTCACCGGAGTTACCGCAGAGGCAAACTACTGCTTGTGCATCTTAGCCACGCCTCCCAATCTAAATCTAAATTTTCTTAAATGTACATTCATCTTGGAGAAAGCAAACCACCAAGTTGAAGTAAACAGTGGTATTTCAGTTTAAGCACATGATAAGATAAGGTGTATGTGGACTGGAATTAGCTCTCTCACAAGAAGGAGCAATAAAACCAGGCTTCAGAATGCAAAAGTTATAGCTCTATCCTGGCGGAGAGATTCCATGTTTATCTTAAACGTAAAACCTACAAGTTGTGGTATACATCCGTTGTTTTCCAGTCACTACACACAACATCTCCTTACATGGCCATGTTGTGCTGTCCTGAATTAAGCACACACCCAGACAGAGAAAGAAGGAATAGAAGACTGGTAGTTTGGCTTCTCCAGTTGAGGAGTCCTTCATTTTTTTGACCTAGGTTCCTCTGGGTACTGCAGACCCGTTTAATGATGCTCGCTTGTAATAAAGCAGCTTTTGGTTCAGTAAAGCGTCTCTGACGTCTCTTTTGATCCAGTCACACTGCCGTGACATCCTTCTGTCCGAACAAGGAGGACAAGACCAGAAATACACTTCAGTATGCTTGCTCATTAGCACTTACATTGGTCATTGGACTTACGGTGACAGATGTACATAAAATATAATTTGACCATCAGTTCCGGACCTTAATTTCAACTGTTTCAACAGTAAGAGCTTGTCCAAACGCCACTAAAATGCTCAACGAGCTCTTAAGGTTTCAAGGCACCGATGCACTTCATCCAGCTGATGGCAGCATTTAGTAAGGAAAGGTAGGGTAAAGGAATGAAAAACAACAATCATACCAAAATGGACGGAACACAGCAGCTTATGTGAGCTAACGGACGTTAAAGAAAAGATTGTCTGTCTGCAAAATGAAATTCAAGAATGAAAACGCTTGCTTCACAGAGTGACTGAAAATACAAGGCAAGATGCTAAAGAATCACTTAAACAAAAGGAAGAAATGTTGGCTGAGTTAAGGGTTCGGTGAATGCGCATATGAAACTGGTGGGGTTCGGTACCTCCAACAAGGTTAAAGGCCTACTGAAACCCACTACTACCGACCACGCAGTCTGATAGTTTATATATCAATGATGAAATCTTAACATTATAACACATGCCAATACGGCCGGGTTAACTTATAAAGTGACATTTTAAATTTGCCGCTAAACTTCCGGTTCGAAACGCCTCTGAGGATGACGTATGCGCGTGACGTAGCCCGGCGAACACGGGTATGCCTTCCACATTGAAGCCAATACGAAAAAGCTCTGTTTTCATTTCATAATTCCACAGTATTCTGGACATCTGTGTTCGTGAATCTGTTGCAATCATGTTCATTGCATTATGGAGAAGGAAGCTGAGCAAGCAAAGAAGAAAGTTGTCGGTGCGAAATGGACGTATTTTTCGAACGTAGTCAGCAACAACAGTACACAGCCGGTGCTTCTTTGTTTACATTCCCGAAAGATGCAGTCAAGATGGAAGAACTCGGATAACAGAGACTCTAACCAGGAGGACTTTTGACTCTCGATACACAGACGCCTGTAGAGAACTGGGACAACACAGACTCTTACCAGGATTACTTTGATTTGGATGACAAAGACGCAGACGTGCTACCGTGAGTATGCAGCTTTGGCTTCTAAACATTTGATCGCTTGACCGTATGTGCGCAACTTTTTTTTGCGTATGTACGTAACTTTTTAAAAATATATAAGCTTTATGAACCTTGGGTTAGGTGAACGGTCTTTTGGGCTGAGTGATTGTGTGTGTTGATCAGGTGTTTGAATTGTATTGGCGTGTTCTATGGAGCTAGGAGCTAGCAGAGGAGCTAGGAGCTAGCGTAACAAACACGCAGGTGTTTTTATGCAGGATTAATTTGTGGCATATTAAATATAAGCCTGGTTGTGTTGTGGCTAATAGAGTATATATATGTCTTGTGTTTATTTACTGTTGTAGTCATTCCCAGCTGAATATCAGGTCACCCCCGGCTCTCACAGCATCTTCCCTATCTGAATAGCTTCAACTCCCCACTAGTCCTTCACTTGCACTTTACTCATCCACAAATCTTTCATCCTCGCTCAAATTAATGGGGAAATTGTCGCTTTCTCGGTCCGAATCTCTCTCACTTCATGCGGCCATCATTGTAAACAATAGGGAACTTTGCGTATATGTTCAACTGACTACGTCACGCTACTTCCGGTAGGGACAAGCCTTTTTTTTATCAGATACCAAAAGTTGCAATCTTTATTGTCGTTGTTCTATACTAAATCCTTTCAGCAAAAATATGGCAATATCGCGAAATGATCAAGTATGACACATAGAATAGATCTGCTATCCCCGTTTAAATTTAAAAAATTCATTTCAGTAGGCCTTTAAGAACCACTGGTCCAAGGGCATATTCCCTTAGGAGAGAACCACACATATTTGAACTTGAATGTAAAAATATGTCGATCTCATCACGGCTAGTGTCGACCCAATACTGGGCCTACCCTTGATATCGATAATGTTGCCATTGGATCGATCAGCCCGCCCCCTACATCAGACTGTATTGGTTTGAGAATCGCTTGCCGCAATAGCGTATAGTTGTAATGCGCGTTTTCCACCAGTGGAGGTCACTACATCACAGACATAAAATGTACCCGTTTTTGTTACCAAGGAAACGTTAATCAAACTGTCAAAAATCACACATTTAATAACACATTGGTGACTTTCACAAAATACTTGGACGCAATAATTGTTTATTTGTCAGTTGTCAGCAAGATAGTCATTACAAAATGTAAAGCACAATCATATATTAGTATTTGTAGTTTAATCATCGCATAAACGTGTTAATGTATTATATATACATGCGTTATTTTCTGATGATATTATTTTGTATCCTGTCACCAACAGAGAAAGAGTGCTGTCGTTTTAATTGTAATTTAAGAGTTACGTCAGTTTTCCTGTCTGGCGATTGGCTGGGGGACAGGAAGTGGCGCAATTTGAACGAGGAAGTGAAAAATAAAAAACTTTTATTTTACGTGACATGAATATATAGTTCTTTTTTTTTAATTTCTTAACGTGTTTCGAATAAAGAAAATTAAACAAAACAAACACTTTTTTTTTTTTTTACCCAAATCATTTGCGAAAGAAGCCCGCCACGAAACGCCGAAAGTGAACCAAGTGTAAACAAAAGCTAAGCAAAACCAAAACATTTTGCGGTATTGTATTCACTAAAAGAGTTTACAAAAGTAGGATTAGGGAAAATATGGACAATATATATTGCATATCCAATTATTCATAGAGTCAAAGAAATACAATTTGAAATTATTAATGGAATATACCCTTGTAATGACTTTTTTGAAACAAAACATGAGCATTATGGTTGACAAAATTTACAATTGGAATGCTGTAGAAGATGTGAATCATTTATTTTTGGAATGTAGAATGTGTACATTTATTTTGGGAGGAGATCGGAGATTGGCTGAAAGACAAAGGTATAGAGATGTCCCCATTTGGCATATTTATTAAAGGTAGCCACCTAAAAAACATCATTATTATTGTTATATTGCAAGCTACATTTTTCATACACAAAAGTCACTTTCTAAAAGTGAGACCCAAGTTCTCACATTGGTTTAATGATTTCAAGTTATTAATTCAATCTTGGAAGTCTGTAAAAAGTAGAACAACCCTTAAATTAATATCGCTATTCAAGCAATGATTTTAAATAGCGGTATTTACAAGATATTAAACAGTTTTCTATTTATTTTAATTATTTATATATTTTATTCTAAACTCATTTATGTTGTCTTATATTTACTGTTACTTTCTTTAACAGGTTTGGGTTGTATTTAACATTATATTTAATTTCATGATGTCAATTGCTCAACCTGGTGTAAAATATGTAATTGTATTGTATTTAAAGTGTGTATGTTCAACTGTTCAATTAAAAACATTTTTTTTTTGGAATTGTGGAGATTTGACAGATGAGGACCAAAAGTGTTATCTGAATCTAACTATAGATATGATTTAAGAAAAAAAATGCTACTACTAATATTACACAAAACCACAGTTTAGTATGGAAGTATAATTGTCTCACATCAATTTATATATATCAATATGATATTAATGCATATGCATATATTAATAAATATACAAATACAAATGTGATATACAAATAAATAAATCATTTGTATAAATAAACGCGTGTTTGTAAATATATTTTTGAGATTTTAAAATACATACAAATACAATTTATAAATATGAAAATGTGACATACAAATAAATCAAGAATATGTACAAATAAACGCGTATTTGTAAATATATTTTTGAGATTTGAATATAAATATGCTTGATTTTGTATTTGTATTTGTACTGAATTTGCATATGTGGATCGCTTTTTTGCTTTTGTGTCGATGAGACATTCCTCCCACAAACCAGATGCACAAATAAATGTGACCTACACACTCCCCTGAACAACCAGCAGAGGGCACAGCAGCCAGAGTGGTCTGGGTCACAGAGCATTATATGCATTATATGCAAAATGCCCGGAGTTCTCTGCACAAAAACAATCCACGTCTCTACAGCGAGAACGCACAACGGGCCTGAGCTTGCTAACGTTAGCATTGTATTAGCTAATGCTAATGTATCCAGTTAATCTAAAAGACCGTGCTAGCTGCTATTTTTATTGTATCAATGCCGTTTAATGACCTTGTCCCGATGTAGATACTGATCTCTTATCAGTGCAATGTGCGTCAAATCATCATCAATTTATATCAATCATCATATGACCCTCCCTAGTGTGCCTCTGATTGGCTCGCCAGTGTCTGAACCATGTCTGTGACCCAGACCGCTCTGGCTGCAGTGCCCTCTGCTGGTTGTTCAGGGGAGTGTGTAGGTCACATTTATTTGTGCATCTGGTTTGTGGGAGGAATGTCTCATCGACACAAAAGCAAAAAAGCGATCCACATATGCAAATTCAATACAAATACAAATACAAAATCAAACATTTATTTTCAATTCTCAAAAATATATTTACAAATACATGTTTATATATACAAATTCTTGATTTATTTGTTTGTCACATTTTTATATTTATACATTTTGTTTGTATATATTTTCAAATCTCAAAAATATATTTACAAATACGCATTTATTTATACAAATTATTTATTTATTTGTATATCACATTTGTATTTGTATATTTATTAATATATGCATATGTATTAATATCATTCATATATATATATATATATATATATATATATATATATATATATATATATATATATATATATATATATATATATGTAAGTTGATGTGAGACAATTGTATGTCCATAGTTTATAATCTATAGGGCTGAATTAAAATAAAAACACATCCACAGAAAATGTTGACATTTAAGAAAGTTGATATTTTATTAATTTCAAAATTAAAGTATTCACACAAACGCGTATCGAGTAAAATAGGCAGAGAATAACTCCTCACCCATCAAAAAAAAATAAAAAATGAAAAGGAAACAGTTGCATTGCCTGTCCACTTCACTGTCACCATGGTTACTAAGAAACCCATTCATCAAAAATCATGTCTAGATAAAGAAGGAATAAGCACACATTAAGTGAACAGACTGAAAACTACTTGCAGTGCTAAAACAGCAGTACTATTGAGCCGTGGGGTTCCCTGCTGTTGGTCCTCACATCAGCAGAAGCGTTAAGCTGTAACACGCCCTCTTTATGCACCCACTTTTTACTTGACACCTGAACGCGTCCAAATGGAGGTAGAGGTAGATTTTCCTGAGAAGTTTAAAGAGACAAGACACGAGGCCTCACTTCCTATCTGACGTCGACGGGAAGCACGTGCTTCCCTAAAAAAAAAAAAAAAAAAGTCACATTATCATCTCTAAATGAATAAAATCTGCTCTAAAATGTAATCTCTGTGTGCCGGATTGCTACAGCATGTTCAAAAATAAAAGCAAAGAAATAGCAACAAAAAAAAAACATGATATAATCCCCTAAAAGCATATTCCATAAATTTTAGTAATCAGATTAATTCATACAATTGTCACAGCAGAAGGCATCTTGTTATACTTTCATCATCCTTTGCAGTCCACCCGTCAGTGGTAAGGTTCCACCAGCACCCCCCCCCAACCCGTAAAAAAAAAAAGCTGTGATGAACGTTCCGCGAATGGATTTACAGCAGCAACATTAGGACAGTCTTTTTGTTGGATGCTTTTAAACACAGGGAGCAAAATGGATCCAAAGTGATTCGACTCCCAACAGTTTCACTTCTGCTGCGGTCCAGAATGTGCGGAAGGCCGATCGACACAGAGCCGGTCCTTGCATCAACTTTTAGCAGCGTTCAGGAAAGAAAAATAAACATCTGCCAGAAACCTTCTTTGCTATACAATTAAGACTCTTTTCAGAAATGGTTGGTGTTAGAGGATCCTGCCTTCACAGCAAAAATACTCGTTCAAAAGAGTCACTCATATTATGAACGCTTAAAGCGGGGTGTGTCCAGAAGAGGTATACATTTTCTACATTAAAGACGCTACTGTTATACGGGACATTTAAAGTTCTGTACTACCCTATTTTCCGGACTAATCGTTACTTTTTTTCCAACGCTTTGAACCCTGCGGCTTATAAAACGGTGCGGCTGAATTTGTGATTTTTCTTCGCTAATGGCCATGATGTTTTGAATTCAACAAATAGCTTTCATATTGCTCTGACAGAAACTCTGAGAAAGTTCCCGACTGGACTGTTTGGTTTTCGACTACGATAGGGCGAAACACACCCTCCTGGTTTTTTTTTGGAGTATAAATATTTGGGGTTGAACTAGATCTGACCAATCTAAGTTAAGTTAAAGTAGCAATGATTGTCACACACATGTGGTGAAATTAGTCTCTGCATTTGACCCACCACCCTTGATCACCCCCCTGGGAGGTGAAGGGAGCAGTGAGCAGCAGCGGTGGCCGCGCCCAGGAATCATTTTTTGGTGAATTAACCCCCAATTCCAACCCTTGATGCTGAGTGCCAAGCAGGGAGGTAATGGGTCCATTTTTATAGTCTTTGGTATGAACTTGTCTATGAGCACGAACTGATGAGGGTCGAAAGGTCTTCTAAGACTAACTAGTCCAGCTGCGATCGATTGAATGCCCTGAGATGACAACGACCTGGATGAATGTGAACATCCGTAGACCGAAAAAGGTGTGTCGTTGTTTGTGCTACGACGCCATCCATTGGACGAGTTCGCACACTGCAGGTGCTACGTGTTAAAAATGCATTTCCGGTTTCGTGCCTTGAACCGGAAGTATAATCGTCCGTAGCGTTTCTGCTCAAAAGGGCTCCGTCATTTATCACACCAAGCAACGTGTGTGTGTAAGTTTTACAACATAACTAAAACAATTCATGTGTGAGGTACGTAGGGTGTTTTTATGCATATTTGTACGTGCTATCATAATGTAAATCAAGCTAGCGTCTTTAGCATTAGCAAATATTGCTAACACGTTTACAAGTGTCTTTGTTAGTATTAACTTACAATGGCATTCTGCTTGTATTGTTTCAGTTTCGTAAACTCACCAAATTGTGACCATGGAGTTATTGAGTCTGTTTAGCTGACTTCTGTTTTGTTTGATCAGCCGTTTTACTGCCGTGTGACAGGCACCGTTTGGAAACAATTAAGGTATGTAAATTAACATTTACAGAATCGTTTGTAGCGGTATATATCTGCTGACTATAGTTAACAAAATGTCTTTATATACAATTTGGTGGGTGCGGCTTGTATACACCTGTGCGCACACTCTATAGTCCGGAAAATAGGGTATATAATAATAAACAGTGTTACCTCGGTTTTCGAACACCCCACTTTTCACACAAATATTCATAAAAACTTTGCCCCGATTTTGGTATTTCGTCTCGGTTATCGCACACCTAACAAACTTGTCCGTTTGACCGCAAAACAAAGAATCCGACGCGTTGGTGACTCAGTCTTTGAGCTGTTTTTATTTTATTTTATTGAGTACGACTACAAAATAAGCAACCATGGGGCCAAAGAGAGTTGCGAGTGCCAGCACTTTGATTAAAAAAAAACACGCGAGAAACACTATTGAATTCACAAAATAACTCGATGCGTAGTAAGATGTCCCCTTCGAGCTCGTCGCCGTATTTGCCAACAAAAGTCTTTAATAAAAGGTAAAAGTGAGGGTAAATATTTAATTTGTCATTTATATGTATTTTTCCTTGTCTTCTGTATGTAAAACTATATTAATTCTCTATAAAATGTGTTTTGTGGTAATATTTTTGACTGTCTCGAAACGATTAATTGGATTTACATTTCTATTCTTTCTTATGGGAAAAATTGCTTTGGTTTTTGTACGATTTTTTTTTTTTTTTGAACGGATTACTAATGAAAAAGGAGGTGCCACTGAAGTTAATTAATAAATAATTAGTTCAGTTTTTAGACTATGCCAACAAAAACAAGCAGCTATGTGTTATTTCTTCTCGAATCCCACAGTGTTTCTCACCTTCTTTATCAAAGTGCTGGCACTCGCAACTTTCTTTGGCCCCATGCACCTTGCCCGCACAGCATTGTGGGGAATCGACTGGCCAAACAAAGAATCCTGCACTTTCTGAGCTTTTTTTTTTTTCATATTAAGTACGACCACAAAATAGGCCACCGTGAAGGCAAAGGAAGTTGCGAGTGCCAGCACTTTGATAAAGAAGGTGAAAAACACTATTGACTAAATAGCTATACAGCTGAGTACGTCGTGCCCCTTTAAGCTACATGCCTATGATAGTAGGAACAAAGTGCTGGGGTGTTCCATTATTGTAGACGGCACGGAAACAAAGACAACAAGAATTGCGGCCCATTGTGCTGCATACCGTTGCAAAATACGCTGTATTGTTCAAACAAGGACACTGGCGATGGCCTTTTTGTAAGTAAATGTATGCATAGCACATGATATGTTGACAAAAGTAAACCGCATGAAAATCACTTGAGAAATCAGCAAGTTATTAATTATTTCCAATACGAAAGGCATTGTATTGCATTGCCTTAAATGCACGGCTGCTACACCGTTGCTGTCCTATCTATTGTAGAACAGCTCGCAATATGATTCCGATTCTTGGGTGACGATTTGATTCAGAAATATAATAAAAACAATTTCAAAACAGGAAACAGGGTACAAAAGTATCCTCTTCGCTGTTGACGAATGATGTCAACGCACAGCAAGTTAAACGCGAACATACCCTAAAAAACGTGTTTTTTTTCAAAGAAATTCGGAAAAAAAGTGTATATATATATATATATATATATATACACATATATATATATATATATATATATATATATATATATATATATATATATATATATATATATATATATATATATATATATATATATATATATATATATAGTCAATGTTTCTGTGGTTTATCCGTTGTACAGTGGTCAATACCGGGGTAGAGCGGAATATACGTTAGGTCAGGAAAAAACAGAGGCTATTTCATCCCGACAAGCCTGTTTCGCAAAGCAGGCTTGTCGGGATGGAATATATGGTAACACTTTAGTATGGGGAACATATTCACCATTAATTAGTTGCTTATTAAAGTAACAGACTTAATTTAGAGTTATTTGGACACTAGGGGAACATATAAGGGTTAGGGTTACTAATAAGCAATAATTCTGAGGTTATTGAGGGAAGACTTAGTTAATGTCTTATTGGTTGTATAATAAGGACATGCAGAATAAGGCATTAATAAGTACTTAATAATGACTCATTAAGAGCCAATATGTTACTAATTTGCATCTTAAGCAATTAATTAATGGTGAATATGTGTTCCCCATACTGAAGTGTTACCAAATATATATATATATATATATATATATATATATATATATATATATATATATATATATATATATATATATATATATATATATATATATATATATATATATATATATATATATATATATATATATATATGTATATTTTATATATATATATATATATATTTTTTTTAAATTAATAATCAAAATATTAATAAAAAAAAAAAATCTTATATTTTAGCGAATTAGAATTTTAATAAGAATAAATACCGTATTTTTCGGACTATAAGTCGCAGTTTTTTTTCATAGTTTGGCCGGGGGTGCGACTTATACTCATGAGCGACTTATGTGTGAAATTATTAACACATTACCGTAAAATATCAAATAATATTATTTAGCTCATTCACGTAAGAGACTAGACGTATAAGATTTCATGGGATTTAGCGATTAGGAGTGACAGATTGTTTGGTAAACGTATAGCATGTTCTATATGTTATAGTTATTTGAATGACTCTTACCATAATATGTTACGTTAACATACCAGGCACGTTCTCAGTTGGTTATTTATGCGTCATATAACGTACACTTATTCAGCCTGTTGTTCACTATTCTTTATTTATTTTAAATTGCCTTTCAAATGTCTATTCTTGGTGTTGGGTTTTATCAAATACATTTCCCCCAAAAATGCGACTTATACTCCAGTGCGACTTATATATGCTTTTTTCCTTCTTTATTACGCATTTTCGGCCGGTGCGACTTATACTGCGGAGCGATTTATAGTCCGAAAAATACGGTAATTGTAATTCGGATGTTAACCTTTTTTTTTCAGCACCCCTCACTATTTATACGTGAGCTACAAAAGACGGAATGCGAAAATCGGGTGACATTTTTCGTTCAAAAGTGGGGCGTCCACAAAGCGAGGTCCCACCGTCGATGGTAAAACCAAAAGTGAAGGTGTGTGTTTCCTTTTTTTAGGTGTAGAATATGCCGCCTGGCAATAAAGAACAATAACTGTGGGCCTGGACTTTGGACACGGCTGCACTAATGCTTTCTGCTTTCCAAAGCAGAAATTAGCTGATATCTGATGGTCTGCGGTGGTGATAGCATCACACACCAAGTGAAAGTTAACGTTTTTTTTTTTTTCACTTTTCCAACCTTTTTAGTCGCTGAGGTAGAAAGGTGTCTAAACGGGTATGTTGAAGAGTGTTTGGAGGTATACAGTGTTGTCACGATATCTCCTGATTGTCACCAGCACGCCCTTGCAAACATCGAGATTTGATACGATGGGAGAGAAGAAAACCACGTAGCGAAAGAATGAGTAGTTGCTGTTCAAATGCAAATACCTCACAGGGATGGTCGATAAACAACAAACAGATCTATACAGGGGCTGGGGGCAGGTGCTTGAATGTTGCCTAAGGGGGCCAAAAGGTCACGGGGGGTGCAAATGTAAAAAAAACAAAGAAATGTTGATCCTTTAGATGAGGATTGATTGAATTTTGCCTCCCTCAAACAGATGCTTGATTTGATTGTCAGCTCTTTTCAGCATCTGTGACATCTGCTACTCGAGCTTGGCGCGCAGCAAAAACCTAAAAGCTTTCCTCCAAAATAACACAAAAGTCTTTAAAAAGCGCCGCAACGCCGCTCGAGTGGGAATTTGTGCTTTTTCGTGTGGCGACTTGAGTGTGCACACGTCCTACCGGCCGCACTTAGAAGGCACGAAGAGCCCATAACACCGCCTCCGTCGTACGAGTCATATCTTCAGGAATATTATTTACACTTTAATCAAACGCAGAGTGGAAATAAAGTCAATATTTGGGAACTTTTCTGAAGGTACCACGAGTAGGTAAGAAAATGAATACATCTCCAAATGCCTTACAGTTGAAAACGGGTGGCGTTATAAACCCCCTCAATACGGTGTTTTCCAGCTAACACAGGGGTGTCCAAAGTGCGCCCCGGGGAACGTTTGTGGCCCCCGGGACATTGGAAAGATCAATTTTAACAGAGATAAACCCAGCAAAAATGGGGTAAATAGAGCAAAAAGGTATAGTATAAAAGAGAAAAGCTGAATATCTTTAACATAATAGTGTATATAAAGTGATTGTTCTAGTCTTTTTTTTTAACTATATATGTATACATATATACATAGTTATATACACACACATTATATATATATAT